>NC_087130.1:6205009-6825510 GCF_030705265.1 Helicoverpa armigera | reverse complement strand
TTTTTGTAAATAAACTTAGACTTATTTTTACAACTGCCTACAGGTTAGGAGTTTGTTGTTTATATTATGTTTGATAAGCATATTCAAAACAGTTGTTTGTATTGAATTTTATCATTGTTGAAAGGTAAATATTATGGTTTGATGTTCTTTGTCTCTATCATTCCCTCAGTGCTGCATGTTAGGACTTTATTTTAACTTATTTACTGTTGAGTTAATAAAAGTTAAATCCTTAATAACCTACAAACATACATAATTTTCTTTCCGACAGTTAAGAGGCTGTGCAGGATATGTATTTTTGAGATGTTTCTCTTTCAACCTAAAACCTAAATTATAATGTGCAATTGTGCATCACATAAATGTGTATTGAAGTTGCACTAATTAATCTACTTTTTGACTATTTTTTTTAACAACGCATGTGCTACTTTATATCCTTAGCATTTCTATGGCATCATACAATTGGTTTAGAAATATAAAACCAACACCCTGTCTTGGTATACAAAATGAAACAGCATTATACATTATTTTGTGTATGTAACAGTTTCTTGTTTTCAATTTATGTGTGTTTTAATTTGTATGAATATGTGAGCTGTTCCTTGTTAGATAATGGCAATATGTATCTATTATCACTGAAAGTACTACGTATTTAGTATTATATTGGTTTTTATCTCCTTTATAGAGATGTACACAATTGCTGAGGTCAGTGACCTTAGATAACATTGATAGTGTAGTGATGTATTTGTGTGCATGTTTCAGTACCAGCTGCTGAAGAACGCGCCGGTGCGCTGCCCGCACTGCCGCAAGGTGTCGTCGGTGGGCGCGCGCATGGCGCGGCTGCGCGGCGCCACGTTCGCGGTGCTGGCGCTGGTGTTCCTGGCCATCGCGCTGGGCGTCACGCTGGGCACGCTGTCGGCCGCCAAGACTCACGGCGGCGGCATCTACGTCGCCTACGTCGGAGGCTTCCTCCTCGCCTTCATCCTGGGCAGTCGAGCTGTCTACTACTTCGCTATGAAAGTGAGCACGATTGAGGGCCCCATGTAATAGTCTTCGAGTCAAACGACTTTGTGATAAAATTTGTATGACTAGAAAATATATTATTATATAGAAAATTCTCAATTCCATATAGCATTGTTATAAGAGCTTGGTATGCCAAGTATATTTAAACCATCTCAATATAGAGCTCAGTATGTTCTAATTGATGATTAGTTTGCGTCGATATTGCGTAAAATGAACCTAAAATAACCTTGGGAAGACAATTGTATAATTAAATCGAATAAAGTGTCGGTAAGGTTTGCCCTATGGTTAATGCAGTGGACGATTTATTGTATATGTTTAATCAATCTTGTCAGATAAATAAATGACTAATCGAGAGGACAGATGGTATCTGGGATTCTAGTTCAGCTTTATCAGTTATCTCTTGTATAGTTTATTGTTATGAATATGCATGCTACAATAATTAAGAAGGAATCTCAAATCCTTATCAGCAGTTAATTGATCCGGAACTTGCATGTAAACACAACAATTAACTAATTACTCACTGTCTCAGCATTGTATGGCAATCATTTATACACAGCATACTGCTATGAGATTAATATATTTTTATTTAATGTTCAAAATTTAGTGGAGGGTATTATGTTAACAGGGTGAAAATAATATTTGCCTAAACTCAAGGTTTTACATTTGCAGAAATTTTACTGATTGGAGTTATTATGTTTTTCAGCTCACAATTATGTCTATAAATATGTACCTACATGTAGCAAATTGTAAATATTATATTTTCTAAAACAATTGACGTAATGAATTTAAATATGATATCATTATTAATGGGAGTCTTAATTGGTCACAAGAAGTAAAATTAACTTTGAACATAATAATTTAAACATAACCTTAATCATAGCGTGTGTGAAGTCATGTGGTATACAAACTCGTTTTTTATACTTCTATATTCATTGAAACGAGTTAAGAAAAGATTTAAATGACTTCCCAAGGCCATATTAGCTGTCAAGTACCGAAACGTTTAAAAAGTATGTCATATAAAATTAATGCAAATATATTGGCTAACCTTTAGATTTGTAGACTGACTTCAATGATGTTATATTAATTCAGAATAGCTATCGATTAAAATTCATCGTCACTCATTTATTGCCGATTTCATGTCACTATTACTTCGTAGCATAGGCGTACGAGTCAAATTGAAGTGAGGTCGGTACTAACAATATAACTCCTAATAATATAACAATAACTTGTCAATAAATTCACACATATAAATTAATAAGTAGTTATAAATATAATCCACATAATTCAATAAGTAGATACAAATAATTTGGTGCTGAATTTTATAAAGTATGTATGAGTGACGATGACGGTAAAGCCTTACATTTGCTACAGCATTCCTCGTCTTGTACATGGCGTGTGTTTTTAAATAAAAATGAGAGATATAAACGAAAGATTTGTGCTAACCCGACTTTACTGTGTCTATCGATTAAGTTGCATTATCGTCATCACAACAATATAGGTAAATTTATGAATGAATTTGTGTGGTAAACCACCAACGAGACCAACTTAAACATGCAATGAACGGCGTCAGA
Organism: Helicoverpa armigera; assembly: GCF_030705265.1. Lineage (NCBI taxonomy): Eukaryota > Metazoa > Arthropoda > Insecta > Lepidoptera > Noctuidae > Helicoverpa > Helicoverpa armigera. The sequence continues at coordinate 6,822,925 of NC_087130.1, read as the reverse complement.
GAATACTCAAAGAAATTTAGATGGAGATCCTTTTACACAAGGTTTCCATACATATATTTAAACGCATTTTCTACTCAGAAAACCCCCATATTTACGCCTTTACATGTGTCTGGTCTGTGTGCCCTATGTGTGCTAACTATAATGCAATAACTTTGTTACTTTCGCTGTCGTAGTTCTAAATGTGAATATTGAACACGAGTGACGAGAGTTGGGAAATCGGCTGTATTAGGATGTGCACAACAATCTGTACCTATTATTTAATCTTTTGCATTATATTCTTTGTCTAGTTATTTTTATTTAAACAATATATTATTATATCGGAAGGTAGTAAGGGCTAGCAGTCAATGTTTGTGTTATTATAATTATATTGTATAGTTTACTTATAATAATCGAACAATACGTGAGTTAAGTCTTAGATTTTTATTTGCTTTCAGTAAAGAAAATTAATAGTACCACCATATAATAATACCATGTATAATTCATTATTAATTATTTCATGAAATGTTAGTGCTTTACACATGTATTTGTAGTTATAAGTCAAATAAATTGTACCAATCGACATCTCACTTGATTTTCAATTTATACCTCAACTAACGTAAATAAATTAAAGGGACCAGATATAATTATGTAGTATTTTATTAATAATAATAACAAAATAAATTTAAGGTAAATACATTACAATAGGTAAAATTAATGTCGGTGTATTTACCAGTTTTAATGAGAACCTATAAAATCTAAAAACTTATAAATAACCGTGCACTTAGTTTATATGACACATTTATATTTTTAAAAAGATGTAATAGGTAAAATGAATTTAAAATTCTTAAAATAGGTACATTACGTAGGCTGCTACGTAGTTTGTACATTTCAATAATATTAAGATGTGTTGTACTATTCATTACACAGTTTTAGTACTAATGTACAGATAAAATACAAGAGATACATTACAAAAAATACCATCATTTTATGACCATTTCATTGATAAAATACATTGAATTTTAAATAGTTTGTAAAGAATCTAACTCTACACACGACTAGACGTACAGATTAGATAAAACTTTACCCTTCTATTTAGCAGTCGGGTATAAACTTGCCAGTGATACTTATCGGAGAAAACGTTCCAACTTACTATATTAATTTACTTTCTAAGGAAGGAATGTCTTTCGCACAACACACAAAGCATCAGATTGTTAAATGCATAAATACAGCAGTTATCATAATCACTATCGTAGTTATTGCAAAAATTGATAATGGTAGAGAAGCTTCGGAGTGGTCTTTGGACAATCCCCTGATATAGAGTTGTACCTGGCCTAAAGGATCCTATTATATTAAAATATTTCGATTCCACATAGAGAAAAAGACGGTGATATTATGCACCATCCCTTTTGTAAGGAAATCGCTGTATATTGTCGTTACATAATAATTGTGGTCCGAAAGACGGATCCTGGGGTAAATATAATGTTTAAAATGTAAGCCGTGTGAACATATTGATAGTTAATGGGTCTTGTTGTAAGAGTCCTTGTGCTGATAGCCGGAGACGTAGCCCGAGGCGTCGACGAGGTCCTTTCTGCCAGCGATGCCCTTGCCTTTGCCTGTCTCATCGAACCGCTGCCGATGGGAGCCCGTGTATTTGCTGGTGTCCGTTAGACGGTCCACGGCCGCTGCAGCCGCTGGTGACTTTGTTACCTGCAATTGGGTATTCAAGATTTTAATGAGGCTCTACTTAAATAGGTTGGTTACAGGTTTTCAGTCTTCTTCTAACAGAGATACTAAAATCCCTACGGCAGTTAGCAGCATACAGCCAATGTATAATCTCCAATAAATATGCCACACTTGTATGAGGCACAAAAATTATTCATCATTGTCATACGAGCTGCCTATCATAGAATGGTAATTAATAAATAATATTTAAGTAGGACTAAATTGAATTGGTGACGTAAAGGAAAATAATTTACTTTGTACATTAGATATCTACAATAGTAAGTGTGTAGGTACCTACCTACCGTATTACCTACAACGTGACTCTTTGTTGATAAAACTCAAGGTAGTTATGAAGAAGACAATGCATTAAATTGATGACTAAAACTCACGTGTGATGAGACGCCGGGCTGTCCACAGCTTGTAAGCTTCTTCTTTATTTCTTCCACTTCGATCTTTTTACTTTTAGCGAGATCCTCGAGGAATTTTTGATAATCATCAATGCCAAGTTTGAGTGTCTTCAGCTTCTTGAAGTGAATGGCTGTGTCGGTTGTAGTGATCTTCTTTCCATCGATTACCTTCGCCTGTTTCATCCATTTATCGCTCTGTGACAGCGTTATCGTTTTGCCATCTGACTTTGGGTCTCCGAATTTAGAAAACGCTTTGAACGCATCCTGGGAAACGTGACATCGATTAGAACAAGGAATGTTAATAGGTACTCGAACTAAGTAGGCTAATGTTGGGAAATAGGTCTTTAATAATTAGGTACCTACACACATAAGGTTTCGTGTTGGTAACCAGTGACCCTTATTTTGCCAACATCTCCCATCATCAGGTATCTGCTTCTACTTTAGCTGTTAGTATTTGGTACGTCCTTTAATCTCCAGCTTTCAAAGAGGGTTATTTCTTGATATTATTTACCTTTAGCGGGATAGTTCCTTCGCTTTTGTTGGCCGTTCCGTTGAGTGCTCCCGGAGCAGTTCCATTCTCCAGCTTGACGTCCTTGACCTCCTGTGTCACCTGCTCCACGGCAGCGTCTGCTTGTGCGCCCTCAGACATCTTGCTCTGATTACTGGAAATAACAAATGAATCTATCAGGAACTAGAAGTGATTGAGTCACGTTATAATACATTTTGGTGAAAATATCGAAATGGTTCGTCGGATACCTATATTCTGAATATAGAATTCTTCAGTTTGAGATAATTATTCAAAAAACGACAGTAAATCTAGATGGTCAAGTCTCTGATGGCGTGGCAGTGCCTTGTTTTTCTATTCGTTAGGATTTTGTATATCTGCCTGTCTGAGCTTTGGAATATCAGTAGTGGTATGGTAGTAAGATGATACCTAAGCAACTGGAGAAATGTGGATCAGAGGGAATTTCGTCCTTTAGGTATAGGTACCGAACCACTTCAGCCCCTAGCCCCTGTGACCGATAGAGGGTAGCTGCCAGTACCAAGGAGAATAAGAGCGTGATGAATATCAGTAGGTACCTATGCAAACATGAATAATATTGCCATTACTTGTGCTATGTTTTTGCTGCTAGTGGTTTACTGGAAATATTACCATGCTATGCTGTAATTACCTAGCTACATATAGCTTAATACCTAGGTAAGTAAGTACTTATTTATTTTTTACACTTTCTGCATATATTTCAATGGTACTTAGATACAGATCTGACTATTAATATAGTATAAAGTAAATATTGTTAAGCACCTTCAAACCTATCCACACTACCGCAACAATTAAATTTGCGGAATAAAACATTAATTCAATCTTCGAATAATTATGATGGTCAATTATCTTCATTGTGGTTTTGACATTGAATGTACAGGGGTGATGTCATATACAAACATCCGAATATTCATTTGTTACTATCGCGGAATATCGTAGGATAACGCGACTCGTAGTGGCTCACGTTCCAGTGCTAAAACTGGCAATTACATCACTGACCTTGCGCACGAAACGATTTGACGGCAACTTGCTGTAAACATCAGCTGAGATTCCAAACTTGCATTAGGTAAAGTGCTTAAATAAACTACTTGCCGCCTACATTTCCTCAGTGTCTGTCGCTCAAATAAAAGCTTAATACCTAGTCGTTTGTTCTATTAAGGAAATGACATGCCTGATTTGGCAGTTTGACCTTGGCAACTAGTCTAATCCTGGAAGACAATGCGGACTACAAATGATGTAAACACAAATTCATTAATCAAATAGCTTGACACGTTTGTGGGGGCTCAAGAGGAACAATATGCTATTACACCTCCGCTGATTTGTCACTGTGGGTGCCCTCGTACATTATTCCTATCTAGACTAAATGATCTGACCTACGGAGCTCAGAGTTAGAGATCAAGGCTGACCGTACAATAATTATGATTTGATTTAGAACAGGACTCGATGAATCACTTCCCTAATATGGCTAGGTAACTATAGATCTTAACAAGTGCAACCTAAGACAGCTTTTACCTACCTATAGTTAGGTACACATAAGCAAGGTATACCGTTTTGGGGTTGAAAGTGGGTAAGTCGACAAAGCAACGCCCTTGACTAATATTAGTTGTGACGCCTTTGTTGATTTTATTGAAATGTTAAAAAGTCGCAATGCGTATTTTAATAGGGGCACTATATTCGCAAGGACATAATATGTCTATTTCTGTAAATAATGTGTAATTTTAATATGTCCAGCTAATGTTGAGTAGCTGGCAAAGTAACAAAGTAAGTAACCTATTTGAATTACAATAGCCGTTTTGTCTGAAAGTAATTTCGTAGTTTTGAAGTAGATCGGTTGTTCAGATACCCGCAATAGCTTCATAGAGCGTCATTTATGGCGCAAGTACAATGGACCTGGATTGGACGGCATGGTGGCACCTCTCCGACCTACTTCTCGCTTTAACCCATATTTATACAATTCCGGTCATAGCTCTCTGCATGTGCGCGGTCTGTTTACACTGAGCTCATAGCACCGCCCTATTCATACAGAACTGAATAGTGCCTTTTGAAACTGCAACTGCATACACATGTTTATCGATACAAACTGTAATCGCAATGTGATAAAATTAACAACATGTGTAGTGCAGATATCTAATCTTATCTAAGTAAAAAGAAAGGACATCAGAATAATGAGTTAAGCAAAATATTTGGTTGTAAGAATACCCTAACTGCTACCATTTTCTTGGTTACCTCTTTCTTGGTACTTCTACAACCTAAAGACATGCTCATTAATATTTAAATGCAAAAGTAAGTCTGTATCTATATATTCTGTTCGTCGCACTTTCTCGCCTGCAAACTGCCTGCAACCTAACTGAGTAATAGAGTTAAACAGGTAAGCTACACAGATAGTCAGTCTGAGGCCTGAGAAAGGACATACATATTTGCTACTTTTTACCAGAAATAGGTGCCGTGAGGAATTGTTGGGTGTTCCCATACAATTATAATGTGTCCTAGTGACCGAGGCTGACGTCATCCCCCCATCAACATTCGCATAGATGTCCTCGAGCAATGAGTCATTCTTATAAAAAAATACAAATAACGCTTACGCCCTTATATTAGCTCATATAACTCAACTTTCCCCTCAACAGACATAGGCATAGATAGATACGAGTACGTTTCTATGGACTTCCTTCGCGTGACTAAAACAAATCAGAATACACGTTGGAAAATCGTGGAAACAGGTTTTAGAAACTTGGCTTAACCTTAGCGATAAGCCCTAGGTTTGAGACCCCAAGCTTTAAGTATGGTGATATTTATGTTTCTAGTAGGATAGTCAGGTACTTCGATCGTTCAATGACACGCTCCTTAAATTTAATGTACTTCGGTCGTAAACGGCACAATAGGGAGGCAGAGAGGCAAATCATTGAGCTACGTTCGACTCGGAACGTGATTTGTCTGTCTAATGAGTTACACTCACACCTATAACATAATGAAGCTATATTTACTTGAGAATGATGTCATCTTTGAGATGACCGACAGTCTAGAGCTCTTGCTAGTTGTGTAAGCCGCCGACTAGCCATGCTAATCGAAAGTACATAGATAAGTTATGTATGTAGGGACGGTTAGGGACCTATACTGTGAGCCTACAATTCTTACGATGGCGAGCCGTGGTTTAAGCATGGAGTTATAATGTTTATATAATATCATGTCAATATCCTACTCCGAAAAAAACATCCCCGTCAGAATGCCCAAGGCTATGAATTAGCGGGTAGCGCCAAAAAGACAAGGTCTCGCCTTGCCTTATTAACTTTGGCTGTTTGATCATCTAATGGTGTAATACAAACACCTTTACAGTAGAAAACACGTTGTAGAGTTTCAAGTAAAGAAAAGTTTTTCAGGAACTTCCAGTTGCTTAGTGAATTCAGAGGTACCTACTGAGTTTCCTATTGAGGACGCTTAATATAACTTGTGAATAAAAACAAAAAAGAGCGTCATTTGGCGTGACTGGAAGTGACCTTTCTAAATTCCGAAGGGAGCGCGCCAAATCAGATATGACCCTCCTTCCCCGTTAATAAGTAGGAACCCTCGTGTAGCTGTCAGTCCGGAAACAGAAACCACTTATAATAAGAGAAAAATTGCTCCATAAAAAGAATTTACAGGTAACTCGGTACTCCTACAATGGGGAAGAAGGGAGAACTTTTAAGGAAATATAACATGCTACTTAGTAAAATATACATCAGGACGCTATAACTTAACCAACGCAACGCTATAAAGTCTGATGACTAAATTCTCATTTTCTGTCAAGTACCTACCTACCTCAAATAAATTGGGATTCACATCCTGAAAAATTGCAAACGCTTTATTTTGTGGAGCTAACACAATAATTGACAAAAACTAATTCAGTTCTTTATAAAAACTTTGTCAATATAGTTTCACAACTTTATAGTGAACTGTCTTCACATTAACTACAAATGGAGGGAAATCGGGAAAGTGAGGTAGCGTGCGAAAAACTAGACAGAATGTGAACGGCCTTGCAAGTTTCTATATTAGAGTTGATAGCTAAATGTTCTGCATAAACTTTCCCTGCTGGTGGTGCCGACGACACTGAGCCTTAAGCCGCACCATAACCATTTACTTAGGTATATAGATACCTACAGTTCTATATTATTCTACAATGACCTAAGTTTAACATGTAATTGTTTTGTCGTTAACTCTACCGCTCCTTATTCAGTGATTACCGAAACGAAATCTAGTATTGGAAAGCACAGCATTGATAAAGCTGAAGAATTTCATTGTATGTTTGGCTGAACGAATCTACCTATAGATATCAAATAGAAAAAACTGCATTATGCAATGCACTGTATTTGGTGAGGCCTGTATCTACCCACACCCACATAGAGTTTGGTGCATTAGCTACCCAAACCTTATGTGGAAAGGCATGTGCAAATGTGCAATGACTTATAAAACAAAGGTAAGGCCGGGAAAATAACTATGCTTATGTAGCTTTGTTAGATATCCTGCTTGACTGAAGATAAGAAAAGATAAATTTAATTGCTGGGCCACAGTAGGTGCTGTTCTCTGGAGTATTCATGCTAATGAGTACCCCTCTCTGCTGCAAAAATCAAAAGTTAGTGGATGCTTGAAGGTTGAGACCTACGTAGCTATTTAACCGCATTACGTAAATGCGAATTATGGCAGTCGTCAGGTTAATTGATTGAAATAATTGAATATATAAATTGCGCGAGACTACGTACGTGAGTTGGTGTTAACTGAGTAGGTAAACGAGGAGCAGATAGGTACCAGTTATCTCTCTGTTTAGTCCTCTTGTTAGATACTCGCGTTTAACACAATGGACGTTCAACGTATAGGAACCTACTTAGGTACTTACTTTGTTATTCTCACTAGGTGAATGAAACTGAAAACAAGCTAGACACGACGTTTCGAAGTTCCAGTAACCTTTTATTTACTAAACCAACTTATTTATAAATAGGTACCTTGATGCTTACACTTCAGTATCGAGGTAGATACCCAAGTTATTAACCTAGGTACTCTTTGTATGTACTTTGGTACTTATATCTTAGACCTAGGTCATTTGTTACAACAATAAATATTTCAAGGTAAAAATGACATCATTCGCTCTATCGCAAAATAAAGTTGTTTCAAGATATGTGGAAGTTTTAACAGAATTATAATTTACCTAAATGTTTGAATAAACAATAATTATAAAATTACAAGTAGATACCTAAGCAACTGACTGTTACGTTTATGAAAAAGAAACATGGTATTTTTTGCTTCCTTCTCGGAAAATAGTAAATACCAAAGGTTCATTCAGCTAGCAAAAAAAGCTAATATATGCGCATTTCCTACAGCAACAACGTATTGGTAGGTGATATCATCTCCTAACATAAACTTTAAACAGGCTTTCAATAACGGCTTGGCCGTGTTGTAAACTGAGCAATATTGCAATGCAGTTAACTATATACTTATCGTGGATGTACCTATGTATGTAAGTATAAGCACAAGCCTAGGTACTATCTCTACAATACATAGGTACTTAGTTGAAAACAAAATACATTATTTTGTACCTGCGTAAATAATAATGAAGCTAATTGTGTGTTGAAGTCATTCAAGGTAAGGTAATTAACAAATTGCAGAATCGTATTTATCTATATTACACATTTTATCACCATTGTAAATATATCAATTTATTACTTTTATAAACGGATCGCAAAATAATGCAATCAATTTTGGTATCCAAAAACAAGTGAGCAAATGTACCTATCTAATGTAAATCCAGAGCAGTGACAATAATAGTTTCGTTATCGCAGATCGCACACCTATGACAATGTTTATTACGGAACCACGCAGCTTATTCAATGATTATCAAAGTGTTTGGAGTTGACGAAGGTTGTAACAGCTACCGTGACTGTTAGCTGTTATCATCATAATTGCACGATGAATTTTGAGTGCGTCGATACTCCAGATAAAGTGTTTATCGCCAGGAAACTTTTTAGCGTTAAATCACTTATTACGTTTATCGCGCCTGTTGTAAATACGTCCAAATAGTTATGATTATGATGCAAGAGCTATGGAAATATTTTTAGTAGGTACGGATTGATGGATTGCTGAATACATTTCTTAGATTGTGAATCTAAAAATACCTAGTGGTACCGATGAAGGCACTGAGATTGTAGCTGGATAAAGAAATGCTACAAAAATACGTTTTATATTTCCAACAGTTTCTGGGATGGGGAGCTATATGCGTAAGAGGGAAAATTAGCACCCCTCAGTGTACCCGAAATATGTCAACCCCTAACGCTTTCTTTGTTTTCCTAACACAAACGGGACGAGATGGACTTCCCTCGTCATACTTTCAATAATCTTACGGTGTAAGTAGAACCATGGTAGGGTGGAGTATAAAAATTGTAGCAATTATTGTTTTGATCTTACAAGTTCCTAAACATCTAACGGATACCAAAAATCTCTAAATTTAATTAACAAGGATATTGGGCCTTCCGAATATCTGAGAAGAAGTGCAGTTACAGTCTTGTAAATGGTTTCGTGCAATTATACATTGTAATTTCATAATAAATATAAATTTAGACTCACATCAATGTTTCAGGATATGAGTGAAGTAAATGAGATCACATGAACTAGCGAGTGCGGAGCGAACGCTATTTGTGGCGGCGCGCGTCTATCGCGGTTGCACCAATACTGGCGCGAAACAGAGGGGACCTAAATGTTGACAAGCCCAGAGATGCGCAGCGAATTGTGATACTGTACTACGCATGCGCCGCAAAGAGTTCCGTGTCTGCCGTACGCCGTCTTGATGGCTTTGGCCCAATATACGCCCCATGAAGCTAACGAACCCAATCTTATAATCCGCAATAGAGAACAGATATCGCATCATGCCCTAATTTCATTAGCTAGCGGATGGTTCTTTCTATTTAGGACTTATTTTATGTCCGCAAATGTTCTGTTTTTTTACATGAAGTTTAAATAAATAAATACCGTTTTTTTTGACTCACCATTATAATCCCATAGTAGGTAAAAATCCTATTGGACTCTACAATCAGACCCTGTTAGGTGACAAATTGCGCTGTAGACCGTACCAATGTTTAATATGTAGGTACCGTGTAATAGTCCTTTTACGTAGATACCTGTTGTGTGTCAACTGCACAGTTCAATCAGGGTGCTCGACTTAGTGACTTAGATAGAGGGAAAATAAAAAAAAAATCGAACGATGTAAATCTTTTATTAAAAGCAACATTGTACATTATATACTTCACAACTGTAATAAAATATGAATTTACTTCTGTACACGAATGAACACATACAGTGATAGAGTCAACAAAGCAATGTTAAATGATAAATAATATGCCTATGTAATAAATTAAATAACAGTAGTCTGATGACCTAAAATAGTCTGATTTATTGCCATTTTTTTCCAATTTCACAGTTAGGCCCTTATTCATTTTAATATACATATCTTTATACATGAATATACATATATAGGTAGATATTTGATTTTAGGGTTTTGACACTATCCTTTGTTTTTGGAACAAAAGCAAAGCAATGTAATTAAATTAAATTGGCATTCATCAAAAACATTTTAGAGTGCATAATAAAAAAAATATATACATAATGGGTGGTTACAAAATATCTTATGGATAAATAATTCAGCAGGTTAATTAATGCATCACAGTATTAAGATAAATCAATAAAGCATCGTTGACGTGGCGGGTTCGATGAAGCGTAGAAACTTAAAAAGCTTAATAGGTATCACAACTACAAAAAAGTGAAGGGCGATATGAAAGACAGAGTTATGGCAATTAGAGCTTCTGAGCTGCATAGATAACACATACTGTTGAACTTGTAAGCCTATTATATATCACAAATGAAAGCCTTTCCACAGTCCAAGGTTAAAGCTATTAAAGCTAAAACTTCTTTTTTTGACCCTTTTTGTTGCTGTACGCTACGTTAAACTTATTTCATGTGTACGTTATTTTTTATACTAATTGACCGATTGGGATCCATTTTTTTTCTGACCGGAACACAAAAATATATGTACCTAATACAAGTATAGAATGAAGCAAAAATACTAAAAGTTACATTTCAGTTGTGATTACTACATGTGCATTAAAAATACTAGGGATACCTACTTATGTCGTAGATAGTTTGTGTCTAACATAATGTTTCATGGAGTTCAGGTGAGGTAGACAATGAAAATGATGGTTGAACACCTAACATTCTTTATAACATGAAAAAATAAAATTCTGGGAAGGTGGGCGCCATATTACATAATATTGCTCTGCATACAAAATTTCCTATATCTATGTAAAAAATCACAGTTTAATAAAACACAGTAAGCGCACTGGTAACAACACAAGTCACGCTAGTTAATTAATAAAATACCTCATGTCAGATTGTGCTGGCTATACATTTTACTTATCTAAGTAATGCATTTTCTATTTTGAATAATATATTGTAACTTAATAATACATGTGTGAGTACACTGCTTATGAATAACTACCCTTGGTTTAGAATTGACCTATGCATTGAACATTCTACTTTGTCTACCATTTTATCTAGATATTGTACTTGTACTATGACAGTAGTAGAGGGAGTAGATCCCCTAACTTCGGCAAGACGACGTCAGGCAGCGGCGGAGTCTTTTCATTGCGCAGTTTTTCCAAATCCTTGTTCGAAGTGACTCCTGACAGCACCAAAAGTGTTTGGAAGCCGCAGCGCACACCCAGCTCGATGTCAGTATTGCACCTGAAAAATTAAGAATAAATGATTGAGTTGTTGTGAGTGAGAATTTTGAATGAAATTGTGAAGTCGAATTGATTACAAAGTGAATATGAAGCAGCCAACTGATTGAAATAGCAATTCAATTAAACTGGCTAGCAGCTTAATTGAATGGCTATTCAATCAGTTTTCCTTTGACCAAAACTGATTAAAACTGTCTATGAATCTTATTAGTGTTAGCCAATACCTACTTCAAAATATGTACAGTAGAATGTTTCTAGCAAAAAAGGTAATCAATCTCAAAGGTCTAATAGAATCTCTTCCAAACTAAGACAAAGTTCACAGTCGTACAATATTTATAATCTGATATTTGAAAAAGAGGGGTTGATAAATAAAAAGCCTTTACCTGTCCCCAATCATCAAAGTCCTTGCAGGGTTCAGTCCACATGATTCAAGATACTTTCTAACATAACTATGAGGCTTTCCAAGAACCAGGGCTTTCCTTTCAGAACAAGTTTCAACTGCCCTGACCAATGTGCCAGTTCCCGGCACAACAATAGATCCGCCCTTAGGAAACCTTTCGTCAGTATTTGTTGCAATGAATAAACATTCTTCAGATGCAAGGTAGGAAGCTGCTTTCATGAACTTTGGGTAACTGACATGTTCGTCAAAGCCCACCACTACTGCCCCAACTTCAGGATCTAATTCCGATGGCTGCATATTTTTAAAATCTGGTTTCACAGGATCAGGCTGAAATTAAATATTTCATTATTAATTCAAACCTTAAATGCAATTATTTAAGAACTAATTTTAAATACAGTTTTACATAACTTACCCCTACACCAATATGTCTAATTCCAACAGCTTTTAATTCTTCTCCGATACCATTGGAACCCAGTAAATATACCTTTTTAGTAAAGCCAATACCTTTCAGGTAATGAGCCACTAGGAATGCTGTTGAGAGGATTTCATCCTGCAAAAGATACAAAGGTTTTTCAAGAATTATTAGCAGATTACATATAAAACTTGTTAAAAACATGATTGAGAGTTGATGTGAACATTTTTTTCAGGTTTTATGCAATTTGTAGCAATCAATGATATTACTATAATTTATTAGAATTTAATATTTCATGTAGTAATAGATAACTTGCGAGATGACAGTTGTTAGAAGAGCACGGCTTAAGAAAACATGCTCTGCTGACCCTTCTGGATGATGTAAATCTGTTTTCACAGCCTGCTTTGCTAAACTTATGAATCTGTAACATTTGTCTATTTTCATAACTTACTGGATTAGCAATGAAGCCCAGCTGTGTAGCTTTAGCAGCAAACTCACTGCGGATTTTAGTAGAATTGTTTGTTACATAAAATATTTTCTTTCCCAATTTTCTGAAATGATTCATTGCATCTGCAGCACCAGGGATTGCATTATTATCAATCCAGAGAACACCTAAAAACGAAAATCATTGTCAGTATACCATAATGTTGAAAACTGTCAGAAGGTTTTATTCTATTACTATGCAGACCTCTAGGTGAACAGTTATCTTTATAATCAGTGTGACTTTATAATTTCTAATATTATTGGTTATAATAGTTCCTCTGAACAAATGTTTCAGGGACAGAAAATAAAGATAATAAGCACACTGCTAAGCAAGAAACGATACAGTAGGATGTAATAACATTTAACTTACCATCACAATCAGTTAATACCGTATCAAAAGAATTCAAGAACTCTTGAACTTGATCTTTTGAAGCATCTTGGAGACTGAATACCGCTGACTTAAACATGGTGCCGCTCGTACTCAAATGCCTGCTTTGGTGCGGTAATTTAACTTTACCATATATATTTATGGAAGAATGCAAGCTGACGCTGTTGATGTTCAAGATCTTATTCAGCAATTTAAACATTCCCGTTCGTATGAATCCAAGGGCTAGGCTAGGTCAAATCTGTCAATGTCAGCTGTTCGCTGTCAGGGCTTATCATTTTATCATTTTGACGTTTGACAGCTGGCTGATTGTCAAGCGTCAGCATGCTGTGAGTGTGAATGCTATGCTAATAAAAACAAACAGCAGGGAGGGAGGGCTTTTTAACATTTAAGCGGTTCTTGAATGCCAAATTTATGTTAATTCTTGCTCACACTCATTTGACCTATCAGTGAACTGGAAAGTCCAGTCGGCAAATCCATTCTAAAACTAGTTCGATAGAAACAATACTGTTGTTTATTTTGTTCGTCTGATAAGTTGATAAGGCTGGTGTTTCTGCCTTTAAATACTAACTGCGATCATATTTTTGGGCAAAACTAAACCGGCATCTACTTTTAACTAATCGGAAAGTATTCGAAACGTTAGTGTCGAAATAGCTGCTGAGCAATTCTCTTGTATCAAGTGTTAATTAAAGTCTGTCAAGAATTTGCTTGTTTTGGTAAGTACAATTTTTTTTTGTACTTTGCACTTTGGACCTGAATTGAACATTGGACTTTAGACACTAACTAGGTATTTGTTGTCAGTAGATTCTTCAAGATGGATATCAAAGAGACCATTATTGAAACTCAGCAAGGAGGTGTTAAAATAGTTCAGTACAACAAGCCCAGTAAGAAAAATGCCATAGACCAGGTGATGTACAAGCGAGTAATAAGAATACTGAATGAAGCTGCAGTAGATGAAAACATTTCTGTGATGGTGCTGACTGGCACTGGAGACTTTTACAGCAGTGGCAATGATTTCTCTGCTCCACCGGATTCCAATACTGGCAACCACTTGAATGTTCTCAAGGAATATATCAATGCATTTATAATGTTTCCCAAGATACTAATAGCGGTTGTGAATGGACCTGCTATTGGTATTGCAGCCACAACGTTAGCACTTTGTGACATGGTGTTCGCTTCAGATAAAGTAAGTATATTGTATCTATATTTACCTAAGTAACCCTTAGTAAAAATGCTTAAGCATGTAGGTAATTTATTGAAATGTTTCTCTGTTCCAGTCATATTTCTTAACTCCATTTACGAAGTTGGGCATTGTTGCTGAAGGGTGTTCAACATTCACATTTCCACGACTACTTGGTGAAAGGAAGGTATGTAGATATTTAACATGATTAAAATAGCAATCAAAATTACACCCCCAAAAAAATCACTTATTTTTTTATATTTGAATTTCAGGCAATTGAGATGTTGCTATGTAACTACAGACTATCTGCAAAAGAAGCCCTTGAATATGGTTTTGTAAATTACATTTACAAGCCTGAGGAAGTTCAAAGTAAAGTTTGGGACAAAATAGTTGAGGTGTCAAAACTCCCCAAGCACTGTATTACAATCACTAAGAAGTTAGTAAGGGATGCTGTGAGAGAAGAACTGTTGAGAGCCAATGACAAAGAAATAGAGGAACTCAATGCCATCTGGATAAAAGGACAGAGAAGTAAAATATAAGCAAAACTTGTTTAATATTTATGTGTAAAAAATGCATTTAAATATTTTTATAAGTATGTATGTAGTGTACATAAATGTATGTAGTTTTTGTGATCACATTTATATTTAATCATTTATATTTTATCTATTCTTTAAGCATTTAAACACTCAAAGTGATCCATATATGTATTTTGAATTATCAGTATGCATTTAAGATGTGCCACCTGTTAAGGAAACTGAGATCTAAAAGATATCAGGTGTTAAGACCAGTATTTTTCGGATTTTCCGATTGTATACATACTTAAAACAAATAAATAAGTATATACCTATATATTTTTTTGTTTACATTCAAACTTTTATCCCCTAAGATATAATAGGTATTTGATTTTTTGTAAAAGTGAGTTCTCAAAACCTATAGTTAGGTGACTTCAAACCCTTTAAAAGGTGGACCAATTATTTGGTTGAAATTATATTGTGTCAGAACCGATAGGTGGCGCTAATGTCAATATTGTCTATTAGCGGTGCAAAGTACACATGGTTTCAGAGGCTTTCATCACGTTTTCTAAATCTCTACCTACCTATACTACCCGTGCCAATAAAGAATGGGATTAGAAATGGCGGCGCATCTATTCACTTCTCGCTCGCACATTATTTCCGTCTATACTCACACTCTTTGGTACCGACTGACAAAAAAATAACGACTTTGATTATGCGTTCCCTCCCCTTTGGTGATATTGATACGGTAATTGCCGGCACCAGCAAGATGTGAAATTTTACTGGAAATTTATTACATCCTTTTATTTCAAAACTAGCCTTTGCCCACGTGAATGTTGCGCATGCGTAGAAAGTCGAAGAAGAATAAAAAGTAGCATATATGTAGTAGTAAATTAGCCTAAGCCCAAGGAAGGCTAGGGATTCAAGTTATCTCCATACCAAATTTCATCAAAATCGGTTCAGTGGTTTAGCCGTGAAAGCATAACAGACAGACAGAGAGAGAGATTTACTTACACATTTATAATATTAGTATGGATATTTAAGATTATTTAAAGTTATGAAGCGAAAATAGTTTATATCCAACCTTACCCTCTCCGCGATTCAGGTAATGGTTTTGTTGACAATTTGTGTACCTACGTAATGTAGTCTCAAAACGATCACAAATTTAACTAACATAAGCTTTATTTTAATTCATGAAATAACGAAACACTTTCAACGGTAACGATATTTTTTAACGTTATTCAGTTATTAGTTTTTATTGTTATTGCATTGTTATGCTGACGCTCCCAGCTCAATGAGCCGCCATTTCTAATCCCATTCTTTATCGGCACGGGTTGTACATAGATGTAGCCAACAGTAACCAACTAGATTGTATAAGAAAAAAATCTTCATTTATATGCCATTTGGTAGTTTAAACATTAACGATATATTAGCAAATAAATAATATCAAAAATGTCTTCGGTCAGTTCAAGTACCGCTTCGATATCGGAGTTTTTTCGCCCGATCCGGCCGAAAGGCCTGCGACCAAGAGATCTGAGTAACACGCGACTCAGTTTATTGAAGAAAGAAATACAGACTGATATGCATCTGATACCGTTAAGTAAGTAAGAAGTATAGTTCTCTACAAAATACTAATTAAACGAAGTTATTAGAAAGATGAAACTTTATTGTTACATTCTTCCTATTAATATGACAAATGTGAATGGGTTTTAATAGTTCCTCAATCACGCTTTAGCACGAAATGAGCTGTTTCGCACTCAGTAAAAATTGGGATCCTAATTAAATTACTTATACGATACATTTTACCAGGATGCGATAAGTCGTTCCCTTAAGACGCGGCTGAAACCATGGACGAAAGCTAATGTTTTAAGCTGAAAGTATTAAAACGAGGCAATAGTGGCCGAATTACGTAGGTAACTCGTGACCTATAGAGGAAGTTTGGCCGGTTGTGGTGGTATAGACTGCTAAATAAGTTTGGTCATTCTATTGCAGTGGCGTAGCGTGGGGGGGGCAGGGGGGGCACATTCCCCGGGCGGCAGCTTTTAGGGGGCGGCAAAATTTACCCAATTAAAAAAAAATTGTTCGCAACTAGTATCTGCGCTACATAAAATTGTCTAACAATAACAAAACATTAAACAAGTTGAAACTTTTTAAACTTAAAATTAATTATTGTTAAAATTTGGTACTTAAAACACACGTGACGTAAAATGTAGTTTACGTTATTTTGGTTTTGAGTCTTCAATAAAAATAATTAAAATTTCGCGCTCGCTTCGCTCGCGTATTCAGAAACTGTATGCGCTTGATTTGCATTTGTCAACAAACAGAAAGTTAAGTACGTTTGGGCTAAAATTTACGTAATATTTGGTTTAAGTCCCATAAAAATTTCGCGCTCGTTTCGCTCGCGTATTCAAAAACGATATGCCCTTGTTTTTGCATCTATCAACAAACAAAAAGTTAAGTACGTTTGGGCTAAATTTTACGTAATTTTTGTTTCAAATCCGATAAAAATTTCGCGCTCGCTTCGCTCGCGTATTCAAATACGATATGCCCTTATTTTTGCATCTGTCGACAAACAAAACATTTAGTATGTTTGGGGCTAAATTTTACGTAATTTTTGTTTTAAGTCCGATAAAAATTTCGCGCTCGCTTCGCTCGCTTATTCAAATACGATATGCCCTTATTTTTGCATCTGTCAACAAACAAAACATTAAGTATGTTTGGGGCTAAATTTTACGTAATTTTTGTTTTAAGTCCCATAAAAATTTCGCGCTCGCTTCGCTCGCGTATTCAAAAACGATATGCCCTTATTTTTACATCTGTCAACAAGCAAAAAGTTAAGTACGTTTGGGCTAAATTTTACGTAATTTTTGTTTCAAAGCCGATAAAAATTTCGCGCTCGCTTCGCTCGCGTATTCAAATACGATATGCCCTTATTTTTGCATCTGTCGACAAACAAAACATTTAGTATGTTTGGGGCTAAATTTTACGTAATTTTTGTTTTAAGTCCGATAAAAATTTCGCGCTCGCTTCGCTCGCTTATTCAAATACGATATGCTCTTATTTTTGCATCTGTCAACAAACAAAACATTAAGTATGTTTGGGGCTAAATTTTACGTAATTTTTGTTTTAAGTCCCATAAAAATTTCGCGCTCGCTTCGCTCGCGTATTCAAAAACGATATGCCCTTATTTTTACATCTGTCAACAAGCAAAAAGTTAAGTACGTTTGGGCTAAATTTTACGTAATTTTTGGTTTAAATCCGATAAAAATTTCCCGCTCGCTCGCTCGCGTATTTGGAATTTTAATACCTTCCAGAAATCAAGTAACAAAGATATAAAAGAAAAGTCTACTTGAGAACCTCCCCCTTCTGCCGGGGCTGCGGGTTGTTCGAGTTGTAAGAGTTACCATAAAACATAAAAGGCCTTCGACAGAACACGACGGTTTTTAATCAGTAAGAGTCTGACACTCCCTCGCCGCCGCTAACCCACAGCGGGAAGGGTCATTTGATGATTTTTAACCTTTTTTTGAAGTCGGTTAAAAATGACAAACGGCCAGTAACACTTGTTAAAAAAAATACACGGGAAGCGGCGGCAAAATCGACAACTGCCCCGGGCGGCAAATACCCACGCTACGCCACTGTTCTATTGTAAGTCAACTTTCGCATTTTGTAGAACAATTATATGAACAGCTGCAGACAGACCCAATAAATGGATTGACAAATGCTAGAGCTCGAGAACTGCTTGAATACTATGGGCCCAATACGCTAACACCTGCCAGTGAATATGGGTGGCCAAAAGTATTAATAAAATCTCTGTGTACAGGTAAGTTCACCACCTCTGAAAAAACATGCAGAAATTAATATAGGTATTTCCAAATCACCGTTACATACCTACACATTCAAATTCATTTAGGTATTTCAAGTAACAATAGGACTCATATTAAGTATTTTCGTAGTTTAACACACTGAATACAAAAAAACAATTAAACTTTCACATATTTTATTACCTACGTATTACCTATTTATGGTCCCATCATCTCGGGAGCAAAGGTTATCTAAATAATGTGTTTGTTTGATTGATAGTAGGTACGTAGTTAACGTAGTATTCTGTAATCTGTGGTGATAGTTAAGAAAGCTGTGTCCTGAAAAATCACAAATTATAAATCGATATCATAGCAGGGTTTAGTCAGGTACTCGTGACTAAGAATGAGCTGTTTTTCTTTTGAATTTTAGGGTTTTCCATACTAATCTGGTTGGGAGCACTAATGTGTTTGGTGGCGTATCTAATAGAGTCGTCATCGAAAGCGAACCCCACAACTGATAACCTTTATCTGGGTTGCGTGTTAATTGCCGTCGACCTCACATGTGGGCTCTTCAGTTTCTATCATAACTATAAAAGTTCCAAGGTTTGCAATTATTCTTGCTTTAGAGATTATATTACCTAATTTATTACTAAATATAACCCAGTGATGGATACTTAAGTAGGTAGTCCCAAAAGACTGGATGTGCATAATTTTGAAGCCCCAGATGGACAAGAAGTGTCTTCTAATAAGAAAAACCTTTTTACTTCTTTTTTACCTTCATACCCAATTAATTAGGATATAAGGGATTTTTTTATTATTGACAACAACAGTGGTACCTACCTTTTAGTAAGCAACCACACACAGTATGTCACAGTATTCTAATAATAGCTTAAAATAAGTGCTAGGTAATAGGAAGGTAAGTGGAGAACACAATTGTACCCGCCTACGTTAAATCCTGATGGAAATAATTTACCCATTGTTTCATATCCTGGCTGAATGATCCTGCCGTCTATTTCAGATAATGAAAATATTTAACAGCATGATACCACCAACCGCGAGCTGTATTCGAGCAGGGGTGTTAAGTACTGAGACACCTGTGCGTGACATCGTCAAGGGTGATATTGTGATCGTTCAGGCTGGAGACATAGTGCCGGCAGACATACGTATTATCGACAGCAAGGGATTCAAAGTACGCATCATCATATTATCTGCAACTGACACGTGCACATACCGCGTGAGGATGCAAACGCACGTGCTCTAGTCTAGTTTAGTAATGTAAAGGTTATCTATTCGCAGGTTGATAATTCCTCTTTGACTGGTGAATCAGTGGCAGTAACCAAGAGTAATACTGAAGGAGTTCCGAACATTCTTGAATCGGCAAATGTTGCTTTTTTCTCGACCCAATGTGTGGAAGGCTGGGCTTTGGGTATATTATTAAATTTCGTTACAATCGAGGACAAGAACATAATTATTGTGCCCAGTAAATCTTCTATAAAACAAAGATAATAGAAAGATGACAAACTAGCCCCTAAATGATGTTAAGTGGTCTCGTCAATTAGCTTTGCTAATCTGAAGTTAGCCATTTAACGTCTCGCACATGCGCAGTAGTGGTTTCTTCGTGCATTTTGACTAGCAAAGTTATTGGACAAGTTCTGTAGTCCACTGGTTAGACTTATAGTCTGTTCATGATGCAGGTGTCGTATTGTGTTGCGGTGACCTGACGGCGATGGGTCGCGTGGCCGGGCTGGCTGCGCGGCTAACCCCGGGACCATCCCCACTGACTCGAGAGTTACACCGCTTCATGCGGTACATGTGCGTATGGGCTTTAGGACTCGGAGTGTTTATAGCATCTGCATGTTTAGCTCTCGGCTATCCTTTCATGCAGACTATCATATTCGTGATCGGGATGATTGTCGCCAATATTCCTGAAGGTGCATGCACTTTGTTTTCAATAATTGTAATGTATGATAATGAAAGTACTTACCTACGTATTTTTTTGATGATTAAGGTTTACAGCCAACAGTTACGGCTTCACTAACTATAACTGCCCAGCGAATGGTGAAAAAGAATTGCCTGGTAAGAAATTTAGACGCAATAGAGGCTCTGGGTGCCTGCTCAATAATATGCTCCGACAAAACTGGCACACTCACGGAGAATAAGATGGTCGTACAACATATATGGACTTGGAACAAAGTTTTATTCGTTAAAGACTCGGAATTCAATAGTAAGACGACTGTTATTTTTTACTACTAGATTTCTCAATAACTAGCTGTTGTTCACGTTTTCACCGGTTCACCCACGTTCAGGGAACTACTTCCGGCAACTGGATTAAAAGTAGCCTAAGTTCAACTACGTGTCGCCCGTTAAAAATCCCGTCAAAATCGTTTCTGCTGCTTTCAACAACAAAAATTGAAAAAAAAAAAGTTGTTTTGGTACATGTACCGTTCTTATATACAATGGTATGCTCTTAGTTAAAAGAGATCGGACACCGCTATTAGGCAAACGTAGTGCAGGACGTTCTGCTCCACCGTTGACGAGGATTTTAGTCGACGACGGGCAATGGATGGATGCGAGCTGCCCAAGACCGGGATGATTGGCGCTCATTGGTTGAGGCTTACGTTTAGCAGTGGATAGCAACAGGCTGATATGATAAAAGACTATCATGGACTGATAAATTATTTTAACTAATTATTTGCAGATGCGGTTCAGAATAAGCACGGTAAGTAAATACCAACTCACCTATCTAGACATTTTAAATTATTCGTTCGATTCCTTTTTCGTATATGAATATATGTAGGTAGTTAATCAAGGTAGGTAATTACTTTATCCATTAGATATAGGTAGGTACCTTATAGGTAGATTCCTAATCATTTGTTTAATTTTCTCCGGTTGTTTCTGTTTCCAGCCTACGAATACTTGAAAAAATGTGGAGCATTGTGCAGCAACGCAGACGTTAAGCGTGGCGGTGGAATTCATGGCGATGCGTCCGAGACAGCTATTTTAAATTTCCTATTTCAATACAATGACCCAATTACTGTCAGGAAAAATAATCCTAAAGTTGCTGAAATACCCTTTAACTCGCTGAATAAGTATCAAGTAAATCTGTGTTTTCTTCCTTTGCTTTAGAAATATCTACTTACTTGTAGTTACAGACGTAGTTATTATCTATCAATAACCTCCAGCCCTTAGGTACAGTAAGCATTTAGTAATCTGTACCTTAGGTACGCACTCCCATAGGTAGCCCTGTGTGGTGTGATAAGCTGATATTGATCGTTAAAACATCAAGGTAATCTGGAAATAAATACTTAGCGACTGATATTCCGAATGACGCATTTTAATATTTATTCAAATACTAGGTCAGTGTGCATCTCGATACATCGTTGGGGCAATTTATAGTAATGATGAAAGGGGCGCCGGAGATCATCTTCGCTCGCTGTTCCACAGTTGCTACTGATACCAAAGATATAACTTTGACAAAAGATATGAAGATAATGGCTGACTCAGTCATTGAAAACTTGGCCAGTTCTGGTCAGTATTCACGTCCAGTTTTACCTACTTGTGTAATAAAGATGTCCATTTACATTTACCCAAATAAATGAGCCGCCTAACGAGATAAATTGATCCTGCTATGAATATTTTTGTTGCTATTAATTTTCTACAAATTCAACGTAGTGTTATGGTTGATTTCATAAATATTCAGTCAGATTCAGTGAATGGTACGTACCTATACCTACCTACCAACCTGAATGAAAAACAAACATGATTAAATAGGTACCTACACCTAGAACTGTACTTTGAAATCATACCTAATTAATTAGGTACATATTGGCAACATGTACCTATTATACTTACAAAATAGGTTTATTATTTAATGTTCAGAAAGTAGGTATAGGTAACTTAAAACTTACTGAAATAGGCACCTACTCGAAGGTATAGGTACCTACCCCTAGGAACTCAACTCCTTTTTGATACCGTCACAAATGTGCATCATTTTAAGGTGAACGAATCATGGCCTTTGCTGACCTTCTTCTAAATGCAAAACAGTTTCCTTTGGATTTTCGGTTTGACACGGATGATGTTAATTTCCCAGTGGAAAACTTACGCCTACTAGGCGTAATGGGTATCATGGATCCACCTCGAGAGGAGGTCAGTAATGTTTGATTTTGAAGTTAAACTCACTAATTTTATAAACTAGTTTTAGTTTAAGTTACTACCTAGGTACTTAACAAAGGCATGCTCATTAGGTAGATAGGACTTTTGTAACGATTTCGAAAAAGCTAAAAAAAGTTTTTACGTTTTTATATTAGGTTCAGACAGCAATAGGGCGTGTGCGCGAGGCTGGCGTAAGAGTGATCATGGTGACTGGCGACCACCCAACCACCGCGCGCGCAGTAGCCACCAGAGTCGGAATAGCCACGAGCCCCAAATGTCATGTTGTCACTGGCAACGAACTGAGAAACATGACCCCTGATCTATTAAATTGGACTCTTGATAAACATTATGAAATAGGTAAGAATATAAAAAAAATAATTATTAATTGATTATTACCAGACTTAAGTCAATTTCGCGTCATCTGCATCTTTTAAGTGTTTGCAAGAACTTCTCCCACGCAAAAACTTCAAATAGTTGAGGCTTGTCAGCGTCAAGGTAGCGTGGTGGCTGTGACCGGGGATGGCGTTAACGATGCGCCGGCGCTGAGACGAGCAGACATTGGGATTTCTATGGGCATCACTGGATCACAGGTGAGTATTCACACATTTTGTAATGGTAGTAGGTACATCGATGATTTCCGCTAGAATCATTTAAGATAACTAATCTTTCTTCTAGGTGTCCAAACAAACAGCAGACCTCATCTTGATGGACGATAATTTTGCTACCATCGTGACCGGTATCGAAGAAGGAAGGAGGATCTTTGACAATCTTAAGAAATCTGTCTGTTACATACTCATTTCTAACGTACCAGAAATAGCACCAGTGTTAATGTTCATACTGTTTTCTATACCTTTACCATTAAGTAAGTAAAGTAGGTACCTACGTTGACAATTTATAGTTTCGTGTTATTAAACAAAGAAAAACACCAAACATATGTAAAATACATTTAAAAATGGATTTGATTCGCGCATATCGCATTAAAATTCATATGTCTACGGGAGCGAGGAATATAAATAACATCCGTGTTATTTTGTTAAAGGTGTTATGACCATATTATGCATAGACTTGGGCACAGACATGTGGCCGGCTGTGGCGCTGGCTTACGAGCATGCAGAATCTGACGTCATGACCCGAAGTGCTCGCGGCCGTGACCCTCTCGTGTCGTCCAAAATGTTAAGATTAGTGTACGGACATTTAGGTCTCATAGAATTTGCTGCTGGCATGTATGCTTACTTCATTGTTATGGCCGAACACGGCTTTTATCCTTCAATTTTATTTGGTAAGAAATAACTCCTTTTAAATTAAAATTTCTTCATGTCTAGGTAGGTGCCATGTCGTGATAGTTCCTATTCTTACGGATTTGACAAATAAACTTGTTCTTAGTTGCTAGTGTTAAGTAACATAATAAGAAATGAAATCCTTACACGATAACTGACTATTCGTCCGACTGTCCTGTTTCTCAGTAAAGAATAGGTAGATACATACCTAGACAGATCAAAATAACAATATCGTATTCCTGGTGCTGGAATAATTTGCATCGAGAAGTAGGTCCTTGTTTATCTACATCATGCAATCCTAAAAACAATAATTTTGGCTTTATTTATCCCCAATCCCAGGTAGGTGATGCATTACTGATAAAATTGCATATTTACCCTTTGTTCTCATACTTTTCCCAAAATCTGTTAAAACTAAGCACCCTTGATCCAGGCATAAGACAAAGATGGGACAACGAGGCTGTCAGTGACCTAACAGACTCTCTGGGTCAGGAGTGGACCTACGAGGAACGCAAAGAGATTGAGCGAGCTTCACAAGCAGCTTACTTCGTAGCCGTGGTGCTCACGCAAATGATGAATGGCGTCATCTGCAAGACTAGATATAACTCTTTGTTTCACGTCGGTAAGAGGATGGAACTGCTATAATTAAAATGTTGGGCAGCTGCCAATGTTTTCATCTCCATCAATTCTTAAATAAGCCCAATAAAATGATTTTTAATGAATTCCAGGAATGAAGAATAAAATTTTAAATATGGGACTCGTATTTGAGCTAGTACTTTCATGCGCCATTTGCTATATTCCCGGACTCAATGATTTCTTCCACACGTACCCTCTTCGCCTAAGATGGTAATGGTTACCTATATCTATTCCTTATTTTAGCGTAATGCGTGGATTAGTTTTGTGAGACCAGTTTTATCACAGGTGGTTCCTGGGATTGCCATTCTGTTGCCTCATGTTCGTCTTCGATGAATTCAGAAAGTACTGCATCAGAAGGAAACTGTTTGGGGGATGGTATAACTCTTTAACGCTTTATTAATGTTGCTGTATAGCAAATAACGCTAAATACCTACAGTAATTGTCCATTACGATAAAGTTTCCTGTTCTAAATTAAAGCAAAATAATACATAACTACGCCGTATCCGCTGATAACTGTTATATTTAGTTAATGTATATCAACAGGTTATTTATAACAAGCTCGGTAGGACAAATGTGTAACGAATTAATAAATAAAACAATTGAATCCAGAAAATAGTAGGTAGTTTACTGAATTTTATTTTACATTTTGATCCCACACACTCAGATCTCTAAATAATACAAGTTAAACATTTAAGTACCTAATTTATCTAATGAGCAAAAATAATATGACATTTCAGTATCAGGTCACATTAACAAACATCACAATAGTTTAAGGCCGGTGCACAATTGCAGACCTTGGTTCAGGAAATGAATGATCGCTACGCTACCTTACATTTTTAAATAACATACATAAATTAATAATAGGGGTTAAAGTATGAAATTGCCGATTTGTACTGAAAACCTAAATTGTATTTTTTTAAAATTTTTAACAAACTTATTTAATCAAAATAGTTGCCGTTATTATCTATACATTGCGGTCATCTAATAAGAAGGTCATTTATGCCTTTACGATAGAACTCTGAGGATCTAGACTGCACAAACAGTGTGAAAGAATTTTGTTCTGCCTCCTGGGAAGAAACTTCTTGTGACGTAGATAATTGTCCAAATCACAAAAAAAAATGGTCGTCCGTTAGAGCAAGGTCTGGCGAATATGGAGGAAGACGAATAGTTTCCAACTGCAGTTCCTGAAGAGTTAAAACGGTTTATTTTGCTGTATAAGGCCTCGCGTTGTCATGGAGCAATAGCGGTGAAGGTCGATTCATGAGTCGTGGCTGTTTTACTGCTAATTTTTTCAACATTATTCGGTGTTCGGCTGGGTATCTGGGTAGTTTGACTAGGATCGGCGTTCACCGTCTCTCTTAATTTCTCGTTAATCACCTGTCAGGCGGTCTTTCTCATGGCTCGTTCTTCAAGTCGAAGTTTCCACCACGAAAGCGTTTAATCCAAAATCGCACGGCGCGTTCTTTAGCAGACACCTCTTCAAATGCAGCATTGATATTGCGGGCTGTTTCTGCCGTTTACTTCCGGGTCGGAACTCATATTCAAAAATTACTCAAATTTTCGCAGTATCCATCTTTCTTGTTTAAGTTGAATAACAAAAACAATTGAACATCGATAATCAAATGTTTCACATTTTTTAAAAGAAGAACATCACAGAAACCACGTGAAAAAAGTTCCATTCGAAAACCTCAAACCATGAAGACTCTATGGCAATTCAAAAACCTACTAGAATAAAACGGCAATTTCATACTTTAACCCCTAATATTAAGATCTCATCTAACAACTCGCGTTCTGATGGCTAGCGACACATTTTCACTCCCTATCATATAGGAATGTTGTTCTTAATTTCTCTGCAAGTGATTGATTTATACACGAAAATTAGCGTGCACTAGATGCATTTCAATCGCTTTCCGAGACTTAAAAACTTTGGTTAGGAACAGTCACATACTGCGTACACAAAGGTAATAATCATTACTTTTGATTGAATAATGATTCTTACCGCCCACATAAAATGCGCTAGACATAGGAATGATTTGACTTTTCATAAATATGCAAGTACCCATTTAGATAAGGCACAAGTAAATAAAACTTATTCATCTTTAACAGTCATGATTTAAATTAGTAAATATTTACCTAGTTCTATTTATGATTTCAATATATGTAAGGAGGTAATTAAATATATAGGTAGTTTTTTTTACATTTTGTTCTTGCATATCTATTTGAACACGGAGATTGGCCAATATTAGTGCTTTAATACATAAATACCAAGATATGTCATTATTACTTAAAGCAATTGTTTATCTCTATAATCACTAGTTAAAGAAGCAGATCTATGAAATACAATATAATAAAACACATAATAAGAAAAGGGCTAAAGACAATACTCCACGTCTTAATCCATCTCGAGCGATCTCGAGATTTCGTTACGTATAAGTTTACTTTGAAATGACTGCTAAAATATATATGCATTAACACTTCTTGAACCATATTTATATAAAAAGTTACATTGACAACTTGCTTAACCATATTGAATAAAATTTGATAAAATTCAACTTTGCTTTGGTAATACAGCCTACAATGTTAGTGTGTAGATAGTTTTATCTCTGAAATAATAGAACATTTTCATTAATATATCAAAGCATATTTTTTGTACAAACTATACTAAAGAGAAATTGAAAGATCATAATATTATCGCTTAAACAACTCGTCAACGTTTTAATAAGTCAATAAATATTAATTTAAGTATTATGAAAATTATTACATTTATTAATATTCATTATTAACTTTCGTAAGTAAATCAATTTTAGATAATTGTTTTGCTTTTTATCTTAATGTCAGGCAAGTTTGATATGACTCTTATGTGACTAAGTAGGTATCTAAGACACAAAATAACTACATTAGTATTTGAACTATTCACATAGCATATCAAACGATAAGTACTCAGTCCACACTCACGCGCAAGTAGGATTTACAATAACATTTTACGCAGTACTTACGAACTGAAATGAATTACTTATCTAAGTTTAATTATCAAAATGATCAACTGCGAAGTAAGTCTTCTATAACTACTAGGTACTTTGTTTTTAATAATTTAATAAAGAATATTTTATCTATACATTCTGATTTTTGTATTGCAATAAGATTATTTCTTGGCCTCTTAAAGTTCATTACTCAGAGACATTCAGACATAAATTAACTGTCTACAAATAGCTTATTTATCACGATTTTAAATCACACATAGACATTTAGGTATATTATTATTTTAAAAGGAATATACGAAACTGACTATTATGACTAAGGCATTTTTTTAGTATTTAGCCTTACGGATAAGGTACAGATTGTGATTTAGTTTTGTGATTAAAATCAACACAATTACATTATATTTGTTCCATTTAATGGTATTATAGTCTTTTATTTTTATGATATCTAAGTAAGTGTGCCTACCTACGAAAAAACACCCTTCACCAATTATTTGAGCTTAGAATAATTTTGAGCTAATATGAAAACTTATTGCACAGATTTTTTAATCAATTAAGCGTTTAACGAATCATTTATTATTATTATGTACACCAGAAATCAATAACATTTGGATGAGTCGTTGGCATATTAGCTAACTTCATGAAATGCTGGATAATTTCATGAAATGGTCGTATTTCAGGATGTGGACTTTAAAAATATTTATTGGAAATCCAAAAGTCCTTTTTAGAAGCGGAGATACCAAAGTGGTGTTACTTTTTTTACTGGTTAAAAAACAAAAACCTAATAATCTAAACCGACCGCATCCGTGTAATGTTGACCATGCTCGACCTCACCAAACCACATGATGATGTGGCCAAGAGACACAAAAACAATGAAATGCGACCACTTCATGAACTTAACTAGCATTTCATGAAGAGAGCGAAGCCATGGTCACGACATATAAGTTTTTTTTTTCGTCATAGCTATGTTAGTTGTTACGCATGCGCGCGGCGAGGATAGCATTAAGATTAGGTTGAGTTCGCATATCAGCTATAGAATGTCTGGCTTTTATTACCGCCTCTTCACGACAAACTTCATCTTGAAGGATGCAACCAATTATTTTAGCTACAATTGTCGACGGTGGAACATGAGGATTCCCTGAAATTGTACAAACTGAGCTAGATATCTTTGACACTATAATTAAAACTAGACATAGAATTTACCGTACCTCCATGCAAGGACTGATACATTGAATCCGTGCGCAAGTACCTACGTGGCTACTCAGGAGAAGTTCATAATTATGTAATTTCTTATACATAGGTACAACAAACTGACCGTCAAGTTTTGTCCAGCGTGTAGGCGGACAAGCTAGTAAGTAGATACATTACATTAAAAACTCCGGAGTGAAATAAAATTTCAAATAGACACGTAACTACCCACGCAGCAGGCTTTTTTATGTACACAATATTAGTCACCAAGAGAATTAATTGATAAGTTGCAAAATGAAAATTACTAAGCGAACCTTTCAAGTAAGATGTCGTGTCTAAAGTACCAGCTAACACAGACAACACAGCTACAATTATGTTAGTACTTACTGCACTGCAATCTCAGGAACTTGATATGACCTATGACAACTCGAAGAAACGGGTTTCATAAAACGGCAAACAGGCGTGCAGTGTTCTGTTAGTAATTGTATTAAAATTGTTAGTATTCCCCTTCACCAAAACAAACCAGGAAAATTATGACGAAACGGTTAATACCCGGATCTGAATTAAGTGAGCTATTCTTGGCAAATGATTATTTTAATACATCATTCAAGGGCGACAAATTTATTAGCAGTTGTTCGAATCTTTAGACTTTAGATTGACTGTGTTTTGATTTCTATACTGCTACCAGGCAGTTAGCGAGGCTATACATTTTCGACACTCTCACTCACTTTTGAAAGTTCGTCAAATAGATAATTCATTACAGATCCTAAACATGTTTCGAATAATGTATCTACCTTTCAAAACGAATCGTACTAAAAGAAAAAGTTGTAGGTATATGGATACGTTTGTCAGAATAGTAGCAGTTCCCCCAGGAAGCGGGTAAAACGGCTGGCGAAAGCAAGGAAACCTGATGTATTTTTTTTAGTTTACCTTGGATTTTAGAGATCGCTATCGATAAAAATAACAGTAAGACGCCAACAAAAATACAAAATCTATAACAGTTATAGCTCTCATAATTGAAATCCGAGTAATTGAATATATTAATCAATAATACCCTCAAAATATTAGTAATGTAATGTGTTTAAGTATTTCTATAATTTTAGATACTGACTGCATTATTTAATGAAGCTTTGGTATTATCTTTAAAAACATGTGTTAGTATAGGCCTTCATACGAGAATTTTTACGGCTGTAATACGTAAATTCAAGCAGTTTGATGAAGACTTAATCAGTACATCTATAATAATAAAAATGACTGTCGTGATAAAATTCTTAGTATTACCCCTTTATATATCAAAAGCAATGAAATGAATTATGTAAAAGTTCTCCCAAGATAAACTCTGCAATGGCGTGTTAATATCACCAAACAAGATACCTTTTAAGTTTTGAAATATCACATACCTGTCAGTCCTCTGTACCCGAATATACCACAATCGTGCATGCGCATTGAGTGTTGTTCCTTCTTGATAAAATCTTCTGTGCTGATGCCTTTCAGCTAAAATAATACAAGTCAAAATATAGAAAAGGTAACAAATAAGTTACTACTTAATTAAATATTTAGACAACAATACTAACTTTGGATGGAGCTAAAAATCTGTCAGGTATCCTTTGCAATTTTTGCTGCTTTTCACTTGGCCCAAAGCCTAGAGCTATTAGAACTGACTCTGCATCAACCTTTCGTGCTCCCAATACGTTTAACACTGAGCTGCCACTCGATCCACTATTATCAGACTGAAAACAATATCATAATAAATAACAAATTTATGAGGTTTACATCACTTCACAACAAGTCTACAAGTCTAATACCTGGAGAGAATGATCTCTAAGTAATGGGTTCTTAAACTTAGGAGAATATCCTTCTGATTGTATTGAATGCTCGCTGCAATCTCTTGACATTGGTCCTCTGTGGAGTACTAGTGAGTAGAGCACTATCAAGTGATTTTCTTTTCCATGCTTCTTTACAGGAACTTCCAAGTTTTGCTCCTCTTCCTCCTTTTCTTTGACAGGTTCAATGACTGTGTTCTCAGTTACTGTTTCCTCTGCTTTACTGTCATCAGACTTGGGCTCAGTGACTTTCACCTCTTCGCCAGTGGTTTCAGCCTCAACAGGTGCATCAGCTGGCAAGGAATCAAGCCACTGTTGTACTGGGCTACTGCGCCTCATGTCGTCAATTACTCCACTTAACCAACCTCTAACTTTTCTCTCAATTATTGTTGACACCGATTCATTAAAAGTATCTACAAGAACAATCATTGAATTAGATGTAAATTAAATAACCTTGCGTATATTTTCTTTCACACTAATTAAAAATTAGGTTAAGCAAAAACATTAGGTAAATAATTAAGTTTGTAAATATTTTACAATCTAAGAAACTTAATATTAAAATTGTATTAAAAAATAAAGCCCCTAACAATACCCAAATTAAATATTGTGCCCTAATTAAACATACTTATCTGTAAAATAAGTAACTGATTTTGACTATAAATACATCAGGATCAACATTTATATACTGAAACCCACCTATTTTTTAACACATTGGATAACTTAATTACACACCAAGTACACGACAATGGCCATTAAGCAATGATTAGCGTTACAATTGCATATATTGATTGGATAAGGACATACATGTTTGTTATGATCTCTAATACACTAAATTCGCTAACTTAATGTAGCTGGTGAGACCAACCTTGCTTAGGATCCATCTTCACTCAAGGTAACGCTGCATGCAATACGAGGAAGTTCATGAATTAACGTGCAAGATGCTTACGATGGTTACAAAATTACTCTTTAATTTCCTACCATTTTCCAGAAACAAAAATACTAAATACATTAAATACACAATCGTGACTTACCTTCTACGAAAATGTATGCATAGGAATGTTTTCTCTTAAACCACAAACAGTCTCTATATATATTTTATCCAACACTCTTGAACAGAACGCAGTTTCTCAGTTAATTTACGTCTAATTTAATCATTTGAACAATTTATTAAAAAAATACGTATTTGTTCTCCACAGAACTCAGAACTGCAGCACAGTCAGTGACATTTATTGACTGAGTTTGACGCTTTGACGTTTATTTGACAAATAGGTTTGAAAAGTGTTGACGTATTTCAGTGACATTGACGTTGTCAATATAAGTTATGGTTTGACCAAGAACCTTTTATAACATGGAGTATGACTGTTCGTTCACTACACCTCTGTGGGTTATTTGTTACTGTCCTACACTTTTCGTGAAGCTCAACTCCAAGTATTAATTACCTGGGCAAATGTTTAGTACAAAAATTTAAAAAATATCATTCTATTTCTATCAATATCTTCTATCTAATTCTATCAAAAATATCATCATCAAATATTTATAATATATTGAGGCCAGTGGAGTAGACAATTTCATTCAAGAAATGGAGACCTTAAATAGTTTTAGTAGATGTCTAAATTCTTGCGTACATGCATAACTTCAGCATCTCGTTGGTAACTAAGTAGATTCTGTAAAGCACTCAGTATACGCAACGGAAGATCGGTTCCATTGCGGAGCATGCTGTGCCTAGTGCCTACTACCTACATGAGTCCGAAGTTTCGCGACTGATTTTATATTCCGACGCGTTCGAATTTGAAACAGCATATATGCTGAATAGTCCTAAACTTACACCTCAGATATTTGCAAAGCTATTGCTTTGCAATGCGGGCATGCCAATGAATTACCGCTGAACTTACACGCGACTGAAATTCTGCTGTTTTCGGCTGTGCGACGTGCACTGTAACGCAAAGTAATTTCAATATAGGTACTTTCATCAAAACCCAGTTAGCAGTTTTACATGAAAGGGACATAGAGACAAACATCCACTCATCCAAACTTTCATGCAAATAAGAGTGATAATCCTCTGCTCTCCTCACAAGGCAACTCCTCCGTGCTCTCGGAAAAAGCAGTAATCTAAAACGGATATAATTTTCCAAATCGGACTAGTGAGATTAGTGCGTTCAACGAAACGAACTCTTTAGCTTTATAGTAGGTAGGGTATTAAGTAGGATTAGGACAGATTTACAGTTCTATATCTATCTACTTACTATTCGGAATTCACATTTAATAAAAAACTTTTATATTATAAATAAAGAATATTTATTTTTCTATAAACACATTATCCTTTTATATCATCAATGGCTGACATCATTATAAATCGCGGATCGCATTGGGCTTTCGTCAACGAAGTCGAGTGCATGGATGGAGAAGAGTTCAGCGGCCGAACCGCGGCCGATGCGCGACGCCGAGACGAAGCGCCCAGCGCGCGCGGCTCCTTAGCTAAACAATTTGTGCATCGAGGTTCAGGTAGAGATTACTTTAATCGCTAAATCACATTTGGACACTAATATACATGTATAACTACGTTCAACAAGTGTCAATATTGAGCAGTACGAGGGGGGCCGCGGGAGCGCGCGGCTCGTAGCCTGCGTCACGCAGGCCCGTACACGCAGTCTCCGCGGCGCGCGCCCGCCGTCTCCTCGCCCGGGAGCACGGCGGCGCGCCGCCATTGGTCGCGAACTCGCTCCACGTGCTGTAGCACGCGCACCACATTCATGCCGGCCAGCTTGCGCACGTCCTCCTCGCTCCAATCCGGGTCGCGCAGCAGCTCCGCGAGCAGGTGCGGGTAGCGCGACACGTCCTCCAGCCCCTCGGGCGGCGCGTCGATGCCGTCGTACCCCGCGCCCAGCCCCACGTGCTCCACGCCCGCCACTCGCCGCACGTGGTTTATGTGTGCCACCACGTCTTCCAAAGTGGCTCGCTCCCCGCACGTTACTAGTTTGGCATAGAAATTTATCATGACGACTCCACCGTTCGCAGCTATCATGCGAAGTAAGTCGTCGGGAACGTTTCTACTGGAGTTGCATAGGGCTGCAGCTCCTGAATGCGAAAATACTACAGGCGCCTGTGACATTTCTAACGCATCGCGGGCTGTTTCTTCTCCCGCATGCGACAGATCTACGATCATACCAAGTCGATTCATTTCCCGTACAACGGCTCTTCCGAATTCACTGAGACCTCCTGCGGTGCCCGCAGCTCTTGCCCATCTTGTATCACATGTATGTGTCACTGTAAGATATCGCGCACCTAGTTGGTAGAACGCCCGGAGTACTGCTAGGGAATCCCCAAGAGCATGGCCACCCTCTACGCCAATAAGGGAAGCGATGCGACCATCACGATGCGCATCTAGTAGTTCCCCCGCATCAGTCACTAGTGCTAAATGCGCAGCATTCAATTCTACAATACGTTTGATAACGTCCATCTGTTCGAGCGCCAGTTGAACTGCGTCACGATCTCTTGCTCCACATGGCACATAAGCTGACCAAAATTGAGCACCGACCTGACCGAGCCTCAAGCGCGGGATATCAGTGTGCGACCAGCGCGACCGCGCCCAAGGTTCAATTCCGTCGAGACCGGCACTCAAATTAAAGTCACCTATTTTATTATGTAAAAATTTCCGTACATTCCACGCTAAGTCATTGTGACCGTCGACTAGCGGCGAATCTCGGAGCATGCGACGAATAGTAGTGAGTCGTTGTTCTGGAGTGGCGCGCCCTCCGCCGCCGAGAGCGAGGGGAAGCGCCAGGGCGGCGCCGAGCGCGGCCAGCACGACCAGCGCCGCCAGGGCGATGCGCCAGCGCGGCCGGCGCGGGATCGTCTTCTCGTCCGAGCTGCCCGACGCCGACGCCGACAGCGAGTCCGGCGCCCAGCGCCCGCACCGCTCCGCCACGTCAGGCAGCGGACCCGGAAATGTCATACCTTCTGGCACTGCGGCCTACAAACAGAAAAATATATCACGTTACTTACAAAACAAAAGGTTTTGTTGAGAGTTAGGTAAGATTATGTTGTAAACTATGTAGGTATAATGAATGGCTTTTTTCTACGAGAAGGTACTTATGCCAATTCCCAACCGTTAATTTAAGATCCTGTATTATACCTAGGAATTATATGAATCTATGTAGTTAGGCATGTAGGTAGTGGGCACACGGTAAAGTGGCTTTGACAAAGCTGTGCCAACATCGGCTATTATGTACTACATAAGCATATCATTTAACTTTGACCCACATCGACCTAATTGTTTGAGTAGTCAATACCAACAATTTTACACTTTTTCGATTTTAACTGTTATCCTCATATTAAAACATGTTAGTAAGAAGACAACGATA
This sequence comes from Helicoverpa armigera, assembly GCF_030705265.1. Classification (NCBI taxonomy): domain Eukaryota; kingdom Metazoa; phylum Arthropoda; class Insecta; order Lepidoptera; family Noctuidae; genus Helicoverpa; species Helicoverpa armigera. Next base: position 6,787,942 of record NC_087130.1, on the reverse strand, counting down.
AATAACAAGATTAACCTAGGAGAACAATAGAGCAATCCTTCCAAAGGTTGCAATGTGAATAATTTCGAACTTTCTACTTCATATACCTAGGTACTATTGCTATGTTTAAGTCATAGCTATATATACTTATACTTGTTTCTACACCGTACTTCGAATTATGTAGCTAGATACTAGCAAAGAAAAAACATTCGTTAAAACAAATCTAGGCAAATTCAACAAGTAAGTACGTAAATATTCGAGGTCTGCACGATATTTCCTTCCATAGGTGACTTATTATTACAACTCCGCCCGCCTACTCTATCCCACATCATGTTTCCTGATTAAATATTATCTTGCAGACGCAAAGCGGTTATAATACAATGGATTTAAAATGACTGGCACATTACGTTGCTACAGCATATGTCTTATCTAAGGTTTAAAATATGTAGGTATATCTACAACATGTATTCATGAGCGCAATAATTAATATATGAACTGAAAGCGAATTAGAAATCGCCTTTACGTTTATTCTCTTAACTTCAAAACAGAAAGGCCATGTTTGTATTTATCTTCGTCACCACAGAAAAAACGTACCTAAAACAAGTAAGTGAAACAGGATTAAAAGGGAAATCCATGCCCTGATTTTCCCACAAATTTTTCACCGTGATTTGAATGGAGAATATTGTAAGCGTTCATATCAGTCGATTCAGGCGTGACAATAATTTGCCGCGTGTTCAATTATGCAAGGGGCACACACAGTTAGGGGACGAGACTGTGGGGAAGGGGCGCACAGGGTGAGCCTGAATAGCTTCTGACCCATTTACAGACAGAACTGGCGCGAAGGCCCCAGTCGCCTGGATTTTAGTCTTAACTGAAGCCTCCTTTCTAATTACGATGCTCATATTGCATTCAATCTGATTGAACGGCGTGATATACTTTTTTTCTCTGTTTTAGTATTTACATAGACGTCTATGAAAATTGAGGTAAGTGGGCAAGATAACTTAAAACATGCGTAAACGGAACTTTAATTATAGCATAATAGACCTAATTATACTGTTTCTACTTTATCTTATTTTGTATATCTTATTGCTTATCTTATTTTGTTTTCCAAAAGTAAAATAATTAAAATATACATACTTAGTATTTCAATTTCTCACGGCCCTTTACAACGTGCGCCAAGTTTAAAAAACAGCCTCAAAACTACTGGAACTAACCACTACTAACTAATTGGTTGTCTTTGTACCTAATTATTCACCAAGTAAATCCGATCCTTATATATAATTTGTTGAGAAATGACAAATAACTACATAGTACATGTAATTATAATAAAGCTTCAAACATTAATTACACAAAATAGTTTAAAAGGCACTCAAACCAATAAATCCATGAAACTACTCTACGCATACCTATGTATTTCCACTGATAATTTAGCAAATAAACAATTGTCCCCGTACTATTAGTGGGCAAGGATAGTACCGGAGTTTATAATTGATTAGCTTTATTTGTAAACACAAAGTTATGCGGGTCAAATTCTAGCGGAATATTATAGCTCCCCAATCGTAGTGTTCCCGGCAGCTACGTATCATTGAAACTCAAAGTGAGACGTAACTTTTAGTTTCGCTTTCCTAAAAGGATTAAACGTTTGCACGAAATGGACTAACTTCCCGAATTCCTGTAGCCAGAGTTTCCATTATCGATCAAAACATCACCAACTGTCCAAAACTAAGCTGACTTTACTTTGAGCCATTTTTGGATAAATGATGAAAAATTCATTAGGTTATAGCACCGTTATGAAGTTACTTTATTAAAAGTAAAAAAAAAACTTTCAATCCCAGACAACAATGAGTAGACTCATCGTTGGTATTCAAAGTCATTGACCGGCTTGATGAGAACCGATGTAGACGAAGGCCCTTTATTAACACAGAAAAATATATCTCCAAAACTTAAAAAAAAAACACATTTGTTATAATTAACTGTCATGTAATTTATATATGATAAGAATAATATTTGCGAAGGCGATGAATATCATGAAAACAGTCGGCGGGGCGAGGCAGGTGCGGGGGCGGAGCTGCATCGATTCGCTGCATGCCAGACAGCGAGATCGCGGGCCTCGAAGCTTGGCCCGGTCCGCGGCCACGGCTCACAGGCCACGGCCCACGCCGCGGCTGCTGTGGCCCCCACTGGCCCCCGCAACGACATAATGTTGCGTGAAATTTGCGCCCCCATTGTAACCTTACCTACAACTAGCCGTCCGTCCGTAACGCCTTTATGGAGCACGGACCTGGATGCTATATGGACCGAGTGTGAATCACACACGTGACGGGCCATGGGTCAATACGTTTTATTGTATTTTTTATTGTTTCCTATTATCACACAGTTCAGTATGTTTTCATCCTGAATTGTTTTGAAATAGGGGTAGGTAGGGACTTATTTTCATTTTGTGATTTATCTATAAATTATACAGCGTCAGCAAGGCTTGATGAATGTTGCAGTACCTATTGTTGGATCATGAAGTGACCATTAATAAATTTTGTATCTAACGGATCATTTACTATCGGAAAAAAAGTTTAGGTAAGTAATTTATTTATTTTCATTAGATAAATAGTGCGATTAAGGCTGTATGAATGTGTTAATGTAAGTATATCAACTATACGTATATATGTGTAAAGAGTATTTAATTCATATACTTAGAACTTAGAACACATTCATTATCTTATTGCTACGCGGCGTTTTGTTGATTGTAAGCTAAAGGTAAAATGTATTTATATAAATTCGCCTATCCCGGGTTAGTCCGTCAAACATGGACTCCCCATTCTCGTTGCGGATGTTTGATTAGAAGTTTCGCTCACAGTATCTACATAGTCAATATCAATTAAGCCCATTAATTGTTTAATCGTTTCAAACTAAGTGCTTTGTGGCTTCGGTTTTGTTTATTAATGTAGGCTGCTTGATTTCTCACTCAGTTTACACTGGTTTGTTCTAAGGAGAAATCAATGAATATATCCCATTGTTACTGGGTCTGATGCGCGTCTGATGTCTTTGTAGCATTCCAATAAAACTCCTTATAAAAATGCCTTGAATATTATTAGGTATAATTTTTTTATATCTATATTGTGTGGAAATTCCGATCTAGTTTATAATAAAACATAGATGTTTAAACAATTCTTAAAATAACATGATTGAGATTGAACTGTCAACAGACTTCCATCCGCGATAGTTCTTAGTATGCTATAATATAAACTTAATAGAATACACCTTTCATAGGAGACACAATATAAAATGAAGTAATTTTAGTTTTGGTAACTTAAGCAAAGATTGGCTCTAGGTGAAACTTCTCGTGTGTTGAAAAAGCGAGAAAAAATCCTTTGTATTTTCTTAACAGATACACAAATGTTGCCACAATATACAAGACGATTGGATCTACAGGAAGAAACAATCAAGATCGTTTCAACAAATCTACACCGATACAAATCACATTTCCGAAACAAATGTGGCGTCGGCGATGAAGCGACAGCGAAGCGGCTCACGACTGATATCTGCATTACTTATAATAATATCAATCTATTTCAACATTCAACCTTCTCATTGTTTGTTTTTTTTTTCAATTATGTCTAGTCTATAGTTCTCTATGCTTTTTATTTGCAACTAAATATACTTCATCATCAGCAATCAGCATCGACTTGTATTGCATTCCATCGGCAAATATGTATAGTAAAAAAATATGTGAGTCCTTTATTAGCATGTCGGCGCCGCCGTAGAGAATATGCGAATACGTCGGATTAGAGTGACAGCTGAGGAAGTGTCACTCTGACGGAGCGTCAAGTTGGGAGCAGCGCGGGAACTTTGACATAAAGAAAAAGGCCCGCGCGCCCTCACCTGGCGAATCGTCTCAATTCGACGTCGTAATTTAGTTTATTGTTTGTTTTTCACCATAATTGTTATTTCTTACTATAAAGTGTACTCAAGACAGTGCTGGCATTATTATTCATTATAAACTAAGCGTCTGCGGCTAGAGTAAACGATGGAGATTTCTGATGTTGGTAACGAAGAGCCGACATCAGAAGTGGGATCGAAGAGAGGTCATGCCGTGGATACGCAGCCATCAAAAAGCGACCCTGCAACGCAACTATTGTCAAGCATGGAGTCGCTCTTATCCCGGTTGGTCTCAATCCCACCGCCCCAGGCAGCAGTAAGTTCTAATGTGACACCAAAACTCATCCCATACGATCCTGACGATAAGGCCGCAGATATTGAAGATTGGTGTGCACTAACCGAAGTCATAGTAGAGAACAAAAATCTCGATGGTGTCGACTTACTAATGGCACTCACTAGAGCACTCAAAGGTCGTGCCGCTACCTGTTTAACCAAATTAAACTTGAAGAACATATCCTGGTGTAGTATTAAACAATTGTTATTGGCTAGATTTGCCAAACCGAAACTGATTCAAGATCATTTTGATGAGATATTGCGATTTCAAATCGAGGCTAAAGAAACTGCACCTGAGTCTGCGTTGCGCTTATGGAGCATGATCGAGCAAATTCCAAAAGCAGAATTATCCGAAGAGGTTATTACTGGGTTTGTCATATCTGTTTTATGCCAGAAGGATAACTTGATACGTAGAGAGCTAACATCCCATGTCGTTACTACTCGCGCTCAGCTATTTCGAATTCTTAATGGCATCTCGCTGAAACGCCGGACGGATAATACGGACGGGTGTCAAGACCCTGATGTGAAGCGACCGCGGACGGCAGATACGAGGTTTCTTGGCAAATGTCATCGTTGTGGCGTAAGGGGTCACAAACAGTTTGAATGCAAATCGCGTAAGGAAGATCAAGTATCGAAGCCTTCAGATTATTCAACTTCCACCAACAAGCAAGACAAAACCATTACCTGCTTTTCGTGCGGAAAGACTGGACACACATCACCAACTTGTCCAGACAAGAAGAGGCCCGGTGGGTTAGCGAACAAAGAAGTCAACCTCTGCAGCCATGACCCCTCCAGATCCTCGCTGGAGACATCTTCCGGTGAGCGGTTTCCTTTTCTATTCGATAGTGGATCATCTTGTTCACTCATAACTGAAAGTCTCTCTAAGCGGTTTCCGGGTACTGTACGCAACGATTTAGTTTACCTTACTGGTCTTGGCGGTAACGACGTCAAATGCTCTAGTCAAATGTTAAGCACAGTTACGATTGGTGATGTTCCGGTTGACATTACATTTCACATCGTGCCTGATTCCGATATTTCTGTGCCGATTATTATAGGTAGAGATATTTTGGACAAGGGTTTTTATGCAACAATTGATAATAACAAAGTTGTGCTTAATATGAAACAGGAGGCTAACTTTTGCATAAACAAATTTAATGCGTACTTTGTTTCTGAGGTTGACACGGACTTAGTAAATGAAGATAAAGCACTTTTAAGAATACTGAACAAATATTCTGATTATTTTGTTGATGGTGTACCAACAAGGCGCGTTAAAACAGGGCAGTTAGAGATTAAGTTGATAGACCCGCATAAAGTAGTTCATAGGTCACCTTATCGTTTAGCACCGGTAGAAAAACAGGTAGTTCGTGAAAAAATACAAGATCTTCTTGATGCAGGAATTATTCGTGAGAGCTCCTCCCCCTTTTCAAGTCCTATACTTCTTGTAAAAAGAAAGACAATACGGATAGAATGTGCGTCGACTACAGGAGCTTAACTCAAACACTCATCAGAACATTATCCATTGCCTCGCATAGAGGAACAGATAGATCAACTGACTTGCGCTAACTTTTTCTCATCACTTGATATGGCTAGCGGCTTCCACCAGATCCCTATTCATCCGGATTCAATTGAAATGACAGCCTTTGTAACTCCTGAAGGGCAATATGAATACCTCACTATGCCCTTTGGTTTACGTAACGCTCCATCCGTTTATCAAAGGTGCATCAATAAAGCCTTGCAAAATCTCAACGACAAGCCTCTAATTTATATGGATGACGTTCTCTGCTATTCCCCTGATATTTCTCAAGGCCTGCAACGCCTAGATGATACCTTGTATGCCTTGACAGATGCTGGTTTTTCCTAAACCCCAAAAATGTAAATTCATGAAAGTTAAAATCAATTATCTGGGTTATTCAATACAAGCTGGCGAAATTAGACCAAACTCACTTAAGATTCAAGCTTTGGCAGATGCACCTCCTCCAAAAACAGGCACACACGTTCGTCAGTTTATTGGACTCGCGTCTTACTTCAGAAAATTTATTCCCAGTTTTACAAATGTCATTGGACCTCTTTATCCTTTAACTAAATTGAAGGGACCGATTAAATGGACTGACAAACATGAAGATATCCGTAGCAAGATAGTTGAGATTCTGACTTCCGAACCAGTTTTAACAATTTTCGACCCAGAACTGCCTGTTGAATTACATACAGACGCCAGCGCTGATGGCTACGGAGCAATTCTCATTCAAAGGAAAAACCGCTTGCCTCACGTAATAGAATATTATAGCAAACGTACATCTGAAGTAGAATCTCGCTATCACTCGTATGAATTAGAGACTTTAGCCGTCGTACGAGCGGTAGAACATTTTAGGCATTACTTGTATGGCAGGCGATTCACTGTTTATACAGATTGTAATTCGCTAAAGGCATCAAAGTCAAAGTTGACCTCACTCCACGTGTACATCGCTGGTGGGCAATTTTGCAAGCGTATGATTTTGACATTGTCTATCGCGAAGGTCGCGGAATGGAACATGCTGATTATCTCTCCCGTAATCTACAACCCGAAGAAGGTGCCTCTTCTAACATATCTCCTATTAGGAAAGAAGTTAAATTTGTAGAACTACATCAAGGTTGGCTTTGCGTGGAACAGAAACGAGATAGCGAAATCCAAGACCTAATAAACAAGCACAACAACAATGATATGCCTGATTCGGTAGCTCGCACGTATGACGTTAGAGATGGTATTTTATATAGGAAAGTCGAACGAAATAAAGCTACTGTGTGGTTACCTGTTGTTCCCCGATCCCTTATTTGGACACTAATTAACCATGTTCATAACGAAATACAACATCTCGGTAGTGACAAAACGTTAGACAAACTTTATGAACAATATTGGTTTCCCCAAATGTCTAAAAGTGTGCGACAATTTGTTGATTCGTGCATAGTTTGTAAAGCGTCTAAAGGGCCTTCGGGAGCTCAATCAGTTCGCTTGCACTCTATCCCTAAAGTACCAGTGCCATGGCATACGATCCATATAGATTTCACTGGGAAATTGAGTGGTAAAAGCGATCGCAAAGAATATTGCTCGGTTATCATAGATGCGTTTAGTAAATACGTTCTTCTCGAGCATACGGCGTCACTCGACGCCACTAGTGCGGTGCGTGCTCTAGAAAAGCTGTCCATCTCTTTGGGGCCCCTAAACGTGTTATTGCAGATCAGGCTCGATGCTATATTAGTGCCGAATTCAAGAAATTTTGTACTGAGCATAAAATCAGTCTTCATTTCATTGCAACAGGTTCTAGTAGAGCGAATGGTCAAGTAGAGAGTCATGAGAACGTTGAAAAGCTTGCTTACGATAGTAGAAAATGAACAGAACAAAACATGGCGTGACGAGCTAGGCAATATTCAGTTAGCGCTAAATAGTACGAAATCCACAGTGACTAAATACTCACCAACAGAATTAATGTTCGGGATTCGCGCACAATCATTGGGTATGTCTAAAATTTCTATCGCACAATCGGACGAGGAGATTAAAAGGTTAGATTTAGAATCCGTTAGAGAGAATGCGTCAAATAATATCGAAAAGGCTGCATTAGCAGACACTCGTCAGTTTAATCGTGGTCGCGCTAATATCAAACCATTCACCAAGGGTGACTTTGTTTTCTCAAAACCGGTGAACGAAACCAAACTAAATTAGACAAGAAGTTTAAAGGGCCATTCATTATAACATCGGTATTAGAAAATGATCGCTACGAACTGAAAAATATTAACGGTTCAAATCGCGTTTACAAATATGCTCATGAGAACTTGCGTCCAGTACCTAAGGGACATACCGGTTTACTTGAAATCACTGACAGCCTATTGAATGAAGAGGAGACCGTGTCGGCGTCGGATGAATTGACACAAAACAGTAATGATTTCGGGGATATGTTGCGTGCAGACTCGGTCACTGCTTCAGATGATTCTGAAACGCTCACTGCGTGGTCAGATACGCTTAGCCTCTATGACTCTGACACCTTAGATGTACAATATGAAGTCGAAGTTCATACTGAGCAGGATCGTCCATAACAGAAAGGTTAGTTACTGTGTTATGTATTATGAATGAGTATGTGTGATAGATCAAGGTTGAGAGACAGTGCAGTCCGGTCTATGTTTGGGATGTTGTGTTACACAAGCTGGTCGAAGGGACAGTGTCGTCCGGTCCATGTCGCTTTGGCGGCTGGTCGAAGGACACTCGTCCGGTCCATGCTTGTGACAAACTGGTCGAAGGGGCAGTGTCGTCCGGTCCATGTCGCTTTGGCGGCTGGTCGAAGGACGCACTCGTCCGGTCCATGTTTGTGGTTGTGTTATACAGGCTGGTCGAAGGGGCAGTGTCGTCCGGTCCATGTCGCTTTGGCGGCTGGTCGAAGGGACGCACTCGTCCGGTCCATGCTTGTGACAAACTGGTCGAAGGGGCAGTGTCGTCCGGTCCATGTCGCTTTGGCGGCTGGTCGAAGGGACGCACTCGTCCGGTCCATGTTTGTGGTTGTGTTATACAGGCTGGTCGAAGGGGCAGTGTCGTCCGGTCCATGTCGCTTTGGCGGCTGGTCGAAGGACGCACTCGTCCGGTCCATGCTTGTGACAAACTGGTCGAAGGGCAGTGTCGTCCGGTCCATGTCGCTTTGGCGGCTGGTCGAAGGACGCACTCGTCCGGTCCATGTTTGTGGTTTTGTGTTATACAACTGGTCGAAGGGACAGTGTTGTCCGGTCCATGTCGCTATGGTGGCTGGTCGAAGGGACGCACTCGTCCGGTCCACGTTGTGGTGTGTAATGTTATGGTGTATGAAGTTATGGTGTGTAAAGTTGTAGTATGTAAAGTCGCCGTGTGTAAAGTTGTTGTGTGGGCAAAATGTTGCTTCTGTATTATGGTAGGCATTATGTTCGTCAGGGTGGACGAGCGGATCATTAGCCTTGTACTGTTTTGATCTTTCCAGGACGCCATTAAACTACTACGTCCGAGGACGGACGATTGTCAGTCTGGCCGTGTCGGCGCCGCCGTAGAGAATATGCGAATACGTCGGATTAGAGTGACAGCTGAGGAAGTGTCACTCTGACGGAGCGTCAAGTTGGGAGCAGCGCGGGAACTTTGACATAAAGAAAAAGGCCCGCGCGCCCTCACCTGGCGAATCGTCTCAATTCGACGTCGTAATTTAGTTTATTGTTTGTTTTTCACCATAATTGTTATTTCTTACTATAAAGTGTACTCAAGACAGTGCTGGCATTATTATTCATTATAAACTAAGCGTCTGCGGCTAGAGTAAACGATGGAGATTTCTGATGTTGGTAACGAAGAGCCGACAAGCAAATAATAATGCCCTTATTGTTACTTTTCCATCTCAATAAATAACATCATCCGATATTTCATTCTTATTCACGGATATCAATTTAAATACCAATTCTACAAACGGTGACCATAAACTGGTAATAAATTATTATAATATTTGGTCAGCTCAAAACTTCATTGACATCAATATTGTGGTTAACACCAATTCGCACTCGCAGTCAACGTCTATTAAATCAACAGCCACCGTAAACACTGCAAATAATACGCGCGACACTAACTGTAAATTAATTAAAATATTTGCAGCATTTACCAGATGACCGTGTTTTTATTGTATTTTTCGTAGCAGTTTCGTAGGCGTGCTACGAAAGCGTAGCGCTTGGGTAATTTAGAATTATCTATCTGTTAGCCTATTGGGTTTATGGTTTAGTTTGTAGACTAGACTTAACAAGTATCCAAGCAGTATGTCTAGTCTAGATGTATTAAAGAATTTAGTTAAATATTTTTATAAATACTATTCCGTTTGTAAATACTGTCCTCATCGGCGAGTTGTGGAGACTAAATAGCGCTTACAAGAATGAGCTGTGGTTATTCTCTGAGGCAAATTTACGTCTTCCGTAAACATAGATCTACGTGCGAAGGTATAAATAAGGTGTATGTATATGACGGCACATTCTTGTATAAATATCCGTTGATGGCGTCATTGTTTTAAGTAAATTCTCTTTTGGATGACCGAATTTTTCAACTAGGTCATCCCTTAAAATTAGATGGTGGACGCGGACCCTCATGAGCACACCGCTGCTCTAATGTTCCACAAAGATAGCTCAGATCGATATCTCAATATGGACCGTCTGTTTGGAACAGTGCAAATAGCGAGTTGACAAGGGGAAAGATAAAACTTGTAAGTAAACCACGAACCACTTTGATGTCGGCTATACATAAACAGTGATGCGTGAACAAGGCGATATTTTCGACGTCAAGTTTCCCTTAATACCTAAGTACACCAAAAGGAACTCATAAAAAGGTTCCAGGAAAATATTTGAAAAACGGTGAGCGCGCGGTACGCCGTTTACGCGCCATGATTAAGGAAGAGATATCTGATGTTTTCCTTCCTTTGTGGACCTACCTCTTACCTGCACGACTACATAAACGATTCTCCCCCACTAACATAATTTATTAGAAATGGGCAAACTAAAGCTATTTGTTTAAACGAAAAAGAAGTCTTAGTAATTGCTAGCTAGGAATGTATGTATAAAATCAATAAGTAGGTACACTATGTAGGCAATATTTGCACTTTTAAAATTAATATTTGCATTTAGTACCTACGTACTGAGTAATGGAACAATAAAGAATGGCATAGTTTATCATGCCATAAATTGCTTTATTATATGTATTCTACGGTCATTTATAACTACCAACCGTTTTCCAGGTTTTCCCCACATTTCGAGGGAGAATTTTTAATAAGAAACCAACCTATCCAGGATACATGCCCTATTTCATCCCCGTTCTCCGTTTCAGTGCGAAAGTGTAACAAACAAATAAACAAAGTCACATTCGCTTTTACAATATCAGTCAGGATAGTTTCATTAAATAAACTTCTCGCTATCTGTAATCGAATCAGTTAAATCCATTTGCGTACAAGAGACGTGACATTCTTGTACGGTTGATTCATGCGTGCATTCATTAAAAAGGTTGATAGGCTAATTTGCCGCGAGTACGTAAGTTGTAATCGACTGTTTGAGAAACAAAGAGATAATTCTTCGATAACAAAGTAATTAGCATACTTCATTAATGATGATTGAATGGTTTTTAACATTATGTTAATGATGAAATAGAAGTCTCAGCAAAAGTTTCTGAGTAAACTGGCCGCCATTTAGCCATGTCTCGGGCTTCAAGTGACGTGCATGGCCACTTGTGCTCAGGTGTGAAGAGGCCTTTAGTCACAAAGTCTAAGGGAACAAGCTCGTTACCTATTAGCTTGCATATTTAAACTTGTTGAAAATTGTTTATTTACTGCTCGTGCAAGACGCCCCCAGACTAATTAGAGGGTAATCATCCTTTATTGTTAGTAGTTAGGCAAACAATTTGCTGAGTGTGCACATATGTGTAGTTAGGATTAAATACTATGAAATATGTTGAAGATTTTATTTAACTGATTACTTTCGTAGATTCTACTAATGACATTCATTTGATGATCTGATCAAACCATAAATTATTTTCTTTATTCATGTTATCATATTTTAACTACCTCTGTACGCCAAGTTCAATTCAATCAGTACCTACTTCTAGCGTAAAAAGGCTAACCAACTCGTCCTAGACTTGTACACCGATGAAACCACTGCACCTATTTAAACGTATGACTGCGCACTCAGAAGACTTTTTTAGAAATTTGCGGGCAGGTAGACCAACTGTTTGAGGATCAATGAATACATGTGAATAGTTTTATTTCCCAATACGTTCACGTTATATTAATTCCCGTTCTTCGCTGGAAATGAGACCGAGCTAAAGATAAAAATAAAGCTGTTGAGTTTAAACGGAAAATATCAAGCGTCTCTAAAGTTTTTAATTGTTTTGTCTACATTTATTATGGGTGGTGATATCTACAGGTCGATGATTTTAAGTTAATACGCTGATGAATAAAGCTAAAACTGTTACATGTTAGTGAAATACAAACATTTTTTGAAATCACTAAATGTTAAAATAAAATATTTACATAAACTTAATAAATAAAGACACAATACCAACATCAAGTGCTTGTTTTGCAAACACAACATAACACTCTCAAATCTATTCAATTTTATGCTTTGCTACGAGTCGCGTATATTTCGTGGAAATAAAATTGGCGAATATAGAAAAAATGGTGACGGTAAATCTTTTTAGTGCAATAAAATTGTATAGCGTCTGAATTGAGATGTAAAGAAGAGAAGAGTCCCGGCGGCAGGCTGAAATGAAGTCGCTCTAGCACATGTACAACTTTATGACCTTCCAACCTAATGCGCTAATAAAATGGACAAATACTTCATCGTTTTTATACCACTGTTGCTCGCGATGTCTGTATTAATCGGTGTAGGATTGTGAAGTAAGAGGAATATACTGCTTTTGCACATAACATTATTTTACAGAACTATTTTTTCATATTTCAATAAGAAATAATGTCTACTCTGCATCAGAAAGTCTAATCCATCTTTGAGAATCATGTCAGCAAGTATCTATGTATCATCCAATGTTTTCCCAAAACAAGATACATAGGAAGATGTATTGTTTAGATAAATATAATTCATCAACATATTCAAATCAAGCGAGGTTAATGACTTGAGCGCTGACTGAAAATAAACGCGCCACCGACAAACAGATTGCGGTTAAGAATGTTGACGCGACTGTCGTGCCTCCCTTTACGCATTGCTACGACCTGTTATTACCCCAGTAACTGTAAAGGCATTATTAATAAACACAGATTAACGTTAAACTAGGAATGACAAAGGAATAACCACGCATTTTCATAGGTTTAAACTTGGAATAACTGAGAGATTAATATTTTACGCTATAATGCAAATCTCACCTTACATCAAGGTATAATTAGATCGGCTATATGTGAACCACATGAACCTTTCGTGCGTTAAGCGTTGGTAAATATCACCCATAAAAAGATAAAAAAATTGTGTTACTTTAATTTTCTATAAAGGGTTGTTTTTTTCATACTAAGTAGATTAATTATTATTTATTAAAATCTGTTATATTAAAAAACAACAATACCTACATGTTATCTTAAATAGAGTGAATTAAAAAGTAATGTGATTAACTTCTAAAAATACGCTGCAAAAATAAATAAACAAGTGGTCTTTACAGGAAAACTTCACCCTGATACCACTAATTTATGTATTCACTGCGCGGAATCCAATTTAGTAATTTAAGCAAATTAGATAAATAGCAAGCCTTTTCCGTCTAAACCGGTTGCCTACACGGTCTTTGTTCGAGCCGGCCTGAGTAGGGCTGCGAGCAATATAAACTTTAATATAAACGTCAAGTGCACCGCTTGAAGCCCTATTAGAAAGTTATATAATTCTACGTTAACATCAAAGTGACCAAAATATGTATATTTTTCCCTTTTGGAGAATCGTGTATTGTATTATATAAACCTTTGCTATATATTTAAACCTGTTTTCTGTATTTAGAACTAATACAAGATTTCTATATTGTTTAGTATACGTACAATACGTTTAACAGGTATATAAGGTAGCATGATAACAGTAAATGGTTTTTATAGGGTGAAACACGGAAAAACCGCTCGACAGACTAATGGAATTTCCAGCAACAGGAAGCTGTAGATCCGGTTAGCATGGTACTTATTGTATAACGGAAGAAAATACCAGCTCGAGGGGAAATTAAGAAACCATCCTATGTGAGCAATGCCTTGGTCGCGAACACAAGGACTTGTAGGTATTATTAGTATATAGAAGGAGTGTGTTGCGAGACTATCGTGACTCTACAACTACCTATAAATATGGCCTTTAGTTCTGACGTATGTAACAAACTGATAATTGCATCTTAACTTGATTTGATACTTGAACATCTTTGTAGATAAAATTTTGAATAAAATACAATAATTACTATTTGATGATCAAGAATGATGATTCTGTGTAATGAATATTATGAAGAAGGACGAACTTTAGTACTAAACTCTCAGTTGTTAAAGACAAACATGCAAACAGGCAGATGGGAAAAAGTTTGATCTACTTGACTAACGTTGGAATGTGAACGGAGTATGATCAACACAAACATGATAATGATCACAAACTAACATAATTACACACACAAAAGGTTTATTATTAATCCAAAATAAAAGCAAATTCAGGTTTAAGTTGAATATGCAGATATTTACGGATCTTCATATATGACCTTGCTCAACTAAACTGACGAAGATCATAACATTTTCCTTTTAATTGTAAGTTGTAATTTACATCCACTTATAATGAATGATGCTAATACGTGTGAGTAAGATTCAATGTCAAACAATCATAAAATCTTAATATGGAAATCAAAATAAAACGAGATGAATGCGTAAATTATATTAAAATAACATCACTTTAACAAACATCAATGTTACATAAATCACAGGTACAAACTGAACACTACGTTATGCAGTTGAAATGACATAATACGACCACTACAAACAAATCAGCGTGAAGACGGTCCCTAGCGGACCGCGGCAAGATCATGCGGGGGAGGGCCGGAGGATGCAAGCGGGCGCGGGCAAACAACGACACGTACGTGGGCGTGCGGCGAGGTGATCGCGCGGCACAGGCAGGCGTGCGCCGCCGGCGCCACCTGGTAGTCCATATAGTTCCCGTAGCCCATGTGGTCGCACGTGCAGGCACAGTTCTCGATGTGCCGACGCAACTCCAGCTCGAGCTCCCACGGCGGCTCCATGAGCGCGTCGAGGCGGGCGGGCGCGCGCCGCGGCGTGCCCGCCTCCGCGCGCTGCGAATGCGGCCCCGGGCCGGGCGCGGGCCGCACCTGCGCGACGCCACCTGCCTCCCCGCCCCCCGCCTGGCGCGCTCCACCATACACCGGCGGCTAGCGCGCGGAGGCGCCGGCGACGCGGCCCTCGCAGCGAGCTCGGGGCCCTACCCCCGGAGAGCGGCGAACCGCGGCTCGCGCGGCGTCCCGCGTGTCGGCGCGCATAGCGTGGCGGTCGCCTGCCGGCTGGGGAATGCCGCGCCGCGAGCTCGGCCGGGCGCGAGACCCGGGCGGCCCGGCCGCGCCGGCGCCTCGAGCTCCACGTGACAGCCCGCGCTCCGCGCCCCCGCTGCCCGACTCGCGCCGAGCCTGCTGCGACTCTCACCGCCGGACACGTCTTTCAGATGCACAATCGTCAACCATCAATTAACTCAGCGACGTAGCTATATTTCACGGAAATTGAATTGCGCATCCAACAATGAATACCAAAACACAAACACGAACCAAGTAGATTTGCGGGGATTTTACAAATGGAAAATACTCTAACACCTCTTTAATTAATTTTTATATCATACTTATTACATAGGAACGCAAGAAAAATTTATTGCAAACATAGATATACCCACATGGTATGAAATAACTTCACTGTATATAAATTCGCGATTTCGCACAAAAAATATATACTTTCTTATTAGTGTTCTTGTCATTCTCATTCCTATTGTCTTTACTTTCCGAGCCTTGTTTTTCCAGGAGTTCGAATCAATGTTATCCAGTTATCCTGGCAGTTTACGAATGAATGCGGATCAAGTTAAATGTGAATCTCATGTTGCGGCTTCAAGCACTAAACGTTCTATATAATATAAATAGGTATATAGTACATACATACATTGATAAATTATGTACAAACATTTCACAACCTCGTCAGTAGTGTGCAGTCGCGATAATTTCAAGTCCAGGACTACTAACATTTTTAATTACTTGCGTTAGAAAATAAGTCCTCCAAATTCGTTAGGTATTATTATGAAGCGACAAAAATTGGATGCACTAATAGGCTAGTTTCCTAAAAAATAATAATTAGTCCGTCTTGTAGATTGTCCAAAATTAAGCGATACGTATTTTTTCTTTTTTAAATTGGATCAGAACTTGTTAAGATATAGCGTGTTAAAGTTGAGTGTGACGTCACAAGTTGCTACAATTTTCAGGACACTGTGACGTAAAAGGCCCCCACTCCTAATTTTTGAAGTGTATTATCTTTGTCATTTTATGTTTAATTAAAAAAAGAAAAAATACGTTTCCAATATTTTTTGATTATCTAAAAAGCGGACTAAATATTATTTCATTATTTCGACCCTGGACACTACCCTATTGCACCTAATCTGCATTACCCTGTTCATAATTTAAGAGTTATGGACTCGTATGCCTACATTAACATGCATGCCTTACATACACATACCTAGATCGATGATGTCTTCCACTCTAATCTTACGTATGTACCTACACAGAAGCGTTTCTACATTAACCTATCAAGTGTTTTCAAATTGTTACCTGTTTTTACAGGTAACAAATAAAACACTAGGAGAACTTAAATCACCAAATAAAATCAAACCATTGGTTATGCTCTGGTTATCACTCAGATTAAAGAACAGTATCTATATAAAGATCATTGGCCGAAATTGGAAACACGATGCACACAGTACGATGCGGTCAGACTTTAAAACAATGAAAAGTGTGCCAATGTAACTGATATTCAATTTTATTACAATGCTCATTAACATTATAAAAAAATGCAAGCTTTCATTCGATTAAGTGTCGTTCTTAACTTAACGTCAAGAACTTTTCATTGTTTTATGAATTTAGAACATTTCAGGCAACTCCGTATCGTCGTCCTCTGCGTAATCATTAATCATTAGTCTCCGTGAACCCCGTAGGCTCAAGCATCATCTGCACAATTCTCAAACATCGTAATTTTTATTAACGGAATTAGGACGCAGGTGGACTGGAGCTGAGAGGCTGCATGCGTGCGCAGCGGCCGCGGCAGCGAGCGGCCGGCGGCGCGCGGCAGTCGGCATGCGGCGCGCGCGGAGCGTCACGGGGCCCTTGCGCCGCGCCCACCCGGCCTCGGGCGCCACCTGGAACGTCCAGGTACCCACGCCACCCACCTGCCTAACCCCTTACCCCAAACTCATCTCATCCCGCGCGCCGTCTCCAACCTCTCAGGCCAGCCTCGCCACTGAGACACCTAGGCCCTATGACAGTGTATCTGAATCATCTTGTGAATGTGATTGCTGGAAGCTGGAACTCAACAGTTGGCAAAAAACTTGTTGCACAATAACTCTGATCTTTGAATACATTAAAATTATTACCATCTACTTATTTATCGTTTAAGTATAAGAATAACAGACATGATGAAAGAAACCCTTTGTTATAATGTCAACATCTTTATGAGAATCGATTCTAAATGAGTTGAAAATGATCCACCATATTTACATGTACTCATATAAAAGAAATTATGCAAATATGTCCTAGAAGATAACCGTTATTAGTCAGTCATGTATGTTTGGGTCATAAAGTTAGTTGATTTGCTCGTTTACGAGTCTGTCTACTGATCACCACATTACAATGGCACCAATCTACATTTGGCGAATATTCTAATGTAGGAAACATATTTATTTTGGCGACTCGTGAGACAACGTCGGCGTTGAATTGTGTCGAGTACGTGACAGCTGCGCGTTGAAACCGCGCGCTCTCCTATTTATTTACAGTTTCTGATAATATTGCTATACAAAGAGAAAACATATAAATTTTATTTTGGACACTAATGATATTGATACTATTAATACATACAAATTAATTTAACTTTTGTAGACAATTGACGTTTCATAATAAACCGAAATTTTGTTCAAGATAACCATGACTTCAAGATACATTCATATTTCTACAAAAGTTATGCTTTATTCACGATATGTATTGATGTTATGAATGTATACGTTATGTATATGTTATGTATTGATGTTAATGTATATGTTTATGTTATGTATTGATGTTAGTATGGAGTGTGAGCACCGATTCGACTTGATATTTTCATTCAAGTAATACTATCACAGATCATAACACCGTGGATACCACACTAGTATGTGCTGAAGAAAGCAACGTCTAAACAAAAAATGATTCATTGTTATAGGAAGGAGGAACAAAACACTCGATAATGTTGAAGGAACTTTTTGGACCACCGCACATTATCCGATTCGGAATACAGATCGCTTCAATACATATTCTTTAAAGAAATAAACATTGAACTTACGAAAATGCCTTGCAAAGGAAAAAACAAAGAAGTGTGAACTGCCGTTCAAAGCCCGTTGACCCGAATCTTCTCTAATATCTACGAAGCCTTTACCGACCAATAGGACACTAAAATCGCGTGATAATCAGAACAAAATCTCATTTAAAAAATATTTTTATAGTTCGCTTTCTTAAACTTAAGACTTATAAACTGTATTCCTGAAAACAATTTTATTTATCCCTGTTACCCGTCAAGTTATAATTTTTATTTATTTATTTAAAAACACCTTAATAATTTATCTTATTCATATGAACATAGGTATTACGCCTTTAGAGCCCATATAAAATATTCTATGTATTTACATAAATATTATAACATTGAATTGAATATTAATTACGTTATACAAATGCAACTTAAAACATGCACAAGCTTCCCTCCTCCTACTACTGCTAACTAGTATTTATTTACTAACCCCTAATGGCCAAGCATAGGGAACAAACAAAAATGTAACGTCTCACACTCATGTGTATCTGTACCTATGTTTAAAAATAAATAAATCTGAATCTAATGTGTACACTTTGTGTTCAGGTGGTGAAGGGCAAGATGAGCTCGACGTGTCTATGGCACGCGTGTCGAGCGCTGTCGGCGGGCTTGCTGCTCATGCTGCTGGGAGCTGCCATGGCCGTCATAGGTAACGTTAACTATTTAAATTAATTTGTTGGTAACTGCTTCCTGAGGGAACTGGAACATAAACATAAGAAAACAGCAAATCTTAATAAAAAGAATTCCCGGAAGAAAGCCTGTAACATTTCTTGATTCTTCTTGAACGCTGACAGATTTTTTTAAAAATAAATTATTTAAAAGACAAGTAATCCACATTCAGCAAGAACATTTTGCTAATTTCAGTAAGAAACATAAAAAAGCCAGTAAATTTTAATAAAATGCTGATGGATTGTCTATAAATTGAATGTAAAGGAGGTGAACTCTGCAATAATGGAGTTATGTCAGAAATCACATTCGTGACCTTTTGTATTAACCGAGTATTTTTTTACTGTTCTAACGATAAGCACTTACCCTAACCATAGTATAAAGTTTATACTATGCCCTAACGCGACAAGAAGAGCAGCGATTTCGATTTGAACCGTTGAACCAAATATTTTGATAACTTTTATTTTATTGCAAAAACGATAAGTACGATATTTCAAGAGGTTTACGGTATTAAAATCTACTTTTACATAATTTCCTTCCATCAATCTTTCCCTGGGTATGTTTCTTACATTTATATGTAGGGTACTTTTTATCCTTTAATGGGAAGCATTGACCATATATATAACCATATGACTGTAAAGTCACGCCATAACATAATATAAGACGACGCTATTGACTGATCTATTATGCTTTATTCGTAATAAAAAAATCTGAAATGAACAATCGGTCACGAACGAACTGCACTCTGAATAACGTATTTAAATTATAGTTAAATTCCAAAAGACTAGATAGAAGAATGTAGATGTTAACAAGCTAAGTCTGAATTCGTTTTACCGCCCCGAGCGATACAAGCGCGAACAAAAGCGCCCGCCGGGGGCCGCAAGCCTATGCGTGTGTACGTGATGTTACGTACACACATACACGCTTGATGTTATGCATGTGTGTGTGCTTCCTGTCGCCTGCACGTGACGGCTGACGCTTCCGGCTGGAGCCTCCGGTCTCACGTGCTGTCCTTACTTATTGATACCTCGCCATACAGTCCCGGTCCATTGTTACGCTGCGATCTATTTTCTGATTGCATTCTGTAACTGCGCCTCTGGAATATCGTGTTAAACATGTTATTTAGTCAAGTCAAAGTCAAGAACGTTTATTGGAAGTGGGCTAGTTTTTAGCCACGTCAAATTTACAAAAGGACAGCACCCAAAACGCCCCCTTTCACCACTTTCTTGTGTTACGGCTGGGAAGAAGAAGTAATTTATCTGATGCAGAAAATATTCAATTTCGTGTCTTAGCGCTGTGGTTCTATCGTCCGAAATAAACGCTTGTCCTTATCCCATTAGTCTGCTCATATTTTGTACAGATTATCAGTTATTAATCAACGCAAAAACGCACGATGGCAGAATATTGCTTTTTGTGTCAACCTATTTAATCTGCCTAATGTTTTGCTCAGAAAGCCATACTAACTAGGAATCCTAAGTAATATTTATATGAATACATAAATTAATACATATAAATCAATCGCTTTATTAATAAACTGGTTTCTGCCAGCGGTTTCACCCGCATTCCTTGGGAATCTCTGCACGAACCCGGATAAAAGTAGTCTATAGCCTTGATCAATATAAGAGCTTATTCAAGTCAAACAAATAATATAAACAATCAAATCTCTCTTCTTTCATAATATGAGTGTAGATATGTGATGAGTATTATAAGATTGTTGAAAGGTGCTTTTAACCTACAGACAGACATGTATAGGTACATGTTGAACCTCACTTACCTGGGAAGTTGATTGCGCCATCGCCACTTCTTCTTCCCAGCAAAAACACATGTGCCAATGTTTTGAGGGCTGTCTTTTGCAAAAAAAAAAAATTACGTTCGAGAAATGCTGTTTTGCAGCCGATTTTGACTAAATTATTTTTCAAAGGCTGGCTTTTATTTCGCACAGAGGTTGAGCATTGCCATCCAACGTGGCAATGCTGCCAGTCTTTTGGGTACATTACCCAGTGACAGCGATGAGGAGCAATTTTTTGATGCACTGTATTAGTTTTAAGTTGTATATATATGAGTTTTTTTTTTCAATTAATGTAAATATTTTGTGAATAAAAACTTGTACTTAGCTTTTTTGAATTTTGATTTTAATATCTGCACGTGTCACGTTCCAGGGTACTACGCAGACACGCTGTCGGTGGCGCAGGAGGTGCGCGGCAACTCCACCGTGTCGGTGAAGGACGAGGCGCGCGGCTTCCATCTCAACAACCTCTCGTACGCAGGACCTATCGTCATGGGCTTCGGAGGTACCATCACTTATATACATATAATAGTAATAGATATAATCAATATCTTCAAAAATACCCTTTTATTTGGGCTAATAATTTTAACTTTTTTTTTAATTTTTATTTAATACGTATATAAATTAAAATTACCCTCTTATACAAAAATTCTACAACCCAAAACACACAAATTATTTGCTAAACTGACGAGGAAATCTTAAAAAAGCGCGGTGACGACCACACTTACCTGATCACAGTCCTAATTTCTACTTGAATTGTAATCCACAATTTTATTATCTACACTCGGCTATGAGCACAGAATATTTGTTTGAGGTTCGTTCTAAAATTAAATCCCAAATCAAAACCATTTTTAAAACGAGATTGAGTAGCTTGCGTTTGATACTACGAAATGCTACGCGCTACGGCTACGATAGCTACGACCAAACGCTACGTGCGTAGCCGCTACGCAGTTTCCGTAGCTCTACGAGACTACGATCGTTGTCTTTTTTCTGCGAGTATTCGATCGTTTTCGATCTACCGGAAATTTCATTTTAAATAGTAGTGGTTAGGTTAGGTTATTTATTTTGACTAATTTTGAGTGACTCGCTCTTGTAAGTGCTTCAAATCTCATAAGCTAGTTGCAAGTTAAAGGGCTCACTTTTACTTGCTTCCGAAAAGGATATTGTTATACGAGCCTTTCATTGCTTGAATGTCGCTAATTAGAGGCGATAGAAAATCAATTATGTCTCGCGTGGATCCGCGCACTGGCATACAAGGGGCTAACTGATTTGATTAAGCTTTTTCAACAGTACTTGTACTACACGACTCACCAAACAGCACCTCTCGTCCACATTCCAGGGTTCATAGTAGTGGCGGCATGCGTGATGACGTTCGAAGCGCGCGACAGTGCGGCGAAGGTGACGCCGGCGCGGCCTCAAGCGATGCCGCGGCCTCTGCCGAGGCGGGGGCCGGCCTGTGCACCTGCACGACTCGACCAGCTCGGCGTCTACCGCCTGCCGCACGCCTTGCCGCTGCCGCACGCATTGCCGCTCGCGCCGTTGCCGCATCGACACCGCGCGCCGCATCACAGGTACACTACAATCTACAAGTTGACAGACGACAATAACCGCTTGTATGCCGCTAATTATAGAACAATAGAAAATCAATTGTGTCTCGCGATATCTGCGCACCGGCATACAACGGGTTAAAGACACATCTTGGAAACGAGCTGCCGACTGCAATTGTCAATCGCACGTACAAGGCCTGCATAAAATTGGCCTGTGATGTTTGCTAACTAATTAATATCTTCTCATCTGTATGGTTCTGTGGAACGACTTGTCGTGCAGGGGAAAGTTGAAGGCACAAAAGCGCGCAGCCGACCACCGTTGCGTTGGGCTGACCGGATTGTGAAGTTTGCTACTACCCCTGATATGACGACCACGACCACTCTGCCAAGAGTGTGACGACAAAGAAGATTCTGTACGATGAATTTCTATTGTCTAGTTAAAATTATCAATACTGATGAATGCAATACGTGTTCACACCACAGGCCCTTAGGGCGACTGCAAATACTGTTGCCACTTCGATCCAAAACGATTTAATGTAAATACATACAAACTGGTAGTACAGCTGCTCGTGCGGTCGGCTTTTGCAGTCAGCAGCTCGCTCCTAAAACATACCTTTATGCCTAATTTTGTGTTGATCAGTAAAAGTTAAATGCCTAGTCTAAATGGTGTGTGCTTACTATGCAAAATAATACAGGGTGTCCTGGTATGTATGGATATAATCAAATAAAGGAATGGGTGAAGTCATTTCCAAACTTTATTTCGTGTATATCTTGTCTTACAACTGATGATTGAACTGGTTCTGCCGTTTTAGTTCGGTTTTTCATATTTTTCATGAAAAAAATATTAGCACACATATGTTCAAACATTTGGGAATGACCGTACCCATACTACTTTTTGATTCACGCCTGTATAATGCTGACAAAAAGTATTAAAACAATGTTATTCACAAAAGACAGTAAGCATGCACTCGTAGGATCACCAAAGAGTAGACATCCAGTCCCGTAGAATCTCCAACGGCTTACCCCACGCTCACTGACACATGTCATTGCTTACCGTGAACAGGAGCCTCGCTTCTCTTTGTGCTAATACAACATTATATCACAAAGCATAGAAAACAACATGATTTAGCGGAGATGCCATAATGGAAAACCTCCTAAGAAAATAGTGCAGTGTTTGGGAGACGAAGAACGTTGCTCTCTCCGTCCTTATGCCACCCATTTTTTGCAATAATAAAAATCGTTGACAGATATTATCTCAAAGAAACCGAAGGCCTCTTTAATTCACACGTAACTGATAGTTTTGAAGAAAGCGCCTAACCTAGGTAGGTCAATGCAGGTGCGTTATAACATCTCCGCTCATCTTTCTTAATTCCGTGTCACAAAGGCATATCGCAAGCTCGTGAATAGTTTAGGATGGACAGACAGTATGTACATCTCTGGTTATCGCTGAGAAGCGTTGCTGAGACACAAGCGAGGACGATGATGAGGGCAGTTAGTATATGTAACACAGAGTTGGTGGCGAAAGAGCGAAGGTTCGGGCTCGGTTCGGTTCAGCGCCCGACCTGCATAGCGCGAGCACCCGCGCGGCCTTGCCCGTCAGTGCGCTACGCCGCCCGCTGCGCCGCTACGCGCTCTCCGTAGATGAGCCGCCGCATTCAGCCGTTAGGTAAAGTCCATATACTTCACGCTAATGTCCGCCTTCATTTTGTTTTACCATTTCAGCTCAGTAATACCCTCGTTTTGATACCTAGCTTGCCTATTTTTTCTGTCGATTTCAGTTCTTTTACTAGTTCAATTTATTTTGATATACTCCTTCCCAGGTTCACCGATTACATAAACGTCCGTTTTTACTTTGAACATGAAAGTTCATAGTAAACAGTTGTTTTAAGAAAACCGACGTTTATATTGTTGGTGAACATAAGTTATTTGATTAATAAATAATACATAACAATGACAGTGCTAGTGCGGCGGAATCGGAGTGCGGGTCGCAGTCGTCGCTGGCGCTGGACTTGCACGGCAGCGGCGCGTGCGCCGGCATCACTCTGCGCGTGCGCGACAACACGCGCCGCCGCCCGCTCGCGCGGCAACAGCGGCTCAGAGACGATACCGTTCACCGTTAGTATCCTTAAGGGCCTGAACTCACTGGTGACTAGTCGCCAACGACTGTGACTTTCATTAGTTTAATTACGCACTTGTCTCCGGCCTAGAGTTGCCTATGTTTCGGTCGCCGAGGGACTGAGTCGCCGCCGACCCTTTATAGCCCTTAACATCATGGGAATGAGAAAAAATAAGAACAATATTAATTTCATCATGCCATCTTACAAAAGAAATAAATATGTAATAATTACCAACTTATCTAACTTTCAAATATATCAATAGAGTAGGTAAATAACATCGCATGTTGCTTATTTTTATGATGGTGAACTAAGAAGTCTTTTATTTATATGTATCTATATTTTCAGCAACTCCGGTAGCGAGTACAACTAACATAAACAACTTAGAAGAACCCACTGTCAGGTAATCATTGCCGGAATACAAATGATGTGGCAGGAACTTCTTCCTGTGCTACATAAGTACAATTGATGTACCAGGAAGAGGTTCGTGCTACATCAATTGTATGTACTTATATTTTAAGTAACAAACTGAGCAACAATGTATTGAACCTATTACTTTATTGTCCGTGTCCACTTAATTCTCAATTGATTTATTCATCTTATTATTTTCATTCTCATTTTTTTAAATAAAACAATAAATAATAGTAGTTAGCATTATTATTAAGTTAATTTTTTTTGCTACCAATGTAGGAGACACTACAAAAACAGATATCCTTACTCGTTAAACGTTGTGCCACCATTTCAGAACGGACGAAGACGTCAGTAAAAACAACATGGAGGTGGTGCATTTGCGCGTGGAGCAAGAGGAGCGAGCCAGCAGCGCGCCGCCCGCGCCGGCCGCGCTCGCGTCGCCGCCGCCCTCGCCGCGCCTCGTCGTCACCGCGTGCTTCTCCGAGTCGCCCGCCACGCCGCCCGACACCTGCATCACCATCGAGCCCGCGCCGCGCACCGACCCGCCCCCGGCAGACAAATGAGAACAACCTGCGTCTCGCCCCGACGAGACACCACAACTGTCGGCAAACGATTGATACACTTTTGTATGAAGTATACAACTTTTAGTTATTTAGACAAGAACAATAAAATGTATTGTACATACATACACTTACACGAGTTTTCGATGTGTCTTCATAAATTGGCGACAATTAGTATCTATTTTTTAAACCTACTATTGTAAAGTAGTTTATTTGATGTGTATAAGAGCATTTTCATAATTTATAAGGGAAGACGAAAGAAACGGGGGCCTACGAATTGGCGAACATTAAATCTAAATAATGTGGTGCCATAGTAAAGGAAGAAAGACATGATTAATTATGTCTCACGTGTTATATAATGTTGATCATGCATAAGTGTATTCATTTGTTTTATTCTGTATTCTGATATACAATGACCGCGAGGGATGACGTATAAATAAATAAATAAAAAATGTAAATGTCGGGATATTTATATGGTTTGAGGACAAACCCGAGCGTGCAGACAGTTGCTTTTGTGTAAGAAGAGTAGAATGGTCTCATATATTGAGAATTTTATTATGCTTACATA
Organism: Helicoverpa armigera; assembly: GCF_030705265.1. Taxonomy (NCBI): domain Eukaryota; kingdom Metazoa; phylum Arthropoda; class Insecta; order Lepidoptera; family Noctuidae; genus Helicoverpa; species Helicoverpa armigera. The sequence continues at coordinate 6,762,009 of NC_087130.1, read as the reverse complement.
CAAGCCATTTGTCGAAGCCGTTTGAAGTAGTTCTGTGAAGCCCGAATATTGTTCGTCGTTGTTGTTGGTTGAAATATGTAAGATGTTAAGAATTTGTGATGTTACTCTTTTGACCTCCCTGTTTCACGTGTTTTCAATTACTCCACACAAAGCCTTATGCTCTTGTCAATATTCTAATCTACAAACATAGTGCAATTAACTAACATCTCACCAAAGATATTTAAGTGATCACTGATTAACGACTAGGCCAATAATAAAAAAGATTGTTAAAATAATCAATTTAATAATATTAAACCATTTTAATTTAATCATCCGTTGTTAAATTAAAAGACTGATAAAAGCGAATTTCATAAAAAAATAAATCACATAATTTTACAAGCCATTAAAATTAATATATATTGAATATGGTACGAGAACTTTCATTGCATCGCCCACGTATTCCATTCATTATATTTAATAAAATCTTGGTTAAAATTATTTCCTAAAATACGATTTGGCAAAAATACCTAGTTGCTGAATTCACTTAAAAGTTATGAAAGCCGAAAGCATTATCTCACTCAGTCAACACTTTAGACTCTGGGACTTTTCTTTGAAAGAAAGACATGCCTAGATGCTAATTCAGATTTCATTGTCACCAACAAGCACATAGCTACTTGTAGACTACTTTTTTGTAATTTATTTATTGTAAATAAAGTATGTGTGTAAAATTTTAATGTAATAAAAACAACTTATGAACTTATCATACATTCTAAAACTTAAATTAAGTTTCAACTGGTCTGTTACTTACACATTCACGCACGATTCTATTTAATGTGTACAAGTTAATTTCATGATAATGTCTAAGTAAAAAATAAGTCGCACCTAATTCATTAGGTTGGATTGTGAACTTCAATATGTTTAGGCAAAATTGTTAGAGTAGAAAATGTATCGGTTGTAATGTCGTCAGTTGACTTCATTAAAACTTAATCATTACGTCCAAATTCTAAATACCAAAATGGTACACAGTTATTTGAGCAAAATAATCTATGAAAAATATTTTAATTTTTAATATTTTAAGATATAATGAACTTACCAACAATGATTAAAAAAATATAAAGAGCTTTGCTTATTATATTTTACATGAAAACTCGCTGAAGGCCTAACCGCTAAAGAAATGCAACTCCGCATTTTATATTAAGTCAGTAGTGAAGTCAAATAGTACAGTGTCGATGTTATTGAAGGCGTGTTTGTTGTGGTTATGTATAAGCGGACTGAAACTCTTTCGTAGATACAACGTGGACAGGTAGGCGAGTCTGAAGGTATTCGGCTGCGCAGTCTTATTTTGTTGATCTTTTAGGAGAATCGCCTATCCCTTCTAAAACTGCTTTGATGTGCTTATGCAGCTATGCCACGAAAATGTAATAGCGTAGCTGTGTGACCTTTACCACAGATACCAACCTATGTAGCGATACGATGCATGATAGAATGCAGCATCTCATATAAAATCATAGCTTAGTAGAATTCCTTTCTACCTACCACTGATAAACTATGATGTGCATCCCTATCAATGTATCATAGCATATCTCCGGTGGAAATGCAGACTAATTCAGGCTCGTCAAGATACGTTGGTCGTAGTGTAATTGTGTTAAATAACCCTTTAGGCGTGCACACATACACGAAATGAAATATTGTGATCATGAACATCAAACAAAAAACCATCACCGTGTTCGAATTAGTAACTTTTTTTTATTTAAATAGCTTACATCGTTCATTGATACAACGATGAATACTGCGTCTAATTACTATGTACTCTATTTGATCAAAATATGATCATGTTTTTCGTGTATGTATACACTTAGTAAAAACATTCAAAAAGAATTTAGATTACAGACGATTTACGAACGGTTAGCTGAAAAGTTTTACCAGAGTGATAGTTAAATCAAATTTTAAGTTACTTCATTGAATCTATAGCTGTTAATGTTATATGTGTATTCTAAACCTGCGCTAGACAGCGTGCCTAACAGTTAGTGAACATTGTCTGTCTATAGTTACGTAGTTATTTTTCCATATTTCATTACAATTAACATAAGTAAAATGCGTTACTTTAATTTCAAAGTCAATTAATGTGATCAGCCGTATTTCAAGGCAAAGACATCAGTAAGATTAAACAGAGCTTACTGAAAGGGGCGGGGAGGAGTTTTGTAAGGGTTTTTACGCAGTAAGGTAACTATAATTGCATTTATACCTATTAACGTTAGCTATTAACCTAGTAACGTTTATAGGCTCTTCAGTCCATTGAAGCAAGGGCGGATCTTGAAGTTATGGGGCCCCGGGCTAATAAATTTTTAGGGGCCCATACTTAATTAGGTACCTAAATATGTATGTCCCAGATTTCGTTCATTTAAAAAATTTTGCCAGTATAATTACGGATACTTAAAAAAAGCCAGAAAGTCTGACAATCAACAATATGTTAATCTGGCCACCAACATAAATACGTAAAAAAGTTTGCCAAATTAGGTACGTAGACAAAATAGGCATATTATGTTTTGACAAAAAACCCAGTAGTTTTGATAAAAAGGGCAACAGAACAGGAATAGTTAATTTAGGAACTCAAAATTAGCAAAAAACTAGCTTTCAAATAAAACACCACATCTACCTATAAATCAGTTCATCAGTCGGCCAAATTTGACACAAGCCTCGCAGCCTCTACGGTGACCTTCTATAGAAAAAAGTCCCATTTTTCGAACTCAGAGGCCCCGTACTAAACCTTCTATGAGCTACTGATACTGGCACGCCTTACCCGCGGGGCCCTGGGCTTACGCCCCAAAAGCCTATATGTAAATTCGCCCCTGTGCTGAAGTGAGGCGAAAAGGTCGCGTGGTCATCATGCAAAGGTGTCGTGTGTCGGATTAAATACATAAAGGTATTACAGTTTGGGTATCAATAAGAATAGACGTCGAGGTCGAGTTCTGACTGATCCGCAAAAATATTAATTGTACTTTTATATTATATGAACTTTAAAAAGTTTTATACGGTCTGTAATTATATTATAGGATTCTTGTATATAAATATTAGCAGTTATTTTGTAAATTAGAAATGTGTACTCAATCCAAATGGTTGTTGTGATGTCTATTAAATTGTTGATTATTCGTTTTGTTTTAGTATATCCCGACAGATACCAATTCTCGAGAACCAAATTGCAAGAATAATAATAAGTTATTTTATTAGATTCTCTTTATGAGAAATACTTATCACAATAGACCTTGATAATATTGGTTATACTAAAAAACACAGATGTTTGTGTCCACATTAACTATTTTCTATGAATTCACGAAAAATTAACGTTGAGTCTTAAGTATAACATATAACAATAGCATAAAAATCACAGTTGATTAAAATCTGTTCCTGGGCTGAATGGGGCATCAAACACAAGCCCTAATCCTGAAAGTATTGCTCAAATCGACATCGATTCTACATATGGCGGTTCCTCTTCTGGGTGGAGTAAAAACCTTATGATTTAAACCGGCCGTATCCGAGTTAGATTACCATATAATATGACCATTAATGAAATGATAGAGCATTTCTTGAAGTGAGCAAGTCTACTACAGATGGCTACGGCTACGAAGTAAGACCTTCATGTAAAAATTCACGTGGGTGGCGAAGACGTGCAAATTACATTATGACGGATAAGAAATAGCTTCTTAATTCCTTACCTCTAATTTTTATTTGAAAGGGAATAATTGGTCTTTATCGGTACCCTCCTCGGTCAGTAGATTTTTTTCATCAATTATAGTTTCAATTAAAATAAGTAACTTTAACAAATATTTCTGAATACGATTTGAGGAAGTTTCTTTATTGCGTTTAAAACTACCAAGACGTTTTGATATATGATGTTACTTTCACTCTTTGACACTCCTAACAATTAGATACAATGTTGGGAATGATCAGCGCAAACTTCGACTAATATTTGGGCGGGAAATAGGTAATACAATACCTAATGTAATTCTATGGTGGCTTCCTACATACAGTACAAACACATTATATCCGCATTAAGGTAGAATTAAACACATTACCAACCACATCTACAGAAATCTCTGGCCGTGTGTAAGCCAAATCTCTGCTAATCCTATCAAAGGTGTCACAACGGATAATCCATTCAATCTAGTTAGTAGTAGGACTATGTGATATAAAAGCATAGGGCGAACTGTGACAGACAGCAGTCAGTCTGTGCAGTGGGCAGTCAGGCACACTACCGAGGACTGCTCATTCCTTCCCTACATTAATTCAACATGTACAATCAAACAGAAAATTCATACTACGATGCGCACTTTGCAGCATACAAGTGAGTTATTTTTAACTTATCTCACTTTTTATTAATTAATATTTTTTTATTACAATAACGTGTAACTTTTAGGTCTGGTGGGGCGGGTGATACGGAAATGCTGGGCGCGGGACTGACGGGAGAAGACCTGGCCATGGTGCCCGAGCACTGGCTGTCGTTTCCTGCGCCCCCGGCCAGCGCTCACACTGCGCTAGCATTGCTCTACATATTCTTTACTGCAGCAGCGCTAGTCGGCAATGGACTAGTTATTTTCATATTTTCAACGTCTGTATAATCCGTTATTTTGTTTATTTTAGTGTAATTTAATTTAATTTTAACATGTAACATTTAATTTGCAGAACTAAAAGCTTAAGGACCTCAAGTAATCTTCTAATCCTACAATTAGCAATTTTAGACTTTATCATGATGGCGAAAGCTCCAATATTTATATACAATAGTGCAATGCGTGGTTTTGCTACTGGCACCTTCGGTTGTCAGCTATTCGCGTTGATGGGCGCGTATAGTGGCATTGGTGCAGGTATGACAAATGCTTGCATCGCTTACGACAGGTAAAGGGACGACTAATTTTAATACTTATTTTTATGTTTTAACCGACTGCTTAAAAGGCTTTTCTGCGTATCTTGTAATATGCGTTTTGTATTATACATTTACGCTATTCTTTATTGCTTTGTATCTTCTAAACGGCCCAACTGATTACTACAATCGGGTTATTAGATTCAGCCTAACTACTTATGTATCATTAAATTAATACTAGTCTACACTAATACTAGTCTTATTTAAAATATAGACTGTTCGAACATTTACTTATGTAGCAAGGAAGTTCAACAGCTGCGATTGTCCAACTTGTTTCTGCCATTTCAGTCTGTTGAGTTGTAATTTTTCCTGCAGGCGGGGTTATTTATTACAGTTGGTCAATCATCTTTGATAACCCCTTCGTTTTATATGTGTAATACGTTAAAATTCTTAATTTTCAGGCATTCAACAATCACTCGGCCCTTGGACGGACGCCTGTCCCGAGGCAAGGTTCTGCTAATGATCGCGTTTGTTTGGATATACAGTACGCCATGGGCTCTGCTGCCACTCTTCAAAATCTGGGGCCGATATGTTCCTGGTTTGTACAGTTCATTTACAATTTAACAACGATTACGCCCAGTGGCGGATTTACAAACTTGCCGCTAGTAGGCCATTCAATTTTTGCCGCCTCTAATGATTGTGAACTTAATGATATTTCTGTCAGTTACTAGATTATTTTTGCAAGCCTCTATGTACCGAAGAGTTTAATGTTAACAAGTTTATATGACAGCGACTTTGAAGCGTAAAACCTCTGTAACTTTTAAACGGCTCAATCGAGTTTCATCAAACACTAAAAAAAAACTAGGGTGCTATGATGCAGTGGTGACATAGCATCGGGTGGCACCCGGGGCGGACTACCTATTGTGCAGCCCCCCAAAAAAATACGACAAATGTAAAAACTTTTCTGTTCCAAAACTCAATAATTTTGTACCAAAACGAGTAAAAAAACACCGCCGTAAAGTGAAAAAGTCGCGAGCGAAGCGAGCGCGAATTTTTTTTTAGTTTTGGTACACAAAAATATCTACCCAAACAAGAGTGGTAAAAAAGCACTTCAAAGAGAAGAAGCCGCGAGCGTAGCGAGCGCGAAATTTTTGATGTTTGGGACGCAAAAATACCTAAAGAAATCAGAAAATAGCCACTGTCAAGTGAAAGGCGCGAGCACAGCGAGCGCTAAATTTTTTGAGTCTTGGAACACAAAAATACTCAAACAAGTTTGAAAAAAACCGGTGTAAAGTGAAAAAGCTGAGAGCGCAGCGAGCGCGAAATTTTTCGAGTTTTGGGACACAAAAGTCCTCCACCTCATAAACAGCTTAGAAATCGTCAGTTGTTTTTGCTAGTTCGGTGCTTTAACTTTTTGTTAAATTGAGGACTCAAAGAGCGCATAACAAACCAGGAATGATGAAAAAAGCCGCGAAACCGCGAGCGAAGCGAGCGGATTTTTTATTTTATTTTTATTGAAACGCTATTAGAATATTTTAAAATTCATGATCACGTAAGTACCTAAGTATATATTACAGTTTATTAATTTTGCGTTTATTAATCGTCTATTTATATATGGATTGTGTACTCATATACTCAATTATAAAAAAAACCTGTAAAAAAAATTGCTAAATTTGCCGCCCCTCTAAATCTGCCGCTCTAGGCACTGGCCTACTTGGCCTATTGGTAAATCCGCCACTGATTACGCCCATTGACTACAAATATTTTGTTCTTTTATTTCAGAGGGTTATTTGACATCATGCACTTTTGATTACTTGACGAACACTTTTGACACCAAGCTATTCGTGGCTTGCATTTTTGCCTGCAGCTACGTTTTCCCCATGTCGATGATTATATACTTTTACAGTGGAATCGTTAAACAGGTGTTTGCACATGAAGCCGCTTTAAGGTATTTTTCAATTTTCTTATTTAAATAATAACTATTCCATTGTGCGACAGAAATCCAGCCGTAAGTAAACACTCATATTTTTTTCAGGGAACAAGCTAAGAAAATGAACGTAGAATCACTTCGAGCTAACCAGAACGCAGGTGCAGAATCAGCTGAAATCCGAATAGCCAAGGCAGCTCTCACCGTGTGCTTCTTATTTGTAGCATCGTGGACACCCTATGGCGTTATGGCGCTTATAGGCGCTTTCGGAAACCAACAACTATTGACACCTGGGGTAAATATCACAAAACCACATTCATCTTTGGTCACTATTTTTAAATAGTACTTCTTATCTTATTGCATCTAATTTAATAAAAGTCTACTGTAATTAGAGCCTTATAAAGCCTTGTACCTAATTCGATTTTACGTTACCCATATAGCTATAGTATATCATATCAGTCGTAACGGCAATCTCAAAATATTTATCAGTACTTAGAAGGTAACTACTACCTACATTGTAATGTACTAACATTGAAGGTTTTTGTATATCAATGTGTACTAACTACATTTTTTGAACAGGTAACAATGATTCCGGCGGTCGCCTGTAAAGCTGTTGCTTGCATCGATCCATGGGTGTACGCTATTAGTCATCCAAAATACAGGTACCTATTCTCAACTCTCTGTTAATTATAATTTTAACAAAACTATATAATTTGAAAAGTGTTATGTCGTAAGTTTCTCATTAATCACATTAATGGATCGATTTTGAATACTTAATTGGCTTAAAATGTCCTTAACCAGAACTTAACGATCGAAAACCATTTTTAATTGAAATCAAATCACAATTTTCGGTAAATAATGTTTCCCTTGCTCTCATAATCTCAGACTATTAACTATATCGATATGTACCGCCTCTCTGTTCTACAAGTGTCTCTGAGCACCCCCTCAACATACGACGATATTTTCATATTTTCAGGCAAGAACTACAACGTCGCATGCCATGGTTACAAATTCAGGAGCCTGACGATACAGCCTCAACAGCTACCAGCAATACAGTATCTAGCGCTCCAGCCGCAGCACCCGCCTAAACACTGAATACATTTCCTAAATGTTAAAATTTAAGCTCAAAATGGCCTAAAGTTAAAATGGCCACCACTTGGCAAAAAGTCTAGGCTTAGGACATTTCAGGTTGGCTAAATGTTACTTGACAGAATTATTCCATCATCATGATAGACATAATACTTTGTCGTACCTACCTACCTATAAATAGTTTAGCCGTTACAGGTCTTTTCCCTTAGATTAGCAATTCAACATAATACGAGTACTATTTTATACATACGACGACTACGGCAAGTTTAAAGGACTGAATTTTTAATATTTAATACTTACAATAGTATTACTATCAATATTATGTGTAAATGTTTATGATATGAAATAACAGATGATGAATTCAAAATGGCTGCTACTTATTTACCAGTTTCCCGAAGTGTTCCCCTATCTAGTCGAATGGTGTTTTAATCATATTCTGTACTCAGATAAAATATAGCCCATGTTACTCAGGAAATGGGAGTAGTGCTTCCTAATAGTGAATGTTTCAAACCGGTTCAGTAGTTTCGAAGTTTAGGGTAAAAACAAACTAAACCCCACCTATAAAACTATAGAGGTAAGGCGTGAAAACAAGCCCTTACCTGCTTCGGTCAACTTTACCTCGATATCTACAACCCTTTCTTTTTAACTCCGATCTACTTTACCAAGAACCTCGATTTAAACTTTGTGGGAGTTTTAATACACATAAGAGAAATTCATAATTTCCTACCATTTCTACCAAACCCGATGATTAGATGAGTTGGCAATACAAGTATTGTCACTATCTGTCACTTCTGGAATATCTGACATTATCTGTCATTGTTTTTATTTATCTAATAAATAAATAAAAACCTTGAACGAAAGCGATACTCGATAGTTAAAACGTACCTAACGAGGAAAAAATAGTTTATAGACCTTTTAAATAATGTAATCGATATCTACATTAACATCTGGTTTGAAACAGTGAATAGGAACAATATTTGAGAACGTATTTTCGCCATGGATAAATTAACAGTAATATCAGGTACGCTGTTTATGGCAGCAGATGTTTTTGCTATTGTGAGCCTCGCAATGCCAGATTGGATTATTACCGAAGTTGGAGGTACGTATAATCTACACTTACTAGATGTTTATTACCACCAAAGATAGATTTTTAACAGACTCCCCAACAACGAATGAGGTTTGTATTTTTGTAGATCCTACACTTATTTTACTCCATTATTATGTTGAACACTATGAAATTGGCTGATGTCAATTTAAGTTTAATAGCTTTCTTACTTCTAATGACCCACGGGTTACTAATATTAAAAATAAATATACAAATAAAACTATATTTTTAACATCTACTACAACAAGCAATAATGTATATCCTTTCCTATAATGTCCTTAAATATTTATGCAATACTATTATTTGATCACTAGGATAATATAATATTAAACTTAAATTCGTAAATCTCAAACGTTCTATTTTGTACTCAATATCTTCAACCTATATTTTAAAAGGTTTATTTTCAGGTGACACAAGGCTTGGATTAATGTGGTCTTGCATTACACTGTACAATCGGCCACAAGTTTGCTACACTCCCGATCTACAACCCGAATGGTTGCTTGCCTTGATCTGCATCTTCATTGGATGTATATGTATTACCACTACTGTGATACTATTGGCATCCAGTCATTTTGATAGAAATGTCATACCATACGCAAGATGGGTTGGATTTGCAGCAAGTATGAAACTTTTCAATATTGATAGTCTAACTTGTATTGTTAAATGTGAATGTTTGTTACACTTTCATGCAAAAAACTTATAAAAAAATAAAATTATATGGCAATAAGAGGCCTTGAACATGCTACAACTTATTGTGGTACACAATTAGTTTCCCTGAGATACAGCAGAAATCGTGAGGCACAACTAATTTCTCTGCTGTTAACTGTAATGAAACTCATAACAACATCAAATTGATTGACTGTATCTTGCTTTCAGTGGTTGTCTTCTGCCTAGCAGCTGTCATATTCCCAATGGGATTCCATGTGGACGAAATTGGAGGTCAACCCTACCAGCTACCAAACAGCCACCAAGTTGGCATATCATACATATTATTTGTTCTATCTCTTTGGATTACTGTGATATCAGAATTATTTGCTGGCAAAGTGTGCCTGCCTCATTTTTAGTCTAGGCGTTAAGAATCTTCAATTACTCGTAATTTATATAAGATGTATTCCATGTAACTATTGGTTGTTGTTATGTATAAAATAAAAAATCATTTTAGTTTATCTTATTTTTGGTGTGAAAATAAACACTTGACCAAATAAGCTCGGATCTGAGACTCCCAAGAACAGAATTGTGATACTGGCGTCCTGGGGCCCGATTCTCCTAATTTTACTTAAGCAACCATACGATTCACATTCGACTACGATCCAATCACTACTCGATTACGATTGAAGCGTATGTGGCACTCCGCTATTTTTTCTTTGAACTAAACGTTTTTATCCTTTTCTGTCATTCAATAATGAATCATTTCCTAGACCAAATTCCAGAATCATAGACCAATCGAATGTCGTTGGAATACGATTGGTCTTATATTAGTAGCAGAATGCCCGATATGGCTAAAACTGCTATTGCGATCATATTGCGATTCGATTTCCATTAAAGTTTTGACATTATTAACTTAGGAGAATTGGGCCCCCGAACAACACAAAGCGATTTCGGATAGAACCGAGAATCTAACGAAAGGGGTTAGGAACCTCCTCCACTCATCCATCCTCTATTTCCATCCCAACCGCTTCAGCCATTTACTCGTGAAATTGAAATCATAGTCTCCCGCTGATGTATGGGGATACAATACGGCTCAATTTACACTGCCACGGAATGGAATGGAAGTTTTTTTACAACATTGTGTGATATAAAAATACAATCGCGGCCGTATTAGATAGATATAGATAGATAAAACGTTAATTCAGGACAAAACAAAAGTAACCACAAAGATAACAAAACAAAAAGTGGGTAGAAAGTCAGACATAAAATACAAACAGAAATTAACGGCGCGGTCCAGTGTCCTAAGTTTGCACCGAGTGGGAGTACAGCTCAGCATGTGTCAGGTAGAATACCTGGCGCTGGTATTCTGCTGGATCCCTGAAACGACGCACGCGTCGAGTAGACGATTAGTGTGTGTGTGTGCCCTGTGTGTATTTGAAGTACCTAAGTGTTTTATGCTATGTGTGTGTGTTGTGTTTGAATATGACCTATGTATGATTAATATTGAAGTGTAAAAATGTGTTATTGTGTAAGCGGCGACGAAACACCATCACGGCAGGTAGGTACCTGCTATCGCTGTATTCTAAAAGCAACAAGAGTTTTGGTATTTCTTATTGGCGGGGGAATATTGTTCCAGGAGCCCGATTCTCCTAATTTTACTTAATCGACATACGATTCACGTTCGACTCGATTCGACTGAGATCCAATCCCGACTCGATTACGATTGAAGCGTATGTGGCATTCCGCTATTTTTTCTTTGAAATAAACGTTTTTATCCTTTTCTGTCATTCAATAATGAATCATTTTGTCTGCAAATGATTTACGATTGCAATATGATTGTAGATCAAACTACCGTATAGACGAAAATCACCAAAATAGCAGACCAATCGCAAACCGATCTAATGTCGTTGGAATACGATTGGTCTATTGTCGTTGGTCTTATATTAGTAGTAGAATGCCCGATATGGTTAAAACTGCTATTGCGATCATATTGCGATTTGATTTCTATTAGATTTTGACATTATTAACTTAAGAGAATCTGGCCCCAGGCGTAGGAGGCCAGGCCCAGGAGTCATACCGGAATGGCAGCCACGCGCCGAGCACTTTCAGTGTGAAATCCATTTATATTGGAACGTTTAAAATTGTGGGGTTCCAACACTAGCATTAATGAAACGAAGTATTGTAAAAACCAGAATCATTTATTAAGACTATCTCTAAAATAGAATTATTTGCGTGCTTTAAAAATATTTCATAATTAATACAAATAAAACTTGAAATAGACAATCATAAAATCGGAATATTTACAAAAACCGTATGAGATAAACGTTAACACTTAGTCCATTCAGTAGTACACTGTACAAATAAAGTCTTCTTTAAGTCTGTTATCACTTCACATTAAAATAAATTGTTTATAGATTCCCACTGAACATTGTGCATATTAGCTGTTTACTGTCGGTATTTATTCTGGGTTCTTCATATTGTAGCCTTTTCTGCTGTACAACTGAATATGCCACTTTTCATTATGCCGCCTCATCCTAGCAAAGCGCTTAAAATTAAGATGTAAATTATGTTGAGCGATGATCACGACTGGCTGACTGGCTGACAGGCACGCAGCAAACAAAGTGCAGCTCCATAATCGTTACATTACCACGCAACAACACGCTACTATAACAGGACGGCTATCAAATAGGAAATGTTATATACTCGAAACAGCTGGAAGACTCGCCTTGCAATCCAATTGAGATTGATCGCAATCGGTATACGAAAGTGGGAATTGATTTAAAAATTCAACTGCTTTAGAGCTTGATTCAAACGCCAACTCTCGAATGATGAAGTCCACAGGAACACTCTGTCTGTAGCTGCACATATAAAGCAATGTTAATAAAACACAGCCAGCAATGCTGGCAAGGTACATTTTTCAAATATATGGTAAATAAGGTGCTTGCGATATGATATACATACACAACCCGCATTACCATGGAAAAGAGTGAACGAGTGCATTACCGATTTGTAAAAAACGCAGTTTGTTTACTCAGGAACTAAACTGATGATACATTCGTGTACATAGGCATAGTCTACTCACAATAAGTCAGAGGATATAAGACTAACTACAAACTATAATTTAAGGCTATTTTACCTTTGTTTAGTTTAATGCCTGCCTGCTGATGGCAATTTTCATAATTATTATGCAGTGTGTAGACATTCGATCCCATATAAGAATCTCAAAATTCTCTTACAATTATTATAAAAGTTGTTAAATTTGAATCCTTCGAAACCCTTCTAACTGAAGTTGATTACTCAAGAAATGCCAGTAATGCGAATATGGCAAGAGTTGTGAGGCAATATTATACCAGCGGATTGTAGCCGCTTGTGTGGTGTGGTCTTAGGCCCTAGTATTAAAGATGGTTAAAACTTTCTGGGTATACCCATTTTTTAAATAAGAAGATAATTTATAGCTATCCTTAATTATCACTCTCACTCTTGACACTATACCTAGAGTGAATTAGCTGGTATAAATAACTAGCTTCTGCCAGCGGTTTCACCCGCATCCCGTGGAAACCTCTGCACGAACCCGAATAAAAAAGTAGCCTATAGCCTTCCTCGATAAATGGGCTATCTAACACCGAAAGAATTGTTCAAATCGGACCAGTAGTTCCTGACATTAGCGCGTTCAAACAAACAAACAAACTCTTCAGCTTTATAATATTAGTATAGATTCGTCGAAGTGAAATAATTCGTCGACTCGAATTTAATTCCATATAGTGGGCAGTTACAAAATTTTTTTATTTGTTTTATTTATCAAAAACGTTTCACGTGAGTTTTGCAGCATTTGAACCAAAGCAACTGTGTACTCATGAGTTCGTTACTTCTTGGTTGTTCCTATAAGGATTTTGATGAAACTAGGTATAATAAGGAGAATAACATGTACTCAGAATTAGACAAGGAGTGTGAGGAGTATTTATCTCGGTATCTTTCGGTATCATTTAATAACGACATTTTAGAATTTTAACCATAACTGATAACTTGAAATTTAATTCGCAAGTACGGCAACATTAAGTAAAGAATACTATGCATTATTACAAAATATAAAAAGACAACAAAGATCGAAAATGATTTCTGCATAAAAGTTAGTTTTGCCCAATTACCAGCTACTTTTTAATATATCCAAATTTTAATATGAGCTTTAATTTGGTTACCCTAATTTTTTTTCTTAAGAGAAAGGAAACAAGACCTTAATGGAGTTTCACTTTTATACTGATTGTTTAACTTTGTGGCTCTAACTGACAGCTCTAACTAACTGACAGTGGAGCACCTGGCAAATAATTATAATAGAAAATAAAGGACGTACGACTTTATGATGTATTTCAGGTACTGCTTGCGTTCTCGTTCAACAAACCAGTCCATGAGATATCCTGCCATCAAGGGAGCCGTTTTATACAACAAGAAAAATTTGTGTAGATTTCCTGTGGCCCAAGCACATCTTGTTTGTAGTGCATGTTTAATACACTCATTTTCTCTATCTTCTTTTGAAAGAAACTGAAATATTGTGGTTAAATCTGAAAAAGTACCATTGTTATTAATTTATGAAATAAGAAAATACCATCTACCCTACCCATCTGCATCAGAAAAGACAGCTTAAGATTAGCTTTTGTCATGTGTCATTGACAAGAGACTTTTTTTAACCCAACAATTTTTTGAAATTTTTTACACAGTAGAAAGCAATCAAAATGTTGTAATGATTGAAACAGATATAAAGTTGCCAAAATATAAATAGGTTTTAAACATGTTTTAACCAACCTAATGTATTTTTAGTGAAAATGTAATACAGTATCCTGTAGGCAGTAAATTCTGGTGCATTGCTTTTGCTATCAGGCAATTCACTGTAAAGCATTTTGAGCTGTGTCTGGCACTGGTTGAACTCCTCATGATCACCTTTCTCAAGAGCTATTCTTGCATGAGTCTCATATACCTCCACAGTGAAATTGTCACGAACACCTTGTACCTGGAGAACATATTACAAAAATCATTGATTATTGTGAAGAACAAATGTCATAAAAACAATGATAAAAACATGCTCTTATTACGAGTCATTCTATAACCATAATGTATATCAATAAAACTTACTGTTAAATCTTGTCTGATTGATTTCAATTGATCACAAGCATATCTATAGTCTTGTTTGTCTATCCATCTTTCTTTAACATTCCTGAGGGAACTTCTCAAAACTGTGACTGGTCGCACTTCGCATGCTTCAGGTGCCTTGGTCAGTCTTAAAAAGGATTTTTCAATATCCAAGCATGTGCCTACTATATGCATGTTATTGATTTCATAGTCACCCTCAGTGTCCTGTATGATTGATTTCCTTGGTGTTGGTTCTTGTTTCTTGTTTCCACCCTGTAAAGAGCTTGCTATGGAAGGAACATTACCTGCACTACCGAACCTCTCAGCCCGTTTGAGAAGTTTTTCTGCATTACCCTGTAAATCTTCAACAACAAATTGATCAAAAGAAGGTTTCTTCTTATTAGCACTTTTCTGATATACTTTATCTATTTTCTTTTGATCTAAAGATAGTCTATCTTTAACTTTCTGACGACCTTTGCCCTTGTTATTTTTTTTATCTTCAACCTCATCACCAGAAGCAGAAGAAGCACTAGAAAAGAAAAAAACATTGTTAGGCCAAATAAGCAAGAGAACTTGAATAAACTGATATTTTTATAGGTGTAAAATAACATACCTCAGCCTTTTCCTAGTAGGACTCCTCGATTTTGATCTGCTCCGTGAGCTGAGACGCCTTCTACGTTGTTGAGTGTTTCTGTGACTGTTAAAACCTCGAGCACCTAATGGGCCTCTGCTTTTGGGAAGTTCCACAGCATTTTCTAACTTTTGGTACAAACTTAATGTACCTCGTACTGGTTTAACTGACAAATTGTTCCGTTCACTATGGACACTTGGAATTGGTTCTTCATCCCAATTCCTAGTCCATATTTCATCTTTATTGGCAGCTGCTGTTATTCTTCCTTTTAGGCATATATCAATTTGATCTCTATCAAAACCTGATTTACATTTTTCATAGCATCTTTTGATATAGCGCTCTAAGCTTTCAGGCCAAGTGCCTGTAGCAGTAGATTTAAAAAAGTTAGATGAATTATTATTTTGAACAATTTGTTCAGCTTGTGCATTATCATTGTTATTAGATTGGAGCTCTTCTGGTTCTGGTGGTTGAGGTATATCTTCAGTTGCCAGTGGAGGGGGCAGTGGTACATCTAGGGGTGGTGGAGGAGGCTTAGGGATGTCTGGAGGAGGGAGAGGCGGTAGAGGAGGTGGGTGATCAGGCAGCGGCGGCTGTACCTCACTTCCACTCTCTATTTTATCATCATTAAATTTGTTGTTATTTGGCTTCTTACGTTTCTTTTTAGGGCCATTATTGGTTGAGAGGAGTGGATTTTCATTAAGAGCTATTGGTGCCGGTTTTCTTATGTTGTTGAGGTTAAACCTGATAGGAGGTTGATTAAAAAAAGGGCGATTGGTATCAAGTGGGGACATTCCAAGTAAAGGAGTGGTTGGTGGTGGTTTCGAAAATTGAGGATGGTTCAGATCCAGCTTCTGGTCCTTGTTTTGATGAAACTGGTGAGGATTGCTGGCAAATCCACCGTTGTTGGCCATTTGATTGAAATATTGATTATAATACGGTGGATACATGCCACCATGATATCCATTGTATTGGTGGTACATGTTATACATCCAAGGATTATGATTATGTGGCAAACCACTAACAGTCTGTATTGGAGGTTCTTTAGAATTATTATCTGCCATCGCTTTTAATGTGACTTAACGTAGGTTATTTGGATTATAAGAACATTTTTGCGTTATGACCTTTGACAAATCGTTACAAACAAAATGGCGACAGACAAAATGTTACATACGATGTCCCGTTACCTCTGCCGTATTTGTCTGAAGGTCAAAATTAGTTTCCTTTTGAATGATTCACAATAACGCATTCAATATTTCTAGATTTCTGTATCCCGTTCTCACTTGTAATGTAATAATCACTCAGGCAAATTAAAACCGAATACAACAGCAATTCGCGTGCGATAAAATCCACAAAGCCACAAAGTTACTATCTATACTCTATGATGAATCCACAACTCTCACAACTGCCAACTGCTGCCAGCCGTATGAATGCATGGCATAATTGCGTTGGCAACACTTAGCATTGTTGGGAGGAGGGAAGCATGCAGTGCTGCCAATAATGTTTCCCCTGTTTCCCGGATTCCTCGCCGCGTTGGCATTGTCAACTTATCCTAAAATTCCCCGTGTTTTTATTATTTCCCCACAAATTCCCCAAAATTATATTTTTTTTAACACGCTTATATTAGCTTCACTGGTAACTATGTATGTAAGAAAACCTTGGAATCTTAATTTGACCCACTTCTCGGTCTTCCATTACGATGAAATTTTGCTCACGCTGAGTTCTGATGACAATATAAAACCAATAAATTCCCAACATTACTCCCCAACTCCGTTTGGAGCCTTACGCGATATTATAAATACGAAAGTGTGAGCGTGAAGTGATGTCTGTCTGCATGCTTGTTGGATGTGTGGAAGGAAGCGGCTGGATGGATTTTGGTGAAAATTGTCAGAAATATAACTATGAATAACATAATTATTTGGTCTGGCTTGTTCTTTGGTCTAAGAATAAACATTGCCTGGCAATGCAACTAGTTTTCTATGATCTATACTTGTGAAATGTGTGACAAGTCCCGTAGACGCAGCGTTAGTGTTTGTCTATGCGATAGCTCAGTAAATTAAATACGTACAAAAATATATAGCTCCACAATTTTCCGCGGGACTTCTTTCATGAAGTGGACTTAAGTTGGACGTAAGTTCCGTACTTACGTGTCCACACTGGTCCATACTATGCGCTTACGATACGTTTGGATACGTTACCAACATAATCTTAACTTTTTTCATTTCTTTCTGTCACAGATGACAGGTAATGACAATGACAGACAACTTGGTGGCAGAGTGACAAGACGAACAATTACAAATTACAATACAATGATAGATAATGGATAATTAAAAGATTACAAATTCATATTGTAAATAAAGAGGGAGAGGCGTCCCATTACATCCCATCCCTTAGAAGGTATCTATTTCCACGAATACCGTTTACCTATCACAGTTTTAAAAAAGAGTACGATTCTTACAGTAATCTTGATTGCTGATGTTTTGCTGTGCGATTTAATATCTTTTAATTAGGAATTAAAATAATTTATACGAGAATTATAATATCTATGCCTATTATTTTTCACAGATATTCAGCAAGACCTGCTTGAAGTGATGGATTTACTAAAAACACCTTCCGTTCAGTCATTATTAGACTCGGATCTGGAATCAGTTGAAAGTCTTCAATATTTGGATATTGAAGAGGTAAAAACGTTTATTAGTGCGCCAGAGTACCGAAATTTATCGTTAAAGTATATAATATTTTGTGTCTACTAGATTCATTCTTTATTAACCTAGGAACATTATTTTAAACTGTGTTACATATTATTATCGCTAGCTACGCCCCCTCCCTGCTGCTATAGTATAGTACTAAAACATTTACTCATTAAGAGTTTGCCATCTAATTTTTCACTTCTTTGCTGATCTACATAATTTAATGTACTTAAATCTTACTCATGCACTATCTTGATCCTGCTTATACATTCAAATGAAACAAGAAAATAGGCAAGATAATATATTTTTTTAGTTATATTCATCAATGGGTCAAGCATTCGACATTGTGCTAAAATAAGTAGGGTGTATTATTTGATATACAACATAATATTTATTAGTGCATTTTCTGTTTGAATAAGTTATATCCCCATGTGAAATGGTTCCCAGAAAAAAAGTTATATATATCCTGACAACAAATGATATAGTAACTCTCTATCTGTCACAAATTCGCAAGAAATTGCTCTACAGCTATGGGTTCAGATTTGTTACAAAGTTAACTTGAAATTACATAAAACTGTCATCATCTGCAAGTATAACTTACAAATAAAATAAACATTGTTGTGCATGCACATTTTAAATAATAAATCTATTAATATGTTCATTTTATTCACAGTTGGATGAGATTGAATATGCATTGCCAGCAAGTGAAGCTCCAACATTAGCCGAGGTATTGTCTACTGAAGAGGAAGAGGTCAAACCCAAAGAAACAAAATATATTGAGGATCCAGCAGCTTGCTCTGCATTACAAGTAGAATTCTTACAAGGCATATCACAACAGCTTTTACAAGCACAGGTAAGTACTTCTCCATGACATGACCCTTTGTATAAAATGTTTCAAATATATGTATATGTAAAACTGAAAGGGTCAACTTTTAATTTAATTGATCAGCAATTCCTGTTTCAGTAAAATTAAGGAATAGTCAAGTTTTGCAAAAAAAATATGTTGTTGTAATAACAACAAAATGTACAGAATTTTATATTTAATCATGGATAGTCGCAAAATTTTAATGATATAAAATAATTGGAAAAGGACAATGCTCAAAAAAAACCCAAGCCCGGCGCAAACAAAAAGTAACTCAAATTATAGGTAATAATAAGTAATGAAATACTGCATAGGAGGCATCATCGAAATCAATGGCTAAATGTATGAAATTGCTATTTGATTTTTTAAAGGGGTAACATGAGCAGCTGGGGTTTATAGTTTAATTAAAGTGCTATCTGAAACAACAAACAAGTAATATGGCAAGTAATAAGCTTCTCCAAAAAGATAAATCAATACAGATAATCAGAAGTACAGGCTGCAGCGCCCACGTCATCACGTCATGAGCGTTTTACATTACTTAGGGTGGGCTAGACATGAGGAACAGTTCGCGCATCCCGCAACATTTTTTGATCTCGTCGTGTTAGAAATAAAGAATCGATGACTTTAAGCGTTATTATTAAAATGAAAAGAACATTCATATCCTGTTTTAGTTCTATAATCCTATTATGTTGTAAAAGTAGGTAGAATAGTGGAGAAGTTGCTATAAACATGTCATTATGTACACTCTTAAACCACAACTGTATCTGTTTGCTGTTCCTTTTACTAATACATTATGTTACCTCTAAAATCTCGACTAGCAATGTACCGCAGATGTTAAAATTCGAATAGCAATTTCACACATATAGCCACTGATTTTGATAATGCCCCCTATGTAATATTTAATTACTTATTTTTACCTATATTTTGAGTTACATTTCTTTTGCGCCGGGCCTGGGTTTTTTTCTCATACTTCATGAGCATTGTCCTTAGTAAATAATTGAAAAGGCTACATAGTTCTCACCACACTCACAAGTAGTCAAAGCTCTTTTTCTGGTCCCAACTAATTTCTGAGCACATGAGTGAGAGTAATTTCTGAATTACATAATGTTGCATACCTCTGCCATGCCAAACCAAACAAAAGTACCAAATGGTTTCAAGAACTATAATTATTTTCTAATATTTTTTTAATTTCTTCTAAAGGAGAGGTCATCAGCTGGAGCTGCAACAGCACTGAGTGTTGGCACAGAAGCTAAATTAACTGTGGGAACTGCACATGGCCACCTACTGTCTTTTCATGAGCAAACATTAAGATGGGTCTGTGATTTAAATACTGATCGGGGAGCAGTATCATGTTTAGCTTACAATGAAGACTGCACACGACTTCTTGCTGGATATGCTAGAGGACTTATATGTCAATACGAAAGTCTACGTGGAACTATACTGAGACGCGTCACTCTGGGTGGAGAGTTATGGGGCACATTGCGTGTCACTTGGGCGGGCACTTCAGGGCTGGCTTTGGATACAGGCGGTTCTGTATGGCTGATCAAATTTTCCCGGCCCTTAGGAGTTCGATCAGCACGATCCTCTTGCCTATTCTCTGGAGCACGAGGAGAAGTAGTAGCGATGGCGGCGCGTGACGCCCGTATTTTAGCACTGGCCACATTGTCGAGGGTTATTATAGTTGCTGGGGGTCGGGCAGCGGGATTACGCCTCACCGGACCTCCGGACACGCTCCCGGTCTTAGAGTGGAGCGAAACGGACGATAGAGTGCTGGTATGTGGTCGTGCTAAGACACTGCAATGGCTATCATTGACTATTACTGGATCATCCATATCTCTTAAACCTATCCAGAGAGTCGAATTAAAGGCAACTCCTTTATGGCTGGGTTGGCTAGGCGGTAATCTTGCTATTTTCGACGCTGATGAGAATCTAAGATTGTGGGGAGATGATTATGATAAACCCCTGGATCTTTCGCATATGGAACCAGTATACGCATCAGCCTTTTTCAAGGTATGTACCGCTGGATAGCAAAATTGCGAGTGTTGCTGTAAGGAAGTGCAATACTTTATGTGTATATTCACGTACACGAGTAGTCGCACACGTCGTGAGGAGTGACAGTAGTATAATTCCAGGGTCACTGGACGGACGGGCGCGTGTCGCGCGCGATGTGCCGTGCGGGCGGCAGCGCGCTGGGCGGCGCGTGCGCGCGGTCGGGCTCGCTGGCGCTGCTGGGGCGGCGCGGCGTGGCGCGCGTGCGCGTGCGACAGCTGCTGGCGCGCGCGCATGCGCTCTTCGCCTCCGGCCGCCACCTCAATGCCATGCGCCTGCTGTGCTCCACTCAGGGACCTGAAGCCGAAACATTAGCTTATCAGTTCATAGACAATCTATCAGAAAGACCTCACATCCTGAGTAATAAGCAAGTTGCAGACCAAGCGGTTAAGGTGTGCTTGAAATATAACTTAGGGTAAGTTTCCACTTATGTAAAAGATAATATTTGATTTGCTTAAACACATTAATGTGTTACATTAACCAAGTTATTTAAAAATTTTAGGGAAGAACTATGGAATCGTTTATGGGAACATTGCTCCGAGGAAGAAGCCTTCGTAGAAGCAATAGGCGACGCAGCTGCTCGCGGCGAGTTATCTTCAGCTGAGCTAGCGCCGTCACCGGATTCCACACAAGTACTCTTTTTTAATATTGAAAACTAAGTTTTGCCTGATATTTAACCCATTCCAAGGAATTCACCCTTTAAAGGTCTAAAAAACAAACAGCTTTAGAAATATTTACAGCTCTTGCGAAAAATAGTAACAAACATCTTTACAGTAACTTGTCACCATAACGAGGTATTGTTTTCCAGGGTTTGGCTATCGTCTAGCTAGCTAGTTACAAACTCAATAATGGTGGAACATGATCTTATTTATTGTACTTCAGGCATTGATCGAGAGGTTGGCTGATTTCGAGCCGGCTCTTATAGAACGCGTCATAGCGTCGTTGCCGTTGACGGCTATCGACCCGCACCGCGCGAGCGTGTTCACCAGGGAGAGAGGATTGTGGAGAGCCGTCGGCGCCATTGCCGCAGCACTCGGTAATCACATAATATTCGTGTAGTGTTACTGAACTGCTTAACGGCGATTTCATCTGCGAATGTATTTACATGTTTAATTTGTTCTATCTATCTTTCATAATAATACGATAGAAGCATAAAGGCTGTTTCCCATGCTTATCCAGATTACCGCATATTTTATTGTGATTTGGTGGCAAACCCATGCTCCCGCCATGTACCATTCAATCGCAACCTTTACAGCCACATATGACTTTTTCAATTTGAAATCGCATGCGAAGTAGTAATTTGTCTGTTGCCAAATTCATAAATATGATTGTTGAGCTTTATCAACATCATCTGCCTATTCCCAACTGTTGGGGTCGGCTTCCAACCCGATGCAGCTGAGTCTCTGTGTTTTACATAGAGCGACTGCCTATCTGACCTCCACAACCCAGTTACCTGAGTTACCTGATACCCCTTGGTGAGACTGGTTGTCAGACTTTTTGGTTGGTGGTGTTTAAGATGTGAATAAATAAGCGTGTGACAGGCGGCGGGGGCGGCGCGATGCGCGCGCTGGCGCGGGCGGCGGAGGCGGCGCGGGCGGCGGAGGCGGCGCGGGCGGCGGGCGCGGCGCGGTGCGCGCGCGGCGCATGCGCGGGCTGCGCGCTGGTGGTGGCGGCGGCCGACGCGCTGGCGGGCCGCGGCGCCGCCGGCCGCGCGCTGCCCAGCCACGCGCGCCCCTCCGCGCGCCACGACGCGCTGCAAGCCATGCTCGACACTCAGGTACGTCACATATATACACCACCACCTCGTTTGTTTGATAAAGAAACACGAAGGAAAGATGAGCGGAGATGCCATAATGCAGGTAGGTCAGGCGCCCTCTCAGTCTAAGCTATGACGCGTTCTAAGTCAAATACGTACAGGAGTAGGTACGTGATTAAAACGATCAGTTAAGAGTGAACTATCGGGTCGTTGGAGTTCTTTAAAAAATCTATCAACGATTTTTGATATTACAAAAAAGGGCGGAAGCAATAAAGTTCCTCGTCCCTCGAACACCCGCACTTTCTAAGCAGATTCTACATTATGGCATCTTCGCTAGTCATTTTATTTTCCACTAGCTGCCACTCGCGGCTTCTCCCGCGTGGTGTGTGATAAAAAGTAGCCTATGTGTTAATCCAGGGTACCACCTAAGTATCTGCATACAAAATGTCAACTAAATCGGTCCAGCCCTTTTTTCGTGACAAACATACATAAATTTTCACATTTGTAATATTAGGAGGAAGTAGGATTAATAGGATGGTATTTGGACCGCTTTCATCGCCTCCTGCGTCAGCGATCTCAATGCGAATGCAAAACGACGCGGTGTGATTCGAAAGCGGCAAACAGTCCCCACTTACTTATTGAAAGTTCCTAGGTAATCAAACGCACATAAAATATAGTATGCTGCAAAGCAGCCTGAATTCGATCTTTGTCTTTCTTCTCTTCTATGTATTTACATTTTACGAGACAAAACTTAACTGCGTAAGTTACGGGTCACGCTTTTTCGCACCGCATTGAACCGCATCAGATCGCTCCGCAATCCCGTTCACATTGAATTATTGGAAGGGATAGTCAACACTCAGTGGGGATAGTAGGACTAGGTAGATATAATATTTTAGGTAATATTTATCTACATTTCGAGGATGCTTATAAACATACATGCAGGTATAAGATAATCCATCTATCTACAGGATGAAATCGGAGGGCGATCACCGCTGAAGGTGATGGTAGAACATGACGCGGCCTCGGCGGTCCGGCTCCTGGAGCAGAGTGCACGGGATCCACCATTTGTCGGACCCCTTGGGAAACAGAACAAACTGAGGGTTGCCCGTGCCTTACTTACTTTTGCGCGAGATTTACCGGTAAGTTATTCATGTGCTACACTGCTTATGCACACTTGTCAACAATATTAAAACTAACAGGAATGTGTGAAGTCTATTTAAGAAATGCGTATAGAATACTTGCTAATGAAACTACTTCTCTCAACCGGATAAAAAGTCATATTAAGGATTGAAAAATTATCTTTCAGGAAGCCGAAGACCGCGTAGAAATATTGGAATTTTTAACAGGGCAATTAAATTCAGGCGCACTCCCGTCCGACCAAGATGTAATAAGTAGCCTTCGAGAGCTGGCGGCGATCACTAACTGCGAGCGAGCCGACCGCGCGTGGCTCGTGCTGCTGACCCGCGGCCGCGCGCAGCCCGAGCTGCTGCTCGAGCAGTACGCCGCCGCCGACCAGCGCCCGCGCGTGCTCTGGCGCATAGATGCCATGCTGGCGCGACATCAAAACGCACTCGACCAGTTCTTTAATATCGTATCGCCGTCTAATGCCGACATAGATGAACTTTTCGATTACCTTCAAAATCTGGTGGAGTCAAATGAAGATGCGTCAAAATCATTGGAAACATATCTTCCGGCATTGATAAAACTAAGACCGCGTGCGGCGGCCTGCCTTGCAGGCGAACGCCTTTCTGACTTCAATCAAATCTTGAAATCGATTTCTGACGAACAAATAATTGAATTTGGTCAAAGTCTTCTGGAGGCGGGACATCTGCGTGATGAAGCTGCCGCTGCACATTTGCGCAACCTTTGTCGAAAATGTCCAAATCGGGTGCGATCATTTCTAGCCGATAATGTCGGCCTCGTACGTCCAGAAGAGGCGCTGGCTATTGTCCGCGTAGAAGGTCCTCCTGAAGCCGAACCGTCGTGTCTCGAGGCGGTAGGGGACCCGAGCGCGGCTCTGGACGCGATCCTCCGTCTGGCCGCCGCAACCGACGACGATCAGATCTGCTCGCGCTTGGTGACCGAGGGCGGCGAGCTGTGCGCGCGGGCCGCGGCCGCGCTGCCGCCCTCCGCGGCGGCCGACATGTGGGCGCGCCTGCTGCGTAGCGCGCGCTCCCCGCCGCCCGCGCTGCTGCTGGAGGCCGCGGCCTACGTGCCCGTCGCCGACACGCTGCGCGCCGCCTGCGAGCCGCGCGTGGCGCTGGCGGTGCTGGCGTGCGCCGCCAGCCGGCGCGCCGCGTGGCAGAGCACGGCGCGGGCGGCGGCGCGCGAGACACGAGCGGCTGGCGCGGGCGCTGGCGGCGGCGCGGCGCGGGCTGGCGGTGCGCGGGCGCTGCGTGCGCTGCGGGCGGCGGCTGAGCGAGCGGCCGGCGGCGCGCACGGGGCACTGCGGCCGCGCGGTGCACGCGGACTGCGAGGCGGAGGCGAGCTGCGGGGCGTGCGGGCGCCGCGCGCCGACGGACGAGCTGACTCTGGCGCCGCGCGCGCCCCGCCGCCGCTCGCCTCCGCCGCATGGTTTCGAATTAGTTTTAGTAGCTCCGCCGCGACCTGACCTCGAGGGTACATAGACATAAGCAATTTTCTATTTACGATCAGTAAAAGAACAGAAAATCAACCTTCCTCCTAATCTGTTTTAAATTACGTCGGATTTGTGTACCCATTGTATGTATGCATAAAAAATTATAACTGCGCCAATTGACTCCGTGGGGAGGGGAGGAGGGGTCACCGCAAACTATACTCACAATTTGATCATTAGGTATTATACAGAATTTACCTATTAGTGTTACTTATATAATAATAAAACAGAATATTATATTATTTAACGTGTATTTAATTGTAGCACCTAATCACCATTGTTGTCATAATACCTATAATATAATAACGCCTTGTGATTTTTAACCCCCGACGCAAAAACGACGGGGTGTTATAAGTTTGACGTGTCTGTGTGTGTGTGTGTGTGTGTGTGTGTGTGTGTATGTGGCATCGTAGCTCCCAAACGGATGATCCGATTGTAATGCGGTTTTTAGGGTTCCGTAGCCAAAATGGCAAAAACGGAACCCTTATAGTTTCGTCATGTCCGTCTGTCCGTCTGTCCGTCTGTCACAGCCGATTTACTCGGAAACTATAAGTACTACAGTGATGAAATTTGATGGGAATATGTGTTGTATGAACCGCTACAAAAATATGACACTAAATAGTAAAAAAAAGAATTGGGGGTGGGGCCCCCCATACATGTAACTGAGGGATGAAATTTTTTTTTTCGATGTACATACCCGTGTGGGGTATCAATGGAAAGGTCTTTTAAAATGATATAAAGTTTTCTAAAAAACATTTTTCTTAAAGTGAACGGTTTTTGAGATATCAGCTCTCAAAGTCGTAAAAAGTATGTCCCCCCCCCTCTATTTTTATAACTACGGGGTATAAAATTCTAAAAAAAATAGAGGTGATGCATGCTAATTAACTCTTTCAACGATTTTTGGTTTGATCAAAGTATCTCTTATAGTTTTTGAGATAGGTTGATTTAACTGTAATTTACGGAACCCTTCGTGCACGAGTCCGACTCGCACTTGGCCGGTTTTTTTTGTTTAAAAGGTATGTCAGACGGGAGTGTTCTTAGCTATGTTTGGTGGAAATCGGTTCAGGTCTTCAAGGTCATCAGCTCGTTTGCTAGATGTGATAGGAATGTTACACGCTCAGTTTACTTGCAAGTATATGTGGGATCTGAAATTTGAAACACTAATGTCTTTTGGAACCACTGAGCTGGTCTGCTGTTAGGGCACGAAGGTAGGAGACGTAACCCTGAACTGCCTTTTAGTAAACCCATCGAGTTTGGGCTCGTTGAATTTGTCTTGACGAGTCCTCTTCATGTTCCTGATTGACGAGAACCTGATGCTGGAAATGGTATGTGGCGGATGAAACCCTGGAATGCCGGAATGAAACGGATAAACCGATTTATATTTTTGCTGAAAATCTAGAATGTCCAAAGGTTAATCTTTATTGTTTCTCAATCTGTGCAATTCTCCCAGAGCCAGTTTGTCATGAGGATTGTTAAACAGCTTCCTTTGGCTGAGATCGCATATTATAGCGACCCCATCTTAAGATAAAATAAATTAAATGAAAGAAGGAAAAATTAAGGAGCTCCTTTAAAAAGCATGAAATAAAATTAAATTATAAATTTAAAAAAACCCCCGACCCAAAAAAAGTAGGTACCCAATAATTATGACAAAAGGTTAAAAACGCTAAACCCTATAAAAAGCAAAAAATAACTTAACACTACGTAAACTAAATTTTGACGTGTCGGGGGACCGCTTTTTACCTTCATAAATACCTACTTACATAATTTTCATTTATTTATTCAGAACAACATTACATTGTGTAGAACATACAACTTACAACTAATAGTTAAAATGATGTTACAATTTAATTCCCTGACACAGTTATAATTGAAGAAATCTGACACAGAGTACAAACATTTTTCTAACAAAAATGCCTTTAATTCCTTCTTAAATGAATTAGGGCTATAAATTAATAGTTTGAGATTAGTTGGTAGCCTATTAAACAATTCCACTGCTTGGTACCCGGAGCAATGCTTAGCTATATTAAAATTTGGAGCTATCTTGTACTTGAAGGTTTTCCTTCTTGTACTTTCTCGTATCTTTCTTTCCTCTTGTGATTCAAACTGATGAATATACTTAGCAAAGTGACTTAAGGTAGTTAATATATATAAACTTGGAACTGTTAGTATTTTTAATACTTTAAAGTGTTCTTTGCATGACTCTGTCTGTGCGATCCTAACAATAGTCCTTATGGCACGTTTTTGCAAGACAAACGCTCTCTGGCTGTTATAATTGTAGCTGTTTCCCCAAAGCATGATGCTGTATCTCAAACGAGATTCTACTAGTGCATAGTAAATAGCCTTAAGATCCAAAAACTCTCTAAGGCTCCTGAGTGCATAGCACGCTGATGAAACAGAAGAGTCAACAGCAGCGAGTTCATGTTTCCAATTTAAATTCGCATCTATAATAACTCCTAAAAATTTGGCTTTGTCTACTAATTCGATCTTATCTCCTTGGATCTGTACATCTAAATTATCTCTATTGCGAGTTGTAGTCTTAAATAAAATTATGTTAGTCTTACTAGTGTTTAATATTAACATATTGGCTGAAAACCAGTCACTGAGATTTTGGAGGCACTTATTAACAGTTACTGTCAAATTTTTTAAGTCATTTGCAGCAGTTATTATATTTGTGTCATCTGCAAAAACAACAAGTCTAACATCTGGCTGAACATTATGCATATAATTTATTAAGTCATTTGTGAATATAATGAAAAGTATAGGTCCAAGGATTGAGCCTTGGGGTACTCCGCGTTTTATATTTGCAATTTTAGACGTATTCACTACTTCATGATTAGTATCATCAACACTTTTTATTTCTACATACATTCGTCTATTTTGTAGGTAAGATTTTAAAAGTAGTAAAAACTTTCCTCTGACACCGTAGTGCTCTTGTTTATTAAGTAAAAGATCGTAATCCACTGTATCAAAAGCAGAGCTGAGGTCGATGAATAACCCAGCAACTTTCATTTTGTCATTTAATTTATGAATTATGTCATTTATAAGAGTGTCTATGGCATCAAAGCAACCGACGCCTTTTTGGTAACCGAATTGTCTTAGATTAATTATTTTGTTTACATTTAAATGTGCCATTAGTCTATGTTTAATTAATTTTTCAAACACTTTAGATAAAGTGGGTAATAAAGATATTGGTCGATAGTTTTTCGGTTCAGTCTTTGTACCTTTTTTGAATATTGGAACTACTTTAGCCAGTTTGAATTGGTCTGGAAAGACTGATTCTTCAAAACATTTATTAAAAAAATCTGATAAAGGCAAAGCTAAAAACTCTATATTCTCCTTTAGAATAGATATTGGTAAATCGTCAAAGCCGCAAGATGTTTTATTTGCCATTTTATTAATAATATTAGCTATCTCATATGGTGTGGTTGGATGGTACGTTAAATTTTCATCTAGGTACTCTGTTTGTCGACTCTAATAGATACGACATTGCTCTTTCTTTATCGATGCTACTTGTTGCTGATTTAAAAACGAAACTATCAACAAAAATATCAGCGACCTGCTGAGGATCAGTTATCAATTCATCGTTAACTTTTAGAAACAAAATCTTACTGCATCTACTCGTTTTCTTCTTTTTTGTACTTTCATTTACTAGTTTCCATGTCTGTTTAGTTATGTTTGTAGCATTATTCAATTTATTTATTATGGCATTTTTCTTGGCTTGCTGAATTACCCTTCTTCATAAATCAAATGATACCTACCTAATTTCAACATTCGTTTAAAAAAAACACATATCTAAAGTAATGAATTAGAGCGGTCCCCCGACACGACAAAATTTAGTTTACGTAGTGTTAAAAGTTATTTTTTGCTTTTTATAGGGTTTAGCGTTTTTAACCTTTTGTCATAATTATTGGGTACTTTTTTTGGGTCGGGGGTTTTTTTAAATTTATAATTTAATTTTTTTTCTTTTATTCCCATACGGCGCGCACTGCACGCGGGACGCATCAATGTTTGGGCGCGGTTTATTTGTGTGTGAAATGAGGCAGCATAACATTTCAGATTAGTAGGTCAACCGAGGCTGACAAGGTTCAAACACATATACACACTCCTGCACTTGTTGACAAGCTGCCGCCAGTTCGGTTAGAATATATGCAAAAAGAATTATCTACAAATTTGTGACCTCCTTTACTCCTTTGTATGGTCTACATCGCTGTACTTACATGAATTATTACGACTTTGTTTTTTTTGGGAATCCTCCTTTGCGTGTTATGAGCAAAAAATACATTAATAAAATATATTTTTCATCACAATAAGATATCAAATAAAACAATTTATTTCAATCTTCTTTCATTATATTATCTACTTTAGTACAGAAGTTAAAAATGAAATGCACACATTAAACCACTTAATTTTTTAACATAACAGTTTCGGAATAAAAACGCTGACCTTATAGAAAATATTAAAATGATGGCAAATCAACACCTAAAAGGAGCAAAAGTATCTATGACACCTTTGATGTTCGCAATTTGTTGTTAAAACCACACTAAATATAAATTGATTATTATGATGATTAATATTATTGAGGTTATTTCAAACTCAAAAATAACCCAACCCTCACAACCAATAAGCCCAACCTAACAAAAAAAGATCCTGACTATTTCGGTGTGAGTTGACCCCAAAATAAAACAATAAAACTGGGCGCTTAGTAATCACCCACCACTGAGTACTGTCAGTGTGACAGTCCCCCCACTAACGAGCTGGCCAGGCCATGATTATGGCCAACGTTTTTATTCCGAGACTGTATATAGGACTTCTTTAAAATCTAAATAAAGGCTTAGTATATCTATGTATATTTTTCAAAATGAAAGTTATACATCAATCCCTACAGTATTTGCTTATAAGATAAAAATAAATCTAGTATAGTAACGAGCAATCAATTTTTACATTAACTAATATTATTCATTCTTATAATGGGACCGATAATTTGACTTATAAATATATATTTGTATGAAACACATGCGCGTACATGCTTAAAAAAGTGTTTAAAGAACACGTAGCTACGCGCTACGGCTACGTTTGCTACGATTAAACGCGCCGTCCATAGGCACTACGTGGTTTTCATAGTTCTGAAAAAAGACAAAAACCGTAGCCTCGGAGATGACGTGTTGTTTAATTATTTTTCTTAAACATGTATAGAAGTAGAAAGCATAACAGTTGTGTGCATTGGTGCGGTACAGTTATAGTTTGCTTGCTCTTAAAAAATAAATTCTCAGTGTTATCAACCTTTACATATAACTTTTCACTTAAATTATTATGTATGTATAAAAACATGTTTTTATGATACCGACTTTATAATAATGTTTTCGTGTGTAAAAAGGTGAAAGGAAATAAACTATGTTTCCTGAAAACACTAAACGCATTTCAATCATGCATTCGGTAGAAAGTACAAACTATAACAGCACCATTTATATGAATCGTTTATGTCGATCCCATTATTAAATCAGTGGTGCCGTAGTATAAACCTGTTTCGATTTTGTCTACGTTACATAAAATAAAGAAATGCAACTACATTTATGTATGTATGATACAGCAGTCATAAAATTGCATACAAAATCACTAGATAATTGTGTACTTAGTACAGTTTGTAGCTCAAAATTATTTTAAAAGTAATATTCTTTTTGCATAATTGATCAGCACTGTTAGCGAACGATATAATAATATGTAGGTTACTTTAATTATAATCATTTTAAACCATCTCAAAAAAAGATGTTGCCTAACATACTGCGTATGCCTCTCAATAATGTTTTACATAAGATCATCATCTATCCTGCTGTGACTTTAAATATTAATACTCCATTTTTCTGTGCACAAAGCACAGATTATTTATAAATGGGTCTTTGGACTTAGGCTAAGGATTGAAGGATTTTCGAGAACGAAATTTCGGCAAATAATTGTCGAATAGACACGCAGCCGGCTGCTCGTCGCTACATCCAGCTAGACTATAGTGAGGCAGGTTAAAAGAGCTAAAGACAAAGTTTGGAAGTCTGAGGTAAGGCATAGGGGGAATTGAAACTGCTTTTTCAGCGAAATGACGGATCCAGTTCAGGAAGTCAAACATGCTGCACCTAATACTGGGGACTGGCCTACAAAAGCAGCGTTCTTGCCGGTAAAGGTCCGTCAGGTGGAAAATTTCCATGCAAATTAATGCTCGTAAACGAAGGATTCCTACTATCGTAGGACAGATGTTCAAAAAGAGATCCACTTGAATAGCATGATGATGAAGCTATGCCAAATATGTAGCCAGACAATTCGGAAACTGAGATTCTGAGAAAAAAATATAGTCTTGCTTCTTGCATTCCTATCTCAATATTGGTTCTTCATGACGTTTGCAGTTCAGTTATATATTCAACTCGAAATATAATTCACAGATGAAAAGGAAATTATTGTATATCAGTATGTCCGCCAATATTGCTAAAATATTTTTTGTAAAGGTGGTGGTTACAAGCTCATTCTACCAGTTAGAGACTTTGATGACGTATAAATCTACAGCTGAATGATAGATTGGAAAAATGGTTCACCAGAATAACGCGTGTAACCTCCGCCTTGCTGTCATATTAATAATAAGTCTGTGTTCCGAAATTAATCTCAGAGTACTTGCTGACCAGTGCTCATCACCATCACATTAGCACACCAGTACAATATGGTGACCTCACAAACTCTGGTCAGAAGTCAGATATGGATTGCGAAAAACAGTCATTGTATATAATCTTTATAACACAATCACATAAATAGCGGCTCTGATTAAATGTAAATTATGGTAATATAACTCTGACTCCACCATTTTTCAACAAGGTATATTTGAGTATAACCAGATTTAATTAGAGCCACTCACTGTACACAAATGAATGCTATTACAATTAAACAATTTCTGCCATTCATATATTCATAAAAAATTTAAAACTGCAAGACTTTACATTCTTTATTTGTGACTAGCTTCTGCCAGCGGTTTCACCCGCATCATGTGGTAATTTCTACACGAACCCGGATAAAAACGTTGCCTAGCCTTTATATAAATTCTTATTTATAAAGGCTTAGATAAATGTGCTATGTAACATTGAATCGGATCCGTAGTTCCTGAGATAAGAGCGTTCAAGCAAACAAACAACCAAACTCTTCAGTTTTATAATATTATAGTATATAGTATAGATTAATTTGGTACACAAACATACCATCCTATAATTCAGATATTGCGCACATCATTACTCAGCATTGTCGTAACGCACTCTGTAAGCAAAAGATAATTACTTATATTAGCATTTTTGTTCATTTGTATTAATTTTCGTATGTGAAAACACACTAATATTAGGAACTAGCCTATTTAAATTCTGATATACTTATGTTCTCCCCGTATACACTTCTTTATTCAATTTTTAGGTTGTACAATAATTCATAAAAATACGAAAATTATATGGCAATAGAGTACACAATATCTCGAAAGATATTAAAGCTATTGAACCTTCAAAGCATTTATACAAATATACACAATTTTAATGAATGAAGTATATAAATCGTACTCATTCTAACAGTGACAATACACAAGTCTACTATGAAAGCAAATCTCACCTCTGACGCTGACCACGCCTTTTGCTCAGTCGACGTCCAGATGAAGGGTCCTGCAATGTGAATCGGTTTGTCGTTTCAGGAGCCACTCTTAGGTTTCGAGAGTCCACAGATCGAGCCCTGCTCACCTGTTAGAAAAATTAACAGATTATAAAATACTAGCTTCCGCCCGCGACTTCGCCCGCATCAAGTTCGGTTATATCGCGTTTCCAGGACAACTCTTCTAAAGTCCAGGATAAAAACTATCGTATGTTCTTTCTCAAGGTCAACTATATCGCTGTATCAAATTTTACTAAAATCAGTTCAAAGTTTTAGACGTAAAACAGACGGACAGACAGACAGAGTTACTTTTGCATTTATGATATTAGTAGGGAAGTAGGGATTGAAACCAACAATATAATGAATATTTGACATCAATTGAAATTCTTAACTAATATAATTGTTGTTGTGACTAAAGTTAATTCTTTACCAAACTTCAGTAGAGATTTGTGTAATGGGCTCCCTCAGAAAACATATAGTTCTGGCCGTACATTCCGCAGGGACATCACGTTGATCTTAATAATCGCCAATACAAGTTTATAAAACTTGTCACACGTTTGGCTATGTAGCCATTTAAACTTTTGTACACATTCCAGAAATATAATGGAATTGCTGGATGTAGCTTTAAGTGATAAATTCAAAACTGTGGTAAATTTACCTTATCCATAAACTTCTTAATCAACTCAGGACAATTTAAGTTATTTTCTGGCTCCCATGAATCAAATTTACTTGACCATCCCTTCCAGTGAATGAAGAAATCTCTTTTCCCATTCTTCTTGTGACGAACCTCTAAGATCCGTTCCACCTAGAACAAAGTATATAATTGTAAATAAATATGAATAAGGCCATCATACGGTACATAAGCCTCCCCAATTGAACTGATGGAAGCAGCTACTGCTAATTTTAAAGAAATCAGAAGATATATTATGTATTATTACTATCAAAAGAAACTACCTGTATGTTTTAACTTGTAATAACTTTTAAAATTTCTTTACTTAAGCTAAGCTATTCGGTCTATTATAATAAATATTTATGACTGAAACCCCAGACTATTATTGTAGTCTGGGTTTTACACAAGGTTGGACATAGGCAGGAATAGGTTTAACAGTTTAAAACTAGTCCAGACTCTGCCTAGATGGCTTGTAAGTTGGGACAAAGCCAGGGAACTCAGACGGACGGCAGTCCTCGTTATATGTAGAAACTTACAAAATTGCCAATCAATTAATTGAAAGAGTTTGCT
The DNA here is from genome assembly GCF_030705265.1 of Helicoverpa armigera. Lineage (NCBI taxonomy): Eukaryota > Metazoa > Arthropoda > Insecta > Lepidoptera > Noctuidae > Helicoverpa > Helicoverpa armigera. The sequence goes on along the minus strand of NC_087130.1, from coordinate 6,727,769 downwards.
TACTTCATACTCAGCATTTTCATCAGCATTGCTACCATCCCAGGAGTTTTTAGCTCTTTTTGCTGGTACTTTGGTTTCCTTTTTAGCTTTCCTTTTATTGTTCTTTTTCTCTGCTTTACTTACTTTATTCTTTGAATTCTCCTTCTAAAACCAAGAACCACCATGAAGAAATAAATCAAATATATCAACAGACAAAAGGACACTATCAAATCTCACGGCCGGTTCACACATGTCTCCGTTTTACTGTTCCGTTTTATCGTGTACGTTTTTTATTCGTCGATGGCGTTTTTACTGTATACAGAATACTGTGCCATGTGTGAAGTCACTCATACAACTACATACGCCATCGACGAAAAAAAACGTACACGATAAAACGGAACAGTAAAACGGAGACATGTGGGAACCGGCCTTCACCATGGCTTTAAGGTTGGCTGTAAGAGAACCCAATTCTGGGTTAAACTCGCCATTGTACATAAACTGTCTTTATTCTTTTTATATGTATTGTTAAGTGTGCAACAAAGAATAAATAAATAAAGGACTGGGTCCTTTGGTTTGGGTTTAAGCCTTTGTTGATACATTGTTTGTTGATACATTGTTGATAGTTACATCCCCTGAGCACCCACACGGACCAGGTGAGTGTCACTTTAGTCATTTCATCAAAACACTGCACCAAATCTCATAATTAATAATAAAAAAATATATACCCACTATTTTAAGCTGCAATAACTGTGATTAGCTCATTAGCATGTTACCCATACCAACTTAGAATCACTCCATAAAAATACCAAACCTTACCTCATCATTATACTTGTTTATCAATTCAGCACAAGAAAGAGTGTTCTCAGGTTCCCAGGTGTCACTGTCAGCAGAATAACCCTTCCAACGTATTAGATAATGCAGTTTCCCTTTAATCTTTTTGGAATCAACAATTTTCTCAACCTGAAATTGATTATTTACACTTTTCATTTCAACTACAAAAGTTTGAGTTCATCAAGCTTCTTGCCCAAAATCATTAAATGTATTTCTGTGTTTAACGTCAAATAAAAAATCACAATAAAAACAAGCTTTCTGCGCATATACGAGATTTAAAAGATGTATCAAAATACTGAGATTATAATTTTTTATCAAGTAAGTGTATCTAAATGCTATTGGCACTGTTTACAAATATGATGCTACTACAAACCTCGTATTCTTGGTCCGCGGTATTTTTCTCCGATTTCCTTTTTTTGGTCTTTTTAGCTTTTCCTTTTTTGGGAGTCTCTTTGGTGGTACTTGTTGATACATCCTCATTTAATTCGACATTTTCAGTTGATTCAGATGCAGGCTCTTTTTCGTCAGGGTGATCTGGGTCAGCTTGGCGTACCGCGTCGGCATGATCATCAATGGCATCATTGGCATCATTATTATCAACAGACCCATTCGTCGACGATATCACATCATCGTCTGCACGACTTTTAGATATTTTACGCATTACGAATTTTGCGATGTAAACAATACTGTACGCTTTTAATGCCGATTACCACAAAAGGGGGGAAATCCTAGGTAGGAGTACTTACGGATGCCAACCAAGAGCTTGATATTGCCTTGCTTTGGCTTGGTTGCCCAGTGTTGCCACGACTAAAAACATATTTTCTTATTATGAATTTACGGGGTGGGGTGCGGTGGTCTCACGCCATTCTCATACAGCCGGAATGGCCTCATGTATTTGAATTCTTTATTGGCATGGAATAACGTACAAATTACTTCTTCTCATACATTCACATTTTTAGAATCTTGAGGTGAGTCTTTGTGTCTTGTTTGTAATGGCGCCCTAGCCGATTATCGGCCGCGGCTGTTTTTATATAAGATCAGCCAACTACGCAGACATAAGCACAGCAATCTCGGCGTTCCGGGCGTTGTTTCTTAGTGCCCTTTTTTATAACAATAACAAAAAAGAGGGGCAGCTCGCAAACTACTCGCGAGCTACTCATTAGCTACATATTCGTCAGATGTGGATTCACCCTTAGGGATGCGAGCGTTGCTGACTCAACGCAAACCGAACGCACGAGAGTGTAAAAGGCACTCGCTACCTCGCGAGCTGCTAGACGAGGTAAGAGGCGAGGCGCGAGGCGAGAGTGTAAACCCGGTATTACGTCATATAAAAAACAACTCAAGTCGCGTTCACATTACCCAAGGACAACTAGAATCGAGAATCCTATCTCGAAAAAGAATCCTATCTCGTTGGAATCGAGGAACTTCTTCAACATATTTATTTATTTAGTACTGTTTCTAAACCCCACAATTTTTTTTTTATTATATTCTATGTACAGACACAGTTTTTTTTTTACAGATTTATTATATGTATAGATTACAATCACGTTTTCATATAGCCTATATCTTAAATATGTACCACCTATAATATTATCAAGATGAAATTGTTGTCACTTGTTCTTACTCTTTTGTGGGATCATAATAGATCGGAAAAAGTGAGCGCATAAGGCATTTGCGTTTCCAGGTTTCCAGGCACCGAACCTAACCTTACGTCTCCAGAGATTTAGCGCAGTAGCCTTATTCGCTGACTCCACTGACAGCTCGCAGATATCATCAATTGGTAAAGTGTACATTAGTAAATTGTCAAACAGCTATTTTCTTATTCGCTAACGCCAGTTACCAAATGAGATGACGTCATCAGGCTGATATCCACCATGACTCATTTTGACAGCTGTTTCTGTATCGATAAACGTTATATTGCCATTCCGTAAGCCCAGTGGACATAATGGATAATGGATAAAAAAATAGAGCTGTCAAATTGTCATCGTAGTTTTGGCGTCAGCAACCGTGTAACGATATCCACCGATATCCACTTCATGCGATACAGAATACCAATGTTTTGAACTTATCGGTTGACATCAAAGTTCCGATGACAACTGAGGCCAGTTGACATCTGAGAATTCGAAAGTTAGCGAATAAGCCAGCAGAACCGACTTCAACATCAACATGCACTCAGACTTCAGGCTGCTTTGTATAATTAGTTTCTAAAACCCACAAAGCGATTTCAGCCCAATCCTGGAACCGAGTCTCGAGACTTCAAGCATGACACTTCTGACGTCACACAAGTGACAATCGTGACAATGTCAAATAAAGGTGTCCTATTTTGACGAGTGAAGTTAGTGACTTTTCTTCAGGTCTTCGAATTAAATATAACTTTTAATTTCTGCTAATGGCTAAAGATAGTAAGAGAAAGTTACGAAGATTCTAAAAATACATACTTTACTTAGTTTACAATCATACATTAATATTCCCAAACAAAGGCCGTGGTGCCAATGAAAATTTACAAATCATGACAACCCGAGGAAGTTTTAAGAACGCCCGGATGAACTACAAAGTGCAAAATGATCCCGTTGACCCTAAAGGTACCAAGCCAACTCGCGAAGAATCCTCAATACTTGAAATTTTCGTGTTGATGATTGTGCACATTTGCAAGAAGATTTTGTTTTTTGACACAAATTTGAAAATAGCAGTATACTTAGGAGCGCTCTTTTTACTATCTATCGTTGCTGATGTACTAACGTTCCCGAAAACATACTTTTCGAGGAGTGATAATTTATTCAACCAATATTTTGTGAAAATTGGGTGGTTTTGGACTCTATTTCTGACTGTGCCTTATGTATTATTAACATCCTATACAACATGCTGTGGAAAGAGAAGGATAATAGCAACATCTCATTTATCAAGATTATTGGTTGCTACAGCATTTTGGTACATTTGGACCACTGTTTTTAATATGATAGAAACCAGTTATGGGCGCTGCAATAATAAAGGTTTTAACAACAAAATATCATGCCTTCAGGAAGGGCATTTTTGGAATGGATTTGATATATCTGGCCACTGCTTTATTCTTATTTATTCAAGTTTGGTTATGATTGAAGAAGCAAAAGCCATCAATGGATGGGAGAGAATAAAAGACTACATAAGAGATGAGAAGTATGCTCGCAGTGTAGATGACAAGTCTGCAAGCGTTAACCCATTGAAAAATATAAGTACAGATGAGTTGACTATATTAAAAATATCCTATGAAAATTTTACACCATATGTAAGAGCATATTTAATAGCCATTGCTTTGCTGCAGTTGCTCTGGGATGTCATGCTTGTGTCCACTATTTTATATTACCATATAATGGTGGAAAAGTTTATCAGTGGTGTCATAGCAGTGCTCACTTGGTTTGTGACTTATAGGGTATGGTTTACCATACCAAATATTGTACCTAATTTACCTGGAGAAGGTATATTTAAATATAATAATAGAAATAATGCAGTACCTACAACACCAGTATATCGAAAAAGGAGTTCTACAAATGGCAAACATTTTATGGGTATGCCAATTAATACAAGCTATGACTCTGAAAATACTAAAGAAGAGGCAAGATAGAAAATTCTTGAATGGTGACATATTTAAGTGGGTCTGGTTGTATTTAATAGTTTGGGATATTTCAGTTTGGGTTTGTTTTTTATTTAATTAATAAGTTATAATTATGTAAGCAACCAGTAGGTTTATTTGTACTTTTTTAGGACTTCCTACAAATTGTGAATACTGATACATGTGGTTCAGTATGCTTGCCCTAAACATTCAAGATATTATCTATTCTGAAATAACTTAATTTTGGATTATGTTCACTTGTTTTGTTTCTTTGGTGACTGCTAATGTGAAATATTATATTGTGGTTATTGGGCACATTTAAAATAAACTTAATAGAAATCTAAATTATCACTAATTGCACCAACAGTCTTTTTATATAATAGACATATGTCTATAAATAAAATTAAATAAAAAAATTTAAATGATTGAGTGCCCATGGTACCTTTACTTGCATCAGTAATTTTCTTGTGTTTTAAACATTACAGTAGTAGTTGTTATTTATTAACCCAAGCATTTGGATGGTATTTATTGTCAGGAATAAATTTAATTCTAACAATATCTTGTAAATAAAACCAAATTACATATTTTACGGTTTTAATAAATATCTTAAAAGGTAAATAATACTGCTTTTATTGTTATTTTTTAAAGATAGAAGTTTAATACATAGGTACATATAATTAAGATAGTACTTAATTGTTTACTAGAAATAAGGAACAGATCATTGCTGCTAGCAACTCTTCATGTGATCTAGCTATTCCACCTCTCTCTCTCTCTTTGAAGTCAATTGGAAAAAGCTCAAAAAGTCTCAGTCACTTTTTTTTTTTAAATAGGCCTATAAAAGCTCTTTCGAAACTAGTTGCACATTAATGATCATAACTGTGTGGTGCTGTGTGAAAAGGAAAATTATTTACACAGTTTTAAGGAAAAAGTAATGAAAATAATGTGTGGTGTACAGTCAAATAGCGCCAAACGGTTAGTGCTTATAATAATAACGCTAGTGAACTAGGACCCATTACACTATACAAAGTCTTGGTAAAGTAATACTGTATTCACTTAAATAGATGCAATCAAAAAGTCAAGAAGTCTTTGCTGCACTCTCAAGTTCTTCCAATTCAAAATAGATACAGTTACCGGCACGGATGTCGGGCTCTCGGCGGAAGAGTGGGGATCGGTTTGCGCACCCGTACGCATAAGGCAATAAGGCAGTAAATCGCTTCTGCGCAGGTGAAGGTCAGGGCTCGACATCCGTGCCGGTAACTGTATGTAGGTAACCTCATAGCAATATAAGCTAGCGGCAAGTCAACGTAACGAACATCGCTCACATTGAACCTGTTGCAAAAAAACTCCTATCTAATGCCGGCGCTGCGCAAAGAATAAGCTTTGAAGTCCATAATCAGTTGACCACTGATAGGTACTTAATTAGCTATCTCCATAAATACATTGATTTTAATTTTTAGTGCCAGCAAAATGTTTGGCGAGAACTGAAAATGTGAGCAAGGGGCGCAGATATAAAGCATCATGGTGTAACTATCTACCTACAGTTACTGCCTCAGAAATATATACAAGAACAGTAAAAAATATGTTTAGGTAAATCATAAAATATAAATAACAGGTTATAATGGAATATTATTGGCCAATTTGGTTTAGACAAGCAATGCTTAGCGTATAATTTTTTTGAATATATATACAATTGCAACAACAACTCCAATTGATGCTGCGCCTGCAGCGCCTAAATATGCTGGTGGTTGCGACATCACAATCATTTTCAGATGAACTGGTAAATTAGGTATGGTTTTTTTAAAAGATTCTCGTAGTTTGACACGATTGTAATAATTTTCTAATAAGGGACGTTTTCCAGCCGCCCAATATCTACCTTCATATCCAAGTTCCCAAAGGCGTTGGAGGAGAATAGCTAAATTTATGTCCGCAATGGTAAAGTTTTCGCAGCACAGCCAGTTACCTAAAAAAATATATAAGATACATTAGCGTCCATTGGTATCCAATTCAGTGGCGGATCTACCTCAGTCAGTGGGTAAGGGCACATCAACAACCCTAATTTACTTCTGACGTCACAGTCCTTTCCTAATGTGTACTCCCTCATTATACTCGTACTATAATAATATAATATACTAACTTATTTAATCCCCTATCTTCTACTTCATGGTAAAAACCCTTTTTACTTCCTATACACGTCCTATATTATTATACTCTCTTTTGCAACCCTGACGTTCCTACTACCCTACACAAATAGAGATGAGAAACGTCGTTAAATGTAATCACGGACAATGTTAGTCTTTTTTCTGACTTTTAAAGTAGCTTCCGTAAAAATAACGAAAGTAACAACCATAAGTAGTAAGAAGTTCTAAGAAATTATAGCATAAAACAGGAAACGGAATACCTGTACATGTGATAAGAGCAAGAGCGGCAACAGCGGTGATGCGCGGTCTTGTAGCTACTTTTTGGCGCCATAATTATTAATGTGTATCAAAAACATATTGTATAAAAAACCCCCCGACCCAAAAAAAGTACGCAATAATTATGACAAAAGGTTAAAAACGCTAAACCCTATAAAAAGCAAAAAATAACTTTTAACACTACGTAAACTAAATTTTGTCGTGTCGGGGGACCGCTCTAATTCATTACTTTAGATACGTGTTTTTTTTTTAAACGAATGTTGTAATTATGTAGGTATCATTTGATTTATGTAAGTATTTATGAAGGTAAAAAGCGGTCCCCCGACACGTCAAAATTAAGTTTACGTAGTGTTAAAAGTTATTTTTTGCTTTTTATAGGGTTTAGCGTTTTTAACCTTTTGTCATAATTATTGCGTACTTTTTTTGGGTCGGGGGGTTTTTTAAATTTATAATTTAACTAGCTTTTCGCCCGCGGCTTCGCCCGCGTGGAATTCGGTTATATTGCGGTATAAATCACAACTATAAGAAAACTTCTCATTCCCACGGAAAAATCTAAGAAGCGCGATGTAACGCTGGATACGATTAGTTGTTAAACCAAAACTGAATGGTACACTATATTATACGTTTTCCCTTGTGGAGCAAAAACATGCAGATTTTGGGCACTGGAAACCCGGGAACACGCTACATAGAGCTGACCATGCGAAAAACAATGTTTTTCTAAGTGTACTCCAGCAACCCTTAGAGTTTGGCCTTGTGCTTTATTAATGGTCATTGCAAATGAAACCCTTATAGGAAATTGTAGTCTTTTAAATTGAAATGGGAGGTCTGTTGTAATTGGGTGGGTTAGCAGCGGTGAGGGAGTGTCAGACTCATAGTGACTAAAATCGACGTGTTCCGTCATAGGCCCTTTATATACCAGGGCCGCGGTATCTCTTTCGAACAACCCGCAGCCCCGGCTGGCCCTGGCCCTACTGGGCCCCACCGATTTCAAAACACCTTAAGACTAATTCGCGGCGAACCTTAACACCGCGATACAGAAAAGCACAACGCCATCTATCGAGCTATCGGGAAGCTCGCGATGAACAATGAGCTACAGGTTAAAGCGCGAGATATCATTGCACTTCTTATGTATCTTAAAAAAAACAACGTCACCACGTTTTAAAAAGCTATCATTCCACTTCTTACGTATTTTAAAAACACATCGTTACCACGTTTTAAAAACACCCAGCGCCATCTATCGCATACCTCAAGAACTAAATAACTTAACTAATACTTATACAAATTAGTAATTCGTTGAATTATACACACGACAAAACAAATTGTATTGTATTGTATTGTTGTACGATAATCGTATCATTTAGCTTCTAAATTTACATGTTTATATTCGTTTGCAATATATTACCTTGTTTTAAACGACACACAGCGCCATCTACAATCCATCCATCAAGCAAACAATATTTTTGTTTTCCCTCGGGAATATCTATTTTTTCGGGATAAAAAGTACCCTATTATTTAATCCGGACTTCTAACTTTACGTCTGCAAAATTTCAAAGCAATCGGTTCAGTAGTTACGGCGTGAAAGCGGAACAAACAAACAAACAAACAAACAAACTCACTTTCCGATTTATAATATTAGTAAGGATTTTATTTCATGCTTTTTAAAGGAGCTCCTTAATTTTTCCTTCTTTCATTTAATTTATTTTATCTTAAGATGGGGTCGCTATATGCGATCTCGGCCAAAGGAAGCTGTTTAACAATCCTCATGACAAACTGGCTCTGGGAGAATTGCACAGAATGAGAAACAATAAAGATAATTAACCTTTGGACATTCTAGATTTTCAGCAAAAATATAAATCGGTTTATCCGTTTCATTCCGGCAGTTCAGGGTTTCATCCGCCACATCCCATTTCCAGCATCAGGTTCTCGTCAATTAGAAACATGAAGAGAACTCGTCAAGACAAATTCAACGAGCCCAAACTCGATGGGTTTACTAAAAGGCAGTTCAGGGTTACGTCTCCTACCTTCGTGCCCTAACAGCAGACCAGCTCAGTGGTTCCAAAAGACATTAGTGTTTCAAATTTCAGATCCCACATATACTTGCAAGTAAACTGAGCGTGTAACATTCCTATCACATCTAGCAAACGAGCTGATGACCTTGAAGACCTGAACCGATTTCCACCAAACATAGCTAAGAACACTCCCGACTGACATACCTTTTAAATAAAAAAAACCGCATTACAATCGGATCATCCGTTTGGGAGCTACGATGCCACACACACACACACACACACACACACACACACACACACACACACACACACACACACACGTCAAACTTATAACACCCCGTCGTTTTTGCGTCGGGGGTTAATAAATAGCAAATGACAAAAAAACTATGGCTAACTACTGGATATAATATGTGTATATTATTCAAATAATTTTTTATAGATAGAATGATAATCTGCAGAGGTATGCGAAGTTTAATTTATTGTCGTATTGTCATCATCAATTTATTCGTAGTCTCACTTGTGGGTACTCCTTTATGACTTACTAACTATTCCCCGAGGTTTCACCCGCGTCTCGAGTGAGTTTTATTTTGTTAAATAAAAAGTATCCTATGTTCATTCACATCATTCACATTTCAAATGCCGTTTATTATTTTCCGAGAGTTGATCAACTACCTAGATAGTTGATCAACTTACGAGTCTTAGTATTTTCTGGTGACATGTATACAAAGTTTCATGATGATCGGTTAAGTAGTTTTTGTCTGAAAGTGTAGCAAAAAAATGTACTTTCACATTTATAATGTTAGTAGGGTGTTCTAACTTACCTTCAGGCTGCTTTTTCAATTGTTCTTCCACATGAGTTAGAACTTGATCAATAACTTTGAGGACTTTGGAGTACTCCTCTTCATTGGTTATTATTTCATGTTTTCGATCTTGAATCTCAGCTTTGTAAAGTAATATACTTCTAGCTTTAGGATTTTCCTCAGCTAATTTTCTCAGATTTGTAGAATTTCCCAGGTCACCACCTGGCAACATAAGTAGCATATATATAAACACTGGCTGTCTCCAACGGTGACAAAATGCTTTGAGGGCAAAATTATTTGGATACTCGAAAAAGTAATGAGAAAGCTTAAAATTTAATACAAGCTAAGAGATTCACTCTCATTTCAAATGTTTACCTAGATACTCACTTTTAAGTATCTCACGAACTGGCTGAATAAATGGTAACTTGGGAGTTCCACTCAGATGAGGATGAAAGAATGAACCCACAGTAATTAAACCAGCTGGTAGTGCTTCTAACATCTCACGGAATCTATTGATATTATCCAGTACTTTACTGTCTGCTGACACATTTATTAGTGACGTCAATTCTAAAAAAAAGACTTATATTAAAACATTCACTTATCAATAAAATTAAATGTGTATATTGTTTTAAACAAACCTGGATCTAAATAAAATTCCAAATAATCCAAAATTCTTGTAGAGTCTGGTATAACTTCATTTTTTACCTTTAACACTGGTATTTCCCCTCGAGGATTTATATCCAAAAACCATGAAGAATACTGCTCTCCTTTTGTTATGTCCACAATTAAAGGCTCAAACTCAATATTCTTTTCGTAAAGCGTCATGAGTACCTACGAAATAAATGGTAGACAAAGTAAACAACAATAAACTCAAATCTCAGTTTTATTTTTGAAACCACCAGTGGGGTTTATAATATATATCGAGTTGAGTACTTTTACGTTACGTTAATTTAGTTATAACAGCAAAAATAAATATAAACGATAACTTACCTTTTGTGAGTAAAAACTGTAATAATTACAGTACAGATAAATGTTTGATAGCTTTTTACCGGGTGTTGGATTGATATTAATTGTTGGTATTGGTATTTTCTCTAAGTATTTTTGAACATAATGCATTTTTAAGGATATCAGATGGCAACGAAATACACAAAAGTAGAAAATAATAAATCAGCAATTAGTTTCACATGAAATAAGGAGTTAACAAGAGTCCTGTAATCTTGTAAGTTTTCTTCAAACTTCTACGCGCTTTTTTCGCAGCCTACCGCTACCAACATTACGAAGTTAAAATCAGCTGACTGACAGGACCCAGGCGGAAACACAAACTGTACACTACCGGATATCTAAAACCATAAACTAAATAAGGTGTTTTTTTGATAATTTAAAATTCCAAATAATTATAGACAGTGACATTTCACTGTGTAATGTAATCACGAAATATGTTCCTAATGAAATCACCAAATTGTAAAACATGGTCCCACTCAGAAGAAAAATTTGATAACTTTCATGGTGTGAACAACAATGAACAAATATATGTATAAATGAGAATGTTGACCTACGGCTGTTAACTGTAATGAAAGTTAAATGATTCTGATATGCTACAAATAATTCAAATTCATTGCATTTCCATTCTTCCTGAATAAATCCTGAACCACCCTGAGCTCAAAATACGTTGTCTCCAGACTGCAGCTATTGACGTAAAATTATATATTTTTGTCTATGGGGTTCACCAAAGACAAAAGAGTTTAATAAATTCATTACGTTTTGCTGAACTTGAAGTGAATGAATAGTTTGATTGAATCGTGTCGTGTAATTTTTATTATTTTTGAGAAATGTTGTAATTTAGTACTTGACATGTTATTTTAGAAATAAATACTATGGTTATAATTAAGTGTTGGCATACTAATTGAATCTGTTGACAAACTTTTGTATAACATTATTAAACAACAAACTGAACTGAAAATGGAGGTCTCCAACAACACCGACGCCGTCAACCTTGGCGTTGGTGAAGTAGAAGCTGAAATTGGCGAAGAATTAAAACAATTAGAGGAAGGAAAAGATTTTGATACACGAAGTGAAGTGTCTAGTACGTCTTCTAGCGAGTCAAGTACTCCAAGTATTAGTTCTGTTAGCACTAGATCCAAAGAGAGACGCAAATCGTAAACGTACCAAGTCTGAAAGCCATTCACCTCCACAAAATAAACGACGATGCCTTACAACAAGCAGCAGCAAAGTAAAGACGTATGATTATATGACCAAACTGAATTATTTATTCAGGGACACCAGATTCTTTTTGATTAAATCGAATAATGCAGAAAATATAACATTGTCAAAAGCGAAAGGTGTATGGTCTACACTGCCACAGAACGAAGCCAATTTAAATCAGGCGTATCGTGAGTCCAGGAATGTGCTACTAATATTTTCAGTGAAGGAAAGTGGCAAATTCGCTGGTTTTGCACGCCTGGGCAGTGAATCACGACGAGATGTCGCTCCTATATCATGGGTGCTACCGCCAGGCTTATCAGCCAAAGTTTTAGACGGCGTCTTTAAAGTTGATTGGATTTGTCGCAAAGAATTGCCATTTAGTAACACACTACACCTCTATAATCCATGGAATGAAGGAAAGCGGTTAAAATTGGAAGGGATGGTCAAGAAATTGAGCCAAAAGTTGCTGAAGAATTATGTAGGCTTTTTCCTGAAGATGAAGGTATTGAAATGACTCCTATACTCAGAAAGTCCAAGGAGGCTTCCAAAAGGCTATTTGAAAAGTGGAGGCAATTACAGGACATATCGGGCTCCTTTGTCATCTAGAGGATCAAACTTTAGAAACCGCTTGAATTCTTCCTCCAGGAGTAGGAGAAAGCCATTTATATCACCTAGAAATCGAGTTTCATCAAGCTCGTACAAACGCAGATCACCTTCACCATACATGAGAGAGCGCTTGCCAATTTGGTTTGGACGCAATCGAGAGGGTTATGGTAGCAGTAGTACTGCAGCTGAAGCTTATGTGGCAGAGTATATGCGATCAATGCATCATCAGTTGCCTCCATTGCCTTATGTACCCCCACCAGGATTCAGTGGAGCACTGTCTTATGATGGCATACCGCCACCACCCCCACCGCCTCCTCCACGTTACTATGACTTAGCTGATTATCCCGTTCAGTGTTAGTTTATGATAAGAGGTCTTATGAACGCTCAGTGGATGAATTTCTGTGGCGTATTCGTTCCGTGGCGAAGTCGTGAACGTGACTCACATAGATCCTACCGTGATCGGCGATAAAACTGTATCAACCCCAATGTAATGATATAATTTCTGAATAAAAAAATTGTGTTTGAACTGTGAACTTTATTGATGGTTAAAATTAATTATGGTAGTGTTGTGGTGAACTTTGATAATAATATTTTCGAACTTTGTTATGAATTCGGACAATTTAACAAAAACAGGTAATGAAAATGGGACTATTGAAAATAGTTACAATTGTGTGGTTCAAGTGGAAAAATGCAAGGATTCTATTTTTACAGGGTATAAGATATGAAAAATAGTGATGAGAATATGGTATCCGATTATGCTAGATGATTTTTCAAGACTGAAATAGTGAAAGTGTAGCATCAGCCAAATAATGACAGTGTAGTTATGAACTGCATAACTTTTTCTTGGTTGATGATACAAGTCACATAATCAATAATTAAGCAACTTAATAATAGGTAATTTTGTACAACTTACAATGGTTGTGTAAATAACTGTGATAAATAATTTCCACCTATTTTTTACTGTAATTTTAAATAAATTATAATGCTGTGTCCGGCAAATAATTACAACCAAAGAAATAGCCTCCAAATTGCATTTCAATATATTTATTATTGCATGTATTATTTTTATGTTTTGAGTTAGCCTTTACAAACTGTATGTACCTACATTTTTTTTTTATAAATCAAAAGATTGTTTATTTTCTATTGTTGTCATAATTACTCAAATGGGATTCCATAATCATTTGATTTCATTAAGATTAAGTTTTTACCTAAAGATTATACTCCAAATCAGTGCTGAGTACATAATATTATTATGCTTATAATGTAAAAATACACTAGACATCGGTAAGATAATAATATTTCCTTTTTGAGTGACAGTATCTGTGCATAGCAACGTGTGTGAGAAGTTTATCTTTTGTTCTTCTGGCTGTGTGTCCCAAAGAAGACATTTAGTTGCAATGTAATAACAAAAAGCCTAACCAGTACTAAAATCTTAACCAGCTTAGTATAAATCTATTAATGAACACCATTACCATACAGAATTATCCCCTAAGCCTTAGCTTAAGCAAATTGGGTTGTGTGTGGATGGATTTTACCACCTTTTTCGGTTCTTATGAATGTGGTTGTTGCATCTTGTATGAAATCAATAGCCTACGGACTCGTCTGTCAAAGGCGTCCAATTCCGTCTCGAGTCCATTTGAGTATGCCGAAAGATCACATCGATTGACATGGTCCAAACTGTCAAAGGCTCCTTATTCACCACCCGACAACATTTTTTTTTCTTCATCATCATCATCATCTCAGCCATAGGACGTCCACTGCTGAACATAGGGCTCCCTCTTAGATCTCCACAAATACCTGTTGGAGGGGACCTGCATCCAGCGTCTTCCGGCGACCTTTATGAGATCGTCTGTCCACCTTGTTGGTGGACGTCCTACGCTGCTAGTCCTGCGTTGCTAGTCCGTGGTCTCCACTCCAGCACTTTTCGACCCCATCGGCCATCTGCTCTGCAAGCAACAGCCCATTGCCACTTCAACTTGCTAATCCAGTGGGCTATATCGGTGACGGTCTACGGATTTCCTCATTTCGGATTCGATCACGTAGAGAAACCCCGAGCATAGCCCTCTCCATAGCTCGTTGAGCGACTTTGAGCTTTGAGATTAGGCCGATAGGGAGACCACGTTTCGGTGCCGTAAGTCATCACTGGTAACACTCATTTTTTTTCTTACATAGAATAATATCTTAACATTATTTTCTTCTCTAAAATTATAACTACAATTTTAACCGACTTCCCATAAAGGAGGAAGTTCTCAATAAGTCGGGATCTTTTTTTTTGTTATTTATGTTCACCGATTACTTACAGACACCTGGACCGATTTGCTAAATTCTATTTTTGTTTGAAATGGTATACCTACTTCCCAGGTGGTCAGGATCGGAGGTCATGGAAACGCTAAGAAATCGACGGCAACTTTTGAAAGTTGTAGGCATGCATCATCCTCCGAGCCTTTTCCCAACTATGTTGGGGTCGGCTTCCAGTCTAACCGGATTCAGCTGAGTACCAGTACTTTACAAGAAGCGACTGCCTATCTGACCTCCTCAACCCAGTTACCCGGGCGACACGATATCCCTTGGTTAGACTGGTGCCAGACTTGCTGGCTTCTGACTACCCGTAACGACTGCCAAGGATGTCCAATGACAGCCGAGACCTACAGTTTATCGTGCCATCCGAAACACAGTCATTGGTGTCTAATAGTCGGTTTACACTCTCGTGCGAGTGGCGAGGCGAGAGTGTAAACGTTTCCTCGCGCCTCGCAGCTCGCCTCGCCACTCGCGGCGCTCGCCTCGGAGGCGGTTTTTTGGGCACGAGTCAAAGGGATACGAGCGTTGCTGGCTCAACGCAAACCGAACGCACGAGAGTGTAAACAGGAACACGCTACCTCGCGAGCTGCTAGACGAGGTACGAGGCGAGGCGCGAGGCGAGAGTGTAAACCCGGTACCTATTAGATATACTTAGAAAGTAGATACAAACTTAGAAAACTTGCATTGGTACTTGCCTGACCTGGGGCCCGATTCTCCAAAGTAATAATGTCAAAATTGAATAGAAATCGAATCGCAATATGATCGCAATAGCAGTTTTAACCATAATCGGGCATTCTGCTACTAATGATGATGATGAATGATTTAATATAAGACCGATCGTATTCCAACGACATTCGATTGGTTTGCGATTGGTCTGCTATTTTGGTGATTTTGGTCTATACGGTAGTTTGCTCTACAATCATATTGCAATCGTAAATCATTTGCAGACAAAATGATTCATTATTGAATGACAGAAAAGGATAAAAACGATTATTTTAAAAAAGAAATAGCGGAATGCCACATACGCTTGAATCGTAATCGAGTCGGGATTGGATCGCATTCGAATATGAATCGTATGTTGCTTAAGTAAAATTAGGAGAATCGGGCCCCTGGAATCGAACCCGCGCCCTCATAGTCGAGAGGTTGGTTCTTTTGCCCACTAGGCCACCACAACTTGAAAATTGTAGGCATTTTTACCCTATGTAAAAATTCAACACTTAAGTATTTATGTCTGATAACACTATTCAACAGTGGAGGTTTGGAGCTGACCTGATGATGGAGACGATGGAAGGTTGAGGGAATTCGGCAACGGCACCTACATAACTACCTCGTATTTGGGTTTAAATTATTCGTATTGAACTTTCCACTAACGCGGATAGTGTTTTTGGAAGTCGGTTTTATTTTTTGTAATTATAATAATTCTGTTCTATAACAACAGATGGGTTATTAAGAACTTAATTAGGAGGTCTTGATTCTAAGGGCATTTATAATTTTGAGGCCAAACGGGCTCCGAACTGTGAAACCACTCCTTATTATGGAGCGTTCCACCCGTCCCAAAACATTAATGAATATGGAAACTATAATAATGGCGTCCAGAGGCCCGATTCTGCTAAGTTAGTAATGTGAAAATTGAATAACAATTGAATCGCAATAGCAGTTTTAACTATATCGGGCATTCTGCTACTAATATAAGACTAATCGTATTCCAACCATATTCGATTGGTTTGCGATTGGTCTGCTATTTTGGTGATTTTGGTCTGTCTATACGGTAGTTTTCTCTACAATCATAATATTGCAATAGTTAATCATTTGCAGATAGAATGATTCATTATTGAATGACAGAAAAGGATAAAAACGTTTATTTCAAAGAAAAAATTGCGGAATGCCACATACGTTTCAATGGTAATCGAGTGGGATTGGATCGCAGTCGAACGTGAATCGTATGTTGCTTAAGTACACACTACACTGAGGTCCGACCCTCTAGTAATACTTCCATGTTCATCAAGTGCAGCTCTTGAAAGTTGTAGGCACGCATCGGGGGAAATTTTGAATTGGATGGATGAGACTTTAGGACCGTGAAGGATGGGACCTGGCCATCAGGTCATTGACGACGGAAAATCAAGGGAACTACGCATCGGTATTAGCACCTACCTAGTGCTTAGGCTGATTTCATTTGTATTGACGAGATCTTTAGGTAGGTACCTACACCGTACCTAATATAACTACCATATCAGGGGCCCGATTCTCCTAAGTTAATAATGTCAAAATCGAATCGCAATATGACCGCAATACCAGTTTTAACCATATCGGGCATTCTGCTACTAATATAAGACCAATCGTATTCGATTGACATTTGATTGGTGTGCGATTGGTCTGCTATTTTGGTCTATACGGTAGTTTGCTGTACAATCATTTTGCAATCGTAAATCATTTGCAGACAAAATGATTCATTATTGAATGACAGAAAATGAGAAAAACGTTTATTTCAAAGAAAAATAGCGGAATGCCACATACGCTTCAATCGTAATCGAGTCGGGATTGGATCTCAGTCGAATCGAGTCGAACGTGAATCGTAAGTAAAATTAGGAGAATCGGGCCCCAGACCTGACAAAGAAGGCAA
This sequence comes from Helicoverpa armigera, assembly GCF_030705265.1. Taxonomy (NCBI): domain Eukaryota; kingdom Metazoa; phylum Arthropoda; class Insecta; order Lepidoptera; family Noctuidae; genus Helicoverpa; species Helicoverpa armigera. The sequence goes on along the minus strand of NC_087130.1, from coordinate 6,710,424 downwards.
AGTGGAGTTTAGGGAATACCTTAACGGACCTTTGAAAGCAGCTACATTGTGATTTCATGTTTTGTTTATATTGGTAAGGATAAGGACCTTCCACAAATTATTGATTACGACTGGGGCCCGATTCTGCTAAATTTATTGTGACAGTTGGATAGCCTCAGATCAAAGACTTTGATCTGAGGCCGCGGCGCGCCACTGCATGCCGCGAGACGTATGGGACACTTAGAAGTCGTCGAATTATGATTGCTAGCTAGTTGAGATACCTAAGGTTGAAACTTGTACAGCATTTCAGTGGGGCGCAGGGCGCAAAACTGATGAATGCCAGAGTGGCTGGGCTTTCAGCTGGATGCCACGGCATGCCACTGCATAACCTGCGGTGCCATGCCGTGCCACGCCGGCAGTGGGCGCCGGCCCTTAGGCAATATGAAGGTAGCAGTTTTACCAACGAGTACGTACCTACCTATCTACTTATCGATGCTACAGTCTTTGGATGCTACTAAAGCGCTATTAAGTATTTCTGTAGGGTGGTTACGCGAAAAGAATCAAACGATTGCTCTAAATTGAAAAATTACTTTTATGTTGTCTGCCTTGCTATCCGGATAAGATTTGTATGACAGGAAATAAAATAAAATCAATAAATTAAATAGGCGCTCTTAGATAGGTAATTAGGTATTTGGTAGGTGCTATTATAAAAGCTGAAGAGTTTGTTTAAATGTGCTAATGTCAGGGACAACTGGACCGATTTAAAAAAACATTTCAGTATATAGATAGGTAAAACCTAATTATCCAGGAAGACTAGACATAAGTAGGTTATTAAGAAGGCTACTTTTTATCCGGGTGAGCGGAGTAGCTCTCAAGGGGAAAGGGTAAAACGACGGGGTTTATGGGTGTCCATTTCGACCGCGCGGCCACCTCATAATTTTTGATGAAACTTTGCCAGGAATTAGTAGTAATTTGTTACTTTTCACTCCTCTTTTCCTGAATTTGTTACAAAAAAAACCAAGCCGCTATGACAAAGAACAGTTGGCCGCTAGAACCGCCACTTGCCGTAGTCATCGCCCGTGATTACTCAGAAACTATACAATGCAGATAGACGAATGATACATCAAAAGAAAGGTCTTAATTTGTTAAATTTGTTACAAAAATAAAAAAGGTCAAAACGTAGATATACAAAAAGTTATGCAATGTTAAGTTTTCAGGTTATGAGTAGGTAAGTATATCACCGTAGGCACCAAATTAATAGAGGCTAATGTGTATAGAAAATTAGTCTTTAATTTGTTACAGCGAAAAAAGACAAAAAAATACTAGAAAGCAGGTTCAATAATATGTTAGAGTCGATTTTAGTTGGCCGCGCGGACGGCAATATGCCTAAAATACAATTTCGTTTTTCTCGTTATTAAAAGTAGGTTTTAGCTTAATTAAAGTACTAGTCGATGGGTAACGTACCCTAGTTTGAATAAATATAGCGAATTTAACTGCAGCATTCGTATTTTAGGAGATATTTACAAAAACACAGTGGTATGAAACTGTATGAGAGTAGGGTGTCCATGCATTTTCACATATTCGAAATTTTCGTTATTCACGTCTTATTTTTTTAGGGAGAGTGCATACTTTATAAATATCAAAGTCACAAATAGATTAAAATTTCTTTATTTACAATCAACACAAAGGCAAACAAATCAAGTAATAAAAGACAACCAGATAAATATAAAATCTTCATAAACTAACATAATATTTATAAATTCTGTGTCACATTCTGTGTCACATATTTCTGTCTGTTTGTTGTATGTATTGTTGTCTGTTAGACACGAAAATATGTGACACAGAATGTAGACATATTTTCTTAGAGGTACTTATTTCAATTTTAAAAGAATTGTCGTCGTAACAAAAATATTTATTGTTATTTAAAAAATGACATTTATAGTGGCCTATTTTTGTGTCTGGTATAAATTCTATAGTACCAACTAAGAAATAATAATTATCCTTAATGCTAAGAGTAATCGGCAATTCAGTGAGTAAAACTGAGTCTGCAGCTCCGTTTAAATCAAATGTTATGATCTCGCCTAGCTTAAGTTCACCTTTCAACTCTGTGTCACATTTTGACATTGTGTTAACAAAAGCAAACAATTGATTTGTTTGCCTTTGTGTTGATTGTGAATAAAGAAATTTTAATCTATTTGTGACTTTGATATTTATAAAGTATGCACTCTCCCTAAAAAAATAAGACGTGAATAACGAAAATTTCGAATATGTGAAAATGCATGGACACCCTACTCTCATACAGTTTCATACCACTGTGTTTTTGTAAATATCTCCTAAAATACGAATGCTGCAGTTAAATTCGCTATATTTATTCAAACTAGGTTACGTTACCCATCGACTAGTACTTTAATTAAGCTAAAACCTACTTTTAATAACGAGAAAAACGAAATTGTATTTTAGGCATATTGCCGTCCGCGCGGCCAACTAAAATCGACTCTAACATATTATTGAACCTGCTTTCTAGTATTTTTTTGTCTTTTTTCGCTGTAACAAATTAAAGACTAATTTTCTATACACATTAGCCTCTATTAATTTGGTGCCTACGGTGATATACTTACCTACTCATAACCTGAAAACTTAACATTGCATAACTTTTTGTATATCTACGTTTTGACCTTTTTTGTAACAAATTTAACAAATTAAGACCTTTCTTTTGATGTATCATTCGTCTATCTGCATTGTATAGTTTCTGAGTAATCACGGGCGATGACTACGGCAAGTGGCGGTTCTAGCGGCCAACTGTTCTTTGTCATAGCGGCTTGGTTTTTTTTGTAACAAATTCAGGAAAAGAGGAGTGAAAAGTAACAAATTACTACTAATTCCTGGCAAAGTTTCATCAAAAATTATGAGGTGGCCGCGCGGTCGAAATGGACACGTTTATGGCAGATCCTACTTGTGAAGCCTTGATAAGATGTTTTATTTAATGCCCTAGCCATGACCAACCATAATTATTGTAAAATAAATTGCCTTCTATAATTATTTATTTATTTTATTTTTATTTATTCCTTTATTCCAGGCAACCAGGGCCCATAACAATATAAAAAGGTAGGTACACATATACAGTAAATAATGAGCCATTTCATGCTGTGGTCAATCAAGCGACGTACACCTAGATAATTAGTTACAATAGGTGGGTAGTAGAGTAGAAGTACCTGCAGCTAAAAAATGCTCTTGCCCTAAAGGACAGTACCTTCATAATACCTACCTATTGCAGGTAACTACTAATATAAACTAATGAACATGTTTGTATAAAAACCCGACTTTATTGCAAGATATAGTGGTCATTGAAAGTATATTCTTGGCAATTAGATAATAAAATTAATAATTTCCTTATTAGGTAAGAGATAAAAAATATAGAGATCATATCAAGTTTCGATGGTGTACATCAGTGTGTGAGGGAGCCGTGAATGTTTGGTCCCATTATGTAACAGGACATTGGAAGGCTCGCTCGCAGATATTGTAAGTAGCTAGCGCAGGCGCGAGGCCGGATGGCGCGCGGGGGTGAAGCCGCGTCAGTCGGCGCTCGGCGTCTGGAGGTGCTTCGCGCTTCGCGCCGCGCCCCAAACAGCCGGAGCGTGGCTCGGGGCGTGGCGCTTACGTAAACACGCGTGGCTCACAGCTCGTGTTACAGGCGGCGCGGTGCCGCGCCACTGTCCGTCCCAGAACGACCCCATGTTGGCCCGCGCCGCCATCTAAGTTTATGTGGATAGTAGCGCGCACCCTGTCGCGCGGCCGCCGCTGCCACTGTCACCACCGCCGATTAACGCGCTTATAGGTACTTATTTTATAAGATAAAAAAGCATTTTATTTGCATATTTTAGTTGAGTAGGTTATAGGTGTACTTAAACAAGAAAATCAATCTAAATTCATTACAAATCTACAATACCTTATTATCAAGTGCTACCTAAATAAATATGTACATAGTTATAATAAGGACTCATTTTGTGCTCGTTTAACGTGCCTGTAATAATGATAATCTAACATCATCTTGTATACCTAGCTAGATACAATAAGTGATCCAGAGTAAGTTGCGTCCATGGGTTTGTCTACTAAGTACTGATTGCTGATTGTCTGCTCACTGCCATATTTGTACTACGTAACTATGTACATATCTAATTACAGGTTTTTGTTCGAAATTTAGCTTTTTTGAGGTCGTCAACGTCTTCGTGCCCGTATCCCACTTTTTTTGGGTTGGTCAGTCTGTCCTTCTACCAAACTCTTTGGGACGGTAGAATTTGCAAAATGCCCTTGTGCGAAAATATATCGATAGGTGCCTTTAGGCTTTAGGTGTCTACTTGCTAATAAGTATCGTGTTTTGTTTGGAGGTTGTTGTGTTTTACAGATTTTAGATAGCTTACCTATCTACGGTACCTACTATTAATCACAGGTGGATTTTCAATTATTTTCATTTGGAACGTAGTTTGTAACACTAAATATTGGTAATCTTTAGATAACTGAGACACTTGATAGTTATCATTAAAGAAACTAGGTACTATAGGTACCTACATGAATGTATACTACCTACCTAATTTATTTTTAACGAATATGTTAGTAGGTGGGTTATATTCACGAATGTTTGTATCTAAATAACATATTTAGGTACATTACGCCTATCATTGTTATTTTGTGTTGTTGTTTGTTTGTTTGTACTCTAAAGGTGCCGTAAGCACTGAACTTTCCTGTTGGGAAGCGATATTATCCCTGCGTGACATAGCAATATTTTATCCGGGTACGTGAAGTAGTTTCCAAGGAACGCAAATGAAACCTCGGAAATTTGTGGCAGCTGATACACGCTGTAAAACATCCTGTTGCTATAAATATTTTAAAGTTACAAATTATACAATAGGTATCTGCTGACCTATATCAATATTTACCTACCTACTTAATTTTGTTCAAAAGGGATACCCGATACTTACCCAGCACCTAGATAATGAATATTGATTAACTTAACAACTACTTATAACTTTATACATACGTACTTACATACCAAAATTAAAATGCTGAAAAGGTTTTTAACAGGAATATCTTCCATATAATTAACTAATTCCTAAAATAGGTAAGTTAGTAAGTAAAAAGTAAAATAGTAAGTTCTGCTCTGCGTTTTTTAAATACAAGATTATGACTGAAGTCAGTTACTGTTTATTTCTCTTAGTAGAACGTAGTAAGAAGACAAACATACTTTTTTGTCTAAAAATAATTTTGAGTCGTATTTGTATAATCAATTAGTACGGACTTGTTGTGACTTATTTGTACCGAATACTGTAAGAAACTATGAAAAATACAAATATTAATTTTAATTGATAGCTCTAATAAACTTCTACATACTTATATGCCAATTAATTTTTCCAATTGAATAAACTTTAAGGGCGTATCCTTCAAATTATCCATGGGACGAGAGGATGTTTGAACCGCGCCTACAAGTACCTACAGCTGCGATACATGACATACCCAGTTCTTTACTTAAATAGAACAAGCCAGTTTTCGAGTAGGAAATGCCTTTTAAACATTGGTTTAATTGAAACAATTTAGTTTTGAGCATTTCAGGAAAAAAATAAGTAGGTAACTATTTAGATAATCTGTAATTCTGTACAATCTTGATGGGAATTTTAACAATGCAAAATGCATTTACAAACTATCCAGCAAAGTAAATGGGTAGGTACCTGTTTTATAAAGATGTTAATTATTTACATTTGGAATAATTATATAGAACAACAAACCTCAGGCTAGATGTTGAAAATTAGTATCGCTTTATTGAGGGCACTGAAAGATAATTTAAGAAGTATTTTATTTGTAGCTTATTCCCGCCATTCGGCGTTTAAAGCCAACTATTAAACGTTCTGCACCCGGATGTCAAATTCATATCAGCTTGTAATGTCAAATGCGCGAAATCTGAAAATAGTTCCATTAGAACAATGAGCAGAATCAATTAAACTTCTTCTAAATATACGTTACACTTTTCATTAATAACTATGATATTAGTAATTAATTAATAGGGTCTGAGGTTTTGCTCATTTAACGTTACCCGTTGTCCTTCCAATACTAAACAAATCAGTTCAACAAATTTTATTGAAAGCGTATCAGATACTTAATAGCATAATTTCGGGTACTAAAAAAAACTTAAGTATTTTTTAATATCTAGACCCGAATAAAAATGCATCATCCATCCATCTTCATCGGCACATCCCAAACCATGTCCATAAGTTATCTTTGGTTTTATGAAACGAGTCGAGGTGGCCTAGTGGGTAAAGAACCAACCTCTCGAGTATAAGGGTGTGGGTTCGATTCCAGGTCAGGCAAGTACCAATGCAACTTTTCTATGTTTGTATGTACTTTCTAAGTATATCTTGGACACCAATGGCTGATAAAAAGGTGAAGGAAAACATCTTGAGGAAACCTGGACTATATAGTCTGAAATCACCAACCCGCATTGAGCAAGCGGGGTGATTAAAGCTTAATCCTTCTCCACGTGAGAGGAGGCCTGTGCCCAGCAGTGGGACATAAATAGGCTGCAACAGTAACAGTAACAACAGTTTATGAAACGAGGGTGCGAAGATGCCTTATGTACGTAATTTATAAAGATACTAGCCGTTTTGCCGCGGTTTCACCCGCGACCCGTGGGAGCTACTGCCCGAACCGGGATAAAATATAGCCTATGTTACTCGCAGATAATAGAGCTTTCTAATTGTGAAAGAATATTTAAAATCGGTCCAGTAGTTTTTGAATGTATCCATTACAACCAAACAAACAAAGTTTTCCTCTTTATAAGTATAGATATTTTAAAACGCTTCGATGTATATAAGAAAAATATAGAAGATGTTAACTCATATGAGTTGAATCACGTCATAATCTTTTTATTTGTTATGAACTTATTGACTGGATATGATATGATATGATATATATTATATACATCATGCCTTGGGTGGGTGGTCATGAGTCATCATCCCGAAAGCAAGGACTACAATATCTCTCGATGGTTTTGGTTTTACTAACATGGTCTAGGTTTCACGGCTTTCCGTAGCTGAAATGTTAGAGTTTATTTTATCTTTCTTATTTTAACGAACCTTAAATAGACTTGGAATAGTATAATCGTTTGTTAACGCTACATATTTTTTCTAACATTGATGTCAAAGATTTTCACAAATTAAGGCCTGATTCCATAATGGATCTATTGTTTGTTACTTCAGCATCAAGAGTGGAGATGCAGACGCGCACAGCGCTGATGGCGCTAGCGGCGCTGGGAGCGCTGGCGGCGGCGGCAGCGACGGCGGCGGCAGCGGAGCGGGGCAGCGGCATCAAGGTGGGCGGGGGCGGCGCCGGCGGCGGCGCGCGGGACGGCGGCCGCGGCGGCGGCGTGCGCATCGGCGTCGACGGGCTGCGGCGGCCGCGCACCTCGCCCGCGCCGCCTCCGCCGCGCGCTCCCTCATCCATCACAGCAGCGCTTGTCGTGCCACATAAAGCCTTTGGCACACGTGATTACACTAAGGCCGAGAAGGCAGCGCTATCAAAGTTGCCGCGTAAACTAAAACTCTTCTCGCACGTGCGCCTAAATATTACGCTTTCTACGCAAGGCTTGACGCCTAGTCCTATGTGTAAGTGATAGTTTTCAATTGTCTAAAAGCCTTAGAAAACTTCACATCTTTCTTACAAACACGTCATTACAAACGCTCTCAATAGTCCTAGTTTACTAATTTTGAACGCTTTCAGCTATCCTGGATTCGCTATGTAAGGAATTTCTAGCGGTCAATGTGTCTGCTATCCTCTATCTTATGAATCATGAACAATATGGGCGCTCTACTGCCTCTGCACAGTATTTTCTACAACTCGCCGGCTATCTTGGCATTCCGGTAATACATTTTATCTTTGCATACAAATTCATGCTTTTTACATGTTCGTTATAATATTTTAAACGAATTATTATAATTAAATGTGTCGTTTTATTTACAGGTTATAGCGTGGAATGCGGACAACAGCGGTCTCGAAAAGCGAGCGTCGCACGCCTCTTTGCGGCTGCAGCTCGCTCCCTCGATAGAACACCAAACATCAGCCATGCTATCTATTTTAGAACGATATAAGTGGCATCAATTCAGTGTTGTTACTTCAGCCATAGCAGGCCATGACGACTTTATACAGGCTGTTCGTGAAAGAGTTACAGCCCTACAAGTATGTATCATCTACCTACTAATAAAAGTCGTTGCTTTGTAGTAAGAAAAAGATTAAAATTGCGAACATTATTCACAGGATCGGTTTAAATTTACGATATTGAATGCAATCGTGGTAAAGCGGTCTTCGGACCTAAATGAGCTGGTTACGAGCGAAGCGCGCGTGATGTTGCTATACGCGACGCGCGAAGAGGCCGCCGAGATCTTGTCGGCCGCCGGTGACTTGCATCTCACTGGCGAGAATTTTGTATGGATAGTCACACAAAGTGTTCTTGGTTCGATGCAACAGCCGAACAAATTTCCAGTGGGAATGCTTGGTAAGCCCTTATCTTTTTACTATTTAAAAGCAGCTTTAGGTTAACTCAATTTATTAGAATAATAAAATTGTTAAGTTACACGTGTAAGATCTTTGTCTACATATATACATGTCGTTTTCTTCTTCTTAGTAGGATATTTAGTTATATTTTCGTTTTAGGTGTACATTTCGATACGTCAAGTTCATCGTTAATCGCGGAAATAGCTACAGCAGTAAAGGTGTTCGCGTACGGTGTGGAATCGTATGTGTCGGAACCCGAGAACATACGCTACCCGCTGGGAACACGGCTGTCGTGCAGTGGCGCGGGCGCGGGCGAGGCGCGCTGGTCCACCGGCGAGCGCTTCTACCGACACCTGCGCAACGTCAGCGTCGAGGGCGAGGCGGGCCGCCCCAGCATAGAGTTCACGCCCGACGGAGAACTCAAAGCTGCCGAACTCAAAATTATGAACTTACGGCCGGCACTCGGAGAACAGGTGACGCATTCAAATTATGTCATACTGATAAGATGACAATATATTTACTAATTAATTTATAAAAATCCTCAGCTGGTATGGGAAGAAATCGGTACGTGGAATTCATATCCAAGAGAAAGGCTAATTATTAAAGACATAGTATGGCCGGGTGGCTTACACACCCCACCTCAGGGCGTGCCGGAGAAGTTCCATATGCGTATAACATTTTTGGAAGAGCCTCCTTACATCAACCTGGCACCGCCGGATCCCGTGAGCGGGCGGTGCTCGCTGGACCGCGGCGTCATCTGTAGAGTGGCGCCGGAGGTGGAAGTGGCTGGGTAAGAATTCATACATAATAATAATTTTATAATATCTTGTGGTAACACCATACTTCCTTATATTACTAGCATACAGAAGACTACTATCAATTCTAACAAGGCTCATGCGCACGTTACGACTAAAACTAAAAGACTTCCATAGGTACAAATTCGTCTACTACATATTTCGGTCGATATCGTAAACAAGCACTACTACAACACACTAAGTCGTAGCGTGTATCCTAGCTACACAGTGACGTAGCACATCGACTTGTCCCAGCTACACTACGTCGTAGCGTATCCTAGCTACACAGTGACGTAGCACATCGACTTGTCCCAGCTACACTACGTCGTAGCGTATCCTAGCTACACAGTGACGTAGCACATCGACTTGTCCCAGCTACACTACGTCGTAGCGTATCCTAGCTACAGTGACGTAGCACATCGACTTGTCCCAGCTACACTACGTCGTAGCGTATCCTAGCTACACAGTGACGTAGCACATCGACTTGTCCCAGCTACACTACTTCGTAGCGTATCCTAGCTACACAGTGACGTAACACATCGACTTGTCCCAGCTACACTACGTCGTAGCGTATCCTAGCTACACAGTGACGTAACACATCGACTTGTCCCAGCTACACTACGTCGTAGCGTATCCTAGCTACACAGTGACGTAGCACATCGACTTGTCCCAGCTACACTACGTCGTAGTGTATCCTAGCTACACACCGAACGTAGCACACACTACGTCGTAGCTTCGTAGCATATTCTTGCTACAAACTACGCCGTAGTATATTAACATTTTCGAGCTACACACTACGCCGTAGCATATTAAAAATTATTCAAGCAACATGCTACGACGTAGCATATCGAAATATCCTGGCACACTACGCCTGAGCTGTTGGTTATATGTTTGCATTGTATGTATAGTTTGGAGGCGGGCGCGGCGCACGGGAACAGTTCGCTGTACCAGTGCTGCAGCGGGTTCTGCATAGATCTGCTGCAGCAGCTGGCGGAGCAGCTCGGCTTCACGTACGAGCTGGTGCGCGTCGAGGACGGCCGCTGGGGCACGCTACATCACGGCAAATGGAATGGTCTCATTGCAGATCTAGTCAATAAAAAAACTGATATGGTACGGATGATTAGCACATTTTTATGTAAACAATTGATGTTATTTTCGACTTTTTTAAATAATTTCTGAACATCGATCTTATTTTAGGTGCTAACGTCGCTGATTATAAATTCAGACAGAGAGGCTGTGGTGGATTTTAGCGTACCTTTCATGGAAACAGGGGTTGCAATCGTAGTAGCTAAGCGAACAGGCATCATATCGCCGACGGCATTTCTGGAGCCGTTTGACACAGCCTCCTGGATGCTAGTAGGAGCAGTCGCCATACAAGCGGCGACTTTCTCAATATTCTTCTTCGAGTGGTTATCCCCGAGTGGATTCGATTGTTCAACTGGCAACAATTCAAAACGAGTGCCACAGAATCGATTTTCTCTGTGTCGAACTTATTGGATTGTTTGGGCAGTCCTTTTTCAGGTAATTTCACTGTATATTAATTGATCGTTGTGTGTAGTTTTGTATTTCGGTAAATTTTATGAAAATGTATTATTATATAATTTAGAGGGCTGGTTAGGCATTGTAGTGTTTTATACGATTGCAGGCATCAGTGCACGTGGACTCACCTCGAGGTTTTACTGCTCGTTTTATGACCAACATGTGGGCTATGTTTGCGGTGGTATTTCTTGCGATATACACTGCCAACCTAGCTGCCTTCATGATCACGCGGGAAGAATATCACGAGTTGAGTGGATTGGACGATCCGCGGATAGCGAGGCCTCTCACTCAGCGACCGCCACTGAAGTTCGGAACAGTCCCGTGGTCCCACACGGACGCGACTCTTGCCAAATATTTTACAGAGCCTCATGCATACATGGCTCGGTAAGTTACAAAGTACAAGTTGGAACACAAAAATTAAGATGTTTGAATTATGAACCACTAAAGAGTTGTCAATTTGTTCCCAGGTACAATCGCAGCACCGTAAGCGCAGGCGTCACCTGCGTACTCACAGGAGAACTCGACGCCTTCATTTACGATGGCACTGTACTAGACTATTTAGTATCACAAGTAAGTTGACATGCAATTTTATATTTGCATTTTTTATGCATGAATAATAAATATTTCTCTAAGTGAGAAACATAACATAACAAACTATAAGTAACAATTTTACTTCAAACATTATTTCACTACCCTTTATAATGGTTTCAAATATCAGAATCTATTGCTGGATCTTAATAAAACATATTTCTTTTTAAGGATGAAGACTGCAGGCTTTTAACTGTAGGTGCATGGTACGCTATGTCCGGATATGGACTAGCGTTCACTCGTAATTCTAAATATGTCAGTATGTTTAATAAAAGATTACTCGACTTAAGAGCAAATGGAGATCTAGAAAGATTACGAAGGTGAGTCAAGAACTTTATTATTAACACAATAAAGTTGTCGCCGCACGGCACAGTTATGTACATGTGGTATATTAGAATAAATACCTTGTCCTAATTTTTTATTGTTACATAGGAACAATCAATCTATGTTTTTCTAAACAACATTACAAAAAAAAAACGTCTGTATAGCGTAAAGGTGATTCGTCGTCGTCAGTGACTTGAGCACTCGGCCTCGTGCTCATAGAGTTGTCACTAAAAGCAGGTCTAGGGCCTCGCGAACAACCGCTGTAACCTTTTTTCAATTTTGAATAAATTAAATTAGGCGTGGCTGATGTTGTGTTTCGTCTTCTTTGCTCCTACAGAATAATATTGTTTATAATGTATTCTCAGGTATTGGATGACGGGGACGTGTAAGCCTAACAAACAAGAACACAAGTCGTCCGACCCCCTGGCGTTGGAACAGTTCTTGTCGGCGTTCCTGCTGCTGATGGCGGGCATCTTGCTGGCGGCGCTGCTCTTGTTGCTGGAGCACGTGTACTTCCGATACCTGCGCTCACACCTCGCGGCCTCCAGCGCGGGCTCGTGTTGTGCGCTTGTGTCTTTATCTATGGGTACGTCTCATTTATTAAGGAATCCTATTTTCCTTTTAAGAGATGAGCCCAGTGATCTTCTTTAAACTTAAAGTTGAAAGTGTATTCAGGGAAAAGACATTCCCCATAACATAGACTGATTTTAAAGTTTTCAGCACGGACTTGATTTACTTACAGGTCAATCCCTTACATTTCACGGCGCCGTCGTGGAGGCGGCGGCGCGTGGATTTGGTGAACGGAGTCATTGCCGTTCCGCAGTTTGTGCTGCACAGGTACCTACTATTATTATAAATCACACAGTAATATAAAGCTGTTTGAAGTCTGCTACCTTTTGACAGAAAAATTGCTTAATGCATTTCGATGAAACTTAAGCAGGTACCTACCTAACATGAGAATAACATGAAGGCTATTTAATTTCTTATCCAAGTAAGGGAAGAACCTAGTTTCGGTCAGGACATGGAGGGCCACAGGGAACAGGTAATAAAAAAGTGTGTGATCAATGTAACTGACTTGTGATGAATGCGCGACGTAGGTGTGGCGAGCGCGGCACGAGCGCGACATGGCCGTGGCGCGCGCGCGGCAGCTGGCGGCGGCGCTGGCGGCGCACGGGCTGGCCGCGCCGCCGCGCCGCCTCGCCTCGGCGGGCGCGCTGCTGGCGGTGGGCCGCCACGACGCCACGCACGTGCGGACGCTGCGCCCGCCCGCCGATCTGCTGCCCGACCTCGATAGACCGCTCTCTTGCGGAGATTTACGCTCAAGGTAGGTTTTTGGTGAAACCCGAAAGGCCCTTTTGGAAGGTGCAAAATAATACACCTACAGCAATGTAAAGACAAAAGACTGTATTCGTAGTGTTTAAAATGTTATCTCCTTTCAGAGAACGGACGCGAGTAGAAATGGAAACAGTGCTGTGAGGCGTGTATAGCGCCACCCTATTTCAATTCCTGAAGGCTGTTCTTACACCAAGTTATACAAAACGAAATTAGTTATACCTAATGTTAAAATACGGACAGATAAAAAAACGTTGTAATTATTAAATAAACTATTACAATTATTAAAACAGAGAGCTGGATGTAGATAGCGAAGCGTTGTTGTGGGACTCGCGCGCGGTGCAGGCTGGGCGCCGGGCGCGTGCCCCCGTGTTGTCTACTACAATAAAATATATTTTTTGGACAATATAAAGTGTTTCATTTTAAAGAAGTATGGTTTTCAAAGCTAAAGGTAAGATAGGATAAATAATATTAAATCAACTGATTCAGAAAACGTAACGAAATAATTTAATCAGATGGAATGGTGCAGCATTCCACCAAACTCTTCAAATGTAAGATCATAATTATATAAAAAATAACACAGCGCCTAGAGCTGTAAGTATTTTTTTTGCCCAGCAATAAGGTGATGGCATTCTTAGGCGGCCCCTAGAACTACAATAACATTGTGGGTATAAAAATTAAAAATACAGCACATAATGTTGCGCAATTTTAATGACCGTCTAGCGACGGCCTTACAGGATAGCCTTTAGATAAGGCAAAAAATTATCATAAATATTGATTAAAAAAACACATTGCTGCGTTCTGTAATGTGTAGGATTCATAATACACAGACGAAAGTAATTTAACGCGTCCATTACAACAGCCTGGAGAGAACGGGAAATGCAGATCGATTGTACGTCCAGCGATGTCTTAAGGTTCGTGGCCTTTGACTGTCTTTGACACTGTCATTGTCACTGACACGATGACTTGAAAATTGCATTCATTGCATTGCAAATAAATTTAACTTTCGAGTTCAATTCGTGAATTGTAGTGATAATATTTTATCCCAACCATGTCCAAAGATATCATTGTTCTGGCGCCAAATGGGAGGAGGCAAAAAGTACACTGTACGCCTGACACTAGTATTTTACAGGTATAAACACTGATCAGTTTCAGGATCGTCGGCTTTTGTATTTACATGGAAACACAATATACTATTTCATTATTTGTTAAATCCATAGAATTTACCTATTACTACAGACTTTGTTATTACAGGTGTTGGAAGATGTATGCCATAAACAAGGTTTACAACCTTCGGACTATGATTTGAAGCATCATAACCATATTTTAGATCTAACAACCACTGTAAGATTTTCTAATCTTCCCAACAAAGCAATGCTTGAAATGGTAGAAGCTGATAAAAAAAGACAAGAATCAAATGTCACCATTGGATTGCAATTGGAAGATGGTAAAACATTTAGATATTCATCTGAATTAACTAACTGTAAAGGATTTTTCAATATACTTTACTTTGTCTTCATTTTCGAAACAAGCAATAGATTTTAGTTTGTATTTCAACAAAGCACAATTTATTGTAGGTGAGAGAAGAACAGCTGACTTTGCTCCCAACACAGCATTATATGACTTGATTATATCACTGGCCCCGGGAGAATTGAACTCTTTAGACCAACCAACTATCTTGTACATGAGACAGGAGGTTGTGGGAGAACCAGCTCTGAAGGAAAAGACTTTGAGGCAGTTAGGATTAATAAAAGGCAGAGCAATACTCAGGTTGCTAAACAAACAAGCAGAGGCAAGGTATTATAATACCAACACATAAAACACAATATTATTATATTACTTAATTTCTAATAGTTCTTTTATTTTCAGACAAGCAAATGTTTCTGCTTTTTATCGATGTCCAGTCCCTGACTCAAAGGTTTCAGATGGGAGAATCGAAAACATAGAAGACAACCCTGTGTCAGGACCTTCAAATATAAATAAACAAGATCCACATCCAGCCAGGCAGCCAGATATTTTAGCTAAATATAAGGAAAGCACTATTCAACAGAAAAAAAATGCTGAAAGTAAAGCGATTGAACATGTTGAAAGTCCACCACCAGAACAAAAAACACCGGCTAAAGAAGAATTAATGGAAGTTGATAATCAGCAGAGTAATACTTCAATCAATTCTCAAACAAGAGAGCATTTTGAAAGAAGACTAAAAATTGAGGAAGAAGTAACATTTGTAAGTGTCCACATAATAAATTCTAATTGTAATGCTGAGTAAGCAAGTGCTGCAGGAAAACACCACAATAAAGTTTACTAGGACACCTATTACAATTTCTGTTGGCATGATTTCTTCTATGCTCAGAAATAATAACTAATATATAATTTTTCTTATGACAACTACATAATTCTGTTTTTTTTTTAGTTAGGAGCTCAGAAAGCTATAGCTTTTACGCAGCCTGACTTCATGGAAGAAGAAATTGATGATTTACCAGATGACTTTTATGAATTAAGTATAGAAGAAGTGCGTAAGTTATACCATGACTTACAACAAAATCGGATTACCTTAGAAAACACACCACTATTAACTTCTTCAAAGCAAAAGGAATTTGAGGAACAGGTAAGCCCTCAATCTATTGTATTTGTCAAATGCCATTTGTTTCTCTAAAACAGATTGGACATTTGCACTATCCCATCGTCGTGCCTTTTTACACATTTAATTCAAAACTTTCAGACTAGCACAACACACAGAAAGACACTCCTCAGTATTTAATTATTTATGTCAATGAGTATCTTTTGTTTTCCTCAAACGATCATTACGCCATGTATTGAATCTCCAACATGCTTTTAATTTAATATCTTACTTATTTTACAGGCATCCATACAAAAGCTAAACTTATACAAGAATGTTGTGGTCCGTGTGCAATTTCCTGATCATATAATTCTACAAGGAATATTTACACCAACAAACACAATAGAAGATGTTACAAATTTCATAAAAGAGCATTTACGGAATCCAAACAAGCAATTCCATATATGTAAGTAAATAATTACAATACTTTGATAAGCGTTAGGTTGTTTGTTTTTCTTCTGTCTCATTCTATTCAGGAATATAACTAAAAGAATTGTTAAATAAAAAATGGAGTAAACTTATATTAACCCAGAACAGCAGCAACTGTTAACTTGTTCTTGTAACTGTTATATGTATGCAACTATGGAACAATAATTTTATATTCTTCCTAATGTAAATTTTTTTACCAGATTTTTTTTTCATGTTTTGCAGTTGTAACTCCCCTGAAAGAAACTCTTCAGCCTAAAATGACTTTGCTGGATGCAAAATTTGTACCCTGTGTTCACATGCACTTTAAATGGATAGAAGAGGACAAGATGAAGCAACCATATCTAAAAGATGAGATATATCAAAAGAAAACTGCTTCAGATGCTGCTAGTATCCTCGCGTCTAAATACAGGTAAGATTACATTAGATATTCAGAGTCAATCAGAGTTACATAGTTATCTATATCTCTACTTCTATTTACAGTATAGTAATAATGTACTCTGTGACTTCTATACTACTCCTAGCTCCTGTCAGCGGTTTCACCCGCGTCCCGTGAGAACTTACCTTACTTGATAAAAGGACTTTATAATACTTACTGAAAGAATTTTTCAAATTGGATCACTAGTTCCTGAGATTAGCGCGTTCCACACCGACTTTGGTATGTAGTACAAACGGGACTACATTTCGATTGTCATCTGGGGCCCGATTCTCCTAAGTTAATAATGTCAAAATTGAATAGAAATTAAATCGCAATAACAGTTTTAACCATATCGGGCATTCTGCTACGAATATAAGACCAATCGTATTCCAACGACATTCGATTGGTTTGCGGTTGGTCTGCTATTTTGGTGATTTTGGTCTATACGGTAGTTTGCTCTACAATCATATTGCAGATCGTTTGCAGACAAAATGATTCATTATTGAATGATAGAAAAGGATAAAACGTTTATTTCAAAGAAAAAATAGCGGAATGCCATATACTCTTCAATCGTAATTGAGTCCAGATTGGATCTCAGTCGGATGTGAATCGTATGTAGCTTAAGAATAATAGCGGAATCGTACCCCTGTTCTTTATTCATTTGTTTTGTTTTAGGGCACCTTCCAGAAGAAAAGCAGAAGAAACTCATCAAAATTCGCATAAAACCCCAGCAGCTTCTACATCAAAGAGCAGCAGATTACCGAAATGGTTCAAGAATTAAAACTTGTACAATTTTATTATGAACCATGTTTACTGTTTGACTTCTGCCAAAGCAGCATAATGAAACGGTATTAGATTTTAATATTTAACTCTTATCTATACTCACTACATCAAGATACATGTACCGGTTTATACAGCTTGACAGTAGTTTATATTTACCTATTTATTTTCTAAAATAAGCTCTTTTCGTACTAATAGGCACGTAGTTACACCTACGAAGATGTTTCGATCAAAGTTCTTACAGAATAACTGTCTACTAAGACAGATCTAAACTGAAATTCTTACTGTTCTGGTTTTTGTTGTTATGTGTAACTCAAAGGTTTATCCAGTTAGACTGGAAAAACACAATTTATGCATTTTAAAAAATCTGTAAAATAAATTCACATTCTTAACCCGTTGTATGTCGGAGCGCAGATATACGCGTGAGAGAGAATTTTCTATTGTTTTTATAATTAACGACAAGCAGTTAATGAATAGAATTTGTCGTTTGTGGCAGCCCTAGTGTGGTAACAGTAAAAAAACTGATCAGTCCAGTTGATAGACAAGACATTTTCGAAAAGCAAACCAAATAACTGGGTTATTTAAAGACGTCAGCGTTACTACAAAATATAACGGAATATACTACTGAGTAAATATGAAGTGTTTCATTTATTTTTTAAAGTATTCCTATAACTTATGACACCTAATTACAAACATAGTGTATTAGTGTAACTTAGCTTCATTATAGCATCTCCGCTACCTTTACTGCCGAATCTTACCTTTAAGGTAAGAACTAGGGAATTTTATAAAATAGTTAACTATGAAATAAAAAAAAATATTAGGTAAACATTTTATTTTATTGAACCCAATACAGATTGGATTAATTTTA
Organism: Helicoverpa armigera; assembly: GCF_030705265.1. Classification (NCBI taxonomy): domain Eukaryota; kingdom Metazoa; phylum Arthropoda; class Insecta; order Lepidoptera; family Noctuidae; genus Helicoverpa; species Helicoverpa armigera. Next base: position 6,692,221 of record NC_087130.1, on the reverse strand, counting down.
CAAAACAGTACAAAAATATTACACTATCACAGTGTCCTCCTACCATCTTATTTAAGTCATTTTCCTCGTCATCACTCAAGCATTATAAATTCTTCTTTAGTTAAATCTTTCCATTGGAAAAAATACAGAAACCCAGAAAAACATAATTTTGTTTTTTTTTCATGATCGTATAAAAATACTACAACTGTATGAATGAGGGTAATGTTCCTAATTTACATCTGGTGGGCTTTATTTCATAGGATTCATTAGTACACTGGTCCTCTTTCTGTTCTTTGTAGTATCTATTATGATCAGAGTATTTTTCATCTCCATCTTCTAACGATTTAGCACTACTGAGAATTCTTTTTTCCATCTTCGGCATCACTTTGGTCTGTTGTCTTTCTATCTTATTAATGCCTTTAATTATTTTCGGATTACGTTTATTTATAAATGGTTCTTTTATTTGGGAAGAGAGCTTATTTTTCGTATTTGTAGAAACATTCACATGTCGTTGCAAACACTTACTACCTTTTTCACAGTAGCCCTTTACAAAATCTGGGCATATCTTTGTCTTTTCATTTAACTTAACATGTAAGTATGGGCATTCTGCCTTAGTACACGTCCCTTGTAAGTAAAAGTAACAGGTAGGCATTTTCTTAGTTGTTAAGTCATGAGACAATAGGCAGTTGCTGTCGTGACATAGGCCTTTGATAAATTTTCGACAAATTGAGATATGTTTTTTATCATGCAGAAAATCACAATTCCCACGTAGACTTCTTAAACATTTTCCAAATTTACGATACGAGGGGCAGGGTATGTTATTTTTCTTTAAATTTCCTTTTATTTTCTTTACTCTTGTTTGAATAACTAGATTCGATTTGTAATTTCTTTTAATATTGTCTGAGTTTATTTTAGATTTTTCATGTTTCACAGGATTTTCATAATTAACAAGTTTAAATTTATTTTTCCTTCTATTGATACTAGTATTTTTTTCATGGTTAGTGTGAGAATGCTCTTCAAAAATGGGCACCTGTGTCGTATGTTTTTTAACATTGTTTTCGCCACATAGATTATTCTTAACGTCTTTCCATTGAACCATTTTATACTTATTTATTTGGAAAGTCTTTTGGGTTTTCTGGGACTGATTCTCTTATAGAGGTTTCGATTACATGACGCCTATCTAAAGTGTACCGAGAATGGGCTACAGGCTGTGTAACAGCTTTTGCCTCGACGTCCACAGAGTGTTGAAAGTTTGGACCCTGTACCTTATTGTATAAACATGGATCAGAACCAACATCGTGATTAACAGCAACTGACATACATTGGTCACCAGTGCCTTGGGTTTTGATAAAGTTAGGGTTTACATAAATCTTGTTCTTACTTTGATTTCTGTTCTGAATGTTTGACACTAAGTGTGGGAAATTTGGATTTACATGCATAAAGCCATTGCTCGGTAGAATATTTCTTTGAGGTCTATTGAAATTAGGGTTTATGTAAACTTTATTTCTACAACTTTCTGGACAATTCATGTTAAATAATGTATTCGTTTGGTTTGGAATAGCCATATTTAACGCAACCTATACTGAAAGTACTTATTACCACTCTTGCAATTAATTGTCTCTACCAATACAGCATGCAGAGACTTTTCCACCTCTTGAGACAAGATTTCATTCAATTCATCCAGAATACTATCAAGTTCAAACTTCTTATCTCCATTGACCCACAGTATGCTCATATGAAATGATGGATTCTGGAAATAAAAAAAATTTGATCATCAATTACATAATTGTTGGGGGTTAACTAAGCTTTGACTCATCAGTCGTAATAAGGACCAAACTTATTTTACAGTTGTTAAGTACTTGAGTCTTTAAAATTATTAATATGGAATAGTTCAATGAGGCTGTTTAAGCCTCCTTTGAAATGAGCAATATGGCTTCACAAAAACTGGGTCAACAGCAGCTGGTGATGCTCTTTTAAAACAAGTTTTCAATGCATGGGAAAGCTCTCAAAATTGAAGCCATGATACATTACCGCACGAATTATATTATTATAGAATCCAAATTTTTGCACGGAGCATAACAGACTCGTATTTAAATTCCATGCAAGGCGTAGATGTCAATGGCGCCAAATCTTTAGGTTTGCCACAGGGGCCAATATTAGAACCATTCTTATTCTTGGGAAGGAAGAGTTTCTGGCTAAGTCAAAGCTGAGCGGATTTATCAATCATAAGGAGCAACGCTTGACACAACAGGTCTGTGAATGAGTAACCATCTTGTCACAACAAGTCTTTAATTAAACAAATATAATGGAACCCACCTCATAAAATGGGGGCAACTGAAATTCTGTCAATACTTGATCAACCTTATTTGATATCTCTTGTAAGTGTTTTTGTGCAAATGGATCCACTTCAAGAGATATAAATGTTCTTGAGCAATCTTCATTACAATATATTTTCACTGCACCAAAACCAAGATGAAAACTGAAAAATAAAACAGTTGTAGTTATTCAGTATATATATATTACGAATCTTTACATGCAAACTAAAAGTTGTGGAAGTAAATAGGACTGTTTTTATCTAACATTTGCAGTTTCACACAGTTTTGCTTGCTACCCAAAGTGACTACTCTAGACTCTAGCTAGACCAATGTCGATTTTGAAACTCACAAATAATAAAGTGGCTTTCTATGTTTTAAAATTACAGGGTTATACAATTGTATCCTTTTTTCAGTGAGAAAATCTTATTTAAATTATCTATTAGATATCTGGTACATGTTTTACTGAAGTAAATGTGTAATACACAATAAATGTGTTGTAATATGAAAGTGTGTACATACCTTTCAGTGTTAGCAAGACATTTGTGAAGTGAGGAACTGAATGCTGATATAAAATGATACTTCAATACAAATGTTCTAGATAAACTGATATGAAAATCATCACAGCGATGACATGACTCACTTTTTGTTACCACAACTTCTTCCAATTTATCAATTAAATTACAAACAGCATCAATTTGATCATCTAAAGCAGCACAAAAAACATTGTTATAATTGTTTAAGATGTGTCTGATTTTGATTTTAATCATTCAAAGATGTACTTACAGTTGACATAAACAAAAGAGGCCCAGTTTCCTCTAACATGAGGGAACAATCGTGACCTGCCACCATGAAGCTCTGGATTGTCTGTATGTGTGTGAGAGGCCACCACTGCTACTTTACTTAAGTTAGGTGCAGGTAACTTAGGCCTGAAAACAACACACATGATTACTCACATCTCTTTAGACATTCAAGCGATCTACCTACTTACCTACGTATGAAATCATATCCGAATATCGAAATATATATAAAGAATGGTGGTTTATCAATTTATTACCTATCAAATTCTTGGCCTTTATCTGTATCGCTATCTTCTGAGTTAGATCCATATTCATCACATATATACGATAGTCCTGACATGAGGAATCAACTATTATATATTATAAACTATTATTACTCTTACCATTAAAACAGGTGTTAAAAATATTGCTAATCGCAGGATTCGCAGCGTACACACATTGACACATTACACACTTGACAAGTTGACAATAGTTGACATTGACACTAGTCATGGGTGACATTCGGTTATTCGGGAAAAAATAAGTTAATTTGAAAGTCCCAGACATAAAAACTCAAAATTCACTTTGAAAAAGAATCCTACTAATATTATAAATGTAAAAGTTTGAGAGAATGTATGGATGTAAGTTTGTTTGTTATTCTTTCACGCAAAAATGATTGGATCGTTTTGGTTGAAAACACTAATGAATGTGAATGTTGCTTCCGCCCCTAACATTCTTTATGGTCAATTTTTGACTGTTTGACCTCTTGACATTCATTGTCATGTCAGATTTAAGCGGGAATCGGGAAGTCAGTGTTATTAAAATGGTTTAAGTGTTAAAAAACTTTGTTTATGTGATTGTGATAATCAAGTCAGTCGTGATAACGTTTAATCTTGAGGGTCTTGGAACAATACATGCACAAACAGAAAAATCACATCAAAGGTCGACTTTTGAATTGCCTAATTTCTCTACAAAAATATTAAATCTTTGTCGTTCCTAAGGTTGTGGATACGTCTTATTTTCATTGTCGAATGTGTGTAGTACCTACATGAATAGTGAGCGATTAATATTTGATTAAAAATATGGATATCATAGAAACAATTAAAAAGGACAAAGCATATTTGAAATGTAAGCTCATCGTAAAAGTTGGGAAAAGGACTTTAAGTCGAAGTATGGTCGAACGCCAACGAAATTCGACATTAAGGAAGCGCCGGCTAAAATCAAATATGCTTATAAAAAATACTTTCAATTGAAAAGCAATGCTCTTGAAAATTCACTTTCAATATGTGATATTGATGACGAGCCTATTGTATCGCCTGACGTTACACAGCAATTTGAATTCACTGCCAGTGAGTCTGTGAGTCCTCAACGGGAGCTTCCTGCCTTACCTAGTGGCCAAGAATTAGAAAAATTATTATCAAATATTGATAATCAACAAAAAGTGCAACCTTTACAAACATTAACAAATAGTAATACTCCATTTACTGAAAATTTGTCCAAGAAACTTTTCAAAATAGAAAATTCTCACTTAGGAACCCTAGAAAGATCACATTGCCAAGAACACAGCCTAAAAGTGAAAACAAGACATTTCCAAGTAAACTTATATCAGGCAGCAGTCTGCAACCTGTTTGTTCTGATAGCGATGCTAAACTTGAAATTGCTGTTGCTGCCCATTCTGACAGTTCACTGAAGTTTTCTGACAGCCCTGTTTCTATTTTAAATATTTCAATGCCCACATATCTAACAAACAAGCCTGATAGTGCAGTAAGACCTGCAATAAGACAGTTAAATGATGCATGGCTTGGCAGAGTTTCAGGTGATGTAGCTGAAGTACTTGTAGAGAAAGATGATGATTCAAATGAGCCTCAAAAGTTTGGATTGGGAAATATCAAAATGTTGGGTATGAATAACAAAAATGTTGATTATGTAGAAAACAGTGAATCAGAAGAAGAAGGTGTTGTTGATTATAAGTTTAAACCAGCTCTGAAAAAGAGGAAATTAAATTCTGTTAGTGATGTAAGCATAAAACAAATTTGTAGAACTAAAAAACAACCTTTGCATGATCAGGTTCGCCATTCTGATACAATACAGGTTAATCATACTACAAAGGCTGATAACCATGGTCAAATCTATAAAAATAATGACAGTAATAGTGAACAGCAAATGCCAGATATTCAAGAATATATTCCTTTTGGTTTAGAAAAGGATATTCAACCTCGTCACTTAGAAATTATGTCTGCACTCAATAAAGTTGATGCCATTGTTGACAATACTAAAAATAATGAAGACTCCAAAAATAGCAAGAGTTTGGACAGTAAAATTAAGGCTGGAACATTAAATGACAATTTTGTAAAAATAAATATTGAAAAAAAAGTGTTTGCCCGGGGAAAGAAGAATATGAACTATAGCAAATATAAAAAGTCACTATGGAAATCTAAAAAGAGTGGTAGTCTTCATGGTGGAATGGAGTTTCCTGAGTCTGGTAAGATAGCATGTTTCAAGTGTGGAGATACTGGACATATGGCTAGATATTGTAGAGCCCATAAGGGTGAAACACTTTTGCCACTAGAGAGTTACAATGAAAATGAAATACCTACCCTAGAAGACATGCAAAAGTATGCCTCCGATCCATCTTGCAGTAGTCAATCAATAACCGATGAATTACATCAGTCCATGTATGAACCCAGTCAAATTCCAGATTATGTCATGAAAATGCTAGCTGTATCAACAGATGAAGATGAAAATGGCAGTGGCATAAAGCCCTTATACAATAATTATGATGATAGTTCAATTGATTTGAAGGAAACTCTAATGAAATTTGGCCATCAATCATTTCGTCCTGGGCAAGAAAATGCTATAAAACGCATTTTGTGTGGAAAGTCTACGCTACTTATTTTGTCTACAGGAGGTGGAAAATCCTTATGTTATCAGCTTCCTGCTTATCTTTACAGCCAACATTATAGATGCATCACATTAGTAATTTCCCCTTTAGTTTCACTAATGGAGGACCAAGTGTTAAATGTTCCTGAATTCATTAAGGCAGGTTGTTACCATACAAATCAATCGCAGACACAACATGCAAAAGTCCTACAATGTCTTAAAGATGGCTTACTCAATATACTTCTCATATCTCCTGAAGCTTTAGTGGCAGGTGATTCAACAAATGGATTGTCAGGCCTATTTAAATCTCTTCCTCCAATTGCTTTTGCATGTATTGATGAAGCACATTGTGTATCACAATGGAGTCACAATTTTAGGCCAAGCTATCTTATGATTTGCAGGGTTTTGAGAGAGAAGTTAAATGTAAAATGTATTCTTGGATTAACTGCAACTGCAAGTCAGACTACTATAAAAAGTATAATCAGTCACATTAATATCCCTGATGGAGCAAGTGGTGTTATTAGAAACCCAGCTCTGCCAGACAACCTTTGTTTATCAGTTTCCATTGAGAAAGATAAAGACAAAGCCCTGGTCTCATATTTGTTATCTGATCAAATTATACAATTTAATGCTATAATAGTATATTGCCATAGGAGAGACGAATGTGAAAGAGTTGCAGCTGTGTTAAGATCATGCCTGCAAGAAATAGGAAAAGTGAATATGGAAAGCAAGAAAAACAAAAGGAAACGAATGTCTTATATTGCAGAAGCATATCATGCTGGCATGTCTGCAGCACAAAGGAAGAAAATACAAAAACATTTTATGGATGGAACGCTACGCATCATAGTGGCAACTGTAGCTTTTGGTATGGGTATCAACAAGTCTGATATAAGATGTATTATACATTACAACATGCCCAGCAGTTTTGAGTCCTATGTGCAAGAAGTTGGGAGAGCTGGTCGGGATGGACAACTTGCGTACTGCCACATAATTTTAAGTAAAAGTAGTAATGACAAAAATGAGCTTTTGAAACACATTCATGCAAACTCTATTGATAGACCTACTATTAGGAAATTACTTTCAAAATTATTTATTCCTTGTGAATGCCCTAAATTGAACAGTGATACATCTCAATCCTATTGTAAGGGTCATGAAGTTGGAATCCCTATCGATGAAACAGTGGAAGAACTGGATTTGCCTTCCGAAAATATTGCTACCCTACTATGTTATGTTGAACTACATCCTAAACAATATATAAAATTTTTAAGTAACGCTTATATCAATTGTAAAATTTCTTCTTATGGAGGTCCGAAAAAAATTCATGAAGCAGCAAAGACATGCCGACCTTTGGCAATGGCATTATTACTAGAAAATAAAAAGGACCCTGGAGTTATGAGTAATAGTGTCCTAGAAGTTAATGTAATTGAAATAGCAGCTGCTATTGGCTGGGAAAGTGGCGTAACTAAATACCAACTAAAAAATTTAGAGTGGATTACTGAGTCAGGAATGTCGCAAAGGTCTCATTTAAAAGTAGAGTTTAATACTCTTGGTTTCAGAATTAGAGCTAGAGGAGATTTAAGTGCAGTAGAACTCGATAGTATTTTGGATGATTTGCATAATTCTGTGATTTCTCAAGAAAAGACTCGGCTGTACCAGTTAGAAGAATGTAACATAGCTTTCCACAAGTTGGGAAATTATTCGTTAGAAAATACCCACTTATCTAATGAGGCCCTGTTAAAAACTTCAAATGAGTTGAAAAATACAATACAAGACTATTTCGAAAGAGAAAATCTACCAGTATCCATGAGTTTAGAAGAGAGACCACTAGACGTCGAAAGAATCATATCGGATGTTCGGTCTATTATATGTATTTACAAGGACTGCACTTTTACAGGGCGAAGTATAGCACGAATATTCCAAGGAATCTCTTCTCCGAATTTTCCCGCTATTGTGTGGGGGAAATGTAAATTTTGGCGGTCTCATTTACACGAAGACTTCAATGGAATAATTAAAATAGCTACACAGCAAATAATTCAAATGAAAACATAATACCAATTTCTATATTTTACCGAAAGTTTGGCCAGAATACATACTAAGAGATAAATGCTGACCAGGTTCTTTACAATAAAAACAGTATAAGTACCTACCTTGCTTCCTTGCTTCATAATATTATTATTTTAAAACGAATGACGTACCTACGTTTGGACGAGGATATAAACATTCGAATTATATGCGATCTTATATCTACTTACCTAATAATTATTATTGTACACGTGTTTGATAAAAGTGATAATAAAACTTAATTTATTTTGTCATAGCTATTGTTTTCTTTATTCTAGAACCAATCCAATTTTTGTACCGAGTTAAGAAAAGTAAAGTAGAAGTAGATTAAATAACATCATTACTTTTAACCGACTTCCCAGAAAGGAGGAGGAGGATATTTACATTTTTATTAGGTTTGTTCGCGCTTATCACCTTCATTTTTCAATATACACTGGGTATATTGAAAATTAAAAAGTCGCGGTGGCCTAGTGGGTAAAGAACCAACCTCTCAAGAATGAGGGCGCGGGTTCGATTCCAGGTCAGGCAAGTACCAACCAATGCAACTTTTCTAAGTTTGTATGTACTTTCTAAGTATATCTTAGACACCAATGAGGGATTATTCCCGCTCGGTAACACCCTTTCGTCGACACTGTGGACTATCGGGAAAAAAAAGTTTCGTTCGTTCCGTGTCCATGAATGCTGGTTTTTATTTGTTTGGATTTTTCCAGATGGTCAACAGTGTTACCGAACGGGAATAACCCCCAATGAGTGTGTTTCGGATGGCACTGTAGGTCCCGGCTGTCATTGAACATCTTTGACAGTCGTTACGGGTAGTCAGAAGCCAGTAAGTCTGACACCAGTCTAACTAAGGGGTATTGGGTTGCCCGGGTAACTGGGTTGAGGAGGTCAAATAGGCAGTCATTTCTTGTAAAGTACCGGTACTCAGCTGAATCCGGTTAGACTGGAAGCCGACCCCAACATAGTTGGGAAAAAGGCTCGGAGGATGATGATGACACTATATTGAAATTGTACAGAATTCATTCAAATTCAAAAGCTGATTGATATAGCGCGTAATGGGTCCTTAAAAAATTATCCGTGGGCCCTACGGTTTTGGTGGTCTCATGGCTACTGGTAGGTACCTGCCTACTGAACGTCAGCGTTTTATGAAATCTGAGTTTTTTTGGTTCAAGAGATTTACTACTTGATCTCAGGCTTCCACGTTCCCTCGAAACCAATTAAACCTTGGAAACGGAGCCAGGAAATTCAGCAATCGGATTGGATCTCAGTCGAATCGAGTCGAACGTGAATAGTATGTTGCAACTATAGCGAAGGCGCGAGAATGCGCGCGCACCAATTTGAGTAGTTAGCGCGCGGCGCGCAGACGCGCGAATTCCGACGAATGCGCGCCTTCTCCGAAGTAATGGTGTGCGTTATCTGCGCTGTGGAGTTAAGGTTGAATTTGTTATGTTCAGTTTTGGATAGACGCTTCGATGCGCGTCGACTCTGCGCTAGTATAAATCGACTCTTAGAAGAAAACATATACGCTTCAATCGTGATTGGATCTTAGTTGGATGTGAATCGTATGTCGCTTAAGTAAAATTAGGTAGTAGAATCGCGGCCCAGATCTAAAGCAGAGAGCCAATCCCGCATCCATATGCAGGGCATTTAATATACGAACAATACCTACGCCATAATAGTGAAATATTATAGACTAAACAGGGCAGTAGGTACCTACCTAGATAACAGATAAGTTGCAGGAATAAATAAAACTAAGATTGTAACTATCACAATTTTAAAGGTATCAGTCAAGTTCATACACAATCGAATTTAGTTATACGGTCCGAAAAAAACAATAATATCGATTTCATTACGTATATTAATAATTTGTAAGAACGGAAGTCTCGATGGGCGAATTAGACTCGCACTTAGCTCGTGTAACTGCTTCGGATATATAGCTCTTGAGTATACTTCAAACAATTCTAAGCTATATAGAACAATTATAATTATTTGTCATACTCTTTCCATTCGGCCAGTTACCTTATTAACTTTGCCAATAGTACCTTTAGGATCTGGTGACAAAGAACTCCACTGTGTTGAAACACAATTTTCAAATTTTTGGCGTCCGCATACTAATTTATCATCGATTTCTTTATTTAGCATAATGCATGAACCCAATACATTATAAAACTCAACTGTCAGTCCATCAATCCACTCTTTTAAATCTTGATTTATCCTTTGGACATTTGAATGAGATATTTTTTGTAATAAAATACTTTCTTCGTATTCAGGAACAAAGTTCTTTGGTTTGATATTTGAAAAGTTTTTGTAAGAATTTTGAGATCCACTGTGAATAATACTAGATTGTTGATGCGTCAATTCTTTACCGGAAAAATATTCTAAAGGTGATATAAGAAACTTGGTTGCTACTATTATTTTATTATTTTCTAATAAGCCAACTTTCCAAATTCCGGGTAAAAGTGGTGACTTTAAATTTGGTTTCACTATATTTGTAAGATTGTTTTCATCCACATGTATGTTATTAACGTCACCAATGGTCCCTGTAGGGTCTAACCAAATTAACGTAAAATTTTCACTCTTTTTATCAATCTGAGTTGAAAATTCGTATAGCAGCATAGGCTCAGACAAAGGCCCTAAAATATTTGCTAAGTTCCTGAATGTCATTTCTTTCTGATCATAATCAGAACTTACTTTAAATTGTTTTACATTATCTACAATTGGGTTTTCAAAATTTAGTTCTATATGTTTTTTAGGTTTATACCAAGTTTCCAATAATATTTCTATGTTACCATTAACAAAAGCTTTGTGAAGAATTAAATTGCCTTTATAAATATCTGCATGATTATATGAATTAATTTCAATGATCTCATCAGGTTCTATAATGCAACCTTCTTCAAACAGGATTTTTGCGTTGTGTCGAATTATACTTCCAGCATGTGTTAATATTATATCGTCAGAGCCAGCTGTTAAATCTTCTATATTGTATATACTTTGCCAATATGCTTCTAAGTTTGGTATCAAATAATGATCTTTAAATCCAATAAATTGCTCAACTCTGTTTAATATTTCTTGATTAATTACAGGTTCAAACTTGCGAGCAAAAAATAGCTGCCTGTCTTGCGTGTTTTGGATTCTCGGCCAATCTTCTGTTCGGAAGTCGTTAGGAGAGCACCCGCACCAATCAACCACGTGTTTATACTGACATTTACATCCCAATTTTCTTTTCCAGTTCGTAACATGTAAATTATTATCAACATAAGAGTTACAAAAATGGGAATTTCTTAATACTGTATGAAAAAACGATTCTGCTGGTAACAGCGTATGCTGAAATATTACATCCAAACCACTTAAAAGTTCGTCTTGTTTTCCAACCACATATGAAACAAACTGTGGGGACAGCGCAATCCAATCGCTACCACCGTCTATCACAATACCTCTGGGTAGCTTCCTTTCACCGACACGCCACATATGCGTATCACACTCAATGAATGTTTTGTCAAGGCCCTGTTTCTTTATAAATCTCTGTACTTCTCGTCCATGTGACTTCACAAAGTTAAGGCCCTTATTAACAGACAAAAAGTTTTCTAATTCTTCTAATGACTTGATAGGAAAATCACTTTCACTTAAATTTATTACAAAATCCCATTTCCATCCAAGTGCCATAAAATCTTTCATAGCTGCGAGTAACATTTTGAGCAAAGAAGCGCCTCCCCAAATAGTGGAATATCTATTTGTAGCCAATCTTATATTTGGAAGCTGCTCAAGCACAGACAATTTTCTGTGTAAATAATCCTGACGCTGAAACAAAATAAAATAGGCAATAGAAATACACAATATTATTATAAAGGTGAAAAATGCACAAACGGCTTATTGGATTTTGTTAAAACCTGGCAGCAAAATGGCTTATATATTATTATCAGAATAAAACAACATGTTGTATGCTATTATCCCTACTAATATTATAAATGCAAAAGTAACTCTGTCTGTCTGTCTGTCTGTTAAGCTTTCACGTCTAAACCACTGAACTGATTTTAGTAAAATTTGGTACAGAGATAAGAGTTGACTTTGAGAAAGAATATAGGATAGTTTTTATCCCGGACTTTTGAAGAGTTCTCTTGGAAATGCGATATAACCGAACTCGACGCGGGTGAAGCCGCGGGCGGAAGCTAGTATATATTTAACTTTACTATTTTATTTTAACCAACTTTCCAAAAAGAGGAAATTTTTCAAGCAATTTTTGTATCTACCTATGATGTCCTCCTACTCGATTATCGGATGCTGTTCTCATGTAAGGCGATTAGCCAACTGAGTAGGACACATTACATTGCACAAGCATTTGCGCAGACAAGGTGCCTATTTGCTAGGACGGCAATCCGACACGACCGGAGAGAGGTCATGCGCAGGGCCGACATTTACGTGCTATCCGATGCATGGGTGTATCAATTATTAACTTCCAGGTTCTGGGCTGCTTTGTGATAGTTTATAAAACCCACAAAGCGATTTCTGCCCAACCAGGGAATCGAACCCGTGATCAGCAGTCGCGCTTGCGAGACGACCAACGAGGCAGTTAAACGACATCTATCTATCTATACTGATATTATAAAGAGGATTGTTTTTTTTTCGTTTGTTTGTTTATAATGGATAAACTCAAAAACAACTGGATGGTTTTAAAAAAATCTTTCACCATTAGTAAGTTACATTATCTGCGAGTAACATCTATATAAAAAAAAAACCGACCAAGTGCGAGTCAGACGAAGGGTCCGGGCCAGGGTAAAATAAGCAAAAAAATCACGTTTGTTGTATGGGAGCCCCCCAAAATATTGATTTTATTCTAGTTTTCAGTATTTGTTGTTATAGCGTCAACAGAAATACATCGTCTCTCAAAATTTCAACGCTCTAATTATCACGGTTCATGAGATATAGCCTGGTGACAGACGTACGGACGGGCAGAGGAGCGAAAACAATAGGTTCCTAATATATAAGCCCTAACTTAAAGGCTTCTAAACTATAGAATCGATTTAAAAATAAAGTCAAAAGAACTATCTAAAGGATTGTAGTAATTACATAGTGTTTGGGCTTATTTTATTAGTGTCGATGATAATTTTCCACAGTAGTGGGTTATTTTATGACAGCAAACATAACATCATCATAACAGTAAACCCACTACTTCTAAAGCAAACACTAGAAGGTGCTGCTATTGGTATTGTATGAATGGCTAACAACAATAATAGCTAACATCTTGTATAAAATACTAAGGGATAGGAATACTAGACAGTCTTTAACTTACCTTATCAACGTGTATATAAAAGTAGTGATTGCTTCTGTACAACGCGTTAATTAATCTATGAACTTGTCTCAAAGCACGTCCATTCAGTGTCAGCAGAAATACGATTTGTACAGGTTCTTTAGTTAAGCTTGATGTTTTAGGTACTTGCGGGGTAAATTCTGCAAAAAAATATGTAAAATATATTTATTACTTATGTAAGTAACTAAAATAAATATAACTTTTTCAAAAAAATTCTACAGGTTTTGTGTTTTAACCTAATGAACCATTTTTCTCTCAGAATTTAATAAAAAATTAGGGTGTCTGAGGTTTTGCACATTAAATATAACACTTTTTATAATACTCTTAAGTATTACTTACTTGATAAACCAGTTTCATAAATATTCATTGTGAAGTAACCTCCACAATGTTGACTGGAATTTCCTGGACATTTCATGTCACACAAATGGTCTGCCACTGCTGCCGCAGTCTGAGGTAGATTTTCTCCACAAAAGCATTCTGACCTGAGGAAAAATTTTTAAGTTATCCGTATACAGAAGGCTACTCAAGTCCTCATTGGGATATTGACTAAAATTAAATACCATAAGGTACAGACAAGACATATTCTCTACTTGAGGCTCAGTTTCAGCCGAGTGCAGTTTAATTATTATTCTAAAAAAAGAACAATCCTCAAATTCAGATTCTATATTTAAAATATGCTAAGGTAATTTAATATCAAGCTGTATTAAGTGTTCTGGATAGGGTAGAGCGCTCCAAAACAGTGACCGTAAAACATTAAATCATATAATGTTACTTACGCATACTGAACTCCAGCATACAGAAATCCACCTTGGATGCAAATATCCAAACAAGCAGATGGTGAATTTGTATTTGCATAATTCCCATAGAATCCTGTCAGCAATCTCAGTTTCTTCTCATCTGCGTAACATCCTAAATGTTTGCCATAAGTTGTTTGGCCTCGAAGGCAAACATTTGGTAATTCTACTGGATAAAAATTTCCACTCTGAATAAGACATGTTTTATTTACTATTTGCTGTTTGCAATTTTGAGTCTTAGCACGATGAATAGCAGATATAGATTCTCTGCTTTTAATTTCACAAGAAGGCTTAAAGTCTAGTTCTTCAAGTCGTAGATATGTTGACTGTTTTTGATTCTTATTATTTAAAGCTAAATCCTCATCATCACTAAATCCAATGTTATTCTTCCTAGCCGAGACTTCACTCACTATCTGTCTTACACTGGAAATATATCCATTCTTTTTCAATAAATTATCATTTATTGAAGGAAAAAAACTTAATGCTATAAAAATATGAATAAAGAAAGCAAGCAAAACAGTTATCACTAAACACTTTGTATATTTATAATAGTATTTTCTAAACGTAAACGCCATGTCAGAGATATTTCATCTTGTGAGTTTTGCTTAAATAACTATTCATGTGTATAACACTAAATAAATTATCCATTTATAAAAATAATTAATTTCGCTTCATTTTTAAATTATCTTAATATTTAAGGTTATCTAAAGACATTTCAGTAATCACATCACCATAGACAAAATAACATAGGTAGGTTTAAAAAAAAATTGGAGATCATCCAGAGATGTCCAACACTACTGCCACAGATTATTTTTAACAAGCGTAAAGCGATCCCTAAACTGCACAAGATAATTGAGCAAAATTACGTTGTGCTTTATTGATGTTAAGGGTTAATATTAAAGATTGCGCAATGGTTTGACGACTAAATAATCTGTTTGTCGTAACCAACACCTCATGAGGCTTTCGTTAGGCGGCTGGATCAAGGGACTGATTCAGAAGGCAGTACTCCTGGATACAGCGCGTATTGTGAGGAGGTTTCTGTCTCTGGGACCCTAACCACCGGTACCTTCGACCCTGTGCCCGATATCAGCAACCTATTTTTTATATGTTTTTTATTTTTATATTTAAAAATGTAAATTATATGTTTAAAAACAAATAAATGACCAAAATATGTATGTTTGTCGTAATAATATTGACCGTCTATCCCGAGACCCCATTGCTTGCTCCCGTGAATATACGTAGTAACTTCTGTATGTATAGTCGTCTTACAAAATGTACTCTGTGTGTAGGTACGTCCACCTTTTAAAGCACCCTAGCTAAGAGTTACCAAGATATACATTATTTGTAAAACCTAAAAGTCAAACGATTAACTTAAAACTTTTAACTATTACAATATAATACCTAATATTACACTAAGAAAATACTTTATTGGTGCACATAATCGATTCGTGGGATAGGTATTTTATTACCTTGAAATCAACCATTCGCATAACAAGTTTACTTTATAGTCTGTGATTTCGATAATTGTTGATAAACGTAGTTTAATGTTCATTTAATTTTTGACTTTTTTATCATAAGGATAACTTATTTGGTAATTATTACGCCATTTAACACCAGTGTAGTGTAGCTGAAAACTTGTCTTTCGAATTCACACTGAGTTTTTTAAGGTTTTGCGATCATAAATAAAATTGTCATCTTTAACTAAACTTAACACTAATAGTAAAAGAGTACATACGTATAGGTAGGTACACAGAAGATAAATACATTAACTTATGTTTTTTTTTATTATTTTATTTTAAGAATATAGACACATAAAAGTAATGTTTCATACCGTAAAAATGTTGTCAAGACCGAATAATTTAATAAAGACGATCCCAAATAATTTGAGCGCCAGAGAGGTTCACAACAACGGCAGGTTCAAAGGCAAAGTGGCAATAGTCACCGCCTCGACGGAAGGGTAAGTTGTTAACATAATTGAAATAAACCTTAGCATTATCTTGATGTGTCAATATAATGACGCTGAACATCGATTTTGTCAATGCACTGGATAAAATTACATAAAATACATTACATTCCTACTATTTCCTACATAAAATTATCTCTCAGAACTTTGCCCCTGATGTCCGCGTTATATACCTATCTTAGGTAGGTACTTTGTACCAAATTCTATACTTACTAACCTACCTATTACGATGAGTAGCTTCAACGTTCAGGGTCGCCCAGTTACACCAGCCAGACGTAGGTATCATTTTGTATTAGACTAGGGCTGCCATCCGTCCGGGTTTCCCCGGATTTGTCCTCGTTTGGAGGCCGTCCGGGGGCCGTCCGGGCGGGGTTTCAAGAAGGGTCCGGGGAAAACCCGGACACTTTTCATGTAAGAAAGCACCTCATTGAATTTAAGTAGATATATGTTAATAGTAAATGGATTACAAATTAAGTATTTTTTTGTTTAAAAAAAATAGTACTCGTTCGGGGAAAAAATGCGATTTACGCCAAATGTCCGGGTTTTTTTAACGTTTGTGCGGGTTTGGCGAAATTCGAGATGGCAGCCCTATATTAGACGGATACCTAGGTAGGTACAGAGTTCAGAATGTGAAGGTGACAGGTTCTGGCTACATCCTTATCGTCCTAACTCAGCTGACGTGCGTGTAGCAGAGGTAAAACAATACAGGGGTCCATCATAATAGGTACCTAACTGGCTCCACTACTTTTTGGCCATGTGCGGGAAAGCTACTTTTATATCCTTCGGGACGTAAGTGAAACCGCGCGGTTGGAAGCTTTATTCACATTTACGTAGGTACGTAATCGTAATTGTAAAGGCGTGGTGGGCTGTGGAGATGCATCGTGAGGGGAGTGTTAGATTCTTACTCAAGAGCTCTTCTTATATCAGGGTTGCGGTGACCCTTTTGAACAATCTCACGGCCACGGCGGCCCATCAAAAAAAAATACCCTATGGCATATTTATTATTCCCACGAATGATATGGTATCACGCCTAATCTTTATACCTACTTATAAAAAATATATATCTATATCCCTTGGTCACGCGCACGTCACGCGCGAACGGCTGGATGAGCTGAAAATTTGAGGGTAGGCAGCTCAGACCCAAAGCTAGTATCTGATATTTACTTTTAGGTAACATATCCCATTTTAAGTTTTTTAGCGCTTCTGTCGTGGCATCCACTTTATGTCAAATCAAAATCTACTATAAAAATGAATACTAATCGTTTTATTTGTTTCTAGTATTGGATTCGCCATAGCTAAACGTTTGGGCAGTGAAGGTGCGAATGTTGTTATAAGCAGCAGAAAGGCAAAAAATGTCGAAAATGCAGTCAAAAGTTTGCGTGATGAGGGCATTACGGTTGAGGGAGTTGTATGTCACGTAGCCAACGCAGAACAAAGGAAAAATTTATTTGATGTCGTAAGTATAAATAACGTTCATGTACCAATCACTTATAGTTACGAAGAGAAAGTTGAATTATTATGGAATCCCTATGAATTGATGAACCATGAAAGATTGGCTAGAGAGCGGAGTCACCACGGCGGCTAATAGCTTCCGGCTAACAGGCGCTTAAGGGACGTTAAGTGTTGGTTAGCGTCTGCAGATGGCATCATTGCGGCATAAGCCATGGCGACAGGTAGGCCTGTGATACACCTGCCCTGCTTGCTCTATCATCCGAACAGAAACAGGCCTGAAGAGGGCTGAGTAATGTTCGTCACCCACGCGTCTAGTAGGTGAAGGTCCTGCAGCCGCTGGTTGATGTGGCCCATCAAAATTAATTGTCAGGCTAATTACCTTATTCGTGTCGTGCAGCACAATAACAAAGTGATGAACATTTTATTTCAGTTTTACAATTTTTATATTCCCTAAGTTATGGAATACATAAATATTACCTACAATTAATTGGTCATTATTTTTTATTATTTCAGACTAAAAGCAAATTTGGTGGTCTAGATATACTGGTTTCCAATGCGGCAGTTAATCCTGCGGTGTCGCCAATCTTAGAAGTAAGTTATCTTACGGTATCTACCAATAACATTGTGGGATAAATAATTTATTATGTAATTAGGTGCGTTAAGCAGGTTCCTCACCTTTTAATTAAATAATAATACTAGAACTACTAAATATAAAGATATTCAACATACAAAATTATTTAACTGAATATAAATACATATTTTTTTTCTAGACTGATGAAGCAGTTTGGGATAAAATATTTGAAATCAATGTCAAATGTTCCTGGTTGTTAGCAAAAGAAGCTTATCCAGAAATTGTTAAAAGAGGGGGAGGAAGCATTATATTCATTTCGTCGATTGCCGGATATCAAGCAATGGAGGTAAATTATTGTGAATAAGAACCCTTTCTCCTTACATATTTACTATCCAAATAAGCATTCTGAAAATAATATGGAAAAAAATCATCATAGCCAAAAGCAGCAAAACCTCGAATGACAAAAAGAAATTCCGATACCGGGAATCGAACCCGAGCCTCCTGGGTGAGAGCCAGGTATCCTAGCCACTAGACCATATCGGATGCTACGCAATACATTGAAATTACAAATGAGATCCCAAATCTATTTTCATACTTGTAATATTTATCCCATCCCACCGCGCGTCATGATCCATCAGGGGAGCCGGTTCCCGTCCCACACCCTATAAATTCTAACATCTTGCTTAAAAAAAATTACATTCTTTCAGCCATTAGGTCCATACAGTGTGAGCAAAACAACTCTTTTGGGGCTGACTAAAGCAATGGCAAACGAAATTGTCCATGACAATATCAGAGTAAATTGTGTTGCTCCCGGAATAGTTGCTACGAAGTTTGCATCTGCCGTAAGTATTCAATTATTGTCTGTGTGCCTGTCTTTTATCAACGATTATAAATATAAAATTGTGGTGGATTGATCATTGCGGTGGATTGACCATTGTCCATTCTTTTTTATAGATCACAAGTTCGGAAGCAGGCAAAGATAAAAGCTTGTCTATTGTGCCGATGAAAAGATTTGGAAAACCGTCAGAGATCGCTGGCGCAGTGGCCTTTTTAGCTTCAGATGACGCCAGTTACATAACTGGAGAAACAATTGTAACAGCTGGAGGAGCATACGCTCATTTATAATAGAATAAACTTTTATCATGGTGTGGGACTTTACAAATTAAGCTCAAACTACAGACCATCTGAAATTATGATGCTTAATTACCGCATCAACTAAACAGGATTCCTATAGGATTTATAATAACTGCCAGGCATTAGAGAATTCAATCCTAACCTATTTATGAATAAAAGAGTGGGTTCCGTATCTCTGCGGCAGTAATAGCTTGTTTGGGTAATTAATAAAGATTTATTTGAAGGGTATTTATAAGGATGTATGAAATCAAATCGTTATGGAATAAACTATACAATGTTCAAAAATAAATGTTTTACTTAATAATTAACCTTATAATTTAATTATCATCATCAGAATCCAATAGTTCAGTTTTACTGATTCCTAAACTCCTCATTAAATTGCTAGATGGCCCTGGTGCTGCTTTTTCTTCCTTCACACTTTGAATTATATTACCAAGCACGGATTGGCTGTCTTTCAAATTTTCTGTTGTCATTTGTTGTAATTTGGCTTGAAGTTCCTTATCACACTCATCAGAATCATGTTCATTATAATCCATACTGTCGTCATCACTCTCGTCACTTTCACTGTGTTCAGTCCCTGTACTTAATATTTTCAACATTTTTTCTATACAAGAAACAAATTGGTCAGAGTCAAAATTAATGCTATCTGGTTCAGGTAAATCATTGCGGTCTGACTCGATTCCTTCAAAATCGGATGTTTCTTTTAGAAAAGAAGACAATTCCTCTGTTAATCTTTGAGATGTAACCACATCATCAGTTTTTATTTTGGACTTTTTGCCATAGCGAGTATACAATAATTGATTTAATTGTTCTGGATTTATGTTTAACCAGTCTTCATTGTCTCCCAGATTGCTTGATTGTTCAGTTAATTGCATAGACTTCAAAGACTCTTTCAATGTTGAAAATTCATTTGACACCATAAGGTCTGTCATAATAGTGGAAACATGGGAACTGACAGGGCATTCTACAGTAGAATAATACTGTTGTGCTCTTTCAAGTAAGCTACTATACTCTTTTGAGCCCTCAATATTGTTTCTAAAATATCCATTTTGCTTTAGGCTTTTTAAAAATCTATGATACTCTTTTGATGAATACAGGTCATTGCCAGAGGCCTTGTTCATTATAATTTGATACCCACACATTAATTTAAGACCTAATATATTTTTCTTATCATTTTTCAGTCCAATAAAATGTTTAGCACTAGTTATAAGTTTTGAATGCACTAATGAAGCATACAAAAATTTCGTGAATTTAACTTCTATTGTAATGCAATCATCAAAATTTATATTTTTACAACATTTTGCATCTATCACATCATGGTTACAATATGCATCAACAATTGGTGCAATCAAAGATGGTTTTAGAGTCAATAAAGTTGCGAGGTTGGAAGGTAATGTTACTGCAGCTCTATGAATATGTTCCAAAATTTTTTCAGGATAATTACCTATACGATTCAGGATAGCTTCTTGAATTTGATTAGGAGCTTGTGTTAAATGTGGTGTTTCATTTATAATTCTCAGAGCTTTTTGTAACTCAAGCTTATCTTCTAGTGGTACAACTTGTGGAGGTATAATGTGAATATGATGGTTGTAAATGAAAACCTGTAACAATTATACAAATTAAAAAAGGAAACATTTTTAATGTGTTTAGTTAGGTGCTTCTTATTCTTACTTAAATTAATCAAGTACTATAGCCAATTATTTATTAATAAAAAATATTTATAAGTACTATAACAAAACTACTAAAGTACAATTAGGTAGAAAATATAAAATGATAGTCACAATTATGGACCCTGATGGGCACAGCAAAACAAATAGAAGAGAGGATTCTGACCATGAAAAAATATTATTACATTATTGTAAACACAAAATTTACACGGTTATTGGTTAAAGAGGTACTTTAAGACGAAATTTCCACAATAAATATAGAGGCGACTTACCCGATTCTCAGTGCTTTCAGGGTTAGCCCAAGACTGCAATAAGTTGGCAGCTTCTATCAGAAGAAAATCACCATCATTGTCTTTCACTTGAATGATCAAGTCTTTATATTGTTTGGATAATTCCAAAATAATATGAACTATAAACCACTCATCTTCTAGGTTATCACCAAAACATGTGGTACTACAGAGGTACCTAGGTTGATCTGCAAAGAAAGAGATTAAAACTTAGAAAATATATCATTGACTAAATACTCTAGTTGCATTAAAAAGCATATACAGATGACATTAACTTTACCTGTATCTTTGTTGACAATAGGAACATACACTTGAAACTCATCTCGATGCCAAATGTAATCTTTACTTTTGGACTTTATGAAATTATTAAGCTCCAAACACCGCTCTTCAAGAAGTAATGTATTGGAATCAAACTTGGAAGAGAAAAACAAACACAGAATGGTATCATCAGTAGGAGGTTCTACTGGTAGGTTACATTGACTTGACATTTTATTTGTAGTTATTTTGCAGTATTCAGTACGTTTTCAAAAGGATTCTCTGAAGATGCAATATCTGAATAGTGTAATAGTGTTATAATTGACGCTTTTCCCCAGGAGGAGATGTAGTAGATAATAAAGAATTGAAAACAAACTTGGATTGTTTCTCAAATTTAAATTGACATGATTGACAAGAATGTCAAAGTCTTAAGTCAATCATTGGCATTTCTTTGATATTTCTTTGACATTCATGACATTAGTTAGTTTTTTTTTTCTTTGGCTCAAATAAGGACTGGACCACATGCATGTTCAAATCAAATCAAATTAAATGGTTTATTTGTGAAACACGGGTATGGTACAAAGATCTTAAAAAATATACAATTGTTCATGCCGTGATCAGCCACGTGTTTATAGTTTAAAAAATCGGTAAAGCTCGATCCATGATAATAATCATCATCAATGATATAATCAGCTTACTGAGGCTAAGGCACTCCCTAGACGATCAACTAAATTGCGCAATAATATTACGTATCGTGCATCATCCTCCGAGCCTTTTTTCGTGCTTTTTTTCCAATCATGTTGGGGTCGGCTTCCAGTCTAACCGGATTCAGCTGAGTACCACTGCCATCCGAAACGTGGCAGTGGTATAATCACAGCCATATTACGTATCGTGCATTGAACTTAATATTGAAGATTGCTCAAGGATTTTTCACTACTACTTAATCTTTTTATTGCAAAATGGTATTGTAGGTCTAAAATTTTGTAGGTAAAAAAATTGATAAGGCCGCTTTACACAAACTTTTTTTCATTTTGGCGTTCCAGCTGTGCAAGAGAGCGACAGCGACACCAGTGACTTGTTCCAATAATCACCTAGGTGATGAGCCCCTAGCATGGGCAGACCTACTTAACCAGATCTAGATTCCAATCCTCAAAGCCTGCTTTTTTTTTCAAAAGACGGCAAATCAATATGTGCAGATGTTTTTAGTTTCTACAAGTTATACTACCAAAAATATTAACTTATAAACAGAAAAATATACTTATTAAAATCGCAAATTTTTATATCTTTCATTACCTATTTTTTATATATATATATAGAACCTGGGTATAATAACAACAAAGATTACTATGTACTTATTACAAAAAATCGTGATATGTATTAATAAAACAATATTTAACATTCCCACTGGCAAGTATATTATTATAAAATTAATCGATTTTACAAAGGTGGTAACCAAGTTTTATTATTGAATATATTAAAAAGTACTTAAGTACTGACATAATTACTTCTCCTCACGTACCGATATTATCTATTCTTCATCTTACTCTATTTGTAAGACCATGAAGACAATGTTATACAGACAGCGAAACAAAACTGTTGTACTGTGCAATATTGCGCTTCAAGATATCGGCACATAATCCCAGCACTCTTTCAAATCTGAAAACGAAATGTAGATCGTTTATTTTTTATCATTATAACAGTATAACAGTCCAGGTAACTTATTGGTTTTTTGAATTACATACATAATTTCGCTTATAGTTCTTTACAAATTCATTCAAAGAGAAAAATATTTCCAAAGAAAGGGGTGAAAAATCACGGGAAACAGTTATTATTTAATAATGGCCGTAAATATTTACCGGGCGCGATCAAGCTTGACACATTTAAGAGATCCGGCAGCGCGTACTGTTGCTGCCCGTGGCCTGTCCAATAACAGTGCAATTTCTCCAAAATAATCAGAAGGTCCCAACCGACCTACTTCTACTGCTGAACCTTCTCCCTGGCCACTTCTTTGCTGAAGCACTACTGCGGTTCCTGGAAATAGTTCCTCAATCGTTACTTTTTGCTTGTTTACGTTGTATTACGTCTTCACGAAAAAACTGCTGAGTTGATTTATGTGTAAGTGAAATTAGGCATGCAGACAGATCCTGGGTATAATCTAGAATTTTCTAAAATTATGAAGCTGAAGAGTTTTTTTGTTTGCTCAAACACACTTAGGAATGACTGGTCTGACCGAGTACGCGAAGTGCTCCCGGGTGGGTGAAACCGCTGGGGCATGCTATTACCAAATATTTTCAAGAACTGCTTTAAAAAAGAATCGTCAAGTAGGACAAGGAATATTTCGCTATAGCTTATTCGAAATTGGAACAACATTACCTTCTACTATTATATAAAAGTCATTGCCGGGTTCTCCTTGTCTCACAATGATCTCGCCATCAGTGAATGAAACAGGTTCTAATGCATCCGCAACTGTCAGACGTTCCCATTTCTCTAAGCTTTCTGAAACATAAAAAAAATATAAGGTACGCATTTTATTTCTATACTCATAGCATGGGGAACTCGAGGTGAAGTAATAGCTGCCCCAATGGTTTGTTCAGAAAAATCAGTCATATCATACTAATACGTAAGGGTCCATTCTGATAGACCGGCTCGGAGAGCATGGGCGCGCATTTTTCTTTTCACACAGACCGGAGTCGGCTCCGATCGGTTGCGATGCAATTGGAGCCAAACGTCAGCAAGACGAAAAAAAGTACACGATCGGAGCCGATCGGAGCCGGTCGGCTCCTCTTATTATTTCACACCGAGCGCCTTCGAGCATTCTTAATGACAAACGCAGTGCGCGTGCAAAAATAAACCTTACTTCAATCAAATACTAAGTACTCAATTTCCAACGTGTTAAGATTTTGCTCTCCTCTCCGGTCTGTCTGAACGGACCCTAATGCTTAACTACTAAATACATAGCCCGTCTTAGTAAGTTCTAAATGTATTAAACTTTCTTTTTTGCGATTGAAATACAGATAACAAAATATCACTTACCTAAAATAGAAACACGCGACAAGAATTCATCGTACATACGTCGTTTTCTTATAGTGGAACCCATTAGTATACGACGATAAGAGTCGCGATCCAAGCCCCATAATTTCAAAGGAGTGCGCGCACGCACGGTGGCTGCTCTGGGAGTTCCGTATATCAGTGCCAGTTCACCAAAACTGCCTCCTTCCCCAATTGTTGTAACAGGTTCTCCATTCACTAAAACCTAAATTTTCCAATAGTTAGCATTTGATCATGCTCTAGATTCTTTTTATTTTTTCTCGTTTAGGTAAAAACTTACTTCAACTTCACCAGAATCAATAATGTAAAAGTTGTCCCCTTCGTCTCCTTGCCTGATGACTGTCTCCCCAGGGAGACACTGGACGGGGAACATAGCATCAAACATATCTGCTCTCTCCGATTCATCCAAATGTGTAAAAAGAACATTTGAAGCTATGGCACGCGACAAAGCACCCATTGTCTTGTAATCCTTTGGCACCACCTAGAATTATTTCAAATGATTTCATGTCAAACGGAAGGAATAATATATATTTTTTAACACAAAAAAAAAATATTCTGGTTACCTTTTTAACATAGCTGGTAGCATCTTCCTCTGTGACTGGTTCTGCGCTAATGCCTCCGCGTCTGCGCGGGGGCTGGCCTCCTGGCACGGGTAGTGGTGACAGTTCACCGTCCGCTTCACCTTCCGATGCCGCAGCCGCAGCTTGAGCAGCCTTAACTTGTTCCTTAAAACATAAGCGAATATTTATAACTTAAGAAAGAACTTTTTAAGGAATACAGATTTTCCTGAAAATTAATTTTCGTTCAATCATATTTATATAACTAGCTAGTAGCTTCAGCCCGCGACTTCGCCCGCGTAGTGTTCTGTTATATCGCATTTCCGAGAGAATTCTTCAAAAGTCAGAGATAAAAACTATCCTATGTTCTTTCTCAAGGTCAACTCTATCACTGTACCACATTTTATTAAAATCAGTTCAGTGGTTTAGACGTGAAACTCGGTGAAACCGTAACAGACAGACAGTTACTTTCGCATTTATAATAATTAGTAGGGATAATTATGCCAAAAAGTACAGACGATAACTTTTGGATGACCTGCTTATTTATTTTCGTTTGCAAGTTGGCTTTATTTAAAATCGAAACTAGCATAAGTCATCGCTTTCACAAGGGAACTACTCGAACATCGCGCACCTGGAGAATTGTATCGTCAAAAAGCGGGCCTAACCCAACACTGAAAGAATTTTTCATATTCGTTCAGTAGTTCCTGAGATTATCGCGTTCAAATACACTTTTCGCCCACACAATATTTATTATCTGATTATATTAATGTATGGCCATACCACTTTTAGATAAAATATGAGAACATCACCATTAAGTAGATTACACAATAAAAGCTAACCACATACCATCACAGAAATGTTGACGATCAATCTGCAATCATTTACAGGACCAATATATAAATATAACACTATTAATTATTGCACATTAAATTTTTACTGAAGCACTTGAGGAATTACTGTATACTGGTATTTAAATAAACCAGAACTCATATAGAAAAGTAACATTATACATGTTATTCATTTAACAATATAAGGAAAACTATCTGTAAACCTATGAGGATATTTCAGGTTTCTAATTAAAATACCTACTTCAAAACAGGAGGAAGATTTGGGCTGATGTTTACTATAAATATGTAATTTATTGTATTGCTATTATACATAAATTTAAGATATGAAGAATGGTTATACATTATAATAACAAAATATCTACATGTATTTAGATGTTTGTAACCAACTTCCAAAAAAGAAGATACTCAATTTAGTTGTTTATTATACATATATGTAGGTATATTTTTATTTATTTTTGTTTGTCTTAACCAACTCAGCCATTAAAGCCAACACATTTTCTTTTTCCCTGATTTCAAAAATAGGAGGTTTTCAGTTTGACTTGTGTGTAGTATATTTTTGTATGCTGCGGTTTTTTTAGCATATTTATCAGAGTTAGAAGTATGTTTTAAGATTATTGAAGTTGATTACTAAGGTCTGCCCCAGGTATCAAGCATCGAGGGGTGACAACATGCTACATAAGTGTGTAACTGAATTTACGGATAAAAACACTCTCAAATCAAATTTAATTAAAAAAAGCTTAATATTTAAGATTATGTTGATAATAGAAATAGGGGGCATTTATTTATCTCAATGTGTTTGGCTGCCCTGAAAATTATTGAACTGCATTAGTATACAAGAAAACAGGTTAAAAAATTATATGATTTTCATGATTTCTTACGTAAAAAAATTGCACTTAGGTACATTACATTACTTTATCAGCTTCCTATCATTATGTAACGAAGTCCTTGTGAATCTGAAAATTTTATTTTCATAAAAATTATCCATGGAGTTTCTTGCTAGTTCTCCTCCATGAGACCACTTTTTTGCAACCATGCAACTAGTGTAATATTTCACAAGATCCCGCAAAGGCCTATTTGGATTGAAAAGATTTGACTTTAACTAGTTTGATCATTCTTATAACATAATTGTCATTACTGTGAACAAACCACGTCTTCATATACTAATATTATAAAGAGGAAAACTTTGTTTGTTTGTAATGAATAGGCTAAAAAAGTACTGGACCGTTTCTAAAAATTCTTTCACCATTCGAAAGCTACATTATCCATGAGTAACATAGGCTATATTTTATCCCGGTACGGGCAGTAGTCACCATGGGACACGGGTAAAACCAAAAACGGCAGGCTAAATGGAAAACAGCTAGTGCAAATATAAAATTGTAAGTATATCTCGAGAAAGAAAACTGGTAGAGATATAAATTAATAAAATGGGTTTATAACCAGAACTGCAATTATGGTGCTTTATAAGATAACATAAGAAGCTGTCCTTATATTTAGATTGGTATATCTGGAGATAATAATGAATATATACATGCAACAGCAAAATCTGACCATAAGATGAGCCATTGACTGCAGTACTAGGTCCAGACTTCGACACAATGTCAAATAATTTATAAGAAATTATCTGTTTGCACCATGCAAATTATATGTTTGCACCTTTGCACCAAAGATGCTGCAGACAAGTGTTATCAATCAAGTGAAACTGGATAAAGGCAGCTGAATAATAAATTAATTTAATTCCCAATTATTAAATGAATTTGTAGGAAATAAACAAACAGGTTTACATAATAGAGTTGCCTATATTTTTTAAACAGTTTATGCCAAGGAGTAGTTCAGGAACCAAGTAAATGGCTAGTTGTATACAAAACTAGTACTGAAGGATAAGCAAAACGAATAACTCTTGATTGAACACCCTTTGCTACACTCTGACCCAGAAGCCACATTCTTTACTTTTTTTACTTTACTCACCCGTTCTAGTTTCTGGAAGTACTGTCTTAGAAAAGACACTGGATTATCAGGCTTATTTACACACAACTGCACTATACAATCTTTCAATAGTAAAGGAATATTATGGCTCTGAATATAGTTTTCACACTCATGTAAACATTGTTCTTCTTCCATTTTTCAAATTCCAATCTGGAAATTAGATTGATCTGTCATTGAGAGGATTTTTACTATTGTTTATGTATTGGCCTGCAGGTCTGTGAATATGTTGTAAATATTTATGTATGAATAAAAAGGCTCTACAGTAATATTAAAATTCAGTGCCAATTTTCGTAATATCTTTTAGACTTCTACGATTTTCTACAAAGAGACAAACCACAAACTGACAGGAACATTTTTGCTCTAATAGGTCCCTCAGACGATCAAGTCGATTTGACAAGTCTACAAGCTTAAAGAAAATAAAATAATAATAAATGAGAATATTGTTCGTTTACTAACGTGGATTTGATGACTTGCTTTATAAGAATTGATAAAAAAATAATTTCAAGAGTTTAATTAAGGAAATTTCCACATTTTTGTTACTTTATTTTGGTATTATTAAACCAGTGCTTTTATACCAATAATAACCAAATCATTCCAATTTCGATAAACCAAAAAGACCAATCGTAAATTACAGCCTTCAAATAATTTATTATTTTCAATTTAACATAATATATAAGTTAGTAATACTAATAATCCCATTGTATTGTTTTAAATGATATTTAGCATCGCAATGTGAGTGAATTGAGGGATTGCCAAAAGTGATTTAATTTGGGCTATGGCTACTTCATCGGACGCACGCATGGCGTCAAGTCCGCTATCAAGATCAAGTGAAACTTTTAATCACGTGAGACTTGTCAAGTCTTGATCGTCTCAGAGACCCGTAAGATACAATCCTACATCTATGGTATGTACTCCTAATATAATCTGTAGAAAGCGGGGCCACAGATAGTAAAATTATTAAGGTTGGAACAGACTTCACGTCGCGAGCGACGTATTACTCGTCGTTCGTCGTGACTCTTCGTCCTCACTTCGCTTCGGTCGGGAGTTTGTCTATGGTTCAAGTGATGTGAAAGTGTTCAAATGATAGAAAGCGGTTAAAAATATCGATTCTTTACTCGGTTTTGGTATCATACCAAAAATGCCAGTATCGTATCAATAGTATCGATTTCTTGACGTATGTCTCGAATATACCTTTATTCATTATTATTTTTTTTACCTATTAGGTGTTTATTTATTAATTACAATACTAATAATTACAATACTATTATTTTGGATAAATGAGAAAACACATTTTCATTATTTAATTATTTTTTTTTTTACATTAACATTGTTATTAAATTAATTTTCAAAATAAGAGATTTTGCATAACTCAACATTTGATATGTACATGAACTGTGATCTAAATAATATCCGTCAAAATTAATTTCGATGTCTATGTTATAACTTGGTAAGTTTTTTTTGTCCTTAATAATCATTAAAATGATTTCTTTGCTTCTGGGGCAAAAGAAAAACGTATCGATAACTCATAAGTATCGTAACTAATATATCGATACCAAAAGTAGTCAGTATCGATACCTCATAACGGAACGAACCGATAACCAAACGGACATCCACATCCATCACTGCGCTGCGCCATCGCCATCATCGGTCGAAGATGGAGGCTGCCGAATCTGACGCCGGTGCTAAAACTCATTTGGAGAATGCTCTTACAGAAGATGAAATCGCCAATTTACCTCAAGTTATTGCGGGGAAAATCAACGCATATATCGACAAACAGTTTGAAGAATATTTAACAGCTAAAGCACTTCATGAAACTAACAAGTCACAGATTGGTGAGTGACCGGTGTTTTCTGCCTGACGCTTTCACAGTATTTTTTACTACACAAAACATATGTAAACATGATATTCTTGACTATGAAATAATTTATTCTGGAAACTAGCCTTTTTAAGGCCACAGTTTTACCGATCGTAATCACTTTTATGCAATTTATAACTTGTCACACGAAATGGTACTTACTACCTACAATGTATCCTCATTGTTTAGTTTTATCAAAAACATAACCTTTCAGACATGATTATTGTCTGACAACTACTAGTATTCTTTTTCTATTCATCGTTTTAGCAGCCCTAATAATCTTTTTATAAATACCCTATCTTCTTGACCTAATTATTTAGGTTTATGCATAATTTGGTTCAGACTGTGTTGTCCAAAACTCCAATTCAGTTTGAACTCCAAATAGGTATTGTAATAATTTGCTTGTTTGCATGTTTAGTAATGCTAAGTTTTGTTTATTTACTGGAGAATAAGAATCATGTGTATTATTTCTCTCACATGGATGGAACCTATATGGTAGGTAGTTCATATTGCATTTGTTTGATGGGGCTAAAATACGATACTTAGGCTGGTTTCTATATAAACATCTGTGTTCAAAAATTAAAACCTTGGAAATTGAAAGTGAAAATATATAGGTTTACAGGTAGTTTTAGGGAAACTGTCATTTATTTTGTCATTGAACTCAGGCCTTATTACACTTTTTACATATTTATCAATTCCTTCTCAAATCTATTGCAATTGTGTGAGATCTCATAATGCATTTTGTTAGGTGTAGGAACTATAAGTACTCAATGTTAATAGGATTTTTTATTAAAATACATATTTTAGTACTTTCTTATTTTAGGCTAAAGTTTGGATTTTCACAAGATTTTTAGCGACATATTTAACCAAATGTAGTTATGTAAAGACAATAACATCATTTGTATTTTACAATAGGTACTTATATAAATACCCTTTGGGGTGCCGCCAGCGACTCCAATAAGATAATCATACGAAGGGTGCAAAACTACATCTTAAAACAAATATCAAATGCACTCTGGTTTAGCAGAATGTCAGATGTTCACAAAGTACTCGGAATACCGAAGGTAAAAGAGTGAATCTTAATGCTGCCAGTTACAAAATTAGACTACAGAAGCACCCAAACCAACTTGCGGGGCAGCTTACAGTACCTGAGACCACTCATCAGCTAAAAAAGCGGCAAGACATCTACACGTTTAGTTGACCAAGTTTAAAAGAAAGGTTCTGCTCCACTGGGAGTACTGACCTACCCACCACTTAAACTTCACCATATCTGCTTGTAGTCATAAGACTGATCGCATGATTGCAATAGAAAAAAAAATATATGAATACCCTATCTTCATGACAAAAACGTACTCATTCAGGGAAAAAATGCGATTTACTCCAAATGTCCGGGTTTTTTTAATGTGTGTTTGGCGTAATTCGAGATGGCAGCCCTATATACAGGTAGTTTAGGGGTAACTGTCATTTATTTTGTCACTGAACTCTGGCCTTATTGCACTATTTACATATTTATCAGAGCATTCTCAGATCTATAGAAATTGTTGTAGTTATGTAAAGACATCATCTGTATTTCACAATACTTAGGTACCTATGATAGGTTTATATTTTACTACTCTTTTTAATGTAGAAAATTAAATATGTTGGTACTAGATTTTATTTGAGCAGACACTTAACTAAAGGTAAATAATCTTGATAGGATTTTCAGGGTTCCATAGTCAACTAAGAAAGAACCTTTATAGTTTTACCTTTTCTGTCCATCTGCCCATCTCAGTGACCATACTACAGAACTAGATAGCTGAAATTTGGTACATGTAATGAGGGGTATGATTTTATTTTACCTTCCAACCCCAACATGTGATATATTAGATAGATACGTGTTGAATAGGTATATAAAATAAATAGGGGCTTACTAAAATATTTGGTTGATAATGTTAATATTTTTGGAATTAATCGCTTCGACAGTTGAGAAATCTGTCCCGTCTAACTTTTGAAACTTAAGTTTCAAAATATGTTTAAATTACTAACTCAATTTCCTGAGAAACGGTGCTGTACCTTGGGCTACTTTGCACTGTTGAGATTTTTTTAGACACACAACACGCTCTTGGATAGCTTTTCTGTAGCTAAATTTTATTTTTAAACAGTTTTTTAATTAAAAAGTCATATCAAGATAGCTTGTTCTTTGTTAAGTGCCTTTTTAAACGAAGTATAGACAATAGTAGAGAAGTCCAACATAACAATTTTAGACTACAGCCATTTCAAAGTGTGACCTTTTTTCTGAAACAAGTTACTTAATTTTTTATTAAAATAATCAGCTACAGACAAGAAAGAATTGTTCAAATCAGTTGGTAAAAGCAAACTAACAGAAACCGTACAAATATCTAAATTGAGAACCTCCTCCTTTCTGGGCGGTCAGGTTATATCAGTTTTATCAGCTTTGGAATTAATAAAAACATTTACAGTTTAGGCCCAATCTGCTTGTGATTTTGTCTGTAATAGTTACATTGGGCAGCGTTATCTCCTTAAATGTAATCAAAGAAAATAGTTGTTAGTAGATATGAAAAGAAAAAAAACTTGATAATAACATGCAATGTTAATCACTTTATAGGGGATAAAGTTTCAACATTAGAAGCGCAAGTTCTTGAATTAACGGCTAAATATGACGATGCAGTAAAGAAGTTGTCTACATCAGATGAAACTATAACTGAACTGACACATCAAGTAGAATCATTGAACACGGAATTGGAAAAAGCTCGTGATAAAATAACCCGCTTAGAAAATGATATTATTTCTTTCAAAAGTTCAAGGGATGCTGCTGTTGATGAAAGAAATGACTTGACTAGAATATTGCAGAGGCGAGATGCCGAAATTGAAAGATTAACTTCTAGTGAAGCTGCACTATCTCAACAACTTCGTGCAGCTATAGATGCCAAATGTGAAGCTCTGGCATTAAATGATGAAATACAGAGCAAGGAGCTTTCACTACAATATCGTGAAAAACGTATAGAACAAGAAAGAACATTACTTAATTCCCAAATAGCTGGCTTAACAGAGGAAGTAAATCGTTTAACTTCAGAGCTACAAACTGTAAGGTTAAATAACACCAGCCGTTCTGTGAACTTAGAAACACAGTTAGCTGAAAAAGTTGAGGAGTTAAATGCTGCAAATGAAACTATAACTCAGCTGAACGAAGTTAAAAAGAGCCTAAACAATAGAGCTGAAAATCTAACACAGCGCTTGATGGAACAGAGAGAAATAGAAAACAAAATGTCAGAAAACTATAAAAAAGAATTAGAAGCAAAAACGAAATTGGCAGACTTGTTTAAAACAATGCATGATGATGCTGAGGCTAAAACCATGGAGTTGACTGAGGGCATTACAGAACTACAGAAGTTACTAAATGAAGCAACAGAGAAGTACGGCGAATTAGAGACAAAGTATAAACAAGCTGATTTGGATCATGAAGAGATGATGGAAAAGAAAAATGAAATTATTAGTTCCTTGAAGAATGAATTAGAACATGCAAATGATCTATTGAAAGCGGCTAATGCTCAAAATCTTGATATGGCTTTAAGTGATTTAGCACCTTCAGCAGCAACAGCAAGTAAACTCTTGAAGTCTGGTATGTCTCTCACACAAATATACTCTCAACTAGTTAAAGTAACTGATGAACTGGCTCAAGAGAAGGAAGAAAATAGAAGACTTAATGTAACAATTAATACCATTGTTCAAGAGTTGGAAGAAAAGGCACCTCTGCTACAAAAACAAAAAATTGAGTTTGAGGAAGCTATAGAAAGCAATACTGCATTATCCCAGCAAATTGATTCATTAGTAATTGAATGTAATAGACTTCGAGATGATTACAGTGAGTCATCTAAAATAGCTAATCACTACAGTCGTGAAAATTCTAAACTCAAAGGAGAGCTAGCTGACTTGGGCAGACAGGTTTGCTTCTTACTAAAGGAAATTGAACATAGTCGTGGCGGTTTATTACCGAATGGTGATCACGATTCTTCACAAACTGCTTCCAATACAACAAATTCGTCTGAATTAAGTTCATCTAGAATTATCTCTAAAACTTTAGTAACATTCAGTGACATACAAGAATTACAATCTAATAATCAAAAGCTTTTACGAATGATTCGTGAAATGACAGATAAGCAAGAAGAATTTGAACGCCATAAGGAACAATTTGAAAGTGGTGAAATGCAGAATAAAATAGAATCATTGAAAAATAGAGTAGTTGAATTGACTGAAGCTCAAGAACGTCAAACTAAAATGGTAAATGGACTTATAAGGCAAAGAGATATGTTCAAAAAGCTTTACCATGATCACATGAAAGGTAAACGCCATGAATTGTCTGCATCAGAGATATCAGAATTAGAAAAGAGTGGCATCTATTCAATGGAGTCCACACCTGAAAACGAAACTAAACACCCCAACGTAGAGGTTTCTTCGTTTGAAATAAAATATAGAGAAACCGAGAAACAATTAGAGATGCTGAAGGAAGAATATAAAACATACAAAGAAGAAAAGGTCACCAACGAAAGAATGTTATTTGAACAAATTGATAATATGAGACAAGAGATAGGAAAACTTACAGCCACAAACAGCAAATGTGCTTCAACTTCAGAGTATAATAACGAGAGACTCAAAATTTTGCAAACGAATATCACTACTTATAAGAAACAAATTACTTCATTAGAAGAAAAAAACAAAGCATACAATGCAACAATTGCCAAGCACGAAGTTTCTTTACAACACTTGAGGGATGAAGCTCTGAATGCTCAGAGTAAACTTGCTGCTGCTGAGATACAACTTGAAAATTTAAAACTTGAGCTTAAACTACTTAAAGATTCTGAGTTACGTATTCAAACAGAGAAAGAAATGTTAAACAGAGAACGGCAAGGTCAATCATTACTGTTGAAGAATTTGGAATTAATAAAAGCTAGTTTAGAGCGCGTTGAAGCTGAAAATCGAGCAAAAATAGAAACAAGGCTAGATGAAGCTACTAGAGAATGTTCGGCTTTAAGGAGAAGACTTCAGGAAGAACAGGATCGGTTTAGAGAGCTGGCATCACATCTCGAAAGACAGACAAATACCGCAAAGGAAAGAATGCAAGAAGAAAAGGATGCAGCTGATGCATTAAGAAAAGAAATAACAGAAATGAGACAAGATTTGTTGGAAAAGAGCAAGGCTAATGAAGAGTTAACAAAAAAACTCAAAGTTGCACTTTCTCCAAACACAGATGGCTCATATGATACTGTTAAAAAAATAAGAGATCTGGAGAATAAATTGTCCGATAAACAAGAAGAAGTGAAATCTCTTCAAGAGCAACTAAATGTAGCTAAGGAACATATAAAACAATACTGCGACATTTCAGAGAGTGCTGAGAAGGAATTAAAGGCTCTAAACACTGAATATGAGGCATATAAAACAGAAACTGAAGCAAAATTATCTGACTACAGTACTAAACTTCAGAATTTGGAAGACAAATGTTCTGAATTAGAGGCAGAATTATCATTGCATGCTAATGGAGAACACTCTTCTAGTAACAGTACACTCAAGAATGAATTAGCCGCAATCAAAGAAGAATTAACTAATGCTTTGAATACCGCTAATGGATACCGTATGGAACTTGAATCTGCTCGTGCTGATATAACTAAGTTGTCAGAAGCCGTTCAGAATGCAGAGGAAAAATATACCCATGAAATGATTCTACATTCCAGTGATATACAAGTTTTGTCACACATGAAAGAAGAATTATTAAAAGCCCAAAATCAAATCAATGAATTAACCGCCTTAAAACTGCGTGCAGTTGAAGATTTAGAAACTGAAAAGAAATCATGGGAAGATAGACAAAAAATACTTATCAGTGAAAACAGTCAGCTGACTGAACGTCTGAAAGACCTAAATGATCAAAATACATTATTGCATGACCAAATACAAGCTTTGGGGACACAGTTATCAGTCACTCACGCATCTCGGTCACATACAGACAGCTTAAATGAATCTGCAAATGATTCCAATGTTAATATATCAGTTAGTGAAGAAGATGGAAAATCATCAGAACAATTATTCCAAATTGTTAAGTTTTGAGGAAAGAAAAAGACATCGCCATGGCTAAATTCGATATTCTACAAGCTGAAACTATGCGACTTAAGTCACAGTTAGAAATAGCTGAAAAACAGCTTGATGAGACAAAGTTAACTCTGGCAGCAGAAAGAGAAAAGTCCGAAGTGAGTATGGTGACGGTGACTAGACAGTCAGATATACTGAGAAAAGTTGAAACATTAAATGCTTTAACAGATAGTAACAGAATTTTACGAGAAGAGCGAGATGCATTATCTTCTCGGGTCGAAGAACTTACTGCTACAGCAAAGACAATGGAAGCTCAATTAGCGCCGCTACAAGATAAAATTTCTGACATTACATCGAAAAATGAAACTCTGCAGTCAGAAAATAATGCGTTGAAGGCAGATTGCGCTAGATGGAGAACAAGAGTGAATGCTTTAGTTGAACGTGCTAACAAAACCAGCCCTGAAGACTGGAAACGGCTACAAAACGAGAGGGAAACTCTCGCCAAAATGTTAACAAATGAAAAAGAAAATGTTAGAAAAGTTAACGAAGAACTAAGTTCATTAAAGGTAGAGAAGATTAAAATAGAAGAACAATATTCCTTGTTATCGAGACAACATAACGCTTTAGCGGAGGAAAATAAGAAACTTAGTGAGGAGTTGCTCACTCTTAAGGAAGATATGACACGGGTTACTGAAGAGATTACAAAACTTAAAGCAGATCAATCTTCAATAGTTGCTTCAAATGCGAAATTAACAGATGAACTATCTAACAAAGATGCATCGTTGACGGATATTAGAAATAAAGAAAACCAAATAAGGAAAATTGCTAAAAAGTACAAAGCTCAATATGAAGAGTTAGTGAAAACGGTAGAAGAAGAAAAGAAAAAGAGTGAGGGTGATGTTGCAGCTGCTGATGCTGCAATCACCGAATGTAACAAGAAGTTTGAGGAACAAATAGCTGAGCTTCAAGCTAAACTGGCCACCGAAAAATTGAATACAGATAAATTAAAACAAGAACTAGAAACACTGCGAACTGCAAATATGGAAAAAGAAGAAAAATCTAAACAAGTATTAAAACAAGCCAAGAGTAAAATTGTTCAGTTGACAGAACTGAAAAATACGTTAAGTCGAGAATTAGACGAATCTCGCAATAAAATAGGTGCAATTGAGCAAAGCACACGCGATGAACAGGATGTAAGACTAGCTCTAATAAAATCTCAGTATGAAGGACGGCTGTCGCGATTGGAGAAAGAGCGGAGTGAAGCCCAAGCTGAAAAAGCCAGAGAGTTAGAAGCACTGCATCAAAAAGTAACCTTGCTTCAGCGGCAGCTCGCCACTCAATCTTCCTCTTCAAAACAGCAAACTTCTACCGAGAAAACTACTACAGATCCACCTACGGCTAATATCAAACCTATGGCTGGTAAGTGAACTTTTTTTTTTATTCCAATTGGTTATGAAAATGGTTTATAAAAAGTTTTGATGACAATATAGTGTGTTGATGATAAATGTTGATAACCAACTATAACTAACTCAACCCAGGCAACCCATAAGTGGCTGCTGACTTACTGGCTCCTGAGTTTTCGTAACGACTGCGAAATATGTGCAAATGACAGCCGAAACAACAGTTTATTCGGCTATATTCAAACTAATAATTTGTAGAGGTGTTTAATTTATTCTAGTAGTCATCAACATTTTTTTAGGGTTCCGTAGCCAAAATGGCAAAAACGGAACCCTTATAGTTTCGTCATGTCCGTCTGTCCGTCTGTCACAGCCGATTTACTCGGAAACTATAAGTACTACAGTGATGAAATTTGATGGGAATATGTGTTGTATGAACCGCTACAAAAATATGACACTAAATAGTAAAAAAAAGAATTGGGGGTGGGGCCCCCCATACATGTAACTGAGGGATGAAATTTTTTTTTTCGATGTACATACCCGTGTGGGGTATCAATGGAAAGGTCTTTTAAAATGATATAAAGTTTTCCAAAAAACATTTTTCTTAAAGTGAACGGTTTTTGAGATATCAGCTCTCAAAGTCGTAAAAAGTATGTCCCCCCCCCTCTATTTTTATAACTACGGGGTATAAAATTCTAAAAAAAAATAGAGGTGATGCATGCTAATTAACTCTTTCAACGATTTTTGGTTTGATCAAAGTATCTCTTATAGTTTTTGAGATAGGTTGATTTAACTGTAATTTACGGAACCCTTCGTGCACGAGTCCGACTCGCACTTGGCCGGTTTTATAAATAATAATTCTAATTATTCAAGTGTAATTCATTTTTTATTTCTTAACCTGCAATTAGGAGTAGCTCAACAAAGTGTGACTGCAAGTCGGCGTGGTGGTGAGACACCTTTGGCATCAATTCGTCCAATGGCCCAAGTGGGACCCACAGCGCCTCACGATGCCCATACAACGGAGTACATGCCAGCATCTTCATCACGCCCTCTCCCCAGAGCTGCACTAGCTGCATCCACAGCGCCGCCAGAATCCACACAGGTCAGTATATTAAAAAAAAAATGTAAACGACAATGTCACATCAAGATGAGTCTGGAGTATGGAGATAGCTTGATGTCTGAGAAAGATCTGAGAAAATGAGATCATTTGTCAAACACCAAATAGCGAAACAGCATATCATCTGGCGTCTAATTCTAAATATCAAGATCTGGTCTGAGGTTGAACAACATAAAATATTAGTTGTCTCAAATGTGAAATTTTAATTTCAGGATATGGATACGAGTGAAGCTGGCATGGGCAGCTCCGGTTCTAGTGACAACACAGCGCAACCATCGACACATTCACAAGCGCCTCAACAGGTAATTCAATCAATATTTATAATGTCCAATTTATACACTAACTATTTATAATATAACAATGTTATTATTTCATAGTACATTTCAGAGATACATTACAAAAATATCAATTAATTTATAAATTACTGGCTGGTTACCCGTGATATCACCCGTGTCCCGTGGGAATTTTTCCCGCATCTGGACAAAATATAGATTTTCTGACTCTGGGATAGTATAGCTTTCCAACTGTGATTTTTGAACTCGACAGACACTACTTTCGCAATAATAACGTTAGTAGCAGAACATATCCAGTATTTTATTTCTAAAATGTAAATTAAATGTCCGTTTTGTCACACATATGTACGCAGGAGTGTTTGAACGCTCACATCCACCCATGTATGCAAATAAATATGTAGATGTATTATTTTGCGTAGGCTGTGGCGATGGTTATGCCTCGCATTGAGCAACCCAGCGGGGCTGCATCTGGCAGCGTGACTGGTGTAGCCACAGCGAGTTCAGCCGCGGCGTCCAGTGTGCCGACGCCTGCTGTTTCAGCGCCCCCTTTAACCGGTATGTTAAAAAGCATCATACGACATTATGCAAAAAGATGCATTGGAATTGAAACTCGTCCACTCAGAAATTAATTGACCGTTTAAAATGCCGTTGCATTGCAGTCGTTGATTTTTTATTTATCAGGCCTAAATTTGCGAATATTCTGTGGTCTAGGAGCAACAGCAGGTCCTTCAACCTCGGGTCCGGTGTCACAAGCATCGGGAAGCGTGAGCACATCGCACGCACCTCCCGGAGTGAGCACGTCACAGGCCGTGGCCGGCGTCAGCACATCGCACGCGCCCGCCGGCGTCAGCACTTCGCACGCGCCTCCCGGCGTCA
Organism: Helicoverpa armigera; assembly: GCF_030705265.1. Classification (NCBI taxonomy): domain Eukaryota; kingdom Metazoa; phylum Arthropoda; class Insecta; order Lepidoptera; family Noctuidae; genus Helicoverpa; species Helicoverpa armigera. The sequence continues at coordinate 6,652,730 of NC_087130.1, read as the reverse complement.
GCACGTCACATGGCCCGCCCGGCGTCAGCACATCGCATGGCCCGCCCGGCGTCAGCACGTCCCACGCGCCGCCCGGAGTCAGCACATCTCACGCGCCTCCCGACGCGCGTCCCCCTAAGCGTCGCTTACAACAACGCCCGCTCGCTGCCAAAAGAACTAGGGTACAAGTACGTTTTATCCTGAAATCTAAGAAAATAATTCCTACTTCCTTTTTTGCTATGAGTGTTACTGTTAAAAGGTTCTTATCCGTTTAACATGCTACTTCAAATTGACATAAATTCTTTGCATGGTTCAGGGCTTTGAACGATCGGTCGAAGTGGAATATCAAGTGCCGACATCTTCACGCTGTGATCAAGACGACGAAGGCGTTATAGTCGTCGACTCTGAGGAGGACGACGAGCGGTGCACTGGCACTATGTACAGGGTACGATTTTAGCTAAACATTGATTTCCAAAATGCATATGAAAATTAAATTCATGATAACTTCATGTGTCAAGTCACAACTTGCTGTATCTCATTCTAAATGTAACCTATTATATAAGATGCTTTAAAATTACCTGCCAGGACTTGAATGGGGGGTAGTATTGCGTTTATAGATCACAATAGTAAAGATAAGTAATTGACTTTTTGATATATTTTTTTCATACAAAAAAAAAATACGTATAAATTTAACTTAATTTATTAGTTTAAAACCATCCAGTAGAGTTGCGCGTTGCCACTCGTGCAGAACGGATAGAAAGAGATGGCAGTTGTTTTCATTGACGAAGCGACACTACGCGCGTAATTTGTGAACCACGTTATGCAGAGTAGAGCCAATGTTAATTTAACTTGTTTAATTTCTCAAATTGAATTGACTGTTCCGGGGAACGAAATTTCTTCACTATTGTAATCTACAAACGCAATACTACCCCCCATTCAAGTCCTGGCAGGTAATATTAAAGCACCTTATATGTATTGCGTATAGTTTTGTAATACTGTAATATATTCTTTTCCCATATATATAAAATAAATATCCGCGATGAATCGTTCATAAATATTTGTAATAATAATGAACAGGAGGGAGAGGAGGAGGAAGAGGACATGGAGGAAGAGCAGGAGGTCGAGGCGGGTGAAGAGGAAGAGGAGGTTGAAGGAGATGACACAGACAATGCTGCCCGACAGTCAGAGTCGCCCGCGCAGTCACCGGAGGCTGGCGGCGAGGGCGAGGAGGGCGAGGCGGCGCGGGCCGAGCCCGACAGCGAGCCCGCGCCCGCCATACAGCAGATCGAGGCCATCAGCAGCGGCACCGAGCGTACGTATGCACTGCCGCACACACCGACCATGCCATACATACTACATCACTACATAGTATATAACAAATCGCTTTTTCTGCACTTATGCTATGGGCTTTGAGTTGAACATGGCATCGAGCTCCGTTTTTTTTCTATTTACAGACGATAAAATTGTTGTAATTCCACGGACTTATTGCATTTGATTATCAAAGTACAATCACGTGGTTTCCGTTGAGTTAAAGATGATCCCACAGTGAGGATTAATCACAGCGTGACCAGTACACCGTGCTACTAGTTCGCTCAGATTGTCCGCATATTTATCACTTATTAATTGTTGTTTATTTTTCACAGAAAGCGGAGCATTATCTTTGGGCAACAATGGTGATGATGGTGATGACAGTATAGTGCCATCTACACCTACACTTTACGTTCCGAGACGAAATGACGGGTAACTACAGCAATAGCATCATTAATAATTGTTAATAAATATTGAATAGTATAAAGATTTGCAATCGAGTTATTTTATTCAGCCCAAAAATGAAATAGGTCAGTTGAGTGATTTTTTTCATGTGTGAGTGTGTGCTATTTTCCTCAACAAAAAAATCGGTATTTGTGTTAATCACCACGCTTGCTCAATGCGGGTTGGTGATTTCGGACTTTATAGTCCAGGTTTCCTCAAGATGTCTTCCTTCACCTTTTCATCAGCCCGCATTGTCTAAGATATACTTGAAATTACATATAAACTTAGTGAAGTTGCATTGGTACTTGCCTGACCTGGTACATGAGCGGTTGGTGCTTTACCCAGTAGGTCACCACGACTTTTTTTTTAATGTAGTGGTGTATGTGTTAATGTGTGTGTTGTGCGTAGGTTCGGCGAGGCGGTGGTGTCGCCGGTGGGCGCGGGCGGCGGCGCGGCGCGCTTCACGTTCGCGGAGGCGAGCGCCGCGCTGGCGCACCACGACACGCACGCCGACCTCGCCGCCGCGCTGCCGCCCGCGCCCGCGCCCGCGCAGAGTACGTACCACAGCACATCTATATACTCACTTTACATGTTCCTCTGTTTGTTTGTATACTCGTATCGGACAAAATATATTACTTGGGGATAATCTAGCTTCCCAACAGTGAAAGAATTTTCAAATCGGTCCAATAGTTTCGGCAATATATACGGCAACGCTGCTAGCTGGCGCGCAACATGACAAACAGAAACAAAACAAAAGTTGCGCGCTGATTTTCAGCGTGCGAACAAGTTGTTGTACGTGTATCGTTGGCTAGTGGAGACGCTATATGTCGGCAGTTACACGGACCGCTTGAAGCAGTCAGGAGCAACAACTTCAAGCTGTCCTTAATTTTGTTGGGCAATTTATTATATATTTTGATGCACATCACGTAGGGGCTGTTGGAGTGTAGTGTTGTGCAGCGTTGCCGTACATGTTGCCAAAGATATTGGACCGATTTGAAAAATTATTTCACTATTAAGAAGCTAGTCTATCCCCAAGCAATATAGGCTATATCTTGTCAGTAATATATACGAGAATGGCTTCTCAAATGTAGTTGAATGAAACAAAAGGAAACAGCTAGTATCACATATAACTATACAATTCTCTTCGATTAGCTTTTCTTGCCCACTACAATGCTAATGTGGCCAACACGAATATTGTTGGCAGACAGTGCAATCTCGTATCCCACATGGTGGGGTCAGTTTTCCTAGTTTTTCATCTCAACTTAGCAATATCTATGACATCGCTTTCAGTCACCCGGCACACCTTCATATCTTTCACCACTACATCCTGCCATCTAGTATTTAATCAATACTACACAATACAGATAGGAAAGTTACAAAAAGTGTTAAAAAATCATATTAATAAATTAAAATTGACACATCTAGGTGCGGAAGGAGGCGAAACTAGAGACTGGGAGGAATCACGAGTCGAGGAGGAAGCCACTGCAGTCAGCTCACAGGGCAGTGAACCCTCCTCCCCACACCAAGTATGTATCTTTCAAAACATTATTTTTACTGGTTAGTATCAATACTACTGGTTAGAATTGTCGATTTGACAAGGAGGCCGAGGCGATCCTCGTTAGTTCTAGTAACTGATGGGTTTGATCACGCCTACCGTATGTTACCGGCTCCTACATACAAGAAGGAGCCTGACCTAACCTTCCCTTTGGCATCTCCGCTATCGGTCTTTCCTCCGCGATTAGATGTATTGCTATAAAGTTGCATCAAAATCCGATCAGTACTTTTTGCATGATAGAGTAACTCATATTTTCATCAGACAGGCTATCAGAGAGATTATCGGTAACCTGTGAAAATTGTTTAAAGTGTGGTAGTGAATGTTGTGATCGCAATTCAGCAGGTGGCTGAAGAGGGTCGTGAGGCCGAGGCCAGCGCCCCGCCGGGCGTCGCGCGCCGCGCGCACGCGCAGCCGCACCCGCACTCGCCACACTCACCACACTCACAGAACCAGCGGTGGATGCGGGCCGCAGGTACGGAAGCTATCATGATACTTATTTTCACGCCAATAGCACAAACATGGAGGTTTTGCTGCTCAAAACCAGTTAGCAAAATCGAATTTTACTCATTTGTGACACAAAGCCGTGACCACGCTGATTTAAGCCATGGTTTAAGCAGCAAAACCCACGTGTTTCAGCCACTGAAGTGAAAATGAACTTTGATGTCATTTCCATTGTGTTGTCCGGCACCTACTGTATGCAGCGAGGCCCTCTGGAAATCGCAAGATTTAAAAAACTGTGGGCAGTGAGATGATTCCATTGTATATATGTCAAGAGCATTCGGCCAACCAATTAATAGAAAATGAAAAAAGCTATCCGTGTCAATGGCCATACTGAATCATTTTCAAAATTTCTCTCACTGTTGAAAAGCGAGTAACATAGGTTGTATTTTACCTTGGTACAGGCACTAGTTTTTAATATGCATTTTGAGAAAATAACGAAGAATTTGAACAATAAATAGGAATAGTAATAGTATATAGCGCATATAATCCGATATGTAACTGTAACATACCGCCAATCACGAAAAAAACAAATAGAGTATTTTCTTTCATGTATGGTTGAAGACACAATAATAAAGTCATCAGGTTCTATGGCGCTTGATACTAGATTTTGTTCGCCGCCATAGATTAAGTGATACAAAATGGACGACGCAAAGAATCTGTTAAAAATGATTTACTGACTTCTATATTTTTATTGTAACAATGTTTATCATAGTAACCAATAAATTAGTAGGCCGTTGATACATAACGTAAGCACTACGACGAGGGGCCCTTGCTCTTTATATCTTTAACGAAATAGTTACAACACCGACCACCGGTCTGGACCGGTCATCGATCAAACATACGCCCGCTCTTTGCTCACGAGCACTAATCTACAACAGTTAATAAAATAATTCTGATGCTAAATTAAATATGCTGAAAAACAATGAGTTTTAAAAATTCAACTCAACTTGTCAGAATTCAGCTGTTAAAATAATATGTTAATTTTTGCAGACAGCGAGAGCGGAGCACGCGGCCGCGGCATGCGATCACGTGGCCGACCTTCCAGAAGATCCCACAACTATATGAGGTTTTAGGCTCTTATAAGTAGTTCTACGACGATAAATCCTATTACATCCATAATATTATCCTTTACCTAGTTAAGTGCATAGTAGTATTTTCCCTAAATTAAAAAAAAAACTTTGACATTGTTATTCCAGAACAAGTATCATTTGTGAACATAATTTAAATATTCCATAATAATTGTTTTCTTACTTTCATATATTGTACGTTTAAGTCTATTTGTCTATAAATGGTTTGACTGGTAATGTCGTAAACAGGTATTAATAATAAAGTGTCACCAGCTATATTAGTTTGTTCTATCAAATTTCTGTCATCGGCTTACCACGATTACTGTTATAAAATGATACTTTCATGTAATTAATTTGCACATGATTTATTAGATTAAATCTAAGTGATCTTGAAACATAATTTGTATTTGTTTATCTGTACACACGGAACACTGGTACCTAATAGAGTGAAGCGTCTTACGACCGGACGACTGTTTACCCTGAACCTGACTTTTTTTGTCAAGGGGTAAATACTCATGGACTTTACTCCACCTGGGGTCGGTGGAGGGGTTTTCTTGATTTTTACCAGCTAAAAACTACCTGGTGTTCATTTACCGTAGCCGTCACCTGGAGGCCGCAGTAAACTCCACTGAGAGGCGCGCGCAGTCCACCGTCTCGAAGCCGGATTGTGTTTGGACGACACACTCCCCAAAGTCGCGAAGAAATGGTTGTCGAAACTCCCATATTAGTTCGGATCTATTTTAATAATAACCTTCATCAAATGGTTTTCAACTATACCTAACCTTACTTTCAATCTTGTGTTATTCTGAAAATAAGCTTGGGACCAAAAACGGGATAACATACTCTTTCCAGGTATTTCATTGGTTAGGAATGATGATTATTTTTGTTTCAGACATTATAATACTATATCAACGTTCATCCGTCTACTGTACTGTAAGTCGTCGTACGGTTTAATGATAAGTACATTTCTTTATCGCACGACCTGAATAAGAATTAACACTAAATAACGTCTGCCAAGTAATACGTTTTAAAACAAGCGTTACGAAAATAGGCTTTCGCGTTACATGCGTCTTTATAATGTATAGTTTTCTTTCACTTTCGGTTTAGGAAACTACCACTTCCGCGCTACATTATTACCAAATTTCTTTAAAATCTTTTCTGCCGATTTCGCGTGAAGGAGTAACAATCAAGAACATAGAGAATCTGACAGTCTTTCGCTACTTTCATATTCGTTTTTTCAACAGATAGTCAGTAGATTAACAATTTGTCGATTATCCATTTTATACCTACTTTGTTATTATTTCTTACATCCAAGACACAGCTGCAATTATTTGGACAGTTTGTTATTTGCATTTTTAAATATGTAATTTGTATTTAACAAAACATATTTTTTTGCCATATAATTTAATGTTAGGTATGTGCTTGATTCGTTGTTGGCAGAAAAAGAAACAAATGATTTTAGCTTAGTGTATCCATACTTACTATTTATACTAATTGTTGTAAACAGTTGTTTTAAGAAAACTGAAATGCATGTTGTACTTAAGGTACAAAGAAACTACCGTTTTTTGTGAACTTGGGCCTAAATGCTCCGGAACTACTGAAACAATAAAAAACAGCAATTGAAAGCGTCCCGCGAAAAACCTGTTGACCATCACTACAAGGTCTGCTGGTCCTTTTGCCTATTATACTAAGAGGCAAGCCAGTTTTTCTCAGGGCTCCTGGGATAGATTTCGAAAAGCTTTGGTCTGTGACCAAATGTGAACCCATGGAATATAATTCCTACTCTATTGCGGTTATTGCGTGCAATTTTCGAGCCCAATTTCCGTTCAAAGGAAAGCTTGTGTTTTGATGTTTTTCAAATCTATCAAAGTCTTATAAGTAAAACTTTTATGGGGCCTTACGAAAAGATGTATTGGAGCTTATTTATTCTTTAAATAGTATGGACAAACGTTTTGGCCTAATACTAAAACTTTTTCGGACACATTATGCGCTAAGCACAGTAAAGTCTCGAGAGGCTCTTAATTCTGGGCCAAGTCGAGGGCAAACGTCCCATGGGACATATATAGTTATTGGCACGGATATTGAGCCCTGACCTTCACCTGAGCAGAAGCGATTTATTGGTTTATTGCCAGATTTGTACAGTGCGCAAAGCGATCCCCACTCTTCCGTCGAGAGCTCAATATCCGTGCCGATAACTATATCAGCCATAGTCGGATGCAGCCAAGAGCATTGTCCATGACATAGAATTTCGATATAATATGGAGCGTTAATTCCGCGAGACAATAAATCGATTTTCGGATTCAGGACGTCTCACTCTCCCGCCCCTACGCAGATCCATAAAAAAGACAGTCACCAAACACATGTCACGTATGGTTCGTTTACTAAATTTGTGTCTATGCATTTGCATGATACCTACTTTTGCTGCACATGTGAGAGTAGATAGTATGTGCCTACATGCCAACCTTGTTTTATTGTCTCGCGGAATTAACGCTATATAATTTTCCTTACATTTTATGAATCTCTTTCCACTGCCTTTATCCCAATTTCGTATTTAGGGTCGGCGCACCACCTCTTCCATTATTCTGACACCTCACTAGTGACATTCTTGCCAGCCATATCAACTTTTACACAATCTATCTATTGTTTCTTTGGTATATAGAAAAGTATGGAAGGAGAAAACATGCTGCGCCGATCCCAAATAAAATTGGGATAAGGGCAGGAGGATGATGATGATCTATCGTTTCTTGGGTCCGTGTTCTACATGCTCAACATTTTCCTCCCGTCATAATCCTTATTCCATTCTAAAACATGCTCCTGCCATGACAGCCCTGTGTTACCGGTGCCAAATTCTAACTTCCTACTTAGAGAGAAGTTAGATAAACTCATTTCTTACTTTATCCACTTTCGCTCCACCAACTGTTTCGTTCCACAATTCTCTTTACCTGCATTCTATGATTTTAATAAGCAAATGCTTGCACATCTACGAAACACATTTTCATTAAATTATTTATTTTGCGGTAAGTAAAACTTCACGTTTTAGATATATAATGGTTAATTCACTATTTGAAAGGACTCACTTAAGCCCCTTTCGTCTTTACTGGTACTTTGTAACACCCCCTGTATCCCGAAACGCGAAGGAACCCGCCAAAAAAATATTAGAATTGCCAGAAAAACTTACTAGTAGAAGAAAATAAATAAAAGGTTTCTTTGATTTTATGAGCTAATCATAATAATTATTTTTTCGCTCCCTATTTCGTCAATTTCATCATCATTTCATAATTAGGTCTGAGGTAGGTATTGCGTTGTATACTTATGATTCATACATCCTGTCTACGATTACGGTATTTTATATTTTATCCGGAAACGGGCAGCAGTTCCCACAGGACGAGGGTGAAACCGCCGGAAAACAGCTAATTCATAACTTATGCAAATGCAAGATGATTCATAGTCATAGAATGAACAATCGAAAAAAAAAACAAGATAAATGTTATTTAGTCAAGTGAAGATCGCGATATGTCAGAGCGAAAGTAGGTAGATTGTTAGGCACCGTACATTATTATTCTGCTGCTAAAACTTCCATTAAATACCTACTCACTTGAAGTACCTACCTATTAAGTGTCTATCACAAATACTCACGGTTTTTTCAGCGGGTAGATAACTAATTGGGTTAGTCAAAATAAACTGACTAAATTAGAAATCACTAGGTAAGTAGGTAAGTAATATTTAATTATTAGGTACGTTGTTTATAATAGGTTCCTACCTGCATAATAGCCTGTGCGAAGCATCATTTATACCTACTACAAACATGTAAATATATGCTGTTATGGTTATATATACCTAGAAATTAAAATAATAATACTAAAATAATGACGTTGTTAGATAGATATCTAAGTAAAGGTTTTCCAATCAGAATGCAATGAACACAATAACATAGCTATCTTGTTTTCCAATGTACTATTATATAGGTACAGACGAGCGACGAAAAGAAAGGATGAATTTTGAAAAATGCTACGTATCAATTTCATGATGACATTCCACTCCACAAAAAATCAATGTCTGCACACCACTCTGGAACTACAAAATCTACTGTGTAGGTACCTATCTATTCCGCACTTTTTTCGTGTAAATATTTGCTTAGAACTGTTGGCGATTCAGTATATTCAAGTCACTTGTAAGATATCTTGATATTTACCTATATCTGTTAATTTTAATGAGAACAAAGAAATCAAACATCCAACTAAACAAAACCCAGGTGCGTGTAGGTATAATAATGTGACAAGTTGATTTACATAATAATTTGCTAAATAACCTTGTGATGGCGTATCTGACAAGAAAACACGTTATATTTATTTATGTTTATTGTTTTGATACAGGAATAATTACATGCCTAAACCAAACAAAGAATTAGAAACATTGCAATATTTTCTCCATAAAGTGGTTTGTAATATTATCATAACACAATGTGAAAGTGCTAATAATTATATTAATCACCATTATAACATAATACATCATTATTAAGCTAAACCTTAAAATTAAGTTTCACCATATGGTCAGATAAATCAACACAGTATAATTAAAATAATGAAAATATCGTAATATAAAATTAATATCCATATACATTCTCATCAGAAAATGCTATATAGAGGAAGAAATCTTCATCATGATGTTCCTGGTAGAGGGACCCCATTGTAGCCGATGTTGGAGGAATAACATTGTTGACAAAAAAGAACAAAGCATCTTCAGGTCGTAGATGTATGCGTTTTCTGATCAGGAAATAGAATTGTCCAACTGTTAAATCGGATGGCACCAAGTATTTCTTTTTGTCGAGGTCTCCGAGTCTAGCCTTCGGGGCTTTCTCGACAATTACCGGAACACGATCAGGATACTTCCTGCGAATTTTTCGCCTTCGGTCTTTCTCTTCTCAAAAGAATGTTCTTCTTTATATTGGAATTTCATGTTGAGGTGTTGCGCACTCCACAATTTTCAAAACTATCACCAAAAGTCGGATCTGATATCTACTGCGACTTGTTTTTTGTTTTTGCGTTATATGACTATGAAGCAATGACGCAATCAGCTGATATGACAAGCATTATACAAAGAATACAAAGCATTTCTCTCTTTTTTAAGTTGGCAACTTATATTCCTAAAGCCGTAACATACTTATGACACAAATCTGGTTACGAAGTACTTAAAAATCGCACCTTCAATCCAAAATCGTCACTATCATAAAAAGGTAATTTTATATAGGAGAGCAGCTGTTTTAAGATTTATGGCAAAAAATCACTGTTACCTTTCAGGTTTTTTTTAAATGTGTTTGATAACTATTATTCAGAACAAAAATAAAAACTTTTTTTTTTAAGTAATAGTATATGTAGAAAACAAGATTAATCCGTCAGTCACGCTCGAAAGGATAAAATAGGCACCCTAACCGGAACATGTTCAAAAATGTTTGGTAAGGTAGAGCAGGCAAACTGTGTACTAAATAAACCCGTATAGTTTTCGGTAAAGTAATTAAAAGAAACAAAAAATCAACTAATTGAATCACAGTAGTATTGAAAAGGCTGCGTGACACGCTATGGGATCCAAGAATTCCATCGGCGCTGAGCGGATAATCCACCAGTGTGAAAGCGCTGTATACTATTATGTAAAAAGTACAGTCGCGTTTTTGGAGTTTCAAACATCTCGTAGGTCAAGCTATTAAGTTGCCAAGGAGTTTCGAATATAATAAATTTTAACCGGATATTCAATGCACTTTTTGCGCTTATTGTTTGATTCTGCTGGCCAGTGCGGTAACAGTTTTATGCAAAACTTGTTGTGAAATCCACATCTTAACATTGCGCAATTATATTGTGTGGTCGAGGGACCGCCTTACAGCTGGGCCACGACCTTGCGGCTTTGGCTAGAACCAGCTTTTCCATATTTATTTGCAACACTGACTCTGACTAGTTGACTACCTACTAGCGCCTCCTAATCAAGCCTCTACGAAACTCTGTGATACTCTTGCTATGTTTTGAAAACTACAGATGTGATAGTCGAATTTGTGGTTTTAGTTCCATCTAGGGAGTTCTGGCACTGCGATCGCGTAGCCATAGAGATGTGTTACGGGTCTCAAACCTGTAATTGAGAGTTAAATAATCTTAGTAAATTTAAATTGTCTCACATAGCTGTCTCTTATAGACGCCCTATTAAAAAGGGACAGCCGACCTACTTCATTTAGCTCGTTTTTCGGCTGTTACAGGCAACTACAGATATTAAAAGGCTTATTTGCTGCAGTAGCGCCAAAATTCCCTAAGTGGAACTAAAGCCGTCAGACGCCTGGAATGAGCGACAGCGTCTTTGAAAAAGATCTCAAGTTATCTGTGGTTTACGTTCGGAGTTTGGCGTTTATTGGCGTGGGTCTGAATTTCTGTAATTCCTATTTGTATAATTGCAACAAGCATGCGGAAAAGGAAATCAGTAAAGAAGAATGATGAAGATTCTGATGGTTCTGAACCAGCAGCGGAACCAGAAGAATTCCAAGACTCTGGGGAAGATTGGACACCGGACGCCGATAGTGTAGGTTTTTTAATGCTGACTGCACTTAAATTCTTTATATTTCTTTATAATTGACGCTCTATCAGCTACTGTTTTCTTCGTATTAAATGGATTTTGATAAAAGTTACTGAAAACAAATCCAGACAAATGTTAGGTTATGTTAGCTAGACGGTCTGTTTCACTATGTACCGATAAGTGCAAGTTCCGAATAAACTATTTGTTACTTCTTCGTAGGATAAATTCAATTGTTGCATTTCACGGCTTTCAAGTAGCCCTATATGACATCTAAGTCCACGATAAGTTACTGGTCAGACAATGTTTGCAAAAGGCATAGGTATCCGACACATAAGTGTGTATGTTTGACAGTTGAAATAAATAACATTGTCTTTCTTTCGTTCGTGTTGTATTTTAAACTACTTTATTTAAGTAAAAAACATTTCCTCTAAGTTTTACGGACATAACTTAGTATCTGTATTAGTGTCAGACGTGATTTTTTGGCATAATGAGGTAGATTACATATAACGGAAATGGAGATGTTTGAGACTCTTGAAGATTGTTCAATGAATATTTTGATAGCATCATAATGCCATACGGGAATCCTGTTTATCAGAAAAGAATAAACTAAACAATAATTGCCATTGTCAAACTCGTTTCATTACCAGCTATATTCATTTGCTATCAAATCATTTCTGATAGTCATATATTTTTGTATTTAATGAAATGACATCAAAACCTGAACATGTATATATCTCATTACCGCCGCACTTACAATGTAGGTCTCATTAGTTATTAGTATAGGTCACATAAAGTTATGAGTGAGATGAATTATGTTTGTGTAATGCAAAGTTTTTAGGGCGTGTTGCCTGGGTGTGTTTCTGTGTGGAGGAGGTCAGATACGCAGTCGCTTCTTGTAATACACCTATATCCAGCTAGACTTGAAGCCAACCCCAATATAGTTAGGAAATAGCTAGGCAAATGATTATGTTTGTTTACTACAACTACTACTATTGTTTTTCACCAGAATGAACAACCTGGACGTGGAACTCGTAAACGGACATCCAAGGCATCCATGAACAATACTAAAAAGAAACGCAAAAATTCTTCGTCCGAGGAAAGTGAAGGCGAAGGGGAGGAAGACGAAGAAGCAGAAGATGAAGAAGGAGAACTTGATGAAGAAGAGGGCTCAGATGATGAGAAAAATGGGTCAGACGGAAATAAGTCTGACTCAAGTCAGTCTAAAGATGTACCAAAGCATTTCCATGTGAGTGATTTTGAATTTTTTGACTATTCATGCAGACAAGTTACATGTGTCTTGGTTCATTTGAGTTGTAAAAATTCTGTCTGAGCTTTGTTTGTCAGGGAACAAAGCAAGAATTTTATACTATCTTATCTAAGATTTCTTCCAGCTCACATTTTATTTACTTATTGTTCACAGTCTGGGAACTTTGTATTGCTAAAATCTGATGTCAAATGGTCAGGGGATACTGTAACCTCTAGATTGGATGAACTGAATTTGTGGAAAATAGATGGAAAAGCCCTTCTGCAAAAATTTATTCCAATGGAATCCAACGGTAAAATTTTGCACAAATGCACATGTGTGGTGAGTATCAGTTCTTTCGTGTGAATGTATCTTCTTATATAGTCATAGCCATACATTTGTTAACAATGAATTAATGCAAAAAGAAACCAAAAGTGCATGCATAATACTTTTAATAAACCTCCATATTTTAATCATTTAAATTTTTTTACAGTACTCTGGGTGGAATGTTGATAATAGGGACAATTATTACCCTATCACTGAAATACTGGACCGGAATCCACGTACTGACTCCAAGGAAATATGTGTAGCACTAGATCTAAATGATCTTATCAAAGTAAGGGACAAGTAAATCCATGGTATTTTTTACTTAATTCAATTAGATAAGTGAAAGTAAATTAATTAATAATGTCTTAATTCCTGATTACTTGCGTAATTCAACTTCATTCCAGATTACTTTGTGTAATATTTTATAAGCTGGGGATTAAATGTTCAATTCTACAATAGTTTTCTGTGAGTTTAATTTACATTTACCTAAAGGCGCGTACGCACGTACGAACACGAACATAGCGAACACAAAGACCAGACCCGAACATTTGGTTCGTACGTATGGACGGCATATTCGAACACGAACGCAAACATAGTTCGAGTCGAGTTCGCGAACAACAGTCGTGAACTCTATCTTAGTAGCCATGACGGCCCGCACCCCGCCCAGATCTAGGTATACGAACAGTTTTGTTGCGTAACATTTATTAAAGCTCTTCGAACACCGTCCATACAGAACACACTACAAGGATCGCCGCGAACATGTTTGACGAACAGAGTGTTCGATGTTTGATAGTGGTACGCACGTGCGAACCAAGTTGTTGCATATCATGTAACGCAACAAATTTGTTCGTACGTGCGTACGCGGCTTAAAATCCTAATTGAATACGTACGAAGTCGCGGGCAGAAACTAGTAAAAACAGTTATCAGGGGCCCGATTCTCCTAATTTTACTTAAGCAACATACGATCCACATTCGACTACGATCCAATCCCGACTCGATTACGATTGAAACGTCACATACGTTTCATTCCGTCGCATTCCGTTATTTTTTCTTTGACATAAACGTTTTTATCCTTTTCTGTCATTCAATAATGAATCATTTTGTCTGCAAATGATTAACTATTGCAATATGATTGCAGAGCAAACTACCGTATAGACCAAAATCACCAAAATAGCAGACCAATCGCAAACCAATCGAATGTCGTTGAAATACGATTGGTCTTATATTAGTAGCAGAATGCCCGATATGGTTAAAACTGCCACTGCCATCATATTGCGATTCAATTTCTATTCGATTTTGACATTATTAACTTAGGAGAATCGGGGCCCTGTGCCGCAACGCATTTTGTGCTCGCGTTCGTACAAACCCACATTGTCCTGCCCAATTGCCAATCTCACCTGGTGCACCATGCTGAAAAACTGACGATGCTTTGCTGCGATCTACTGGTAGCGGTGTAACCACCCACACAGCATCAAGTTGGATAATTTAATATCCTTGGTGCTCACCAACAGGCACGCACAGGCGCTGTGAGTATGGGTAAATTCCCGGGGTCGCCTTTGTTCAGCCAGTGGTTTCGCACGAATAAAAAAAACATTCCAATAACAATAAATATTATTTAGTGTATTAAAATACAATAATAAAACATAGACATATTGAAATGACAAAATAATGTAAGTAAATAATATGCTTTACAATCAGGTATCTTCGTCGGTGATATCGCGGGAACTATTTGGCTGTTGGAGATTTAATGAGCTGAAAAAAGGAAAAAGTGTTTTATTAATTCTTGTCTAATTAAATTAACGGGTGTCATACATACATTTCAAACATAAATTAATATTATAGAACTTTTTACCTTATTCTATCCACTATGTTAGTTACATCTTCAGGGTGAATGGGCAGTGTGTTAATGGAAGTATTAATTTCATCATCACTAATTTCAATAATTTCTTCCACAGTGGGAATATGTACAACATCAGATTCTTCATCTTCAGTTTTGACTTGCCTTATATTTGTCTCATCAGTCTTTATTCCTGCTATTCCTGAAAAAAAAAAAATCGATGAATAATTGGTTTAGCTTCCGGCAGTGGTTTCACCCACGTCCCGTGAGAACTACTCCGCCGAAAATGAAAAAATCGTTTATTGCTAGTAGTATTGAATAAATATTGGTCACGCTCTACATCCTAAACTAGAATTCCCTGTGCTGTAGGCCCTAAGCTCTACGATTCGTTCACAAAAACTAAATTCTAGAACTTAAAACCTTAACTAGAACAAACAACATAATTTGAGTATGTGTGTGTGTGTGTGTGGGGTGCATGTGTGGTGTGTGTACTGTTGAGTGACTGTCTGGATGTGTGTGTTTGTATGCGTGTCTGCATCTTCTAATAATCGGTTTCTTCTAGTTGGTCCCATAGTTCAGTAAGCTGGCAAGCTCGTTAGTGATAGTCCCATGGACCACGATGGTGTGCGGGGGACATAACTGTCAATAGGGTCGTTTCCAGTCCTCCATAAAAGTACATATTTCAATGTGACCAAGTACAAAAATCATCATCACCCTCCTGCCCTTATCCCAATTTTATTTGGGGTCGGCGCAGCATATTTTCAAGACATGACCAAGTACAAAAATATTAGTATAAAATTAAGAAATCCGCTGCCTAAGTCCCGGTCCTCGAGTGCACCATGGGAGTGTCATTAACTCACATACCGATTCCAGCCCGTTCCAGGAATCGAACCCGAGACCTCTGCGTATTAATTTATATATAGAACTAGCTTCCGCCCGCGGTTTCACCCGCGTCGTGATACGATTGTTTCCCGGGTCTAAGCTATCTCCCCTCTAATTTTCAATTTAAACTGTTCAGCCGTTCTTGAGTTATAAAATGTGTAACTGACACGACTTTCTTTTATATATACACAAACACATAGTTAAGGTTCATACATACCTTTGGAAGGAAACATTGGCGTATCTCGTCGCACTCGACGCCGTCTTGTTTGATCACTTCGTCTGACTTGTGTCATGCTTTGAAAATCTATGATGTACAAAGTTCCAGCTAAGAGCAGTGTACAGTCAGGGTCGCCACCATTAAAAGCGCTTTCTAATTCAAGGTTACTTCGCTCGTCATATTTCCACCATCCTATAAAAATAGGTAAATTTGAAAAGCCGGCAAAGTGCGAATCGGACTTGTACATGAAGGGTTCCGTACTATTATCTATAAAAGTAACACAAAACACGTTTGTTGTATGGGAGCCCCCTAAAATGTTTTATTTTTATTCTAGTTTTCAGTGTTGTTATGGGGCCAAAGGAAAAACAGCTTGGTGATAGAGAGACTGAAGTCCATTTGAGTAGGCATTAGCCACTAAAATTCGCTAATGTATTATACCAAAAGGAAAACAGAGTCTGCATTATTAAATATTACATACACCACTAGATTATGTACTTTAAACTAAAAGTAGAAGGCCTCCCCCACATTAGGCGTGCGCGATCCTCGGGCGTGTGAGTAGCGCGGGCGCCGCTTGCGCGCTGCGTGATCGTCGCGTTTTGCTGTCCTGCGGCATGTGCGGCGCGCACTCCTTGGCGTTTAACAGTAGCGGGCGGCGGGGATAGCGAGCGAAGAGGCAAGACGCGACGAGAGCAACGACGCGACGAGAGCACTCTTCACACATGCCGCTGGGTAGCAAAACGCAACGTTCACGAAGCGCGCTCGCGACGTGCGTGTGGGGCCCGCGTTACTCGCACGCCTAAGGATAGCGTACGCTTAATGTGGGGGAGGGGAAATTTAAATCAAGAAAATACTTTTACTTCAGTCATAAAAATACCCACCGTTTCTACCCTCATAGAACCACTGATGTTCATCTTGAGAAGAATTAATATTAACTTCTTCATCAGAGACTGTTCCCAGTAATATTGGATTATCCAGATAATTGGGAGGAATGACAGCTCGACACATTGCACACTTTTTGCTTTGAAAGGCAATACCCTGAAACAAACGGTACCAGAAAGTTATTTTTAATATTTTGTTATAAAGCATGCAATGCCAATTCCACAAAGTTTTTTACAACTTTTTTTATATATATTTATTAAAATTTAATGAATAAGGAATGCAAAAAAAAAAAAACATAATAATCACAATAAAAAAACATCAATTAATTGAATTCGGAATTTGTTACATAAATACACATAGGTCCGTGTTTTTGGTGTGCAAAAACTAATGAGTTTAAGAATATTTGATATATATTTTTAGTACCTATGTTTAAAAATGTTATAGATATAATAGCATTGTATACAGATACCGGTCTTGATGCCTGAATAAATGTGTAATAATTTGTATGCACAGGCTCTAGCAATATTTAGTACAAGCAAAGTTTACCTTTACACAGAGGAAACAAAAAACATGTCCACAAGGTAATTGTGTTGGATGGTTACATTTTTGTAAACAAACTGCACAATCCAACTCTGTAAAAGAAAACAAATTGTAAACAAAATATAAGCATAGGTGTGGTCCAGCAGCCTAAACCCAATATTGATAAAAAAACTAGCTATTTCTCTACAGTTTTAACTTCTTCCCATAGATATTTGGTCAAAATGCAGCCTTTATGAATCAGAGAAAGTCTAGCTTCCTAAAAGTAAAATCATTTTTCAAATCAGTTCAGTCAGTGGTTTCTAAAGGAAGGATTGAGTATTGGTTATTATTTTATGGTGTTGTTTTAGCGCATTATTGAATTGGTTACAAACTAACAAAAATTTCTTTTTTAATTAATTAGTACAGAAAAACAATCTACAATGTTCTTTGGTATCTAGAACATTTTAATGTTGTGCGAGCCAGTGCGGAAATACTTCTTGGTGTTGTAACACGGTCAGAAACTAAAAAAGCTTCTGACCTTCTTATGAACAAAAAGTAAAAGTTTGGGAACATTTCATATGCCTTAACAATCAATAGTTACACTTACTACTAGTCTTTAAATAGGACTCACCAGATTTACAACAAGCCTTCTGGTCATTTTCGTTCATCTTACTTTAATTAGTCTCCAATTTTAATGAGGAGACTAAAGTTTTGTTCTGCTGACTACTGCTAGGTTTTAAATTATGACGTTCTTAATCCATATTATTATATATTGAAACTTAGGTTCAATAGGCGAAAGCAAGTTCTCTCCAAATTGCTGCAATATATTTTTCTTGTGCAATCTATACTCAAACGAATAGAAGTCGAGAACACATAAAGTCAGAAACTTAAGAGATTCGCTGTGATTTTTGTTTGACGGTATTTTTTTGATTGATGTTATTCAATAAAGTTGATGTTGACAATGACATTGACAAGAAGTAGACAATGTCACAGAAGTTAGAAGTACCTGATAGTGAAGTGCCTATGGAGATCAGGAACATCAAAGACCAATTAAAAAAAAATCTTTCTACTCATGACGACGATAGGGTGTCCATAGTTGGTGCAAAATAGGATATTTTTCTCGAGTCACTCCCCAAAGAGTTACCGCCAGTATTGGGGTTTGTCCTAAGTTAAGGACTTCTGCGAGGCAGTTTTACAAGCACATTTTTTTCATAGTTGTACATCGCTACATATATAAAATAAATGTGTTATAGTTCGGCCGTTCAGAGAATGCGTTCCTGACACCTATCAGTTAGGCAGGACTAGTGATGGGCACAACATAATACTAAGTTCGTTACCGTTCCCCCAAAATAAACCGCCGCATTATTTTAAGATTATTTTCGTTTTAAATTGGCGGAATCATTTAAAATTTATATTTTAGTTATTTAAGTGGAAACCAAAAAAAGGTAATATTCATATAATAAAATCGTTTTATTTATTCTTTGTTACAAAGTTACAATCTGTATTTCTATGCAATAAAGTAAGTACATTGAATTGAATGTGCGTACAGAATGTTAATCAGACTCCGATTCGCTTGAGGAGGTGGTGTCTTCATCATCATCTTCACCTACGTGTATATTACGTGTATATTAGGTATTATCAATAACAGAATCAATCCTGATATCTCGGTCAAAATCTTCCAAAATCAGGTTTTTAGAGCTCTACCTCACTGGGACGCCATGGCGACGTCGCCAGCGGCACAGGTCTGGCTACTTCTGGCATCCAAATGTCGCCAAGTCGAGTGGCCATGGCGTCTCGACAGTCAATTGTTTACGTCGTCGCTCAAGAAATTGCAAGCTGACTGGCGACCACATTGGCGACTGTGTGAGGGAGGTGCGCTTTACCGTGTACATTATAGTGGCTACTGTGGCCACGTCGCCAAGTTGCCACGGTAGCCAGAAGCCACATAGGGAACTGTAGCTCGTGGCCACGCCTCCAATTTGGCGACGTTACCAAACCGTCGCCAAGTGAGTACATACATTTCAATACTAACTGCTTGGATACGTAGCCGGCGACGTCGCCATTAGCGTCCTAATGAGGCAGGGCACTTAGTCTTAACGCACGAAACGACAACAAATGACTATTTAGCGTCACAAAATGACGGCCCATGATGCCATTTGGGGTTACCATTTTCAAACTAAATATAAAAATGCTACTTTCTTTCGCGCGTTCAGTTTGATCATAGTTTTATTTTTATATTTCATAAAAGTTATCCTATAGTCCATTATTTTCAAATTCTTAAAAAGAAAAACAAAACGTATTATTTTATATTATAAGTATAACTGTATAAGAACCATCAACCAGAACAGATTACGATACTTGCCTGTTATTTTTAGCACAGCACTACAAATATAAAGCGCTGACATAACCTTGTAATAGCGCAGTATAGATTTAGAAAAATATTGTTTACCAAGTTATTTGACACTCAATTTGGCACAAAATTACAACATTCATTGATTATTATTGATATAATAATGTTGTTTTAATGCTCAACAATTGTTAAAACGATAAACAACCAGCAAAAATATTTTTATCGTACTGCAACGCCATTACAAAGTTACGTCGTCAGTTCAATCGCGATGTGTCAGAAACGCATTCTCTGAGCGGCCGAACTATAATTATTATTCTAGTATTCAGGATAACTCGCCCTATGATTTTGTTTCTACGCGAGCTAAATTCTAGATTTGAACTGTCAAGTCTGTGTCATTCGAAACCGTGTACCTGTCAAATCATCCGTCAAAGTCAATCGTCAGTCAAAGTCAAAACACTAACCTAACTTTTCGAAATCTTCATAAAAGATAGTTTTGGGGTTATTTATGAAATAAAACAGGTAAGTTAATTATTAAACCTTGAAATTCAATGACTTGGTCAGCAGGTATCCCTGGGGGCACAATGAATTTGTGTTTATATACAAAAAAATAAACTATTGTTGTCTTTTGCCCTTGTTATAATGTTATTATTTCTTTTTTTCAGGCACAATGCAAAGACTTATGTCCGTTTTGAAAATATTGACACCTATAAGGAGTTTTCCAATCAGCCATGTACCGCTATTGTCGAAATTCAGCACATTTCAACATGTTATTCGGCAGCCACTTTTACAGCCATCTCTCCCAATGATCAATCCAGTTTGTGGTTTCAAAGTAAAGGGTCGCCTGAGACGACGCTGTAAATCATGCTATTTTGTTGTTAGAGATGAAAGGTTGTATGTAATCTGTCCAAAGTCTCCCCGTCATAAACAGATGGCAATGAAACCTAAACCGTTAAATACATGGATCTTAACACATGCTAGCCAGAGTCCAGTGCGACCATGGTAACATTTACTCTTAACTATAAGCAAAAGAAAAGTGTTTTAATTATCTTGTTTTAGTTGATTTTAGTAATTAAATAATTTTAGTATCTAATTCTGAAGTTTTATTACAGGTATAGAATTGCTCAGATCCCCAAAGATCTAGAATACATTTAATTACCTAAATTGATAACAAATTCAAAATTTTGACCTTTTGGCTCTCAATTGAGTTACCAATTTATAGTATGAAAAATCAAAAGGTTTGGAGGTTTTTAATAGTGTGTGATTTTTTTCACATAGTTGAAAAATTCACCATATTACCATTTTTTTAGTCTGAGAATCTCATTCAAAGTAACGTGTTTTTTTTACATGATTTGAATAATATACCTTGAATAATTTTTTTATGTTCTTATATAATGCTGAGATATATATTTTTTTCAAATCATCATCTCCTAAGCCTTTTACCCAATTATGGGACACAACCTGTGTCAATATTCTTGCGCCATCCCACCTTGCAAGTTCTGCGTGCTGTGTTGTTGCTGCCGCTGCGGCTGCGGAGTACCTCCAGCGGCGGAAATATAGTGGCCTTGTCGGCAACTAAATTTTCGGACCGTTTGGGGTTGAAACCCTCGTGTCGTGGGGTCCGAATGCGCACACCCTATTTAAAGATCTAGGCGGCTGGATGACGCTTCTGACGCTTTTTAGTTTGTACATATTATAGCAATGGAACGTATAGAACCCTTCATGCGCTAGTCCGACTCGCACTTGGCCGGTTCTGTACCCAAAGGGTAAAACGGGACCCTATGTATATCTATTGTTTTACACTCTGATACATACCTTGCATTTAATGAGTTTATCGGAGTAATCAAAAATTACTTTGAAGATTTTTAGCGACTAAAACAATTGTTCATTCAATTATTTCATTGTTTTACCGATATTGCGCAATTTAACTGATTGTCTAGTCTAGGTGGTGCCTAAGCTCGTTTTGTTAGCTTCATTCAATTTCATACTTTTTACAGCATCAATAGATGTTTATTACGTATTACAGCTCATAGAAAAAATATCGTATGACACTGACGACTACTTTAAAAGACACTCAGGTTGTGTTTGGGCAAATTACACATCTGTATATCCGAATATAATTCACAATGATAGCGTAGGTTCTTAATATTATTTATAAACACAGTAGCAGTAGCTAACCATTCTCATCGTTTTAACGCACAAACTTGAACCCTATCATTTATAGATTTGGAGTGAAAATTGAAAACTCTCTCTTTAAAGAACATCAACAGTAATCGTTACTAATCGTTAAGTATTGTGTCTGTGATCAGTCTTTTAGTGGATTAAAAGCTTTGTGAGTGCCGTATGCTGTGATATTGCTAAAATTAACGTACGTACACGTTTCGATATACTCTGTTACAGGCTACGGAGAACTACAAAATAAGTGTTGTTTTATTCTGCAATTAACTTACCTTCAGCGCCGGTTTTAAGTCTACCAGCGCCCTGGGCGAAATTTCTACGGCGCCCTCTAACTGCAATTTAAACCCATACGAAAAAAAAACGGCCAAGAGCTTGTCGGGCTACTCTCAGTCTAGAGTTCCTTAGTTTCCCGAGTATAATGTATCGCCCATACCTAACAAGGGTCACACAACAATTGTCAATAACACAGATCAACAAATGAAAAAAAAATTTTGGTGCCGCGCTTAGTGGTTTTGTATAATGTGTAAAAGTATGCATTGGCAACACTATAATATTCTTTACGCGTAGTTTTGTGTCTACCCTCTGTTTTTCAAATTTGCTGTATTTAATGAGTACTTTCGAGAACAGTTTCAAGTCTTATTAGTACCTTTCTACAGGGTTACTGGTAAGTAGACCACATCCTTTCAGGAGGTAATAGTATAGGTCAATACGGACAAATTTGACCATGGGATACCCTGGGCAAAAGTTAACCCGTTTCGAGATAATCGAATTTCAAGATCAGTCGTCTAGGTACACGTATTAATTTTCATTATTAGTCAAAAGTCTCATTTTTATGGATTTTTGTGTGTTTTTGGATAGAAGATGAATCACTTCATAATAACAAACCATAAAACTGTACAAATTACTACAAATCACAGAGGAAATTATAGCGAACAGCAATTACTTTTTTAGTAGCTATTTTCTCAAAAATATTACTCTTCATTTTTTTGTGCAGAATACTTAAAAAACATCTACATTTATCTAGCTATCCAAAAAGGCACAAAACACACAAAAATCCGCAAAAACGAGACTTTTAACTAGTAATAAAAATTTATACTTGTACCTAGACGACTTGTAAAGAAAAGATCTTGAAATTAGATTATCTTCAAACGGGTTAACTTTTGCCCAGTGTATCCCATGGTCAAATTTGTCCGTATTGACCTAAACTATCACCTCATGAATGGATGCGGTCTACTTACCAGTAACCCTGTATAAATAAATCGATTTTGATATCATGTCTTCATCACGACGAAGTTGTCTCAATCTGAACGTATTTTGTTACATTTGTGGGGAATATACACAAGAAAAAGTTCAGGAAACCTATAACAAATTTTGTAAAGAGTGCTTATTTTTCGTAAGTACTTTAAGTTGCAAATTGTTTGCAAAATGTGCACTGAACACTTGAGACGGAGGGTTAGTGGTAGAAGAAATGAGGATCGGGGTGCCTATGCAATGGAGAGAAAAATACTAATACTTTGATGGACATGTTACATCCTAAGTTTTTTAATTTTTTTATTATCTCCAAAGACACCTTGACCAGTTTCCAGAAAATCCTGATACACCGCATCTGCGAAAATTATACGCTATTTACTCTGTTAGAAAAAATAATTTCTTAATTTTTACTCCCCTTATGTACTCCTCTTATTTACTGCTCTTATATACCTACTCCTCTTATGAACTCTATTATGTACTCCACTACCGCCACTTATTTACTCCCCTCATGTACTCCTCTTATGTACTCCCCTTATATACTCCTCTTATGTACCTATTCTCTTATTTAATCTATTATGTTCTCTCTTATGTACTATTTTTTGTAGTCTCTTATGAATTCTCTTGTGTACCTACTCTATTATGTTCTCCACTTATGCCACTTATTTACTCCCCTCATGTACTCCTCTTATATACCTAGTCTCTTATGAACTCTCTTGTGTACTCTATTATGTACTCCACTTACGCCACTTATTTACTCCCCTTATGTAGGTACTCCATTCAAATATGTATACACTTAAAGGCAAATCATCTTAATATTATTGTAGTGTTTACATTAATTTTGAGGAGTATTAATTTTTAAACTGAATTTTTGATCAAGTCCTTTTCAAAAGTCATATCGAAATTGTTTATCTTAAGTTTCTAGAGAATCAAATGGATTATAAGTGGGAGCTATAAGTATTTTGAATAGTTAAGCCTAGGCTAGTTCCATTCAAAGATTTTCTTCGTCGACTTCAGCCTAAGGCAAGTTTTATTACTATAAGTTTGGTAAGTAGGTAGGTATCATGCGTGTGATAAATAATAAATGTATGTCTGGGCTATCGTTTTTCAATAGTATTCATTGTTATTTAGCTTCTAGTTAAGTATTATGTTTGTCTTCATCGATACTCGTTATTGGTGAAGACTTAGCTCTCGTTGTATTAACTTTCCACACCTTTCATATCACTACATTCTTGCCTAAGTAAGTACAACGGTTAAATGTGTGCAGAATCAGAAAGTTTTTGCCTAAGCACAATCTTGGAGTATCGTTAAAGATGAATTCTATGAATCCAAATGCTACATCTAAAGCGAACGCTCACAAAGTTACCAAGACTATTGTCACATCTCCATGTATTTATAAACCCGTTGGGCCTTACAGGTTTGTTTATTTTTTAACACTTCCATTACCTACGAGAAATAGATGCTTTATTAAAATAATAATGTCGGTTTCAGCCAAGCAATTCTAGCTGATAGAACACTCTACGTGTCGGGGCTACTGGGCATGGACCCTCAGGCACAGTTGGTATGCGGTGGCGCCGAAGCTCAAGCGCGGCAGGCGCTCGACAACTTGAAGCTCGTGCTAGAGGCGGGCGGCGCGTCTCTACATTCCGTCGTGAAAACTACAATCTTGCTCGCTCGGATGGACGACTTCCAAGCCGTAAACCAGGTTTATGCAGAATGTAAGTCTGCAAAAACAAAAAAAGATTCTGACGAATTGGAGGACTTCCTCCTTTTTGGGAAGTCGGTTAGATAATACCACTCATTACCACTACGCAAAAAGAAATAATATCCACACTAAAATGGGATAGTAGACATGTAATGTAGGTACCGTAATATTTGTGGTTCTGAGCTAACGATGTTTGTTGGTTGTAGTTACAATTATTTGTTTTGAAAATCTTTCCTTTCTCTTTAAACTTGGCCATCAAATGGAAAGATTCCATACATAGGTAAGTATTATATCTTCCCTATTAGTTCCATATTTAAATAATTGTCCTTTATTTATCTCTTAATTCGTTTGTGTTAGGTAAGCCGCGTGTCGTGTGTCTCCCGCGGTTTCTCGCGCGTCCCAAGGGTCAGTTTCGGAGCCATTTAGGCTGTGTCCACAGCGAGTAATCCGTTAGCAGCCGTCTGAGTGAGCCAAGAAAAAAATGTATCTTCTTTATTATAAGTATACAGTCAGTATCTGTGGATAAAAGATTCTTGGCAACGTACACAGAGCCGTCTAACGGGCTCGGTAGGTCTTCAGATAACTAGTAACTTGGATTAAATCCTTTTAATTAGATCGTTAGGCACCTACCATGCTTGCAACATTTTTTTTGAGATTGTCATCGATGAGACACTGACACGGATATTGTTTGTCAATTTTGTCTTGAAATATCATACGAATGAAACATTAATAATGTTGTGTAATTTCATATAAGTTAGCTTATCTATCATTAAACATACCAACTAACTTACCTACCTAAAACTTTATCTGTCGTTGAATATAAATGAGTTTTGAACTTGTGACCCCGATAGCATACTTGTTTACAATTTCATTTAACAATGAGTGAGGAGCCAGAAAATACTGAGACAAAGAACAAGTTAGACGGTTCGTCCAAGATGAATCCTTCAAAAGTGGACCATAGTTCTAAAACTAACGTTCATAAAGTTACCAAGACAATTGTGTCATCGCCACATATTTATAAGCCCGTTGGACCCTACAGGTATGTAGTTATAATTTATTTACTTAATACGAATGAAACGGGTGGAAAACGCGTTTCATCCGTTGAAATCTACGGTATTTAGCCAGTGACGTCCACTAACTTTTTATACTTATATCTTATTAGGTTTAGATAGGTCCTATACTATATTGTACCTTTCATTCAACTATTAAATAGTATGTGGTATTGGCCAAGGCACTGTATCTAGGTAAGACTGCAGCTTATATAAATTTATATATATAAAAAAAAAAACAAATTAAGTGGTTATCACAATTGCACCCACGTCTCTGAGAGTTCTGTTTACCTGGATGCCTGTAATAATATACATTGCCTATAGACAATTTCATCGTAAATAAGTCGTAACGCATATTATAACTCCATTATATTTTACGTATTCATGGTACATTTATTTCTTTTATATTTTATGGGTATGTATACCTACATTATAAACCTTACTTTTGAATCACTAGATCTATTTAAAAAACCTCATCAACATACGTTGCGTAGTTTTTTACATATCATTATTTCAATTTCAATCTCATGACCTAAGAACAGATATTACCAATTATAGTAATCTGAGCTACTATTTAGAAATAAATGGGTATGATTCTGTCGGTTTCAGTCAAGCTATTCTTGCGGATAAGACACTGTACGTGTCTGGGGTACTGGGCATGGACCCGCAGTCTCAGCTAGTAAGTGGCGGCGCCGAAGGACAAACGCGACAGGCTCTTAGCAATCTGAAGCATGTTCTAGAAGCAGGCGGCGCGTCTCTAGAGTCTGTCGTTAAAACTACAATACTTTTAGCACGAATGGAAGATTTCCAGGCGGTGAACCAAGTTTATGCAGAATGTAAGTGCTGCATGCCCATGAAACGAACAATTCCCTATACCTACATTATATAGTATAGTCATATAGTGTAAACAAATATACTTAATCAATTAAAAAAACTAAAAACACGCTTTTTATAGAAAAACGAACTAAAAATTAGAAAATAAATTTTAATGAATTTAAATTAAGAAAACAGTGTTAAAAATTTCAATGAATATAAATTAATAATAGTGTGAATAAAAAAAGCGTGTTTTTAGTTTTTTTTAACTATTATTTATTTTCTACTTTTTAGTTTGTTTTAAAACTACTATTTGTTTTGTAGAATTAAAAAATTCTCTTTAGTATACAAAAATTTGTCAATATTAGAGAAAACGGCTAAAGATAATTATTGGAAATAAAAATTAACATCGAGTCCTGCCTTATCGACTGTAGAGAAAAATTCTAGAAAATTTTAATTAATTTTCTTACCTTATCGACTATAGATGAAAATTATATAAATTAGCAAAAATCATATTTTGCAAATTGAGAAGCCTAGAAGTCGGTGTCTAATGGATGTTACTAAGTTAATTTTGCCACCGACTTCTAGGCCGATGCACCTAAAAATAGTTTTTTTTTTTGCTTTTTAGTGTTTTGGGAAGTCGGTTTAATTTTTTTGTACAAAGGTTATTTATTTAAAGCTTTTCAGTGATACGAATAGTTGTCACTATCCATACAAGTGGGAAGTTCTCATCAATACAAAGAATATAAGTCCAAACGAGATATTTTACATATTCAGTTGCCGAGTTCCCTCGACTCTCTCTGGTCTCCATCATCAGGTCAGCTCCAAACCTTCACTGTTGCATAGGTCTTGTCAATACGAATAATTTAAGCCCAAACATGAGGTAGTTTACATATTCAGTTGTCGAGTTCCCTCGACTTTCTCTGGTCTCCATCATCAGGTCAGCTCCAAACCTTCACTGTTGCAAAGTTCTTGTCAATACAAATAATTTAAGCTCAAACACGAGGTAGTTTACATATTCAGTTGTCGAGTTCCCTCGACCCTCTCTGGTCTCCATCATCAGGTCAGCTCCAAATTTTCACAGTTGAATAGTGCTTTTAGGCGTACACCTGAGTGTCAAGTTTTTACCCTATGTATGCCTACAACTTTTGAAGGTTGCCCTCGATTTCTCAGGGTTTCCATCATCAGATCCTGACCTGATGACTATGGGACCAACTGGCAGCTATTCCAAGTCGAACAAAAAAAGAATCACGTAAATCGGTCTATAAACCTAGGAGTAATCGATGTGTATGTGTAACCTCCTCCTTTTTGGGAAGTCGGTTAAAAATGGAATAATTTTATCAAATTAGTGTATTGTCATCGGTCCTCAATAAATCTACAAAGTTTGAACGAAATCTGGCCGTTTAAAGTGGGTCAAAATCGCGCCCAAGGAAGTCGGTTACAAACAAACATACAAACATACAGGTGAAGCTAATAAAAAGCGTGTAAAAATAAAGTCTTCAGTTCTCGTAAATCGCTCATTTGATTGAAGGGAAGGGAAGGTCCCCAAAAACGTCTCAAATGTAATTAGTTTAAATTATGGAAAGACCATTAAAACCAGAACTGGTAACTAGGACAGTAGATTACCAGCCTTGATTCTATAACATTAGAAATGACTAATAATAAGTATTTCAATGATCTCAGGATATCTGGTTTTATTTTTTGTGAATAGCTTTCAAAGTAAGCTTACCGGAAAATCTTTGGTTGACTTGGCTTTTACGTTTATTACAGTAGGGTTGTTTACTGATAAAAGTGAATAAATAAGTTTTAGTAACTACAACCAACAATTTTTAAAGTTGTACATCGGTATCAAGTTGCAATTCTTCATGTTAATTATTGTGCATGTTGTTTTCTATAAAAAATTAACTGTATTGTATGTACTGTTATATAATGTATAATTTATATTTAATTTGCAGTTTTCCCAAAAGACTTTCCGGCCCGTGCTACATATCAGGTAGGCAAGTTGCCTTTGGACGCGGCTGTGGAAATAGAAGCTATTGCACTTAGTGGCGATCTGGTCGTCGCTGAAGCCGGACCCTGCCCCTGTGCACGCACTTAGGAATACGTGACCACCGTAAATTAATCTCGTCGCTTAGTTGCCTATTGTCGAGCGATATGCAAACGTAATTAAGGCACACACCTAGGTAGTTTTAGGTATCTATGATTGTTATTTTTCTGTTAAATACTAAGATGTTTAAATATTAATTATGCTATGATTAACATATTTGTTTGTATGTGGTTCTGAAAAACGAAGTTGTATTAAAATATTGTTAATTAAAATATCATCTTGATTATTTTTGGTGTCAAATTACTACCTACGTTAATTTTGGTCGGCGCAATGTTTTCCGCTACCATTCACACTCCACATCAACATCCACTCCCTTTTAATTCATGTCATATGTCAGCTTCCAGGTAATCAATCCATCTATTCCTTGGTCTACCTCAGTTCTGCCTTTAATCTACATACATATTTACCACATACTCTACATTCTCTTTACAAGTTCATACCACGACAGACGCTACTAAAAGAAAAGGCTAGGCAGATGATGACCACGGTAAACGCTTAACTTTCATTTTGGCAAGTAGGTATACCTAATTGTAGATTAGGTACTAGTTAAATTGACAGTTAGAGCAGCCTATACCTATCTTCCATTTATATACACTTAAATCCTTTTGCCCCTTCGAATGCACTAATCGAAGCATTGCCTAGGTAAAATGCTATTTCTGTTCTACGTTTTGAAATGGCATAGGTACGTATCTATGAACTAACATACCTACATAACATACTAACATCATACCTACTTAGGGCCTAGATCGGAATATGGCGAGCTGCTCCGCTTGAAAGGTCGAAGACATTGCACGCTATATACCTATTGCTTTAAAGAAAATAATGCGTGCTTTATTACAAGGTCACGTTGGCCATTATTTATTAGAACAGTGACTTTATACCTCAAGTAAGGCGGGATGTTGGTAGCAACGATCCTTCGGTAAAAACTATTTAAATATGATTAAAAATAACTGCTACAAATATTTTTACTTAATAAGTAGGTACCTTTTCAGATAATTATGTTGCTGAAACACAACCGGTGGCTGGCGAATCCAGTAAAATAATGCATAAAAACTACCTACCTTTCTGTGCTGCTAATTTTGTTATTTTTGTATTTTTGGTCTATCCTCTTCTGCAGTTGCCTTTTGCTAGAAAATAGGAAATCCCTTTCATTTATTTTTGTTCCTGCATGAACTAGTCCGAAATGTTAAGTATATCATGCCTACCTCATAATTGAGTTAAAAGTTACATGCAAACCTATTTATTATTCAAATAAATAAGACACTATTTTTAAAACTGTGACCTAGAGTGGGTGGTCATGAAAACGGTAGGTCGCAGCGCGCTCCTCGGCCAACATGTATAAAGTTTGCCATGCACAATACGATTTTGGTACAAAACGAAAAAGCCTCAGTTTACTTTTACATACTTACTACATAATCCTTTGGACTGAAACACCATTTGAAAGTCAATATTTTCAACTAAGAACCCGACAAAGGAACAGAGAAAATAAGAATTTCTGGTTATCTAAATACTTACATAGTTTTTGACGTATATATATATTAGGTATGTACCTATTTTTTTTTTGTTGCTTTCCTCTCTGTTTTCAAGTAGGCAATTAGATATCCGATCTACCTACATATTGCATTTAGATGCCTTTTTACAATCCTTTTCTGGAAGAAGCGCCTGCCGGTAAAAAAAATCAGAATGATCGCTCTCATCTAGTTTTTAATCTCTAGTCACCTGATATCTACTTCAGTACACTTTCGAGTCTAAAATGTAGGCTCTAGAATGGGAGAATATGAGTCGTGGCTAAGGCGGAGACGGCGTAATTTATATGTACGAGTATGTTGGGCAGCGAAATAGCGGCCGTAAGCCGAGTGTTGCGTGTGTTTAAGAACAAAGAGCTTTTGCCGTTAACTAGCCACTAAGCTTTATTTGTTAACCCCACTTACATATTTATAGCAGAACAATTATAATTAGAATAATATAATTGTAAGCACGTAAGATTTTTTAACAAAACCGACTAGGTACCTACCTATACAAAATCGGTGCATCGTCTTCTTGCAATGAATCCTTAGAAGTTATGATACTTTTACAAAAATGAAGTACCTATCTAGGTAGGTACTAAAAATATAGTCGGATAAATTATTATAACTATATCTAAAATTATAACTAAAAAGCACGCCTATACAATTATCCTATCAAGTTTGTTTTACATTTAGTTAAATGCCTTCTCAAATAATAGAAATCAAGATCTACCTAGGTTAGGTAGCCGTACCGTACCAGGTACTTATGGGAACCTGTTGTACCTACCTACGGCACATACATACTCTACCAAAAGCGGAGCGGAAATGTTTTACACCATCAATAGAATTTCATTATTCAAACTTGTCTCCGCCTACTCAGACCTGCCATCGTAGCCAGGTTTTAGCGGCACAGTCCCGATTTTTAAATCATGGTGCGGGACAACCTCAGTCGCTCTTTTCGGTGATAACTCGACGATGCGTGCTGTGGATGGAAGCGTGTGCGAGTAGGTTGCCCAGATAAACAGGTATAGGTAGATTTGCAGTAGGTAAGTACTACCTAAAACTTCGTTAGCTAAAAAAATTGGATTATAAATTAATAATCATTTTTTCATGGATTTAAAAAGAGTTGCATGATTTCAAACACGAAAAAAAAATTGTATTTTACCGTAGGTAGGTACTATAATGACGGGTTTGCGTTCACCATAATGGTTTAATGGAGACAGTATGCTATACCCTCGCATACATGATGTAGGGATTGGCAACTGTGGGCAACCCTACGTCTACAGACCTGTTGCCGTTATCAATATCGAATTAAAACGACCAAAAATCAGGTTTATGTATTGCATAGGAGCTCATTCAGGAAATGATTAGGTAACTACCAAACGAAGAAATATTATGTAGGTACTGAATAATCCGTCCAGGCCCGCCGTAAGCGGGCGTGCAGCGCGTGCACAGCACGCGGGCGGCACGTCCTAGGGGGCGGCAAATCTAGCAAGTTATCACGTAATATTTAAAAAATACAATATCTTTTTACTAATGATTTGAGTTCAATATTTCCGAACACAGCAAGAATATTACTTACACTGCCGGTTTCAGTTAGGTACATCTGTTGAAAGGACATTTTCAAAATTAAAGATTCTTAACCAGTGGCGTAGCGTGCGGCAAATGCTATTTAGGGGGCGGCAAAATTAAACCGATAAAAATTCAGAAAAAGCCGCCCTAGCTTTGGTCGTCTCCTATCAATTTTGACTGTCTCACCGTTTGCATCCCCAAAAAAATTCGCGCTCGCTGCGCTCGCGGCTCCATGTCAGATGTCGCATTTTAACTTTGTTTAATTGTTGAGGCATTCAATTCCGAAAAAACATTTTTCGCGCACGTCCGTTATGGTTTTTTATGATATGTTTACAGTTTACTTGTTTCATGAAAACTCTGAGGAAAAAATCGCACTTCACTTCTGTGCATATCTTACTTTTTGACTTTGCTTTGTTAATTTACAGTAGTTTTTATTTGTTTTGTGTCCTTAGACTAAAAAATTTTCGGGCTCGCTCCGCTCGCGCTTCCTTACATATGAAGTGTACCTTATAAGTTGACTTTTCAAAGGGAAACCCACCAAATAATGGCTGATTTACATTGAGTCAGTAACTGACGTCAGTCCACTGACAAGTCAGTGCTGACCCGGCACTGCCATCGTGTAGATTGATTTGAAGTCAGTACAGTACTACTGACGAAACACTGACACTACACTGACTTCGTGTAAATAGCACGCGTCAGTTTTCGGCGCCTACACTGACGTCAGTTACTGACTCAATGTAAATCAGCCATAACATATTTTACTGACTTTTGTCCGGACCCCTGGATCCCCTTATATATTTTTTGACAAAACGTATGTAGTCGTAGGGCGGCATAATCAGTTTTGCACGCGGGCGAACAAACAGCCAGCGGCGGGCCTGAATCCGTCCTAGCTGTTGCCACTACCATGTCTATATAAGAGCAGATAAATAGCTTGATCTATCTGTTGAATGAGAGCCCCTGAATATTTAATTGTATTCGTTATAGTTTTCATTACTTATTACACCTTAACGAGCAAATAAGAATTTTGAGTTTGAGATTTATCATCAGTGCAGTGCCTACCTCCTAGTTTTTAATGCCTTTACCTGATTTATTTCTGGTAAGTACCTAGTCTAATATACGTCCACTCGCTCCAGCTTACGGTTTACCGGCTTTTACTTTATCTTGGGCATTTTATTTTCGCTTTCACTGAGGTTTTCTTTGGTTTTAATGTACCCAACTTACCTTTGAATTAATTGCGACAATGCAAATACTGGGTAGCTTGTGGAAATAACTATTGCAATTAACTAAAAGCTAGGTGGGTGTACCTAGGTAGCTTATCTTGATGGATGACTATTAGTTTTTAATGGAATAGTAGCTACCTAAATATAACCTTAGGATCATTATGATTAGAAAATTAATACTCCATAAATTAATTAAACGGAAGAAAGGTCTTTCACAAAACCATTTGCGAGTCAAAGAATGTAGGTACTATGTTCGTTTAATAGGAAAAACGCGATGGGGGTGCGAGGTCAGTTTAGCGGGCTGCCTCCTCTATAATAGGTAGGTTGGTATGATACGATCTCGGGGAGTCGTATAACGGCCAGCGGCCAGTCGAGCCGAGTGCCCGAGTTGCTGTACACGGGTGGTTAAGTGCTAAAGTTGGCTTTCGCCGGAGAAGTAAACATAATCGCGCCTAATTTTTTACTTAGATTTTTGTACCACAGTCGAGGTGCCTATGGCTTTTTAAATCGGGACTGTCGCGATCATGGGTTGTACCAGCAGTGCTCCAAATATGGTCAGCTCAAGCACGGCAGGTATGCTAATGTGACATTTGGAAAACCCTTTTCGCAGTTACAAAGTATTAATATTAGATGCCTAGGTAGGTACCTCCTCTACAGACTTTATATTACTTGCTGGCTATTTCTATAAAAAAAACATTCAGCAGGAATGGTAGCGCTTAGAAAAGAAAACTTAAATAAGTCTTTTAAATCCGTAAAATGAGACGAATAAAAATGATCTAAGGTTGCAATGAATTTTAAAATGTAAATAGCCTAAGCACCTACCCCATTTATTTTTTAACACACAGTAGTTGTAGTATACCTATGTAGTTGCAGTACCGACACGGACGGGACGACACGTTGCCCCTTACTTGTTACTTGCCGTCCACAAGTTCGCACCTAAAGGGGTGAAACCACATGGTACATATCAAGTAAAGGTGCCACCACATGAGTTCTGGTGCTTACCCGACTGTACAAGATACCTAATATCCGTTAAAGACAGGACAAACTACTGAGACCATTTACAACATTTAAAAATCCGTATACCACTGTGGTTATTAAATATTATACTTAAAAAATAATATTTTACCGTCATGATTCTATCAGCCTTTGAATTCACGCTATACCTAACTATTATTTTTCAGAGAAAAGCATCCAATTTGAAGAAGAAATGAGCGATGAATCAGAAAACCAGTCGAATGTAGAAGAAATAATTTATAGAGCTGAAAGAAATTCAAACGAAATAAACAAGCTTCCTTCAAGTGATACAGCAACAGAACATAGTGCAGATATAGTTAGAAATAGATCTACTCATAGTTTAAAAAATCAAACAGGTAGGTAATCAAAGGATGAAAGGATCCCGTCTTTTCAACGATTTTCAAGGGCTATTCACCAATAGGAAGAGGGTTTTCATGGGGAAGTTAGTACGAAGCATGACAAAAGGCAAAAGTATCTGGCGTATAAAGTTGAAGAGCTTTATTTGTTACGCGCATGTTGGAAGCGAGCTGCCGACTGCAATGCCACGACTGCATGTGCATCGACTGCTGGAAAGAAATCACCTGATAGTAGTGAGGACGACTGTAGGTATACATACCTAGGTAGGTACATACATACAAATCAGTAGTGAAGTTGCGGTCTATGAGCAGGCAGTTGCAGCATTTACTCGTAAAATTGCAGTTAGCAGCTTTTTTTTTTTTTTTAGCGACGTAAAATCATCAAATGACCCCGTTGTGGGTTAGCAGCGGTGAGGGAGTGTCAGACTCTTACTGACTAAAATCGTCGTGTTCCGTCATAGGCCTTTTATGTACCAGGGCCGCGGTATCTCTTTCGAACAACCCGCAGCCCCGGCAGGCCTTGGCCCTGCTGGGCCCTGCTGGGGTTGCTGACATCTCTTTGAGGAGCGCGTGGAACAACGCGCGCCGTCGACACGGGTCTGTCGTCTAGAAAGACAGAGGGACGATGAGCCACCCGAACTCACCGCCCACAGACCCACGCCTACGGTGGCCGGGAGTCATCTTGCGACACCCGGCGCCCATGGTGTCTACCTGGTCCAGCGCGGCGGCCGGGATGAGAGGTGCGAACTCTCTGGCGTTCCGCCTCCTCCTTCTCGAGCATGACCGCTTCGCAGAAGGAGGCGACGGCATCCCATTCCCTCGCCCCGGACCATGGCC
Organism: Helicoverpa armigera; assembly: GCF_030705265.1. Classification (NCBI taxonomy): domain Eukaryota; kingdom Metazoa; phylum Arthropoda; class Insecta; order Lepidoptera; family Noctuidae; genus Helicoverpa; species Helicoverpa armigera. Next base: position 6,617,472 of record NC_087130.1, on the reverse strand, counting down.
TGAACCAGGGCCGGACGCGAGGTCGCCGCCACCCAAAGCCTCGACGAGGACCCGGCGGTGCCCTCCCATGCGGGCACACCTGGACTGTGTGGTCCACCGTGTCCTCGGGGCTGTCCGCACAATGGTGACACCCGGGCGCCTCCTCACGACCGATGCGGTGCAGGTACCTCCCGAAACAACCGTGTCCGGTGAGGACCTGCGTCATGCGGTACGTGAGGGCGCCGTGACTCCTCCCGAGCCACTCCTCAAAGAGGGGACTTACCGCCACGATGGTGGCGTGCCCTGCACTGGGTTGCGACAGTCGCTCCCTCCAGGCCACCATGAGATCGCGCCGGAGCTCCGCCCGCTGCGCGACAACTTGCCGCGGCAACGGGGTTTCTCCCCGGCGCTGAGCCTCCTCGCGCCAGTCGTACAGGCGCAAGAAGACCCTCGCCTCCAGATCCCACGGTGGCAGTCCAGCAAGTAGGCCAGCTGCTTCGCGGGAAATCGTGCGGTACCCCCGGATTAGCCTAATGGCTATCACCCTTTGGGGCACGTTCAGGTAGTGTAAAGCCCGCGGCCGTACCGAACGTGCCCATACCGGGGCCCCGTAAAGAGCCATGGACCGCATGACCCCCGCGTAGAGTCTGCGGCAGGGGGCGTTTGGGCCGCCCAGGTTGGGCAGGAGCCGCTTGAATGCAGCACCTGCCTTCTCCAGTTTGGGGCCCAAACGTCGGAAATGCTCGACGAAGTTCCACCGGCCGTCGAGGACGAGTCCCAGGTATTTCATCGCCCTCTCAACGCCGATGGTAACCCCCCCCACCGTGACCTGGGAGCCTGAAGGTGGCGCGTTCCGAAGCCCATGAAAGCACATGGCCTCGGATTTGTGCAAGGCCACCTCCAGGCCCAGCAGCTGGATCCTCTCGATGACTGTCGCAACCCCGCGCGTCATTATGTCGGCCGCCTCCTGGTGCGACCTCCCTTGTGCCAGAACCAGCGTGTCGTCAGCGTAGCAGACCACGCTGACGCCGCTAGGGAGGTCGGCGCCTAAATCACCTGATAGTAGTGAGGACGACTGTAGGTATACATACCTAGGTAGGTACATACAAACCAGTAGTGAAGTTGCGGTCTATGAGCAGGCAGTTGCAGCATTTACTCGTAAAATTGCAGTTAGCAGCTCGCTTCCATTTTCGCACGCTTACTCAAAGAAACTACTGAACTGTTAGCTCGAGCTAGAGCATCGGGGGAAGACATAAATGCAACTTTTTTCATTCCTTTAACCAAGGAGCAGAAATACCTAGTAAACCTTCCCGATCAAATACACACCCAGGTACCTCTATCTACATACGAATATCGAGTTTTCAACCGATATACCTATGCTTATAATTTTCGAGGGTTGCCCTCGTTTTCTTCAGGATTTCCATGATCAAAGCGAGGATTTTCTTCCATATAAAGACATAATTTTCCAAATCGGCAACTATGAGTAATCGAGTAGGTACCTAAAAAAAATCAACGGTTGAATAAAAGAGCTAACTTTAGGTACTGTAAAAGAGTATCGTGTGATAAGGTGAGGGTGACAAAACTTTTTATTTTTATGTTAGTTGCATATCAAATCTAAAAGCGGTCGTCAATGACCTTGCCAATGTTTCAAGTTAAATATAAAAATATCCTTGAGTAGAATTACAACTTTTTGTTTTTATGTAGTCACTAGTCTGTCTAGGTAGGTACCTTTGGATTTTTTTTACCGTGTCATTTTTAATGTACCTATTACTCTATTTTGGTTCATCGCTTTTGAGGTCGGTGGCGAAATAAACTTAGGTAGGTACCTACCTACCTACATCTACTAGAGACCGACTTCTGGATAGATGCACCTAAAATTGTTTTTTTTTGGCTTTTTAGTGTTTTTGGAAGTCAATTCTATTTTATTGTAAAAGTTTTCTCCCTATCTCTCTTTTATTTGAGACTTGTGATAATGAGCTGTTTTTCCTCATACCTATTGTCCTATACTTATTTTGATTTAGAAGAATCTTGGAAAACTTTTTTTTTGTTTCAGACACCAAAGAAGATAGATTTCCTGGTCATCAAGTTATGAATAAAAGCGAATCAAGTTTGGTACTAGAAGAAGAACATCCACCTAAGTTAGAAGAAGTAGTTGAGAAAGTTGTCGAATTACATTCTTTAGAAACTGTAAACGAAATCCAGCCTGTTACAGAAATGACTGTCGAAGACCCGCCAAACAAAAGTGATGATAACAATAGTTTAAAAGAAAGTCATGATACAAAGGACAATGAAGAAAAAAATGGACCAGCAGAACTAGATAAACAAAAGTAAGTTTAACTACTAAATAGACTTTAGAGGTAACTTTGTGCATTGGCCATTTAGGTCAGTGTAGCAATGCTACGGAATGCAAGATATGGGGGCCGTAGAACAAAACCAAGTTTGGCTTATCGCGTCAATATTCATGTGCCTATTCACATTAAATTCCCATTTGAGTAGGCTCTCAACTAAAGGCAAACAATCTTGATATTCTTGATAATAAGCTACTGCCTAAAATAATAATTCAATCGATTAAGCAATTCATCTGCCTAGATTTTTACCAACGTTAGGGTTGGCTTCCAGTTTAATCGGATGTACCTGAGTACCAGGATTTACATGGGACGACTGCCTATCTGACCTCCACAACCAAGTTACCCTGGCAACCCTTGATACGACTAGTTGACGAACTATCTGGTTAAGTAACTGTCATTATTCTATTGTCTAGCTACATTACATTTTTACCTATTATTACAAAATTATTGGTGTCAAGAACAAAAAACGTTTTTTCATACATATTAAAATAATAGGAAGGTACCTATAAAACCTAAAAATTCTACATAATAAATATGCGGCTGTTAATTTGTTTTTATTTCATATCTTAATTAGAGAGGAGCATCCCGAGGAAGCCACCAGCCCGAGTCAGTCGGAGAGCAGTCGTGCAACTCGATGGGAGGCTCTTGCTGACATAGCCGCCGAGCTACCGCCCTCCCTTACAGTTGATCCTATTACAGGTCAAATTTATGCGCTTTCAAAATAAATACGTCCTATTATCTAATTGTGTTTATTTATTAACTTGTACAGCTGGCACAAAATTATTTAATTGATGCGTTTTATAACTTAGGTACTACTTAGCTACCTATAGGTACCGACTAATGATTGTTATAAAGCTGTAATGCGGGTAGGTACCTACAGTTTGAAAAAATACGAGCTACCTATTTCAGTGTAGTGTCAGGGTGTGTCCTGGGGCCCGATTCTCCTAAGTTAATAATGTCAAAATCGAATAGAAATCGAATCGCAATATGATCGCAATAGCAGTTTTAACCATATCGGGCATTCTGCTACTAATAAAAGACCGATCGTATTCGATTGACATTTGATTGGTGTGCGATTGGTCTGCTATTTTGGTGATTTTGGTCTGTACGGTAGTTTGCTGTACAATCATTTTGCAATCGTAAATCATTTGCAGACAAAATGCTTCATTATTGAATGACAGAAAAGGATAAAAACGTTTATTTCAAAGAAAAAATAGCGGACTGCCACATACGCTTCAATCGTATTCGAGTCGGGATTGGATCTCAGTCGAACCGGGTCGAACATGAATCGTATGTCGCTTAAGTAAAATTAAGAGAATCGGGCCCCTGCACAGGTGAATAAAGGCAGTACAGTGTGCCCGCCGCGCCGTGTCGCAGATGAAACCGCTGTCAGTGAAAAAATCCCGCTTTTACACTAGAAAAAATCAAAAAGCAGGCTAAACATGGGCATCAAAATTACGTTTTCAATCGAAGGCTTGAAATGTCTTACCATGCGTTTCTACTGAGAATTTTCCACTCAGTGAATGCACTGAAGGACAAAGACAAGACATTTGAAGAAAAATATAAGGATTTGGTAAATACTTTTTATCTATTTAAAACTTAAAGCTATTTACATGCAACAAAATAAATTATGTGTTTTTCACTTTCACTAATGCCAGTCCATTGCTGTTTGTAGTCCCACCAAACACAATAACACACAAAGAGGATGACACAAGACTATCCCAAATTGTTTTAATCCACATGTCAATTTTCTTCATGGCTTCTCTATTCTCATCAGCACCAAAATTAAGTTTCAAATGAGCCATTGTCAAGTTATAATCCTTTGCAGATTCAGTGAAAGATGAAATTACTTCATCCACACTGTCAACAGTCGCCAGTTTAATCTTCTTAGGATTACCCTTTTTTAGATGAGCAGACATGCTTTCCTTTGCTTGGGTTAAGTATGTGTGATAGTCACCAGTTATATCATCACAGCCTATTATAACAGATGATTTCTTCTGTTCCAGCATATGATTAAATATGGACAAGGCATACTGTGGTGTTTTTACCATTCTTATAATATTCTCTTTAAATTTCTCTCTATTTGTATGCACAGCATCTCCAAATTCCAGGCTTTTACTAAGTTTTAACTGTACTAATTTTAATGCTGCTAAAGAATCTTCAGTGGAACAGTGACCATCCTTACCCATTTGAATATTTTCTTGTAAGAACTCTCTTGCCAAAGTTTTGAGTTTAGGTTTTCGATTTCTTTCACCAGCAAAATTATACAGTAAACTTGTATCAATAATATATGGATGCATCATTTTTAAGGCATGCATGTCTGTGTTTAGTGACTGGCCCACTAAAATAGCATCAGGAGGTAATATCCCTCTTAAATCATTCTGGACATCTTGGAGACGTTTAGTAACATTGCTTAATAATGATTTTGTAATACCTGAAAACCTGGTTAAATAATCTGTTATACTATTATAAGGCTTCACTAATGATTCATACACTAATTCATGCTTTTCATTTACCACTGAGATCCTAGTCAGTTCTGAACCTGCATTGGTTAAGCACATTTCACAGTCAATGCCAAACAATGGTGATGATGCAGTAACTGGTGCATATTCATCTTTAGTGAGTACATAGTCTGCATATGCATCACTTAATTTTCCCTTCAAAGGTAATGGATAGTTTTCCTCTATCAACTGCCAAGCTGATAAGACTAGTTGGGTTCTAGGAAATTTGTCTTCCGTTGTTGAAACAACTTCATTTGTGTTTTCCTCACCAATAGGAAACACAGCCTTCATCATTATGTTTAGATCTTTCCTGGCTTCAAGTGCTAAGTTCATGCTCCCATATTTTTGAATGATAGTATCCTTTTCCGACTCTGATAATGGTACTAGAGCAAGTTCTTGGACAAGTGAACCTCCGTAAATGGATGGAGTTAAAACTTCAACCAAATCATTAAATATATTTTTTGTGTTTTCATATTCACTGCAGTATGTATTCCAGTGTTCTATAGATATGCCTTCCAAAATTAAACAAGCTGTTTTCTTTATTCCCTCACACCTGTCCAGAACATACCAACGCGGTGAATCAGTTAGATTAAGATTTCCCAGCAGTGAGTGTAACAACAAATATTGAATGTCCGTAAGCGTTAACGGAACTCTTTCACTGCTTCCAATTGACAAAGAAGCATTCTCACCATTTGCCTTCAATCGAAAATTTGGACATTGTTTCTTTTTTTTCTTTAATTCCTTGTCTGATTTATTGGTTTGTTCACTGTCTGCAGATGCTGCAAAATGCAAGTGTTATATTTTATAGGTTATATTATCATTCATCAGCACCACTTAAATTGCATATTAAACAACTCATTAAAAAATAAAAAGAATCACCAAATCCACTAATATCAATGTGGTAATGACCAATATAGGATTCCTTTTATTAACAGATAGTACAGATTTTAATGGGGTTTCTACAAGCATAAGGCGTATAAAAGCATAACCAATCTTGGCAGTTGGGTAAAATCTAGAGTAGATTTACAAGCAAAACAAATAGTTTCTAATATAATATGAACATTAAGTATTAAATTTGTCTTATGTTGATTTGAATGTTATAGAGTTTTAGAACGGAGCATTAAATTACGATTTACCTTTTTCCAATTCATTTTGAGCTCGTCTCTTCCTCGATGTAGTAGCAGGATGTGAAATAATTTTACTCATCCTTATTCAGTTCCTAAAATTTGAAATAGACTATTAAACTTGGCAAGCCAGCGAACAAACATGTGCTTCTGCTTCGTATCAACAACAACAACATTTGACAAAAACTAAACGTCAACGTCAGATGAAATCATAGGATGACAATGTCAAATGTTGTCAAAGACTTCTTGGCAAAAATGAAGATAGTCTATAGTCTGTTTTTTAATCTCGTAGACTAAATTGACACTTGCAAAATGTCAAACTTTCTAATAATTTTGCTAACTCTGTGGTGCAGTGTTGTACTTACGATACCGGTTCGTTGAATCGTAACTTTTTATCTATAATAGACGAATTTAATATTCATTCAAAGTTTTATATTTAAAATTCACGTACGTACACATGGCTGTACGACGTGCTACAAACTGCCAGGGATATCTGACCACGCAAAGCCATGCGTAATCATCAAGGATAAGCCCATTATTTCAGGATGACTTATTGTAAAAAGTTACGATTCAACGAACCGGTATCGTAAGTACAACACTGCACCACAGAGTTAGCAAAATTATTAGAAAGTTTGACATTTTGCAAGTGTCAATTTAGTCTACGAGATTAAAAAACAGACTATAAAATAACTTAAGTAATCACTGTCTATGTACTGAGGCCATAGATGTAATATACTTAACAAGATTGCGCACTCTCAAAATGTGTATTTACGAAAATGAACTCTATTCCAACCCAATATGGTACTAAATTGGTTGCATAATAAACAGAGGCAAATCCGAGCCGAGAGGGATAGTTAGGGATAGAAACGGAGGACGTGTGTCTCGTTCTATCACCTTGCCAGCATAAAAAAATGTTATGATCAACAGTTTTGTCTTCCCAAAAAAACAATTGAATCACTTATATTTTTATCTTATTTTAACAATTGTAAGTCAACAAATTAATAATTTATTCGTATTTATTCTTAAAACATAACAAATTTTTATTTTGCTTTTTTTATATTTTCTAGAGGTAACCCTGAACATTCTTGGCGCGAAATCAGCATTTAAAATTTTGTTTATATTTTTTTGTATTAAATCAATTCAAACTATTAAAATGGTGAAAAAGTGTTGCGTTTATACTTGTAAAAGTGAATCCTATGGTGGTTGCAATATATCGTTTCACAGGTTAGCTAATAATAACATTTTCGTACATCAAACAACTAGGGTGCCCATGAATTCTTGTAATGAGACAAAATACGTGTGATGGATTAGAATCCATACAATAGTACAACAGTTTTAGAAAACTGCCCCGAAAAAGATTTTTACTTGCAAGAATGTCATATTTGTAATATTATTGTTACCCATGTCGATGTTGTTCTTTCGTACACAGGGAATTTTCCCAAGCTTTTAACCTGGCAACATTTTTTGTTTTTTTAATGGGAGGTTCTCTTAGGTAACGTGAATGCAAGGAATAGAACATCTTATCAACGTCATACAATTTTCAGGTCGCATAACGAAACGTTTTTGTTACCAACAAAAATTAAAAAAATAGAAATTGGGGATTTTTTGTACTTCTTTTTGTTCCGTTCTTTGCAGTTATAACTGGAAAAGATTGCAACTGCCTACACAATTTACAAATTAAACAGTCTGGATACCTTTTTCCCAACTATTTTGGGGTCTTACCGGATGCAGCGCACTGCCTTACATGGAGCTAGAGCCTATCTGACCTCCTCGACCCAGTTACCGGCGCGGAATCTGATACTCTCTTGGCGAGACTGGTTGTCAGGTTGTTGGTGGTACTTGTAGAAAAGAATAGAATTTTATTTTGCAAATATGGGTATACCTACATGTAGGTAATTATAAACAAAAAACACAATATTTGGGTTTTCTTTTATAGGTATATTTGTCCTTTTAAAGTACAGAACCCTCAATACACAAATCTGTTAAACACTTGCCATTTCTTCTCATATTAGAATTTTATTTAGGCCAATTTAATGGTGAACGCAAATCTGTTAGAATCGACCGCGGCGAAGAATTCGAATTCTAAGGAGGCCTTGCACTATTAATGTATTTCCTCAACAGCGATATCGGTATTTGAAGCGTCTCTTATTTTTTTTACAGATTATTATAATCATTTTTCAAAATATCGCGGGTTTTGTTGTTGACATTTGCGATTGATACACGCAGGCCCCCCCCGAAACATGTTCGTTTTTGGACTCATATTACAAAGAGAATGCAATCATTATGTAAATCACATAAGAATCCTATCATGTGCGATCCTAAATCTCAGGTCGTTTCTGTTATTCTATTATTCTTCTAGATGTGGATGCTTCGCCGCGCACGAGCTTGCGAGGATTCGTACGATTTCGATCTTTGCCGCGGTCGAACCTGACAAATATGCGTTCTCCATAAGATTTACAGGTAGAATTATCGATTTAATTATACTAACAATTGAAACAATAATTATACTGGACACGACTTCATTTCATAGAATATCTTCGCCATAACTAATAATACCAAAGAATGTTTTCAAGAAAACTTTATTGGGGTTCCTCCTAACTTTACAAGAATAATATCTACGTATGTACAGTATTACACATTTTATATGGCTAGATTTTTTTTGAATACGCCAAAAATAATAAGTATATTTTTATACAAGAATAAAACCTTAGTACATACCAATTAGATAAGTGTGCATATCATACCATTGGATACTCCCATTATCGATTGAAAAATTTGACTATGACATTATCAGCCAGTTTCTTCATCAAAAGTAAAAGCCAAAGTAATGTCATAAAGTAAAAGTAACGGTCAAATTCGTTTTTTCAATACTAAAGTAACAGCAAAACTAATAAGTAGATAAAATCGTGAAAAACGAATTTGACTTTTACTTTTACTTTACGACATTACTTTGGCCTTTACTTTTGATGAAGAAACTGACTGTAACGGCCAGTTTCTTCATCAAAAGTTAAAGTTATTCCAAGGAAGTGACAGCAAAACTAATAGAAAAATTGAATTTGACCGTTACTTTTACTTTAGACATTACTTTGGCCATAACTTTAACTTTTGATAAAGAAACTGGCCGTAAGTGAAGTAAACATACGAAAATAATCTCTTTTTTTTATTTAATGGCCGTTTTAAAGCGTAATTTTTTGAAGCTATTAGTTCTTACAAATGAAGTCTAACAGCCAGTTTCTTAATCAAAAGTATTAGCCAAAGTAATGTCTTAAAGTAAAAGTAACGGTCAAATTAGTTTTTTCTATTAGTTTTGCTGCTACTCAGCCTTGAAAAAACGAATTTGACCGTTACTTTCACTTTATGACATTACTTTGGCTTTTACTTTTGATGAAGAAACTGGCTGTAAGAGTGCGTCCTTCTTGAACGAATCAATGCGAATGTGAAGCTATTCGAAGCAAAATGTCGAATGTGTGCTGCACCGCGCAGTACTGGGGCACGATTCTGCTATACTTAAGCGACGTACGATTCACATCCGACTGAGATCCAATCACGACTCGATTACGATTGAAGCGTATGTGGCATTCCGCGATTACTTTGAAATAAACGTTTTTATCCCTTTCTGTCATTCAATAATGAATCGTTTGTCTTGCTAATGATTTACGATTGCAATATGATTGTTCTTATATTAGTAGCAGAATGCCCGCTAAGTTTATAACTGCTCTTGCAATTCAATTTCTATTCAATTCGGACCCCTGCGCCACGTCAGCGTCGTCGGCCACTTCAAAAGAAATCGACTGTTTGTTGTTGTCGCGCCTCGCTGCGCCGCTTCGCATTCGCATCCGGATCGCTCACAAAGGACGCACCATTAGGGTGCCCATTGAGTGTTATGCTGCCATAGGGTGCAAAGAGCGCGGTCATATGGTTATCTCTGGCTTGTGTACCGTTAGTGGGTATAATTATCGGTCCTGATGCTCAAATCAAGTAGTGTGAGCGACGAGAACAAAATCATCGTGATAAAACCGCGTAATAGGACTACAAAGAGTTGGTATTTACGCTACGCCATATATGATGTGTAGACCTGCACCTAACTATGTATCATCTTTTATATATTATCCTTAAATACCTACAAGCAGCAATGAGTGTCGGGAAAACTAGTTGTAGATCCAACAGAATTTTCTTTTTTTATTAATGCGATAGTAAAACCGTGTTACCTTTTGGACAATCTTTGGTTGGTACCATTATTTACAAACAGGTTTCGTTAAAACCATGTTTCAACGAAAATCAATATCACGAATTGCCAATGGATATGTACAATAATTTGCCGAATCTCGCCAAATCGAAATATCATTAAAATAATGTTTCATATCTAATGCTTCTATGCTGGTACTACTACTAACGTAAGTACTATACTCTGTCTTTTTTTTTAACAAACGAGAACTTGCTGCAGATTTTCACTGGGTTTCTGGGTGATTTTTATAGAAACAACCAAGTCCGTTCCACAAGAACCAACCTCTCGAGGATGAGGGCGCAGGTTCGATTCCAGGTCAGGCAAGTACCAATGCAACTTTTCTAAGTTTGTATGTACTATCTAAGTTTAACTAGACACCAATGACTGTGTTTCGGATGGCACGTTAAACTGTAGGTCCCGGCTGTCATTGAACATCCTTGGCAGTCGTTACGGGTAGTCAGAAGCCAGTAAGTCTGACACCACTTTAACCAAGGGATATTGGGTTGCCTGGGTAAATGGGTTGAGGGGGTCAGTTAGGGCAGTCGCTCCTTGTAAAGCACTAGTACTCAGCTACATCCGGTTAGACTGGAAGCCGACACCAACTTAGTTGGGAAAAGGTCTCGGAGGATGAGGTTGTTTATGTAAATACGTTAGTTGGTAGCTGTTTGGAAATTGCAATTATTTAATGAATGTTCAATAGGTGTTGCTAAAAAATCTCTACAATAAATAGTCAATATGAATGTGTCCTTAACAATTACAAATTAAGAATACGTGTTGACTGACCCCGCCCCGACTGACCCATCTCACTCTCGTCAATACCGGAAATGTGCGAGATATACACTCAATACTCCTTTGTTAAAAAAAAAAATCGACTATTATATGGACAAAGCTCTAATCTGCAACAGCATGAGCAGTTACTTCATTAAATCCTGAAAGTTCCTCAACTTGCAAAATACCTAATTAGATTTTTATTTTGCCGCGAAATCTTAAAAGTAATTTACTATAAGACTGGCCTATGATTCAACCTAGAATAGTTAGGGAATGACAGGAAATTTATTTTGAGGGTATTTACATAATAATGAACAAAAAATACAGATAAATAGAAAAGAACATAAACTTTGTTCAGTAAATAACTCTATTTTAGTTTGACGTGAACAATAAAATATAATAAAAAACAATAAAAAAAATATCTACCTACCTAACAAAGAACTGTATGTATGCAAACACAAAACTAATGGAATAATAGAAAAAAAAATGATTAGTATGGTGTTTCTGTTTTGGTTTGTATGCCACATCTAGTAAATTTATAATTTTACTCGAGTTTCAGTGGTTTGTCTATCTATCTATAGGCTAGGCAGTATTTATTTATGATGCTTCGCCTGCTCGCTACTACATTGTTATATCTGGAAGCTAATTATTAAAACATAATAACGCTGTTTCTCACTGAGTGTGTTAGATACTTTTATTTATTATCAGGAAATTAAGCTTTTAAACTAATTTAACACATCATCGGCCTATTTATTGTTGCTCTCATGCATATCGTGGTTGGGATGTAGAGATCCACCCACCACAACGATGTCGTGATACCTATGTTAACGCGCCCCCACCTTCGGTTTATTGTGCCTTCTAAAGCAATGAAAACTTTCCAAGTTTGTCTTGGGAATCGCATCGAAAACATCGTATTGAACACGAACCCGATTACGATATCTATCTGACATCTATAATACATGAGAGGTTGTAATGATTATGTATTACGTCTACTAGAAGAGGTTAGGTAATGGGACACAAAGACAGTAGGCAAACCCAGTTGCTATTAGATACACTTACATCATGTTTAAATGATAGCTAGGCGCAACTCCTTACACTAATTTCAGGTCTGTTGGAATTACAACCCAAATTCCACAGAAAACTGCCCATGATTCTATCAAATGGAATGGAATAAGATAGTAAAATGACGGATTTACAGCCAAGGTTCCAAGTATTAAGTTACTAACAGTTATGTTATGTACCTATTTTAACATGACGGGGATCATAAATAATTTCTGTACTTTTATAAGGATCCCAAAAATTTCTTTAACCCAGAGTTTTTGCTATAAATGCTCTCATATCTTTAAGTTCTGCTTCTGAAGAACTATGTGTCAATCCTTGGTATGTTGTGAAGTCAACATTCTTCATAAATGTCTTGAGGAATGAAGCTGTCATTTGTCCCCATTTGAATGGAACGACTGGGTCACAGTCACCGTGAGCTTGAAATATCTGAAACAAACATTTATATGCAGATTAATAGTTAAGTTAGTACCTTTGCACCCCTGTTTGTATGTAAAAACTGGGTTACATCCTACTTTAATTACTGTTTTTTTTTTTTCAAATTTACCCTAGCATGTATGTTACTTTTAGGTTCAAGGATTGAGTTGGATACCGCGCGCACATCTGTCTATTAACAATCCTTTTATTTTGTCATGGCATTATCTAACTATCCTGTATTATCATTTCGGGTCCGACCAGGTAATCATTACACATTATTTTTAACTAGCGACCCGTTCAGGCTTCACACGGGATAACTATTTACCCACTATTTAATGTATGTTATTATACATATAAACCTTTCTCTTTAATAAAAAGAGGCATGAAAATCCTTTGCGTAATTCTGAAGATTTAAGCGTACAAAGAGACACCGCGGGGACATAGGGACAGAAAAAGCGACATTGTTTTATACTATGTAGTGATAGTGACGATACGTGCCTCCCTATCGTAATATACAAGTGTTATCGTAATTTAATGCAGCTGTAAAATTACATTAGAAATGCAGGACGTCCAGTTGATTAACCTGGTCCTTCTGATAATATCAATAATACATATTGATAAATGTATATCAACAGACTACAATGATCATTTAACATATTATTCTAGCCAGTTGTCGAAAGAAATACAATAAAACCTAATTTACTATGCAGACTAAAGCAAGCATTCAGCATAGTGTTACTACATATATTCGCTATAGAGATTATTTACAGATAAGTATTTGACAATTCCGCAAACTCAGAGGACCTTAAAAGTCCGACTGTAATATCTCCCTAATTGGTATTGTTTAGGTAAGTAGCACTTTTATAGCTGGAGAGGTCTTGATTGCACTGTTTACTAAAGCTGGCTGTATTATTTTTTACATGTTGTGACTACTAGATGAAACTACAAAACTTTTTTAGGATTCCCTACCCTAGGGTAAACCGGAACCCTATCACGAAGACTTCGCTGTCCATCGGTTAGTCCGTCTGCATCTGTCACCAGGCTATATCTTATGAACCGTGATAGCTAGACGGTTGAAATTTTTTACAGATGGTGTACCTCGGTACCTATTTCTATTGCCGCTTTAACAACAAATACTGAAACATTTCTGTACAATTTTACATTACAATGCGATTAAAATTTTGGTGATCTACACTATTTTTGTCTGATAAGTAAGGTATGTTAAAACATAAGGCGTAAAAATATCTAAATAATGACGTGTGTGTTAAAGAATTGTTCACTACAGCAGCGGTTCCCGAATTCTTTTGGCTTCGGAACCCTTTTCGTTTCACCATTTTTCGACGGAACCTTAGTTAAGTAAGAAGTAAACTAAAGACATAAATACACTTAGGTACGGCTCGTGGCGCGTGGTAGCGCACCAAATGGTTATTATGGTTAGAGACATATTCAGTATACTCAGGCGTAGCATGGCTATCTGCCACACGGGCCAGAAAACAATTTAGCCGTCCTTGACTTTGTGTATTATGTGAATAGTTTTCAGTTTGAAGACTGACAAAGTAAACGCAAAAAGAAATAGATTGGGTTTGCACAGGTGCGAGCCGAGCGAGCGTGATTTTTTTAACTAAAAGAAGAAGTTCCAAGCACCCGCTAGCATTGAAAGACATTCAGTGGTAGCCGGTATCGCGAGCGAAGCGAGCGCGAATTTTTTTTAGTTTAAGTACCTACACAAAATAAACAAAACCACTGTAAAAGGATAAGGTCTCAAAAAGTACAATATCCACACAAAAAAGCAAATGCAAATGAATAAGCAGCTAGCGAAGAAAGCGCTACTGCTTTTTCTGAACCAGAGGAATAAAAAATAAATATCAAAGGAAACCTCGACGGCAGAGCGCGAAATTTTTTCGGTGTTGGATACTTGAGCAGTCAAACGAACATAAAAGCATCACAAGATGGAGTCGCGAGCGAAAGGAGCGCGAAATTTTCGTATTCGCGGAGGTGCAAAAATTGGAAATAATGTCACACTTTGATTCATGGTAAAAATAGCCACTGGAAATACTCGTATGCCGTGTCATTTCACGTCATGTCAAATGTATGAAAACGTATAATCCTGGCGATGAAATAAGCCCAAAAAATGCGGTGATTTTTGGCCGACTCGCTACCTACTTTTGCCGATTGCCGAAGATCTGGAGGTATTAAGTCTACAATTTGTAAAAAACTGAATTAAATTATCTGCTGCCGTGGCCTTCCCAAACCACTTGTCGCGAAAGTACGAGACTTACACTCCCGAGTGGTACCCACAGTGGTACATGGTGCCTAAATGGAATGGATGTTTTGGAATGCAATATTTAAAACAATTTAATTGAAAATGAATAATAATTAAATATTGTCAAAAGTGAAACGATTTACCATATGGAAAATTTGAATTTTCCACGGAACCCTTGAGGGCCTGTCACGGAACACCAGGGTTCCGCGGAACCCCATTTGGGAACGGCTGCACTACAGATATGTTTTTACGGCAATTCCATTTTTTATTAGCATTATGCTGTCCATGCATGATGATTACATAATAATAATGAATGATTTACGTATGGGACATCACTAACATACAAACTTTTTTATAAAACAGTGCTATTCGTTAATGAACACATTTCTCCCCTTTGCATGACGCAGTCAAATAAAAAATGCTCAATAATTGTTTACTTTTTTTTGGCAACATTTACGATCTCTTTTTTGAAGTTCATTGATATGTATTTACATTTTACATTGACAAGGCTGAATAAAAGTGAGTATTATTCAATATTATAATTAGTTGTTGAATCATTCATCAAAACAAAGGACAATCGGCAAAATGACCCACGTGTCGTAGTCGTAGCTTTTAACAATAAATCAGTTGATAGATAAGTATGGCTTTTAGTCCAGTCATTTTAGGCATTATAAACCCCAATCTGGGAAGAAAATCCTAGTGAGCTTAATTTTTATGTCATGTACAACTTGTTTACTGTTGTTTAGTGTTATTATGAAGTTGAGAAAAATCGACATTGATAGCGTACCATTTGTACCGGTAAAAAAATTTTGCAAGGGAGAAAAGGTCACGAACAGTTTTTCGAGAGGTCAATACGGGTCATTATAAAAATTGTTACCTCATAAAATTGTTTGCAAAAATGTCTCTTGCATTTTTTGTATAATTCGGATTAAAGCGCTGAGAAAGCAACTAGAATGGCCTCACATAGGTACTGTATTGTATTACGTCCACGAAGGCGTAAACAGTATTGCTTTGTATTGATGTCTTATAACTTTGGACGATTCGGGTAAAATATCTTAAAGAGGTTTGTACGGCAATGATAAGAGTTTCGGTATTTTATTTTTAACCGTTGTACTGGTCGGATATTGTAAATTCAATTTTGAGGCGCGAATCTTGGGCTGCGATAAGACCAATTTTAAGTTAGTGATGCTGAGAGCAAACCGTCTTTTATGGGATTTTTACGATTAAAAAATGTAAAAGGTGGAAATGCGAGTTAAAAATAATATACTATAGCCAATAACGACTTTATACTACCAGCAACTGATGATCTACTGAACACAATCTTTTGTAATTTATTGTGAAAATACTCCGGGTACGAAAACAAAGTTCCCAGAGTGGAAAACTTGTAAAAAAACAAGACAATTTTTATGAATTGTTTTAGTTCTGCAATGTGAACACTGCTAGATGGCTTTTGGGCATTCTCCTTTTGACAGATAAACGAGGCATTCGTTTATCTGTCAAAATACACCTCTTAAATTATTTCATTTATAGGGTAGGGCTAAACTATACAAATCTGCCCATTCTCCTTGAAGAAAGCAAAAAGTGCGTGTTATATTACATAATACATAGTTTTTAAATTATGTAGGTACCTAATATTATAATTACGTTTGCTACTATTAATTAAAGACTGTCTAGCGTCTATACCTACTGGTATATCTTTATGTGAACACTTCACAATTTCTGGTCATGTATTGGCTGTCGTATATGCACGTTATGAAAACTGCATAAATAACTTTATATTTTACATTAGCTACTACTTCTCGTACCCAGATAAATATAGCCTATGTAATTCTCGGATAGTGTCGCTTACCAAAAGTGAAATAATTTTTCAAATTGGCTACTGAACTGATACAAAAAGGCTCTTAAACTTAGATGATATATGTATATATGGCTTTTGTAACATCTATATTGTATATAGATATTTATCTTCTCAGAATCAGTTTTAATTTTCCTGTTATTCATTGACAAGGCATGTTATCACATCAAGTTCATCGGGCGAATATGCAATTAATTTATATGCATATTCTTGAATACAACCAAAACGTGCCAAAAATACAGCATTTTTTTTTTACGACGTCAAAAATCATCAAATGACCCCTCCCGCTGTGGGTTAGCAGCGGTGAGGAGTGTCAGACTCTTACTGACTAAAAACCGTCGTGTTCCGTCATAGGCCTTTTATGTACCAGGGTCGCGGTATCTCTTTCGAACAACCCGCAGCCCAGGCAGGCCTTGGACCTGCTGGGCGCCGCTGGGGTTGCTGACATCTCTTTGAGGAGCGCGTGGAACAACGCGCGCCGTCGACACGGGTCTGTCGTCTAAGCAGACAGAGGGACGATGAGCCACCCGAACTCACCGCCCACAGACCCACGCCTACTGTGGCCGGGAGTCATCACGCGACACCCGGCGCCCATGGTGTCTACCTGGTCCAGCGCGGCGGCCGGGATGAGAGGTGCGTACTCTCCGGCGTTCCGCCTCCTCCTTCTCGAGCATGACCGCTTCGCAGAAGGAGGCGACGGCATCCCATTCCCTGAACCAGGGCCGGACGCGAGAGGTCGCCGCCGCCCAAAGCCTCGACGAGGACCCGGCGGTGCCGTTCCCATGCGGGGCACACCTGGACTGTGTGGTCCACCGTGTCCTCGGGGCTGTCCGCACAATGGTGACACCCGGGGCGACCTCACGATCGATTCAGTGCAGGTACCTCCCGAAACAACCGTGTCCGGTGAGGACCTGCGTCATGCGGTACGTGAGGGCGCCGTGACTCCTCCCGAGCCACTCCTCAAAGAGGGGACTTACTGCCACGATGGTGGCGTGCCCTCCACGATGGTGGCGTGCCCTATACAGCATTAACCTAACACAAACTTAAGAGATCACTAATTGTTACCCCTTTTCAGTAATTAGCTGCTGTAAATAATTTGTATATATTTTTTTTACTAAATGTAAATTAAAGAGGTAGCTTGAGGAAAATCATTTGAAGAGGAACTTCTTTAACAAACTAAAATAAAAATAATACCCGAACACTGCTCATAAAACCTGAAGTACTTTTCTCATCCTACTGCCAAATACTCATCCTGATAATTCACCAAATTAAAATCATTTTGAATAAATAACATTGTATGGCCACTGAACTTACCAGCATTTCTGCAGGAACCTTCACTGCATCAGGAAAGTGGGCATGTCTGGGTAACCAGCAGGACAAGGACATTACTCCAGCAAGAGGTTCTGGATATGTCAAACCAGCATGAAGAGCCAAAGCTCCTCCTTGAGAAAATCCACCCAACAGTATTCTATTAGGAAGTATTCCAGCCTGCAAGTTAGAACCCACAGATAATAACATGATCGTTCTTAAGAGCTGCTAATACTGCAACAATTCAGACTGTCCTGCAGAATACTTGACACCAAAGTTATAAAGTGTTATTTAATCATCTCTTTAAACACAACCCTGACAAGGGCATATTATGGCGCATGACATTATTCACCTCAAATCACTGAACCACTTCGAATTTCTCACACACTTCATTATCTACTTACTTTAATTTCATTGGCAATGAGACGGTGAACAAGGTCAGTAGCTCTCAATATACCCTCTTCATCTTCAGGAGCAGTAGCATCCAGAGTCCGTAAATCAAACCATGACGGCATACGGAAACCCGCATTTAACGTCACTGGCATAGTTGCAGCTGTCGGACATATTACTTTTATGTGGGGCCCACGGAGAGCCGCGATAGTATTTGCCCACCCATGGCTGTAATAGAGTTTATCATAAAATTAGATATACGGGATTTTTTACTTTATAAGTAAAAATAAAATGGTACAATTAAAAACAGAAGTACTAACCCAGTGTCACCCAGACCATGAAGAAATATAAGCTGAAATTAACCGATGAGTATTAGTAAAACAATGTACACTATTTTGTTGGCTATTAAAATAACTATTTTACTTACAGATGCCGTTTGTTTAGCTGTAGCAGCAATAATTACAGGATTTGGTTCCATTATATAAACAATACGAGAAAATCAATACTTAATATCTGCAAAACAGTTCTTGCCAGCTAGCAGTTCAACAATTTTTACTGATCAATCAAACTGATCTGATTTGGCGACTGACTTGACTGACTTGACATTCAATGTTACCAGCCATGATTAAATATTTAAGGCGATTAGAGAGACTAGCGTGTATATGATAAAAGGAAAAAAAATCCACTGGTGCAGTATGGAGCACTGAGTACCCCCTTAAACGGAAATATTGAAATATGTAAATATACATTTACAAACAAAACGAAACATTTATAATCGAGGGAATATATGGAGAAGATATGATCTTTGCGATTTGCGTTATCCTCCGCTTAACTTAGAAACTTACTTCTACTTCGGCTTACAATACAAATGTAATCCGATGAACTTTTTGACGCAAAATAATAATGTAAAAGCATTTTTAACTCATAATTTTCCGCTACCAGCTGAAGCGTCCACCATATACGCGACCATACATAAAAACATGATTTTAATTAAAATCTGATGACTTTGTTTCAATTAAAATGGAGTCTAAAACTTTAAATATTACTAAAAAAAATATTGCGTTGTATAGTTTGATTATAATGGTAACCCTAAAAAAAGTAACAAATTGGTGTCTATAGCCACATTAAAATAAATTGCTGATTGTTACGTAAACTAATCGAATCTCTCTTTCACACTTGTTGTATTTGTGAAGCACACTAGCGCTCAGGCTTTGACTACATACGTATTCTCAGCTTCTATTTTCATTGGTTCAGTTGTTATTTCTTGGATATTCGGAGGACCTCTTTTTATATTTTGTTGAATTTTGTTACAATGGATTCGACTTTACGAGAACAAGTCATGATAAATCAATTTGTGCTAGCAGCAGGATGTGCACAAGAACAAGCGAAACAGTTATTGCAAGCTGCACACTGGCAATTTGAGGTAAATTTTATAATATATGTAAACAAACAGTATGTAATCATGAAATGGCTGCTTGATATTTTGATTTACAATAGCCTTTTGCAGTGACACATTGTTATCAACAATTATATAAAAGGTTACTGTATGTTTAATAATGAATTCAAAAAAATGATCTTAATCATCATTAAACATGTCTAGTACACTTATATTTTAAATGTTTCTATTTCCATATTATTCTTATTCTGTAAACATCATATTATTGATATTGACAAAATAATACGCAATAACGGAGCTAGTAATTTAACCTTGATATGCATATAACAATAATTGTTAGGTACTATTATGTTTCAGTGCCTAGTCAGTCCCTGTTTTTGGTTGATAGGTACTTGTAATCTTGTGATCTTGTTAACAATAACAATATTTAAATTGAACAAAAGTGATTTGTATGCATCAATGTGTTAATATATTTGTTTATATTTCTAAAAATTATACTTAAGACTAGTGTTCATAGATTTTGTATCCAATTTGGATAATTTTGTTGTAGTTGCATTGACCTATTTTGGGTTATATCCTTTTCACGTAAACACCAAGTTGGTCATTAAAAATTAGAACATATATGATATTTCATTCTTTATAATTTCACAAGAGTAACAACTGTTGTTATTTTATTTTTATTTCAGACAGCATTATCAATATTTTTTCAAGAAGTGGCAATTCCCGCTGGTGCTAATGGTATTGCTGCACCACATTATCGTCAGGTACTGTGTGACTTATTCATAAATTCAATTCAACAAGCTGGCTCTTGGTTACACACGGACATGTCCTGGGAGACTTACTTAATACATAAAAAAACAAAATATATTATTGGATGCTTATGTTTATCAATATGGTTTTCAGAGTTGTTGCTAATTGTTTCATATGCATCATTGAAAATTCCATTTTGACTTGAGTTTCTTGTGGTGAATAAGTATAAAAAAAATGTAAATATGTATTTCAGCAATTGATGACACCCTGCAATACTCCAGCCACACCTCCAAACTTCCCTGATGCACTAGCGGCATTCTCACGACTGTCGACGACGGGCAGCCCCAACAACGCGGGCGGTGGAGGGTGCGCGGGTGCAGCTGCGCCCCCAGTGTCCCCGCTCGCCACACACCCACCGCCGCCCCCTCCAGTGCCACATGTGCAGATGAACATGTTCCCTGGCACTCCAAACCCTCAGACAAATTATTCTTCAATCTCCTGCTCAACTGCCGTAAGTATTTTTAAAAATCTCATCAGACCCTGGGTTATTAGTGATCAGCCAGTGATGATTTTGGTAATAAATGCAGTCTAAACTCCATGTAACGTCACTTGGATTTAACAGCAAAGTCCCTAAAGTGTCCAAATCAATTGGCTTTATTATTATTTTTTTTTTATTTCACATTTTGCTTTAGTTAATTTAGCTTGTTTTCCATACACTCTCCTCCATTTAATACCAACTTTTTATAATGCTATAAAATGCAGTCCCTTCATTGTCATTATATATATATAATTTACTATACTAAGGGCTGATTTTTCCATCGCCAGATAACTTTTATCTGAAGAATATGTTTGACGATTTGACAGCTTTTGTATGGAAAATATGTCAACCCGCCATATTTATTCCTCAGATAGAAGTTAACTGAGGATTGAGGAATCAGCCCTTACTGTTCTATCCCCTGGTGTACTATAAAAAATCTGGCAATAAGCCTTACATGTATGAGTATGAGTAAATACAGTATAGTATTTGAACAGGGGTGTAAAAGCTTTAAGAAGCTCAAAGTAAGGTAAACATCAAAGGCTGCTAATCACTGAATGACTTGATTCATATAATTTTGGTGCAGTAATATGCAAATATATTTTTCCCAAATGGTCCATGGTATAACACGCAGTAAAAGTAATTCCTAGTTACCAGAGCTATCATTTGAAACAAATTTCATGACTGGGTGCTGATAGCCCAGGAACACCCATTCTCTTTTCTGGCTTGTGTTAGTCCAGTCATAAAAGGACCTTAATGATGAATAAACTTATTATTCTTTCAGATGTGCAGCGAAAACATGCCAAGATAAATTGGATGGTGTTAGTTTAGGAGCATCTATAATTTATTTTTCTAATGGTGCGCAATGTGAGCTGTGGAATTGTGTATGAAATGTATATTACTTTAGGAAACACCCCATAGCAGCGTTGGTTTGCTGGACAATATTTGGGGTGCTGTACTGTAGTCAATCATGTTAAATTTATTACAAAGTGTCGTATCTACATTATATATATTATATATACAGAGGTTTCAGAATGTGCACAATAAATACTATGAATTGTGTTAGTTTTGGTAATCGAAATTTATAATGTGATTGTAAAAATATTGTAACAGAAATGTAATCTTAAATAATCATGACTTTAATAACATACAGAGTGAGAATTTTGCTTTAGCTTCTAAAGTTATCGTCATACTTCGTTAATTATTTTATAGTTAGAATTGTGAAATAAAATCATATTGACTAACCCCATTTATAATACTACATGGACATACCTTACTACATAACCAAGTTAAACAATAATTAGTTAAAAATAGTTCCAATTAGCAGTTCTGGCATATGTTTTTTATTTATAAGTCAAGTTATTATTTTCTGGAGTTAGTCTCTATCTACTTGACACATTCTTCTATTTAAGAAAGAAAAGTTCTTTACTAGTGGCGTTGTTTTTTGTGAATTTCTTAAAATTTAATGTAATTTAGTCATATTAAATAACCTACATAAAATAAAACCGACCAAGTGCGAGTCGGACTCGCGCACCGTAAAATATACGCAGTAAAGTCGCAATTGTCTTTTTTTCCGAATTCATATTATTTTTTCACAAATGCGTATTAGAAATTGTTAAATGTAATAAGAACAAAAGATATTTTTTTTGGAGTTTCCCGAAAGGACATTGGGCGTTTTGGTACCCTGCCCAACATTGTTGATTATATAGCACCATTGCGTAGGTAGATCTAGATAGACAAAGCAAAAAAAAGTACTAAGGCTCGAGTCACACCGGAATGGCAGCGACGCGGCGAGCACTTTCAGTGATAAATATTTAAACTTTAACTACATACTTAACAAGACCAACCGGGCGCCTCGTTGGTGTTTCCGCCCGCGGCAACGCGAGGCCGCTTGCGGCACCGCCAGTCAAGTAAACTAGTCAAGAAGATACCAGGCGCGCGGGTCTGGGGCCCGATTCTCCTAATTTTACTTAGCGACATACGATTCACGTTCGACTCGATTCGACTGAGATCCAATCCCGACTCGATTACTATTGAAACGTATGTGGCATTCTGCTATTTTTTCTTTGAAATAAATGTTTTTATCCTTTTCTGCCATTCAATAATGAATCATTCATCATCACATCAAACTACCGTATAGACCAAAATCACCAAAATAGCAGACCAATCGCACACCAATCGAATGTCAATCGAATACGATTGGTCTTTTATTAGTAGCAGAATGCTCGATATGGTTAAAACTGCTATTGCGATCATATTGCGATTCGATTTCTATTCGATTTTGACATTATTAACTTAGGAGAATCGGGCCCCTGGTCGTGAGAGGCCGCCAACACGGCCTCTGCCATTTCGGTGTCACTCGGGCCTATGGCGACTAGCCTCTTGAGGAGTCAAGAGGCTCAACGGCCTTGGAACAC
The DNA here is from genome assembly GCF_030705265.1 of Helicoverpa armigera. Taxonomy (NCBI): domain Eukaryota; kingdom Metazoa; phylum Arthropoda; class Insecta; order Lepidoptera; family Noctuidae; genus Helicoverpa; species Helicoverpa armigera. The sequence continues at coordinate 6,594,137 of NC_087130.1, read as the reverse complement.
AGTGACCGACTGGTGTAGGTATTGGTGCATCTGCTGGATTGAAGGCCCACATGAAGTGTACCTACGTAACGTTTAATACATATAATATAGTCCATACATGCCATTCTAAGATGTTCTTAGAAAAAGTTTTTAAAACATTTAACCGAGAAAAAAACAACTTTTTTCTAAATTAGTATAATTTAATGTTAACAAGATTCTGATTCAGGTTCAATAACTGGATCTTTCTTTTCTTCCTGGTTGTTTGATAGATCAGCATATAATAATGATGGATTAGCTGCTAGGGCATCGCTGCTTTCTATTGGGCTCACAATATTCGAATGCTTACTTCTTTTAAATATAAGCTGAAACAATGAGTAAGGTACCTAGGTAATAAAATATTTTATAGGCACGTGTGTCTATTGTGTCTAATCTAAGGCAATCCCTCGACCCGACCCACAATAATGTGCACATTGTCATCTTCAAATTGAAATCATTTTTTTTAAATTTTCATTCGCAATAAAAATTTACTAATTTTTTATATATTTAAATATTGTTTATGGTATATTGAACAATGAACAATTAAATTGACTCTACGGAGTGCCTAAGTCACAAGCATTCTGAAAATATAAATTTAACCACTCACGCGAATCAACCCGTTGTTATCAGCATAGATATGCAATAGTAGTAGGTATATCGGGGATTTGTGACGGTCCCGGATCAGAATAGGACCCCCCATCTTTCTTTCATGGGTATCGTACGAGGCGGCTAAGGGAATTAACGGCCACGATGAAGGGTAGATAGAAAACATAAAGACACCACAACTGCATTACCATGGGCGTAGCCACACTGGGGCACTTGCCCCACCCTGGGCCCTGGCTCTGACCTATAAAGTGTCTGATTAAACAATGTTTTTTTTACTAACTCTAACTAACAACATCAACAACATATGTACTATCCGCAAGTTATTGCACAAAATAAATTTCGACTTTGAAAAGAGCGCGATTAAAACAAAATGCCTGCCCGCTCGAGATCCCGAACACAAAATACATAGGTACAGAAGTCAATCTCATGTATGTACTTCACTTTTCATGCCTAAACTCGGCGGTCGCGCTAGGGTTGTCAACTGTTTTATGCGCATAAAACTAACGTGGTAGTGGTACTCTTATCTAATTATTTGATGTATTGTTGAGAATAAAACAGGAAAAATGAAATATAAACCAATAATAATAAAATATTTTATGTGGCATACAAGAGGTTAATAAACACTTTCAACGGAAATTCGTTTGAACGAGATACCGTTTTTCAGAAACCGCAATTTATAATTTTGTTATTCATACATACTTACCCTACTCTTTACTTGTGAAAAAAATATTTTTGTATGTAATGGGTTGGTACAGTCCCTGATCTAAGCTTGCTTCTACCTACAGAAAACTTGATGTGCGAGTTTTATTTCGTCTACCTTACAACATAGTCTCGCCATGATCACAAAAATTATCAACTCCTACTAGCAATAATCTTTGTAATCTACCCTAATCAATAGTCAATAATCTACCCTAGGTAGGCAGGTTCGCCTGGGTCGACACTAGCAAAACTTATTACGGCATTGGGCCAGAGGCCGCCGCCGGGGCGCTTACCTGCCCACCTAACTGTACCTACCTACTGCGTTTATTAAACGAACCATCGAAATATGAGAAAATAAGTAGGTACATACTATAGGTAATACGGCAGGCTAAAAAAACGACAATTCACTGTTTATTGTTGTATAAAACAACCGTCAACTTGTTCAATTATAATACGAATTTTGTTGCTCCATTATTACTTTTTCTTTTGTTATTAAAATTAAAAATATTACAGTCAAATTACAGTTAGGTAGGTATCACAACGCGTGCACATTTATCTACCTTTGTGTGACGCGCTTATCTCAAGAAAGCGGCAGCCGCGCTCGCACTGTTTTGAGTTGTTTTGAGACAGCGCGTCTGTGAACACGCACACATAGACACCTTTGTCTGCGTGACTCGAACGCGCTTTGTATGTAGATTGACTTCTGTACCTATGTATTTTGTGTCCCGAACGTGCGCGGTGCGCGCGTCATTTGAAACCGAGCCGTATTCCCTAAAAGAATAGTTGCTATGTGGCGTAGCGAGCCGAGCCGTCCATCTAATCCAAAAAATAATGCATTGAAGGAGATGGAACTGGTAACTGGTAGATGTGATCAAAATTTCGGAAATGCAATTTTATCCTAGTGTAAAAACCGCGCTCACTATTTTGCTTGCCCAGCCATGTACGACCTGTACAATAGAACGATCGTTTAGCACAGTGGTTCTTAACCGGTGGTCCACGGACCACGCTTAGCTGCGCGACGTTGCTATACGTTATCTAACTTTATTTTTATCGACTTATCTAAGCGAGCGAGGGGGTTTTCATAGGGATGTAAATCGGGTGTCGTACCTAGTCCCCCCATTCATGCGCAACGATTTTTAGTGTATTTTTTTTATTGTACAACATTTACTGCACAATGTTATTATAGGTCCAGATAGCCCATTTATCCATGAATCTAAATCCTACAGTTTTCATGAGACGCTTGTGATACCGTTTTGGTGGGCGCTGTTTGGTAATAAAAAAAAAGTCGTGGTGGCCTAGTGGGTAAAAGGACCAACCTCTCAAGTGTGAGGGCGCGGGTTCGATCCCAGGTCAGGCAAGTACCAATGCAACTTTTCTAAGTTTGTATGTACTTTCTAAGTATATCTTAGACATCATTGGCTGTGTTTCAGATGGCACGTTAAACTGTAGGTCCCGGCTGTCATTGAACATCCTTGGCAGTCGTTACGGGTAGTCAGAAGCCAGTAAGTCTGACACCAGCCTAGCCAGGGGTATCGGGTTGCCCGGGTAACTGGGTTGAGGAGGTCAGATAGGCAGTCGCTTCTTGTAAAGCCCTTGTACTCAGCTGAATCCGGTTAGACTGGAAGCCGACCCCAACATGATTGGGAAAAGGCTCGGAAGATGATGATGTTTGGTAATAAGAATACATAATGCTAAGCGACAATCTATGCCTACCACTTAACTTACCTTATGAAATTGCGGTTTTTCATATATCCACAAAAATAACAACGAGGCTATGATCACCGTAATACTAAAAATCAAATAATTTGTAGAATAACTATAGGCATCCAAGAATATACCATACCAACAACCAGCACTTACATTCAGCATACTTTTTTGTTGTGTAGTATTTACTAAGCAAAAGAAGTTAAAAATACTTTAGGCGAGTACTTCTTGGTTTGTATTACGATAAAACTAAAAGAAAATGACAAAGTGCCTATAACCTAGACAGATTATTAGACAGTCTGTCATCAGTTGATCATCAGCTTCAAAGAGTACTCTTAAAATGAGCTTTTTCTATCGTTCATAGTATACATACATACATTACTTATGTATTATCCCTATTATTTATTTACTGGCTTCCGCCCGCGTTACTTTCGCATTTATAATCTTAGTAGGGAGCACAAACACAGCTATCATAAGGGTCTCCCCACAAAAAAAAACCTTTAGTCTACGCGCAATAAGTAGCTTCTCAGATGTGTGCGCTGCATGGCTCGAACGCGCCACAAAATACATAGGTACAGAAGTCAATCTCATGTATGTACTTCACTTTTCATGCCTAAACTCGGCGGTCGCGCTAGGGTTGTCAACTTTTTTATGCGCATAAAACTAACGTGGTAGTGGTACTCGTATCTAATTATGTATTTATTGTTGAAAATAAAACAGGAGAAATGAAATATAAACCAATAGTAATAAAATATTTAATGTGGCATACAAGAGGTTGATAAACTACCGAACTTTTTCAGAAACAAAATAATTTTGTTATTCATACATACCTATATACCATAAAACATTATGTAAAACAAAGTACCTCTTTACTTGCGAAAAAAAATTTTTTGTATGTAATGGGTTGGTACAGTCCCTGATCTAAGCTTGCTTCTACCTACAGAAACCTTGAATGCGAGTCCGACTCGCACTTGACCGGTTTTATTTCGTCTACCTTACACAACATACTCTCGCCATGATCACAAAAATGTATTAACTCCTACTACCTAGTAATAATCTTTGAGGGTAGGTAGGCAGGTTCGCCTGGGTCGACACTCATCATCATCATCATCATCATCAGCCTATCGGGGCGCTTACCTTCCCACCTAATTGTACCTACTGCGTTTATTAAACGAATCATCGAAATATGAGAAAATAACATACTATAGGTACTATAGGTACATGACATACCTCTCTGAATCAACCGGCAGGCTAAAAAACGACAGTTCACTGTTTATTTTTGTATTAAAACAACCGTCCACTGAACAATCATAATACGACTTTTTTTGTTGCTCCATTATTACTTTTTCTTTTGTTATTAAAATTTAAAATATTACAGTCAAAATACAGTTAGGAATCACAACGCGTGCGATAAACCTTGTGACGCGGGTATCTCAAGAAAACGGCAGCCGCGCTCGCACTGTTCTGAGTTGTTTTGAGACAGCGCGTCTGTGAACACGCACACGTAGACACCTATGTCTGCGTGACTCGAACGCGCTTTGTATGTAGATTGACTTCTGTACCTATTTATTTTGTGAACGCGCTTTGCATGTACCTATGTATGTACCTTGATTTTTTTGCAAGTATTAATTTTGTGTATCAACGTCCGCGCTGCACGCCCCGCTGTTCCAAATTTGAGACCTCATTCAATAATAATGTGCCTACCCTTGGAGTATAGCATTATAGCATCAACTCCCGCCCAAGAACATTGGATCGCGAGCGACCGCGCGCCGAGCCGCGCCGCGCCGCCGTTTGCGATCGGTACTCGCCTCTCCTATCATAGACAAATAGTTTTTTTTTTGAGCAAAATCAGAGCCAAATAGTAGGTTTCATTAGTCTTTGGTTTCATTTTTCATCTGTACTTTTTTCACTTTGATAGTTTTTATTAATCTGTGATTCGAATTTTTTCTAGAGATTTTCTGTGAGTGAACATGACGTAAACACAATATATAAAAATATGAAATGTCCACAAAAGCAAAAGAGGCTTACGATCAAGTTTAATGAAGATATATACAAGAAAGCACATATCTAACAGTGTTATTTTAGTGTTTACTCTCTAGCTAGCAAACGGAACATTACAATATTTTGATCTTAAGGCACATGAACCAAATGGTAAGGTACCTATAAACAAAGAATTCTAGAACGTTAATGCTCATCAGTGACCTATGCGTTTGAAGAATATCTATGTGGTGTTTGAAGTAAGTCTTATTCAATAATACCTACCCATTGTGCTAGAAATGTATTTCGAAAATATGTATAGTAATAAAAATAACCACTTTGACAATTCGCATGATTTGTCAATGTGTATGTGTTTTCATTTTTGTAGAATTGACATAGTTTCCCAATCTTGTAAATAGTATAACAATTTATTTTATTGTTAAGAAAACTAAATGTTATAATCATAAGCCTTTCTTCGTCTCACTGGACTGCATGGCGCAGGCCTCTTCTCATGTATAAAAGCATTGAGCGTTAATCACCACGCTCGTTCAAAGCATATTAACGATTTCAGGCTTAAAGGTTTCCTTTGTGGTATTTGCTTGAACTGAGCATTTCTGTTTTCCTAGTATTATTAATAGGTAAATAGCAGTCATCATTAAATTAAGGTTCACCAAAAGTAGACCTTTCTAAGTCTACTTTTGGTGAACCTTAATTAAAGTAGACCTGGGATTAGTAGTTGTAAAAATACTAAGGTGATAATAATGAAAAGGAATACTCATATTCACTTTAGTACTGGAACTGGAAGGTTTCTACTTGTCCTTCAACAGTCTTAAATAAAGGAATTAAAATTCAATTGTCTTATAATTAACAAGGAGTTTTTTTGGCAAAAGTAACTCTTTCTAGTTTGGTAAACTACTCTATCTCTGGGTGAAGTTCTCTATATTTTATCTGGAACTGCCTCAAGTGAACCTGTGAGAAACTAATTTTACTACTTTTATTTTGTTTCAGTATCAGGAACCATGGAAAAAGAAGATATAATACTTGGAGTGGAAATGGGACGGTTAGAAATAGAACCACTTAAATTACATAAAACAGAAGTAATGAAAATCCATTTATAAATGTCTCAAATAAAAAAAACATTTCTTAAGACAACTCCACTAACTAAGGAAACAAGATGCTCATGTTCCACTCAAATGAAACAAAAACCAGCAATCTACAAAAAGAAACATAGAAAAATTATAAAAGAACCGATATTGAATATATTAAAAAAAATTGGTAATGTCAAATTAGAAACAGAGGACCGCCAAGAATCAATAAGTAAAAACATGTCAGATATTGAGAGATGTGACTCATTAAGTTTATGCACACTTGTTGACAATTGTAACCAGCTAACAATATCCTCCAATGCCAATCTTCAGAATTTTGTAACATCTTGTGAAAGTAATCAGACTAGATGGTGGAAAAATGATGCGTCAACTTCGCAGGAGCAAAGAGGATCAAAACAACAGAGTAGATCTGGCAGCTGTTCTCAGCAAGCTCTTAATCCTCCCTGTGATGTCACCATTGATGAATTAGCAAGTTATTTTGAAACTCTAGTACATATACCAAAAAAAATGTCATCTATGGCTGAAATGATGTACATATGATAAAAATGATAAGTATACACAACACTGACCAAGAATAAAAAAATCATAGTAGTACAAAATGCAAATATATTATGTTCCATTTCATTGGATGGGGAAAATGTACTATTAATTTGAAAAGATCCTTTGCGTTGCTTTATATATTATGTATTATCAGTTTTGTCAAGTCCATGTTAAATATAAGATCAACCTGATTACAATGTAGATATGCAATTTTAAAAACGGAAGACGCTGGATGCAGGTTGCTTCCAACAGGTATCTGTGGAGATCAAAGGGGGAGGCCTATGTTCAGCAGTGGACGTCCTATGGCTGAGATGATGATGATGATGATGCAATTTTACATTCAAGTCACTGTTATTAAGAATGTTTATGAACTAGTTATTTTTAATTAAGGTAAATGCTTTAACTGCTAGTGTTCTTACAATTTGAATGTAATCTGATAAACTTTTTGCAAAATATAACATATCGGATTACATTTGAATCCGATATGTTACGAGTTACGAGGACATTAAAAATGGTTTGAGGTATATTATTACCATGATTGATTAGATCACGTATATTGAATGTTAACTTAGGTAAAACATACAAAACCATTTTATACTTGAATTTCCTGCTGATAGTTGAAGCATTCACCTTAAAAGCCATTTCATTTATGGAGTTCAAAATCTTTGAAATTCTCACAACAATGTGAAATGGCTATCAAATCCTATCTATTATGATTTGTATGGTATTTTTTGGTGACATTCTATCTTCAATCAACAATTGCAAGTAGGTGACGTACTATCTAATGCAGACTTTGAAATGGTTGAGTAAGAGCTCACATTTACACAATTCCAATCTAGATTTCGTAATTTTAATATTATGCTGTGTCAGCTGTTCCAAAATACAATAAAAAGTACGTAATTATCGAATATGTTGTATCTAGTTTAAAATTTATGTATTTTTGCATAACATGCTGACAGCTACATTTAGGTGAATTTGTGAGGCGTTAGGCCGATACCCTATCGGCCTAACTAGCTAGTCTTTTTGTAGCGTTTTTGTCATATCTTCTAAAGTTCTAACGCGTGTTAGGTGCTGGCATTTGCAACATGCTACTGTATCGCTACAAACGCGCGACCGCGTCGTACGACATCAGAGAGTGAACACAGGGGGAGAGAGTTTTTTGAATGTTGTAATGATGATGATGTCATCGCGACTGAATTTGCTCCCGTGAGCGAGGGCACACAGCTAGCGACCTACACGATGCTACACGCGACAGCATTGGTACCTACAAAAAGTAGCCGTGGGCAAGGGGCCTTATTGACTCGACCGTTTTATGTCCCTGACCAGTTATCTTCTTGGCATTGTTGAATGAAGCATTTAATTTTACTTGTAACTTGTAAGTAAAGTAAAAAATGAATAAAATAATTTAAGGATTGGTATAATAAAAAAAAGAAGTAAGTAATTGGTATTTTTATATCCATTAATACCCTTTAGTTCAGTGGTCGCAACCCGCGCCTGACGCTCCAAGCAAACATTAACCACTGCGCCAGGGCTCGGGATCTTGCTCCAGGAGCCCGATTCTTCTAAGTTAATCATGTCGAAATTGAATCCCAACAGCAGTTTTAGGGTCAATTCACACTGAAAGAGCAGCGGCCGGCAGCGGCCGTAAGAGCACGGAAAATGTAAGAGCGCGGCGCGATGCGCGCCGCGCGCGCCGCGCCGCGCTCACGCTCAATCCCTTGCAATTACGGCCGCTGCCGGCCGCTGCTCTTTCAGTGTGAATTGACCCTTAACCTTAGCGGGCATTTTGCTACTAATATAAGACTTTTTGCGTTTTGGTTTTTGGTTTGCGATTGGTCTGCCATTTGGTCTATAGTATACGGTAGTTCGCTCTATAATCATATTGCAATCGTAAATCATTGGCAGACAATATTATTCATTATTAAATTACTGAAAATGATAAAAACGTTTATTAAAAAGAAAAAATAGCGGTATGCCACATACGCTTCAATCGTAATTGAGTCGAGAATGGATCTCACGTCGAATGTGAATCGAATGTCGTTTTAGTGAAATTAGCAGAATCGACCCCAGAGCATGGTGGATTGAATGATCGACATCCCACTCGTCGCCGAGCTGTATCATGTGCAACTCAGGGATTACTTTGTGTATTCAGCAACTGTTCGGTGGTAGGAGTGCCACCGAACAAGAGCTGCCGTGGACACCCTTTGAAACCTTCACCCGGGGGTGAATTTTATCATTCGTGGGAGTGTAGGTACTTTGCCCTCAGCCTTTCTCTCGCCGACGTCGCCTAGGTCGCGCCGGTCGGGGGCTCAATTCTACAAATTTTACTTAAACGACATACCATTGATATTCAACTGAGATTCAATCACAATTTAATGGGAGGGTTTCTTTTGGAGAATTAAAAAAAGTTCCCAAAAATAGTGCCAGATGGCGTTTTACCTAGGTACTATGTGAGTGAGCCTTTGCCAAGTAAAAAAAGAGTATTGCACCGAGCCCTTTGAGCCGGGACCCAAAAAATTCCAGATTTCTTGTCAAATTGTTTTCAAAATCTCTTGGAATATTTGGATAGTTTTCTGACTAACTTCTTTCTCCTTTTCTTTTAGGGCCAGGTAGCAGGCGTTGGAGAGCGCGAAGACGCTGTCTGACTCTTACTGACGAAAACCCACCATGTTCCTTCATTAGCCCTTTATGTACGTACCCAGGGCCGCAGTAACTCCTTCGAACATTTCCACAGCCCATTACAAGTAACCTTAAGTAAGTGACAAAATGTTTATGAAAACTATAGCCGGCATCACACTATTGAAACTTGTCGACACACAGAATTAAGGAGCAAGCGGAACGCAGCAGTGACGTGCGACTTGACACTTGGCAGGCTGACATAAAATCTCCATCCCATCTGTCACCAAACATTGTCTTGTCAACGAAGCTATAATAATTTTCCATAATTTTCCTCTACCCATAAATATCGGAAAATAGAAGTTTAACAAAATACAAACGACTTGAGAAATACAGTGAGAGGCTCTTAACTGATATAGTGAACACCAAAAATTTACCAAAATGCCATGTATTCGAAAGGACATATTTTGGATCGGTATAATATGTTTAATTAGTTTTTGTTATGGAGAACATTTGAAGTCGTCATCTTCATCGAGCGAACAGAGAAACCAGAAGTCGGTATTTTCTGAGCCACATATTAACTGGAAAGATAAAGGAAATGACAATAATAAAATTGATCATGAAAGTGAAATTTTATCAAGGTCAAAGCGTGCCAGTATACAGAACCAAAGTATGCAAAGTTCCAGTGAATCAACTGTAAACAATCAAATTGTGAATTCAACACCGAGCTCTTCTACTGAAAGTAATATGGCTGCAGAAAAGAATGAATCTATATTGTCAGTAGTACTTGTAAATATTTCTGCGTCTGCAACTCCTAATGCCTCTGTGGTCAGCCCATCAGATGCAGCACCTTTACCTGAGAAAAGCTCTGCTGAAGATGAACACAACAGTTCTATGGCCATATTTTTTGTGTTGTGCGTGCTAGCACTTGGTATTCTACTAATTCATCTTATGCTTCAAACTGGATTCTCATATTTGCCTGAAAGTGTGGTAATAGTGTTCCTTGGTGCTTTGATTGGTATGATTATAAACTTGATGTCCATTAAGAACATTGCAAATTGGAGGAAGGAGGAAGCATTTTCTCCAACTGCCTTTTTTTTAGTACTCCTACCTCCTATAATTTTTGAATCAGGTTACAATTTGCACAAAGGAAACTTTTTCCAAAACATTGGATCAATTCTACTTTTTGCAATAGTTGGGACTGCTATATCAGCATTTGTGATTGGTGCAGGCATATATTTGCTGGGGCTGGCCCAGGTAGTGTACAAACTGAGTTTTGTGGAGTCTTTTGCCTTTGGCTCCCTGATATCAGCAGTAGACCCAGTTGCTACAGTAGCAATCTTCCACGCACTTGACGTAGACCCAGTGCTCAACATGTTGGTTTTCGGAGAGAGCATTCTGAATGATGCTATTGCTATTGTTTTGACAACAGCTGTTTTGGATTCTAATGATCCTCTAATGTCTACTGGTGAAGCCATCCTTTCTGCAATAAATAGATTTTGGTTAATGTTTTTTGCCTCAGCGGGAATAGGAGTCTTGTTTGCACTTGTTAGTGCTCTACTTTTGAAACATGTTGATCTACGTAAAAATCCATCTCTTGAATTTGGTATGATGTTAGTTTTTACTTATGCTCCGTACGTATTGGCTGAGGGTATTCATCTATCAGGTAAGTGTCATAATTCATTAAATCATTAGATCTACAAGCTTTAAGAATTTAAAGTACATTTTCTTGTTAAAAATTGACAGTTTTTTTTAAGTAGTTTGCTATTATCAAGCATTATTTAATCAAGAATTATTTTTATTTCAGGAATTATGGCAATATTATTTTGTGGAGTAGTAATGTCTCATTACACACATTTCAATTTATCTACAGTGACACAGGTTACTATGCAGCAGACTATGAGAACTTTAGCTTTTATTGCTGAAACCTGTGTATTTGCATACTTAGGATTGGCCATATTCAGGTATTGTATTTGAATCAATAAATTGCCACAACAATTAATTTATTGTCCTGAAATACTATATACTAATGTTTTTGTATGTCCAGCTTCAGACATCGTGTGGAACCAGCACTTGTAGTTTGGAGCATAGTCATGTGTTTAGTTGGCAGAGCTGCAAATATTTTCCCACTTGCTTTACTCTGCAATAAATTCCGCGAACACAAGATAACTAAGAAAATGATGTTTATAATGTGGTTCAGTGGTAAGAAGTTATTTTTTTTGTTACAAATATTTTTAAACATTATCCTTTTCTCAAAATTTCGAGGATATTATTTAATTAATTAGCCCATTTTCGCAACTAAACTTATTTTGCTTGTAAATAAATAATTTAAGAATAAATTGATAATTTTGCAGGACTACGAGGAGCAATTTCCTATGCACTATCACTACATTTGGGTTTCTCTGACGAAACACGTCATGTGATCATAACCACGACTCTTATAATAGTATTATTTACAACTTTATTCTTTGGTGGATCAACAATGCCTTTACTCAAGTTTTTGAGAGTAAGTAATTTTTTTTTATGAGTAAGAAAAAAACTGTTATTGCTTAATTAAGTTCTGCCTACTGCGAAAATAGTAAGTAGGTGTTATACTTGTAACTAGAGTTCATTGCAAGTCCAAAAATATGCTCATTCAAAATGTTGTTTGATGAAAAAGAAGACATACAGCCTTACTTATAAAATAATAAGTTATACTTAAGAGATGTTTAAGAAAAAATCTTACTTATAAACGTGGCTGAAATAAATCATTTTCTTAGCAATGTCTTAAATGAGCTGTCACATTAAGTAGCCTCACACCCTTGTTTAACCCGCTAATTATCAAAATGGCTGGATTCTTACCAGCTGATTTTTCATTTCCGGTTTATTGACAGCTCAACTTTTTAATTTTATATTTTACGGATGCCATTGTTGCCATTACACAACGTTTTGATGACAAATATTTTTTTAAGCTACCAACATTCCGGTAGTGTTGAGAAATTAGTATGTTTTTATGTCATTATCTGTTCATTACTTAAGACATGCTTAAGCAACGTTTATAGGTCAAAATAATTTAATCACTACTTAAGGCTTTAAGTAGTAATTACTTAAAACAATGCTTAGAAGATGATTTGTTGATTTTTATAAGTAAGGCTGTCAATATTTAATTATAACTATACTTATATTAATTTAAATTTTATTACAGGCTAACAAAAAAACAAAGCGTTCACGATCCTTACGTAAACAGAAAGAAGTAAGTTTGTCAAAAACACGGGAATGGGGCCAGGCCATAGACTCGGAACATTTGTCTGAGATAACCGAAGAGGAATTAGAGGTAAGGGAAAATATTCACTCACCTATTACTTACTTAAAAATGTGCTTGGAAATTAGCAGCTAGCCGCCATTAAACTTGGAGAGAACCATATTTACATACCTACGCATTGTTAGTAAGATAGCAATTACACTCAAATAAATAAACTGCTCAATAGGGACTTCTTTCCGTGCGTAGTTCATGGTGGGGTTTATATTACGAAAGAAATCGTAGTTAGGCCGTGGTTGCCGTGTTTATCATAATCTACGTTTTGTTATAATTTCTTAAAATATATGTCTTAAAAAAATTAAATAATTACCTCCTTACTTATAAAATCTCTAATCACCATCTAAGCAACATTTTAACTAATCACTACTTAAAGTCTTAAGTAGTGATTAAATTTTAGTTAAGACATGCTTAAGCAACGTTTATTAGTAAGAATTTTCTTAAACAGCCCTTAAGTATTACTTATATTTAATTCACGTTTATAAGTAAGGCTGTAATTGTATTGTTAATATCTTTGTTTGGCACGAACAGAGTTCTTAAAATACTGAAAACAATTAAAAAATAACGAGAACAATGTTTCAGGTAAATTATTCGCATGCAACCCGGCTGCGAGGCTTTGTGCGGTTAGACATGAAGTATCTCACCCCTTTCTTCACCAGGAGATTTACTCATCAGGTACTTATTTATTTGCTTTACCCCCTTATCTCTATAGCCGCATAATAATTGAATGATCAACCATTCGGTCCAAATAATTTAATTTTAGTCTATGTTCAACAGGTTACTTTGGTACTCATCCTTGTAAAAATAATCAAAATATGGGCCGACTCAGCTAGCTCAATCAGTGTGCGACTATTGAATTGCTCGCATATAAGTTACAGTTGCACGTTGCACGGGTCGTTCAATATTTTCCGATGTATCGGATGTATGCAAGCACGACTTAGGGCATAAACTGCGTTAAGCGTGTGCACGCACGTGAGCACGTCGCGGGCCACGCTTCTGGTGCACGCACGTGAGCACGTTCGCGTGCTTATGCGCGGGCACCGGCGCGTGCATCCGCGTACGCAGTTTTCTCAGTACAATTTTGACGTTGGAGGTGTACAGTCGAATAAGTAATAATGGATAAATTAATGTTGTATTATTTATCAAGACGGCGACGACGAATTGCCAAAAAAAGACGCCAGCCAGTAAGCCCGTTCGTTGAATCTAGGTTACTGTGCGGGGAATTCGTGGTGCGTGATGCGTGATCACGTCGCGTGCATGCGTGCCCCATTGCACGGAAGTATCACGCGACGGGCTCACGAGCGTGTGCACGCGCATGGGCACGCGCGGGTCGTTTTTGTATGGACACGCGAGAGGCACGCTTAACGCAGTTTATGCCCTTACAGATGAAAGAAATTATAGTCGATAAATTGCTTTATCAATGTTTCAGGAGTTAAAGGATTGTAAAAGCCAAATGACGGATCTTACCAACCAGTGGTACCAAGCTATTAAAATATCGAATGATCGCGAAACTGACGAAGAAGAGAGTTTACAACAAAGCTCACATTCCAATTCGCACAGCAGTCTGCAGAGAGGTGTTTAAACCATCACATATTTACGTATGTTGATATACTGAGCCTGAATTAAGTTGTACAACTTGCAGATGATTTTAGGACTATTCCATAACACGTAAACATGTGCGGTGTTACAAAAGTCAAGCCGAAAGCCGTACGCGTACGCTACATTTTTATCTAATATGTAATGAGCGCAACGAGGAAAATCACAACCAAATGTATAGAGTTTGCGTAGATATTACAAATTATGATAAAAAAGATTTTTTGGCTATGATAACTTATTATATTTTTAAAAATACTTTTGTAACACTGTTTATTTAGCTATCTAACTGCGTGAAGTGCAAGCTTAGGGACAGAAATAGCTGACGGAATAGTTAATAATGTGACCTGATTTTTTGCATTTTTGTGCTATCTTTTATTCTAGTTTAGTTCGCGCGTTTTTCGGTGTAGTCTTGAGCTTGCACTACTTCTACAAATTAAAGAAAATGTAGTCTATGTATGTCTATTAAATGAAGGCGGGCACTCTTTTTTATTGTAAACGTTAACGCATTAAGAGAGAGTACTCGCCACGACTCCAGTGCGGTGGAAAATTGTGGATTTATTTTAATTATTAAGCAATAGCAAAGACGCTGGCGCCGCGTCTGTGGTACTCTCTGATTGAACCAGCGAAAGTGCAATTATTATTTTGGGAGACGGAACAAAATAATCCCCGAGCAATGTTCCCTTGGGACCGCCACCGCGCTTGTATACAACATTAATTCATTTTCAGCAAATATACCGATTAAAATGGATCACCGGATAATTAAATGTTCAAAAATTTTCAGTATTGTCACCAATTATGTAATTGAAATAATTGTATCAAATTCGGTTATGATAGCAATTACACATAGTGACTATTTTTATCAAGGATTCCTATCGAGTATTATAATTTATTTTAGTCAAGAAATGTGTGATATGATTGAATGTTTAGAAATGGATTCTTATAGCTATAACTTTTAGCTAAATTGTATGTATTGTATTGTATTTGTCTTGGGCGTGGTATGTAAATTAATTAACAACATGCGCCTGTCACAAGAGTTGCCATCGAATGGGTCTCTCAACACAAGTTATTATTTACAATCGCAAATAATATATGCTTTATCAGGCCATTGTAGTATTTTGGTTGTGTAATGTAGATATACACATTAAATGTGATTTAATAGTAATAGGTATTGTAAATGGTATGTACTTAAGCATTGTTAACTAGCTTTAATTTTATTTTTTTCATCTCAGTGCATAAATTACATTTAGTTGAAATGATCATGGTTTAAAATTCAAGATTGACTTTTTGATAGTGTCATACGTCTTACAATCAACATTGAGATTCATGTCTCATATATGTATATCTTGTAAATAGTTTGCAGTACAATTCTGTGCATTGCACTAAGATTTGATTACATTCAAAGCAGATATGTCACTGCAAAGAATGGGAGTGTACATCACGTTTCTTTCTCAGCTCTTGGATATGTCTGCCAGTGGGTGCATGGAGCAATACCTTATATTGATACTTTTGAGTAGCAGACACAATTATTGTTGTGTTCTGTCTTATTATATTTTGACCACATCAGCACTATTGTAACTACGTAAATGTGGATTTTAATATTATAGAAAAAGCGAAAGGATATAAAAACAATTACAATTGCTGCAAATAAATGCATGTATGTGTAAATATTACAGAAAATAGATCCTTTTTTCTGTATCAATTATACTATGTTAGATATATAACGTTTGTGTTTCGTTATAACTGCACAACATGTGATTCTGAACTTTACAATCAGTTTGTGTTGTTGAGATTTTGTTCTAACATTACATTACAATAGTATAGCAGGGGAATGACTTTTTGAAAAAGTCTAGTAATCTTGTGAAAACATATAACTAGTCTAAAAAAAAGAAATGTGTAGTTAATCTTTTATTTTAAGTAAATGTTTTGTTAAACAATAATCATAAAATGAGTACACAGCTTCATCCCAGATGGCTGAAATATTATAATAATGTTATAACTATCTAAATTTTCAAAATAATTAGTTGTGATATTTACTTAAGCAGCTGTAATATGTTTTACTAATAGCAATTATGATTATATACTTAAACCAATATATAATATAAATATTTATTATGTGGAGTGCTGTTTTTTATTAATGTAATCCAAATTATAGTTATAGTAAAAGTAAAGTAAAGTTAATCTTCTTCATTCTCCAAATTTATATGACTTCCAAACTTGCCATAAAGATGGGCTTTTAATTCACCCATTTGAGATTTAAGCTCATCGCACTTGGCTTCAAGCTCATTTATTTCATTCACTTTTCGTGACTTGGCTTCATCTAATGATTTCTGAAAAATAAGTGATTTCTTTAATAAAGTACTGACAAAATGAGGATGGTAAATACAGAATTGAACATTTTATTTATCAGAGCTAGCCAGATACGTAAACAATCATAATAGTGAGATTCTACCAACCAGAATATTTGGTCAGAGTGAGGAGAGTAATACTACTGTACATGCTAAATAACCGACAGGAGCTTGAAACATCCTCATAGTAACAGACAATACCTACTTCAAAGGAGTTTTCTACGATTATATAGATGAAGTCATATCCTGTTTTAAAAATATTACTCACTAATGTATCTTCAAGTCCTTGACAAATGAAGACCTCGCCAATAAGGTAAGGAATTTTTTCTCCATCATCAGCAAGACTGAGTTCTTCCACAGCTTCTTCTAAGTTTTTCATATCGTTCTGTTTAACTTTAAGTTCTTCTTTGTAGTCGTCTACTTTAGCATTTAAACGAGCAAATTTATTTATTTTCTGTTGATCTTCGAACGAAATGTGAACATCTGA
The DNA here is from genome assembly GCF_030705265.1 of Helicoverpa armigera. Classification (NCBI taxonomy): domain Eukaryota; kingdom Metazoa; phylum Arthropoda; class Insecta; order Lepidoptera; family Noctuidae; genus Helicoverpa; species Helicoverpa armigera. The sequence continues at coordinate 6,577,151 of NC_087130.1, read as the reverse complement.
GTCCTAAAAATAAAAATGTGTGAACAGACTGTAATATAACCTCATTTTAATAATTACCTGAACTTACTGGTTGAAAAGTTCCTTTTCCCGAATTAGCCATAGTATCTTTGGGTATAGCTTTTAATTGTTAAGCAAATAATATTTAAATTTTGGTGTTTAAGGCCACTCAAGTCTCTAAACACAAAAAATTACACCACCAGAAGCCGCACGAAACAAGTATGACTGTCAACTGTCTAGAGCAAGTAAGTGTCAACTGTCGACAATCACTATGACTGTCACTGTCACTTGTCAGAGAACGGATTGACCATATTGGAGGACTGCAGTTTGATTGTCTGGTACACCCCTAAAACTGCGGCCACGAGCTTAGTTTGCTTATGGGCTAACCGCTAAAAATCCATGACTATGAGAAGCGTTGCTGTTTGTGGTCCAAGGTTACTGACCATAATGGTCAGTGGTCGTCATAGGATTTATATATAAATATATTTTAATTTGGCTGAGCGGTCCAATTTAATAGATTCATTTATAAGTACAAGTAAATGTACAAGATTGGATAACTTTAACAGATTAGCACATTGGCACTCTCTTATATCCTATTTTAATTATAAACGTAACTATAATTGGAGGCTTTAATTTTCTGGGGCCCGATTCTCCTAATTTTACTTAAGTGCCATACGATTCACGTTCGACTCGATTCGACTGAGATCCAATCCCGACTCGATTACGATTGAAGCGTATGTGGGATTCCGCTATTTTTTCTTTGAAATAAACGTTTTTATCCTTTTCTGTCCTTCAATAATGAATCGTTTTATCTGCAAATGATTTACGTTTGCAAAATGATTGTATCTACAGCAAACTACCGTATAGACCAAAATCACCAAAATAGCAGACCAATCGCACTCCAATCAAATGTCAATCGAATACGATTGGTCTTTTATTAGTAGCAGAATGCCCGCTATGGTTAAAACTGCTATTTCGATCATACTTAGGAGAATCGGGCCCCTGTGCTGTTTATTATAAAAATTAAATGGTTGAGTTAGGTAGCATGTGGTGATAGTTTTTAACTTGATTTTAATCATTTATATCAATATTGCTCATTCTATTCCGTTGTATAAGAATACCATCCATCTAGCCTACTGATAGACATGTAGGTATTGCTGGGGAAATGCGCTACTTCTTCCCAGCAAAAACACATTGGAAGTGGTGAAGGATGGGTGTTTTGTGGACTGCCTTTTGTCAACTTCGACTAAAAACGCTGTTTTGCAGCCGAGTTTGAATAAATGATTTTGAGTTTTACCTCCATGGACAGGATGTCCATCGAGCTAAAACGTGCTTCAATAAGTTGGAGCAAAATACAGCTAATTACTATATAAAACAGGCGAGGTAAAACGATTGGAAACCCTGCGTGCGTCCTACCTACATTAGAAAATTAGAAACATCGTCATAGTAGAAGGGATGCTTGAAGGAAAGAAGGAAGGGGTCTTCCGAGGCATAATTATGTTCATCAAATCGAGGAGAAGGTTGTGACTTGGGTGTAAGGAAGTATTAGAATTGGCACAAGATAACCAAAAATTTAAGAAGAGCACCCTATAAGAAGCCCATTAGCCAAATAAGCTTCTGTTATACTTTCTGGGTTTCCTTGATTAATTAGTGAGTGAAGGTACCTACCTATTTTATTTCTAAGTAGATACCTAAATAGAAAAATTAAGTCTTAGCTAGGTCAATTGGCTCTAATCTATGATTAAAGTACCGACCTATTTTGAAAGTGCGCTTCAACTAGCAAAGTTTTCAAATGTAGGTGCAATGTGGATCGAGGGCTTGTTACGGTGTGGATGCTTCAGCTTAAAAAAAAATGAAGCTTTGACTTCAAAAATAAGGCTACGCTGCCTAATGGCTTCATTCTTGGAGAAAGAAAATACTCAAGAGTACTAAGTCTCTTCACTGTAGTGTTAGCAATGATCTCTCGGATCTATTGTCATACATAAGTGAATGTGCTGCGACGGTGTCGTGCGGCCCCACCACGTTTGTTACGACGACGACTGCGCCTACGCCGGGCAGTGCCGTTCACTCGCGCGCACTTCTACATCGAACGTCAAACATTACGCGCGTAACAATACTTGGGCTCTATTTTTTTTTGTGAAGAATAAATCGCGTGATGGAGAAGGAGCATCAACCAGACTCCATGGCCACCATCACCATGAAACCGGAATACCCACCATCTGAAGTGTACAGCACGTCGGAACCACCACCGGTATGATGATATTTTCCGTTACTTCTTTGAATAAACTTTAACACATAACGTGTAGGATTGCCAGTGGCCCGTCACCATCGTGACTAGCAGTTAAAGCTTTGTATTTTACATACTGAGCCTTTGTATCAGGAATGATCTTGTTTAAATAAGGGCTCTTTTAGTTTTTTCCGAACGTTGTGTTTAGGGCGTTACTAAAAGCTAAAGTATAGTTTAGTTAACACGAAGGTGCTATTTTTGCTTTCTAAATCGATTGGGGTAATGATCTATTTCTCTAGTGATAAAATATAGTATAATAATTGAGTGGTCCACTGAGTGCGGGATATAACTGCGGGAAAGCGCCTTTCTCTCAGACTCACTTAGCTAGTGGCACCGAGGCCGCTGGTGCGTGGCCGCTTGTTTGTAAACATGCTTTGGTTAACGTCAATGCTAGTTGTAATTTACCGGTACAATATATACCCTAAAAATATGTTTCCAATTGTCTAATACGGTAGGATATCCACTGTTATCCACATTGATTTTACTCAGCTATTTTTACGCGGTTTAGGTAGAGCTACTTTACTATTTTAATTAATTTTATTCAATATAAATAAAATTACACTATCGAACTCGCTCTCCTAGCTAGTTAATTGCATAATCCAAACCCTCTAACATCACATTGTGAAAATTGAATAGAGATACTGACAATATAAAAAAAAAAAACATTTTAGAGAAACCAAGTATTTTGCAAAAAAAAGAAACTATCTTTAACCGTAATTATTAATTATAATTATCCCATCGACAGTTAAATGGGCATCAATTAGCTGGGGTATGAATGAATACATGCGGGTCGATAGCAATATCTGCTATTAAGTGTGATTAAATTATAATAGAACCTGAAGGTTTTGTTTTTTTTGTTGACTGTAATAAATTAATAAAAACGTATTGAAGAAAAAATAAAATAAAAGATAAAATTATTTTTAGATTTTATTGTTATCCAAACGGAATAATAGGACCCAGAATTTCCCTTTCTTTGGACACGCATTAACCTGGCCTGGAGGAGATTCAAAGACGCCTTTAGGAAGAGAAGAGTTAAGACGTAACTTTTAAAAAGCTAGAAATAGTTTTTTGAGATAAACCTTTAACCTTCGTGAAGGAGAAACATTGAATAGAGAATCCTACTACTACAACTCGAAAGTTTATAAGGACGAATGGATGTATGGATGTAGAGATTACTCTTCTAGTCAAAGCCTACTGAGTGGCTTTTGACGAAACTTGGATCGATATAGCTTAGGTATTTATAAAAGATAATAATATGTAGACTACTTTTAATCAGGATGTGGGAAGTAGTTCCCTCAGAAAGCAGGTGAAACCGTTGGCGGAAGCAAATGATAAATAAATAATAACATATTTGCGCCTATATACAACTTTAAGTATAAGTTCAGGACGGTAGCAGAAGATTAGTTTTGCATTACTTTTATCATCAATCAAATGAGCTACGTATATGTTTAGGTTGGTTGTTGAAACAGATATTTCTTTCCGAGAATTGTAATATGTCTAAGATTATGTGGGAACAATCATTGTTCTATTGTCTCTGGCCATCTATTAACATAGCCTTCGCCACTTATCATAGTTATCACGCAACTTCATCATAGCCTAGTAAATAGGTCCTTGTTTAAATAGGTGCTAGCCTAGGTAAACTGTGACGTCAGAAATTGCACCACCCATAAATAGTACTTACTTACATGGCGGCGACAATTTACTTGGTTACCTACTTATTTGCGAATAGTTGGTGCGCATAAAACTAAAGCAGTCTCTTCTATTTCATTAAAATGTTTTTAATAAATAAATTACATCAACGTAGTCATATTACGACAAAATGGAAATAAATAATTTCTCACGGTTTTTCTCGCGTCTGGCTCTATGTGAAAGTCTGCTATATCAATAGTAGTCAGAAGATTTTTGTGATTTTGAGCATACTTTAAAGTTTTCTATTAAGGCTTTGAGTCACAGAATTATGAAAGCTCCCAGAGAGAGCATGTCAGTCTGCCTGAATTTCAACTTCGGCTTTTCTGGACTACCGCTAGCTACCACTATATTTACACAAATATCCTTATTAATAGTAAAGGCTTTTACAAACAAATGCACAACAGTGTTGTTTACTAATGGTTTCTGTAACTTACCTAGGTATCTGTTGATTCGTTTACTGGAAATAGAAATTGATTATTAACTGACATCATTATTTGTATGGGGCTTGTATGTCCAAATTCTATCTCTTATCTGCAATTCATTGGGTTCAAATAAAATAAATTTCATCTGATCGACGACTAAAATTAGTAGCAGGTATTTGGCAAGATTAATAAAAACACACATAATCCATTCCATTTCCAAGTTTATCAACGATAACCTGTTTTGAGAATCCGTTGTCTCTAGCCGAGATCGGTTGGCATACTTCACATCTTCCCAAACAAACAACATTCTTTTGTGGTACCTGAATACAACGTTAAAATAATGATAGGTAAGATGACCTAAGAGACTAGGCAGGATTTATATAGTATTTTCAATCAAAATTGTATTCCCTAATCATATAAATAAAACTGCAATAGGCAGACGGACCATCTGATAGGGACTGATATAAAATTCTGATATTTGAAAAAGAAAAGAACTAAGAAGAAGAATTAGTTGCTTAGCAACATAAACATCTTCAGTTTCCTTGAAACGCTCTTTCAGGAACTGTCCTATTAGGACCACCAACGTTTGGAGAATAAGGAGGCCTTGATATACGTTTTATACTTCATAAGTACGGTTTAAATATTGAATATCTGTAAATTTTTACTGACTAGTTTCCTGTGGCTTTTCCGCCCTCGCATAAAAAGTAACCTTTGTTCTTTCTCAGACCAAATTTTATTTAAATCGGTTCAGTAGCTTTTGTGTAAAATGCGGACAGATATACACAGTTACTTTCGCATTTATGCCAAATATTAGTACCTAAATCATCAGACAGAATAATCGGTTCTCAAATAAACATCTTCGCTGAATAATAAAACGAAGTTGAATGCAAGGTTATTGCGTCGCCTGGACAGCAAAAATATAAACAGCTACAATCTGAGTGAAATCGTTATTGGTCAGTCGAGCAAGTGGACACAATGGAGCTTGCGTCACATCCGAGCCGGACAGCTCGCAAACTAGATATTTGCACGAAATATACCTACATACATATTCATCAGGCTTATAAAAACATAATTGTTTACATGGAACTCGTGGTTAAGAATGACTGCAATGCTTCTAAGTGGAGATTCGCGTCAGTACTTTTTGTTTAGAACTTCTAGATTGTGATGGCCGGGATGCGAGTAAATGATGATAAATACCTATAAGGCTCGCTATTAGGTAAATTATTACACAATAACATGATTGGTCGTGCCGACATGTAACTGGAGCCAAGTGAAGTGGTTACTGCCATGTTTTCATCATATTAGGTAGGTAGGTATACAGATGAAGAAAACATGCTGCGCCGACCCCAAATAAAATTGGGATAAGGGCAGGAGGATGATGATGATGATGAGGTATACAGATGTTTAACGTGTTTTTGTGGAGGATTAAATGTGCCATTTTATGAATTTACCGTTGATACCAAAGAGGTACCTACCTCATTACTAAAGTAATGCATTATGCTTAGTTTCCGATAGTTTTACTCAGACATACATATGCCTATTAATTTTCTATTGGTTCATGGGTGGGCAGAAGTAGGCTGATATGATGATAATAGACACTTTTAACACTGGAATTTACATATAGGTACAAAGCATGTGACAATTATTATAAAATCGCAGCTAGTTGGCAGAAAGCTGCCAGGTTATGGCTATAACGTAACTGAAGAGACATAACAATGTGTGATTACGTATTGAAGCACTCAACCCAACAACAAATTTCGTAGACATGTTTAATTACGTCCACAAATGAAGTTCACTTAATTTTTAAAGAATATACAAAATGCAAGAATATTCGTTCAAAAAGCTAAAAGTTAAATCAGTAAAAACATCTTGAAAACAAATGCAAAGTCAGCTGTTCCAAATAATATAGTTCGATATGCTTTAACGAAGATGCATCAACGAAATCGACACAATTTTGTGGCTCGGTAAAGATGATGGATTTCACAAATACAACAGAATAAGCACTTTCACCGTAGCTCACTGGAGATCCCCCTTCTCCGCGTCCCGCCTGCGCCGGCGGCGATTGCCCCCTGCCGACGGTTATGTAATTTTTGTGTATCTACACCTCGAGTTGTTAGTAAATCACAACTTCATTAACTACACCTCGCTAAGGACAAAGAACTCTCAGGCTATTGCAGGCGCGCTTTGCTGTAATTAATTCTCATGTATGTATTGTGTGGGAGATATCTATGAAGTATTGTATTTATGACTCAAATATGTTCTTTGTTCAAATGCACAGAGATATGTATGAAAGTACATGTGTGCAAGTTTTCTTTTTTATATTGGGGTTTAATTATTAGATTGATGAATGGGGATCAGAATATTTTGGCAAAGATAATTACCTAGTTGTCAAATTTTTAAGCTAATGCGTGTTATGAAAATAGATATGAAACCGTACATTTAAAAGTGCGATACTTATCTAAACTAATATTAGGAAAAAGAAAAGGAAAAAGTACCAGAAAAAAAAGTTGTTGTTTATTTGTAAAGGCTACGAAACTACTGAACCTATTTGATTTTTTTTTCACTGTTGGAAAGTCACACTCTTTCCGAGTAACGTAGACTATATTTTATCCCGGCAAGGGCAGTAGTTTTAACGGGGCGCAAGTGAAACCGCGGGAAAACGGCTAATAGTATGTAACAATTCGTGCTTATTTTTAACTTGCGCGTGGGATTTCCCCGCTTCTTACAGGTAAGGACTGTAAGGAGGTACTAAGTAACTACTTAAATAGTTGTTTTGAACAACGGCTTGGACTAACTGTGACGCCACTGTCAGTTCATATCCTTTATGATATAACCGATTCATTTGTTCAAGGCCTTTAAAAATCTAGCGTATCTTCATCATCATCATCTTTTGAGAATTATATTATTATGATAGACTCTTACTAAATGCAGTTAGTACTTAATTATTTATGTAGCAATAGTTCGAGGGGCAAAAAGATGCTCATAATATATTAAACGAAATTCAAAGGTTAATGTTCTATTCATACAGGTTCCTTATAAACAAGCAAAAATAAATCATGTTATTTATCGCGTTTTACTTCAAACATTAATTCTAATTTATTTTTTAGACACGTTACTGTCTAAGAAGAAGGTTTATGAAGATGAATGGTAAACAATTGAAAAAATAAGTTATTAACGAAAACAAATATAGTAGTGTACAGTATAATTGGTGTACAAATATACCTACGTTGTTTTTTTTGACGCTTTATTTAATAATTCGATACCGATATTTTTTCCTTTGTTTCTACTTTTCGATATAATTTTCAGAAATGCTCTAGACTCTATAGAATATGGACATCAGATAAGTAAATTATAAACCCTTCTCAACGTAATCTGGTGATCTGTGGTTAATGTGGGTCAGCGTGATCTGTGCTACAAGCATAATGTCACCTCGACACAAAGTCACACAATTTATTTCAATTAGTCTTAGTTCGTTAAAATAAAATTAAAAAAAATATTACTTTAGAATTTAAGCCAGTATTAATCACAGCATCTTAGCGGTTTTCAGAGATTTAATTATATCATAAATCGAGGAATAAAATAAAGCAAAGACATAATTGTTCAATTAATTAAGCAATTAATTAAATGTTTACAGTTATGAATTTAAACTGTTCATAGCTAAATTCTGCTACAGCACTGCATGCATGCGTTGAGATCTTTGGCATTCAACATTATCTATTAGCCACTACAAGGGATGCAAGTTGCTAATATCGGCACAATTTTTTTAGGGATCCTTAATAGTAGATATTAGCTAGGTATGTACCTGTATAAATTCGAGAGTATAAATATCTAAGTCGAGAATCTGAACTGATTATTATGCTATTGTATGTAATTTATTGATTACTTGGGTTTTTCATCTGCTGTGCGATATTGACCTTCTGCGTCACATACTAAGTATATGTAGGTATTTACCTTTCAAAGATATCACGATCAGTACTAAAATAGAATGTTGATTTCCAACTGCGGCTTGATTGAACGATTCTTTGTATAAGCCAAGCTACTGTTGCTGTAGAATATAAAATAGGAGCAAGAGATTAACATATGTATTATTTATTTCAATCACAATGCACCTAAACCATAAATATTTGTTTATGTTTATTTCTATACTTAGAATGGTTAGAACATAAATAAATTATTAAGCATTATAAAGGTCGAATTTGAAAAATGCTTGTAGGTACCGGTTGTCAGTTCTATCTAAAGATTTAGTTAGGTACTTTGAATTCCATTAACTTTATGGCGCTTATCAAAACGAGTGCTCTTCTTCCTCTCTTCTCCCTTTCATTTCCTTGACACTGACTCAATAAACCAATAAAAAAATTGTTTTAACCTATACTTTTTGGCGGCAGGCGTATCGGCAGAGAGTGTCGTCATCAGTACAAATAGCGAGGATCGCGGCGCTGACGGTGGTGGCTGCCTCGTTCATCCTGGGCGCGTTTATCCTGGCCTCGAGCTGGGTGGCCGCGCGCGCCTCCTGCCACCAGCTTGAGCAGCTGGATGCCATGCTCGACAAGGAACTGGCACTTGAAGGACGCGCGTATGGCAATGACGCCTTGCTGGCTGTAAGTACAAGCTTTAGATACATATTATATTTTAGGAAGAGTATTATTTCACGACGAAGCAATCTGGTGCTTCGTAATCCTGCAGTTTAGAGCTTTAGACTACCAGCTTGAGTTCTAAAGAAGTGACATATATTTTTGGCTCTTCATCATAGAAATAGTTACAATAAGGTTTCAAAGTACCTACGTGCTTTGAGCCGGAACTCATGCTCAGTGTAGATGTAGAAAGGTTAATTTTCAGAACTGCATTATAGCGTGGCAGGCTGCCAACCTTCGGCTATCTACTTACACATCGGTTGTTCTTTCCTACAGAGCCTTCACTTGTGGATATTATCGACACTCTAATCGTAGCTCGGTTTGATACACTAAATATAAATGTTAGACCACAAAGGAATTACAACATCTAATGACATCATATAATAAAGTATTCAGATTATCCTATGCCTGTTACTTAGAGGGCTGTTCTAGGTTTTACTGTAAAAATTGTTCCATCAGAAATGTACCTACTCATGTGATGGAAACTTAAACATTTATACTATAGGTAATCATGCGGAGCTTGTCGATACGCAACTAATGGATACGTAATAAGAACAATACAAGAGCACAAGATTTTTTACACATAATAGAGTCATATATATAAAGTATTGTTTTCACGAGTAATATGTCTTTTGATATGTACGCATAGGTATGCTGCGTTATTAATCTTTAGCATTGAAGTGACAATGAAGATATTGACTGACTTTGCTTTTTTATAAAATTAGGATAAGTCACGTTTGTCAAGTCGTGCAACGCTTCCGTGCATGACTTTTTGGTACATCTTTGTTATCAAGACTTTATAAAGAAGTCGGTTTTATTTTGATTTAAGTACTTGCGAATTTAAAATGACTACTGTGACTGAATTAACTTAACACAACATTTCAAGTTGTGAAAATGAATAGGTACAAGTACTTAAATTGATAGTTCTTAAGTTGTTCAACGAAAATAATCATTGAGATTTAAAAAGAAAAGTACAATTTATCAAGTATTTAATTTGATAGGAGTATCTATCTACCCAGGGTAGACACGCACGTTTATTGATTATAAGGCGCTGCTGTTCCACACGTTCATACATTTGCAATTTATTTCAACATTTATGTTCATGTCGAGTATGTATTTAACAGTAATTACACTTCTTGTCAACTTCCAATATTAATGAATACCTCGTGTTATTATGTTGTTACCTTTAAATAACCTTGGAAACATCATTAAACTTAAGTTTTGACTGTCTTTGCCATAATTTGTCATTTTTTGTTATATTGTTGAGAGGAAAACGCAATAAAAACTGAATATAAGCAGTAGATGTCCGTCAACCGTGTCACGTAGTTGTTTATATTTAATGTTTATTCAAGTTACGTAATCTTTGTAGAGATGGGCCGGTTCCGTGTACAGGCCGGCACTTAGGTGTTGTAATTGCTGTGAAACATTGTACATACTTATATATAACAATGTGAAGGAATAACAATACTACACTTAATACCGAGATGGAAAATTAATAATTATCTGTATTATTTAGATATTCATGTTTTATCAACACAATGCTTTTCGAGAATATTCTTACAGGGTATCGGTGTCGTTCTTTTGTTACGTTATTCTAGATTTTCTTCGTTCGCACACTTGACGCACTTGGTTAGATTTAGTTTTTCAAATCCATGCATTAAAGCGTAGAGACAGACATGTGTCGTGTTACGTTCTCTAAGAATAAGTTATTCCGATAATATAAGCTTTCATGAAACTAACATTTTATAATACTTTGTTTAGAGTAGAGTTATGATAACCATAAACACGACTAGGTCTATCTCTCATGTTTGACTGAACTGAGAGTGATTTACCATGGCAAATTTGTCACGGTAGTGTTCTATAGGCAATGGGCTCATTAATCGTGGTGTGTCGGGAGGGCAGCTCGTGTGTAGTGGACAACAACGTGACACCTACATATGATGTAACTGACCAAAGCTTCACGTAAGTTAACTATGTGCATGTTGTTATAGGTCCGCACGCGATGAGGAAATACTGTAGCGCAATATTTACTTGTACCTACATGAGTATATATACGTGTAACTTTACCACACATCATATACATGTTTGTAAGCTGCCTTAGTCTGTGGAACATTCAGTGAGGAGGTACCGTGTTGCGTTGCGACTGGATCACCTTGAATTTGTACACAGAATATGGAGTTGTGGCTCCAAACTAACGATTTCTGTTACTTACTATTGCGAAAGTTGATGTATCTCTAGAACCTATCGCCATATTTTGTTGACAGTCCGTCGCGGATGGTTACTTAAGCTTTCTGTTGTTCGGCCCGAGGCTACGTTTGTTAGTTTCTGGGGCCTTTCCGAGAACTTTGATTTATAAACATTGTACAAGAATAGTCATTATTTGAGTTTCAAATTGTTTACATTTTAAATAAAAATAACAAAAATGTTAACACGAGCGTTACAGTTGTGAACAACGTAAACTCGCTTAACAAAAGACAGACATGTAATTTTATCTTAATATTTAATTTCAAATACTTTTGGGATAGCTTGAAGTTAAGTATTTTAGCTGGAAGGCAGAATTCAAACGATCAAAGGATTGCACTGGGGTTAAGTCAAAGGTCAGCCGCAGCACATCTAGAGAGAATTTATATGTAGGTAGTGCACAAATACCTGGTCGGTGCTGGTGATTATGTATTTGTAGCGAAAGCGGCTGGCAACTGGGGTCGATGAACCCATGACGCCGATGCATCACTTCGTGACATATGGCCATGCGATGTGAACTTATGAGCGTTCCGAGTTAAGCAAGAATCTATGTACATATTTCATAATCTGTAATATGATATTTCGTGTGATATCATACATATTTGTCTCAATTCTATTGAAATTCAGTATTGAATAACATGAAAACATAATATCATTCCGAAATGAGTTTTGGTTTCGTCATGCATATTTTCGTTTGCCAGTAAAGTGAATGTCGCCTCTTATGGCCCACAGACAATACAAAAATAAACGTTCTTACATGATTTCATATTAGTCTTTGTACCACATCAGTTTGACGTGGGGACGGTATTGGTAATAATCTGTTAAGCAGACAAAAAGATGGACCATTTATTTAAATGAGGCTATTAGACAGTCTGCGAATTCTATTCAGATACACTTTTAGGAATTTTCAGCATGATAATGATTTGGTGTAGAACCCAATGCGCTATCATAAACTAGAGTAGATAACTTTTTTTTCGTGAATTTCCTTTTGACTATAACATTTATGATACTGTAACAGTTACGAAAGTATCATTGATCATAAAAAGTTATTTCAATAATTTCCGCTGCATGTTTCAGTTTTTTTAATTGACATTGCCCAACTGCGTGGTAACTGACATTAGTCACTGGTATTTTCTACCGTAACAACAGTTACTGGTGTTATTCAGGCGCAGATCAATAGTGGCCAGTTTCAATACTTTCAATGGACTTTCTTTTCTCTTTGTTTTGTTTCTGGCCTGTAACACATTCGTAATAGTGTCGTGATGGCAATCACGGTCATATGTGCTCTATGTATTTACACCTTATTTCTTACTGTTTCCGATAACGTACATTTTGGAGGGATAATGGGTCCAGTACTTACAAGACAGAACATCGAACTAACATATTTTGTGTAAATATTGGTGGACCTACCTATAATTCACAGTGATCAAACTACTACTAAATTACGCAAATAAAATCGTCACTCGTCTTTCGTCGTGAATATAAAATTAGAAGCGATTTATTTACTCGTATTATTAAATTATTATTATTGGCACCAAGGTGATTATTATTGGTATAATTATGCAGTTCTTGACCTTGAAGTATTTCCATTTAGTACATTTTGATTTGTAAAAAATAGAAAAGATTTTGAATGACAGTAATTCTCTCTATATTTGGCCGGATACTTTCTGCTTTCTGGTTCTAACCCAATAGATATAGTTTGCAATACTTATTCACTGGCACAGGTCGTTGTACTCATTACATAAAATCTGTCGATTGGTTACGATTTCATCGTTAAGCATAACTGAGTTTATTGGTATAAAGAAGTCGTGTTTTGTGTAGTAGGTAGGTAAAGTTTTTAATAATTTGTTGATGTTACCTATTTAGACCCTGAAGATAGTGGTGGGCGGATAATCCCGGTATTCTTATCATCTAACCTTACTATGATCTACTCAGTCCAACTGAAAAATCTACTCTACCGTTTGCACGTGAAAAAGTAACAAATACTAACAATTAATAAAATTATTAGATACCTACTGGCCTACATTTTTTCAAAGTTAAGAAATCTTTGCCGATATAAAATAAAATACCTACCTATAATGCGTGAACCTTTGAAATAAACCTAAAAACAATAAACTTAATTTCGCGAAAATCAACAACCTTAATTATTTTGAAATTGGTTCGCTAGTTTTTCCCGCGTTGTTTTGCAATTTGACAGCTGCAGTCCTGCAAACTGCCTACTACGGTATTAAAATAATAGTGAAGTGCCAAAAAAAAAGTAAATTCAAATGTTTAATTTTGGAAATAAGAACGGTTAAATAGTCTGTTGATATCGGTAAATTGTCATAAAATAGTTTTTTTTTTTAATGAAATTGAAATTACAAACTCAATTTTAGTATTCATAAACCTTTAATGCGTGTATGTGTATACTTAATCAAAGCTACTCCTTGGTTTAATTAAAAAAAGAATCTATAAACCTTTTTGCACTAGCGCGGGAAATAGCATTTTACCGTGCCGCGCTGTAGACGACGTGGTAAGTATCAATTTTCAGGCAAATGTATTGAAAACAATATTTTGATCCGTAATTAGGCTGTTACTGTAACATATACTTACGTACTCGCCAGTCTCATAAATCTTATGTTTATTAATGTTTACTTTCTCATGTTTCATAATCATTTATCATTCGTTTTGAATATTATTTTGTTGTCATTGGTTTTCCTTTTGTAATCATTTATTGGTGGAGTAAATGATAATGAGCTTCCTGTGTCATATTATATATAAATAGTTCAGGTTATTTTTGTACTTATTCAGTTCACACAAGGGCTCATCATCGATACATCAAACCATGTTTTACTCTGTCACGTGACAATGCTCACAATCATGTTCGAAGAAATAGTTAGACATACTTACTGTGGCCAAGCCTAATGATGATCATTTATCTACGTTCCTGAGAGATATCCTAATAAGGGACAGCTTGGAAAATTGTAAGCATGCTAGAAACTACTAGACTTTGTATACCAAGGCCGCGGTTACGCTTCAATTCCCCAGGAAACTTCACCTGCTTCTGCTCTAACGGACACGGACGCTTTGCCGACACTAGGGTGACCAGTCGTCTCTCTACTCCTGACTCCTACGGTATCTCATAAAGGGTTCAGCTTGGCGGTTGAAAATAATACCAAAAAAAAAACCGCAAGAAGGAACTTCAATCAGAATTAAGTAGTATAATACTTACTGACTTTCAATGTACACAATCTTCATCACAGATTAGGAGAACGTTGAAACTTAGCATCAAAGCTGGAACACAATTCGTATGCCTAATTATTAAACCACAGGTACTCGATTAATACATATATTGGTAGGTATTGTAGGAAGCTAGGTACTTTAAAACCTCTATGGTTGTAACGTGGAAGCCCCAAACGGCATGATAATATAATTATGAGATGATTGTTTTGTATCATATTATGTCCCGCTCTGATATTTACGTTGGTAATATCATTTAACGTTTAATAAACTTTGACTCACAATGTTTTTGGCAATACCGGCGGGAGTTGGAATGTAAACACTCAAAAGGCGTGAAGTCCTTGAGTCAGTCGCCGTGACCGATTGTATTGAAAATTAACATGTACTTGGTTTGCCCATTACAATGAATTTTTACATCGCACACTATTGGTAACACAATGTTAATTGTTGCAGAAATACCCTAATTTTTGTAAGCACATATGCTTAAACGATCACATCTAACTAACTGATTAACGTAAGGCTTCTGCATTGTAACAGCTCTTGTTATAAAATATATTTCAATAAGTACTTCTGCATAAATCTTTTTACGTAGGTACTTTTGCAGAGTCGCTGAAGTGTAACTTGAGCCAGTAAATTATTTTTTGTTGCTATGTAAGTAGCTTCTAATTGATATCTAATTAATAATGTAGTAAATTCTATACTTTCACTCTAGTCAGTTTTTATTAAAGTACCTATACCTATGTTTAGGTGAAATTCAGTTGTATAAGTTGGTACTTTTGTACAAGCATTATGCAGGGAAGGAGTATTTCAGAATTGGTGATCACGTAGGTACTGGCTTATCAGCAGCAATTCTATCCAGCAACCAAAATAGATATACTTATGTGTAATTCATGTGCGCACATCGCGTGTGTGTGCGTGTTGAGCGGAAGCCACCGATTTTCCGCGCACGCGCACCACAATGATCTTCGTCGCATCCGTCCACCCGCGCGTCCCACCCACAGCACTGTCATCGTCTAATTATTGACTCGCCATCGTACTTTAATTAACATTCTTTATGCTCGGGTGATCCCAACAAGTGCTTAACTTGAGAGCCGATCATAATATGTTATTACATGTAATGCTAGCCCGACTCTTAGGTGTTCAGTGACGGCGGGATCGGGTACATTATTTCATTCGAGTTTCACCTAAGTTTTACAATGTCATTCTTGAACACTTAATAAAATATCCCACTAGCACTTTATTATTCATTGGTCTATGATATGCAGATGCTGAGGAAATAACTCAATAAATGCCTTAGTCTCTATTATTGAATAATATCCATTTCATATCGCAGGCATATTAGCTTATAATATTCCCCCTAGTTTCTTGAATCATCAAATCACACCACAATTATAACTGGTACCGTGTTACCTATGTAATACCTACTTAACAATTTAGTGTATTTATTAGTTATTGTAATTCATTTCTAATACTAAAATAAATCCTTGTGGCAGTTTCTTACCCTGACCTTTAAAATAACTGTTTATCAAAGTTTCAAAGATTGAAAGTTTCCTTCAAAATTACCAAAAATTCTTAAACAAAATATTTTTGTCTTAGGGGACAAATGTTGTTTCGTGTAGGCTACACGATTGAGATGAGTCATCGGTGTTTACTTTGTGTTCTGTTGAAATAAGATACAGTAAAATAATAAATACTATATTATACTTGCTAATTAAACCCTCACGGTATTCACATGTTTTATCAGAAACTTATCTTTTCAAAGTAAATATTCCTCGACTACATTTTAATGATGAACGAGGATTAAATAATTCATTTTTAGATTTACTCCCCTCTGCCGGATATGCCTAGATATCCCTTTTTAGAGGCCAGATTTCTGTGCCCAAAATTGATATCGATTCATTAGTTTTATCGTAAAAACGCGGCAGACAGACAGGCAGAGATCCAGTATCTTCCATCAGTCTATAGGTACATCTTTATTTAGTTAAAATTCACTGCGTGTCCTTATGAGTAATCTCAGTTTACCTTGACTTGGCAAATTGAGGTTGTTTAGACTGTATTTAGTGAATGGTCATTCGGCTCTAACGGAGACTCTTTGGAGCTCGATAAAAACATCAATATGGTCCCGTAACAAGAGGTATAAACGCTTCAAGTAATGAATAACGCTCGATAATCGAGGAAGTGATAAATAAAACAACAATCATGAAGTATTTTTTCAATAAGAATTTAGTTATTGGATTAATTTATTTGACTTGATAACAAAAGTTTTATTTATGTTGTGTCATTCACATGCACGAGCACCATTAGTATTCACCTGCTGACCACCGTTGCTAGCTCCTGCTTACGTATTTATAAATAACATTGCGTATAGAATTTCAATGGTTCTGAGCAATTTTATACCATTTGTACACGCACAACATGTCATTGTGTTATGCTATTTATATTTTGTGTTGTCAATTTTTTCTCTGATATAGCCTGAAATTCTTTGTTCATAGACGATTGCTTGCTTTCTGTGTTGGCGAGAGGCGCAATTTCCTCGTTATCACGCAACGGTCGGCTCGGCAAGCGACAATAACTATTAAATGTTTAAAACGTTTCGTAAATCCAGTAAAAGTGTGGTGGGCGTAGTGCACAATGCGACAATAGCTGTCGACGTAATCGTCGTTTTCTATCAGTTGCGGTCGCAAACATTTCGCGCTCCGCTGCGCCCTGATACTTGACAGCACACACAACATCATTTACACAAGATACGTACATCTCTTTCAAAATTAACAAGTATTCCTCGCTGAGTATGGAGTTCATCCTGTTCTTCAACTGTCATAATCGCTCAACAAAGCACGTACTCGTACCTTCAAACATGACTAAGCTCTGTGTGAGCCCATACCATTTAAGTACCTAATAGTAATTGTTGTATTTTCCAAGATTTCAAAAGCTTGCGTAGGCAGAACTCTCGTGGCGTGCATAATTTTGCAGTGGAAAGGCAGCTCAATAAAGACGCAATTCGTTTATATTCGCGTTTAATTCCATTGATAGCCTTTTTTTGTTAAGATAGACATTCGATAGGCACCTAACATCGATACTGTTATTGAATTTGAAAATCATGAGATAATGTTAGGAATCGTAAAAAGTTTGTTCCAAAATTGCAAATTATAGTCTCGATAATTTATTTTAGTTAAAAGAACAAACAGTTGATAGTTGAACCTTCTTTGACCTTAGCAAACCAATAGTAGCGTCGGCGTCTCCGAAAACAATCGCGATTGTTTTGAAAAGCGTATCGAAACTTTGACGTAAAATAAATTTTATTGTTTGTTTTTTAACAATTGTCGAACGTTTTGCTAGGCCTGCAACCTTGCACTTTTGTACCTGCCTACATGGATGTTTTTAAGCACATTGCATGACTGATACCAGCCAACTGGTCATTATCCAATGAGAATACAGCAATTGACATGGACAATGATGAGACGCGATACCGTGTGGGTAAATACATAGGTACGTGAACATAGCCTACGTACTCAAGTTACGTAAGAGGTTGGCTGCATGCAAAAGGCATCCGCCATTTTGCGATGAGCACTTTGATGGTTTTTGCGCGAAAAGTGAGCGGCGAGGTTGGCAATGCTTCAACTTTAATTTGTTGTAGAAATTACGATTTTGCAAAGATTTCATAAATAACTTTAAACGGGTACAAAAAGTGGTTACGTGGAAAATAACATTGACACAGTCGTGGCTGGATTTACCGTTTCTAGAACTTACTGGTAGCCATTTTCATTGCAACACCACAATAGGAGTTAATTGTATCCTTATGTGATTTCAATAACTGATTTAGTTTTCTACTTCTAAAATTATACTTATGCATTAAGCATTGTATCTAGAGCCCGTTACGATATAACGTATAATCAAATCTTTCCAAGTTATTTTGATGTAATGGTTTGGTACACCAAGTTAGGATCGATCCAGTACCTACATAAATATGTATTTGATACAAAATTGGTTGCGAATGATTTTGGTGTCTACATTTAATTAATTGCAGACTTCAGACCTCTTGAACTTACTCCTGAATATTGTTTATTTTAGGACGAGCCCCTGCCCCTCAGCAACGCGCACGCACTGCACGGTGTGCCGCCGCCGTCTGTGGCGCCGGAGCCGTCTGCGCAGCCCAGCCAGCCAGTGCCAGTCCCCGCCAACCAGCTCAAAGACGACGCACTCAACCATGCAGAGTCTAAGATCGACGAAGACAAATTACAGGTAAATATGTTTTCCCACACTGTCGCCGCTTGAATACTAAGCCGCTGTCTACATTATTGTTTGTGAGATACCTGCGAAGTTTATTTTGAGGATAAAGCCGACTTGAAAGTTTTACCTTGTTGCTAATTTGTATTAACGCTTTATTCCTATGGAATTTATGCCTAAGTCCTAAAAAGATCGTAAATGTTGGATGAAACAATTCGGACTACAAACCCTAAAGTTTGTTTGACTCTCTATTTAAGCGAAAAAACCAAAAATATCTTTTTTTCTGTTTTCTAGAACATATGGCTATTATAGTTCGGCCGTTCAGAGAATGCGTTCCTGACACCTATCAGTTAGTCAGGACTAGTGATGGGCACAACATAACACTGAGTTCGTTACCGTTACCCCAAAATAAACCGCCGCATTATTTTAAGATTATTTTCGTTTTAAATTGGCGGAATCATTTAAAATTTATATTTTAGTTATTTAAGTGGAAACCAAAAAAAGGTAATATTCATATAATAAAATCGTTTTATTTATTCTTTGTTACAAAGTTACAATCTGTATTTCTATGCAATAAAGTAAGTACATTGAATTGAATGTGCGTACAGAATGTTAATCAGACTCCGATTCGCTTGAGGAGGTGGTGTCTTCATCATCATCTTCGCCTACGTGTATATTACGTGTATATTAGGTATTATCAATAACAGAATCAATCCTGATATCTCGGTCAAAATCTTCCAAAATCAGGTTTTTAGAGCTCTACCTCACTGGGACGCCATAGCGACGTCGCCAGCGGCACAGGTCTGGCTACTTCTGGCATCCAAATGTCGCCAAGTCGAGTGGCCATGGCGTCTCGTCAGTCAATTGTTTACGTCGTCGCTCAAGAAATTGCAAGCTGACTGGCGACCACATTGGCGACTGTGTGAGGGAGGTGCGCTTTACCGTGTACATTATAGTGGCTACTGTGGCCACGTCGCCAAGTTGCCACGGTAGCCAGAAGCCACATAGGGAACTGTAGCTCGTAGCCACGCCTCCAATTTGGCGACGTTACCAAACCGTCGCCAAGTGAGTTAGGTTCCATACATTTCAATACTAACTGCTTGGATACGTAGCCGGCGACGTCGCCATTGGCGTCCTAATGAGGCAGGGCACTTAGTCTTAGCGCACGAAACGACAACAAATGACTATTTAGCGTCACAAAATGACGGCCCATGATGCCATTTGGGGTTACCATTTTCAACCTAAATATAAAAATGCTACTTTCTTTCGCGCGTTCAGTTTGATCATAGTTTTATTTTTATATTTCATAAAAGTTATCCTATAGTCCATTATTTTCAAATTCTTAAAAAGCAAAACAAAACGTATTATTTTATATTATAAGTATAACTGTATAAGAACCATCAACCAGAACAGATTACGATACTTGCCTGTTATTTTCAGCACAGCACTACAAATATAAAGCGCTGACATAACCTTGTAATAGCGCAGTATAGATTTATAAAAATATTGTCTACCAAGTTATTTGACACTCAATTTGGCACAAAATTACAACATTCATTGATTATTATTGATATAATAATGTTGTTTTAATGCTCAACAATTGTTAAAACGATAAACAACCAGCAAAAATATTTTTATCGTACTGCAACGCCATTACAAAGTTACGTCGTCAGTTCAATCGCGATGTGTCAGAAACGCATTCTCTGAGCGGCCGAACTTTAGTTATATTTATTATTTTCTCTGTAGTAAAAGTGGTGACGACA
Source organism: Helicoverpa armigera (assembly GCF_030705265.1). Classification (NCBI taxonomy): domain Eukaryota; kingdom Metazoa; phylum Arthropoda; class Insecta; order Lepidoptera; family Noctuidae; genus Helicoverpa; species Helicoverpa armigera. The sequence goes on along the minus strand of NC_087130.1, from coordinate 6,556,678 downwards.
AACAACCGATTGGTTAAGGCCAGCGAGTGGTTTCTCTAGGTAGTTTCACGCGTGAAAGGCCTAAGAAATTTTAAATCTTGTTAGACACAGGTCATCTTCGCTCTGAGACATTAAATAAAAAGTTATGTAAGTAAATAGGGAAATCCTAGTTGATAACTCAGGACAGGTTAGGTCTGCTATTGATAATTACCCTTAATCTTTTTGTTTGTAATTTGTTGCAAAATTTAAAAAAAGGTTTATTTTGAATGGTCATGTTTGTAGATATGTGCATTTGTCAGTGGGTGCAAGTAGTGACGTGAGCCAGCTTTCACTTGCGGTGAGGGGGGAGAGCGGGGCTTACCGCTCGACTGTTGCACCACGAACACGTGAAAGCGGCCACTTTGTATTATTTGCATTGCCCAGATATTGTCTGCAAATGCGAAATTACATGCAGATTGAAGATGCCTACAATACGTATGTGGTTTCCGAGAAATATGGAGCTATTTATTTTAGAATTCTACCTATAAATTAAAATGGTCATTTGTTTGAAGTTTTCTTTTAAATTAAGATAAATAAGTTATAATGAGAAACGTTTGGTTACGATATAAGGATATTACTTTGGCTGGCATTAGTGTGAAGGCAGAGTAAGGCTGATGTGGAAAACAATACGTTATGCCTTATATTCTTTCGATACAATAATAAGATTTGCATAGACGTAGGCTGATTCAACGATGAGCTATCTATCCGAATGTTAGTAATATTTACAAACGGAGGGCGGTTGAACAATGGCGCGCGGGCGCATTGTCTCGCGCAGGATGTCCGAACCCATTGTACCGGGTAAACAGCACAGAACGAGATATATAATGTTCTTGTTTCACACGTCGCTTTTCCATTAAGTGTTAAATGCAATTTATCGCAGCATTTTTATGACGTTATAAAAATATATATTAAACTCTTTCTGCACACTATCTCTTTAATAAATGTCACTGCTTTCGTTTCCTTTCTTTATAAAGCGTTACGAAAGCGAAAGCTACCTGTCTAGGGCCGTTCAGGTCAAAGGCGTTAGAGGTCAAGCTAGTTCCCGATATTCTCGTGTACCTATAGCCAATACCGTAATACATTACTGCATAACAAGAGCCTTATAAGAGTTAATAGGAAATCATTTCCGTATATTCAAACTAGGATGTTACATCGGTTGCAGAACTACCTATTTACTATAGAATCGTCAGAAGGAATCTTCAAAGTAACCATTGAATAATTAAATCTTCAGGTTTAGTAAAATGATCTATGAAATTAATTGATACTTTCAGAAAATCGACGATGAGAGAAATGACTCGCCGAACTCAGCAAGTGACGACAGCTCAGAGTCTGACAGTTCGGCTGAGGAGGAGGATGAGCTCGACGCCGTCAGGCCCATGCTCAAGCTGCCCATCCAGTTTGACCTCGATGAACTAGCTGGAGCCTTCCTGGCTAACAATCAGAAGTAAGTCCCACACAACACATTCATCTGCCTTGCCTCAGGCTTGTGGCCTCTCTCTGATCTTTTGTGGACCGCTCCTTGACATTTGAGGTTAAAAGAGAAGTTTCAAGCATTCTTCAAGATACATCTTAATCTACGTTGGTCGCTTGCTTCATTTCATCTTAGTGTTCGTGAGTGCTTCACACTGCTACTGTGTTTTGACATGACGTATAATATATTCGTTACAAATAAATAAATTCACTCTAGATGCACAAGTAAAACAAGCACTTACATAATTAGTTGGTGGATTACTCATTAAAACCGCGGATTATACAAGACGACGTTTAATGCGTTTGTTGTTTATTTAAAATTAAGTTCTGCTCTGACGAACAATTATGTAAATAAGAGCAAGGTCAAGATCTCCCGCGTTGTATACCAAGCGTTTGTCTTAATTAAGTATGCTTTGGACACCTGAATAATTGGGACTTAAAAAGTTGTTCAGTAATCATCACCCATAGACCATACATATGACTATACAGCATGTATAAAAATAACCATAACTATTCTCGAAAGAAAATAACTCCCGTCACAACCTTTTTCCTTAATTCTGTTTTGGAATATTTATTAATTTAGAACATGCTTGTAAACTACGAAATAACAGTAACTTATAATTGGCAGAATTTAAATACGAATGAGTCAAAGGAAACCATTTCCTTATGAATAACTATGGACCAAAGCACCATCATAACGGACTCAAGCCATAATTTGGCAAAGTTGTTAAAAACGGTATTAGCAACAAAAGGAGGACAACAGCGATGGTTCAATAAATAAATATTTGCAGTTAGTAACTTGTAGTAAGTAGTACGCGGAGTTTTCCCCCGAGTGATTCGCTCCGTTCTTCCTGTGTTCTCATATTATAATGTTTTGACTAACTAGTTGTGTAACATCGAGCCGGCGCTAGGCGGAAGGAGTCGGAGAAACTTGTGTAATCACATTAATACGAGCTCATTGGTAATCCGTAGGAGCATGTGTCATGTGACCCAACGCGGCTTGGGATCCACGATGCGCTATTTTGAATATTGCAGCGATGGAGCGTTTTATTTTAAAACTTAGACATATTATTAAGGTTTTAATGTAGTGATTGATGACTTACGTCACTAACGCGATTTACGTGTAGGCACTTAAGCCAGTCTCAAAAGAAGATTATGTAATGGAATTAGGTCATGTTATAGAAAGTTGCCGCCAGTGCTAAATAAAACAAAATATTTTGTTAAGAAACAAATGGCGGCACGTCATAACATCGTTAAAGCTTGAAGTGAAGCTAATTGTAGATTTTCATCACATTAATTCATCGCGAAATGAACATTTTATAAGTCTGTACAATAATTTCTGTTTCTGCTCTACAATGATAAATTGGATGTAACAAAATTCTCAATTAAATGGAAACCCAGAAAAGGTTTTATAGTCAATGCCTCCATAAAAGCAGCAGCCAATCGGCTAGTCACATTTTTACTGTTTGATAAAAACTGCATAATGAAGGTCATGAGGTTTTTTAAGCAAAAAAATGTGTCGGATTGTAGAGATCTGTTATCATTGCGACTACATGAACGTTGACCTTTTAATTTGTAGCAGGTTATAAATGTAATATATTTTGTTTCCAGGGGCCGCATGAACTGCGTGGTTGAGAAGCGTCGCGACGATCCCATGGAGAGGCGATTCCCTTTCAACATCCTCGGAGCCTTCGCCCCGCGCAGCGCCCACGCCGAGCGCATCGCCATCATCTGCCACGGAGGCGACGAGCCCAGGTACATCACACCAACGTCCATTCTGAATGAGCACATCTTAAGTTACATTGAAACTGCTGATCAATGATCTTTGTTATATTATAATCTAGGTATTCTAATCAACCAAAGAAAAAATATTTTACAATAACTGAGGCATATCATGCATAACATTCATGATTGTGGAATTAATAAGAATAACGTGTGTACTTGTAAGTACAATCGAACTTTCTCGATGACAAGTATCCAGTATTCGCTCTTAGGTAACAATTCGCTTTGTACTGTTTTTGTGTTCGATTACGTTAAAGACAGGTTTGTTATTGGTTTCTGACCTTTCTGAAGTAGATCAAAGATATTATTGTGTACCCACTCGTAATGGTATACCTTGAGTCGTGTGTAAATAACAAACTGTTGTCAAGCCTGACCTCTGACTTATTTGATATAAACATAATGTTTATATATTGTGTTTCAATAAACTGAGAAACTACGGGAAAAGTAAAATCATTGTTTAAGGTTCACTGTGTCTCCGTTACGTTCAAAACATATAACAATACGGATTAAATTCTTTTGTCGAGTATTTTGCGTGGTTCGCATTGAAATGCGGCGGAGTGGACCGATTATGCTTGTTTCTTAGAACCTCCGAAGGCTTAGAGTTCTATTCTTCTTGCTTTATTGTCGGTACTGTGTTTTATTTTTTATGTCCTTTTACAACTTTTGTGTGACGCGGACGAAGACTTATGATATGTCACGGTATTATAAGGTCAAGCGTAGGCTTCAGTTGCGCACAAACTTATTGTTAAACCTTAAATATATTGAGTCACGTAATGGGCTGGCACTTGTATTCAACATTCCATGCGCTTTTACACAGCAGTACTGACAATACACATGTTACGTTACCGTTTGTTAAGTACCTTCGTGTCACTAATCAGCTGTCGCATTACGCAGTCAGTTGAAAGTGCAATTACGTTACAATCGTTTGTCTTCAATACTGATGACAAAGTGAACGGCTGGTAGTTAGCAATAAAAGGACCCTACGAGCGTAGTTGTAAAATTTTATCAGGCCGTAATACACTTGGGAATCAACGACTTGCTTACCTCCGTATTTTCCCTGTATTCCCAAACGACAATTGTTACAAACAGCGGCCTATGCGTTCAGAATATTATATTATTGTTACTTGATAAGTTCACTGAACAGCAATACTGATGTCACATATCCATTTATGGCGGGTGTATAAATTAAAGTGGACATCCATTTTCTCTGGTTTTCTAATGATGATTCTAGCAGTTTCTGATTTGATGGTATACATATGGGATTGTGATGCTTTAGATTGTTTTCAGCAATTTTCAGCTCATCTTGTATTCAGGGTCTCTTAAGCATTTGTCCACCGACTCATAATACAATCGCAATCAACCATTAGTCATCAAAAAGCTCTGTTATCGTAAGTTTTCTTGATAAAGATGAAAAACGCTTATTTTTGTCGGATTTTCTTCCAACATGACGGTGTTCTACTTTTGTAAGCTCCTACACGTGCCGTCATTAGTAAAAGTTCATGAAAGCACATGAGTTTCAAGGGCGTATGTAGAGGTATAAAGTGAATAGTTATGTTATAACTCACTCGGATCTCAATGAAAGTACTTCATTCACTGAAAAACTTTATAATCGACACTAGGGCCAAAATAAATTTTATCGAAATATGTATATTCAGCTGTTTTATCGTTCAAGCCTGTTACACTTACATTTGAATTTATATCTAGTTAGGGTACGTATCTGTATGATTGTGTATAGAATTACACAAAGCGCTTCTCTGTTTGAAAGTGATAATGAATCGGCTTAGGCACGTTTTGAATTATAAGTTTGGGATGTTCAAAGCAAAAGCGGGTGTCTTGTTATTTGAAGACAAATAAGTCGTCAGCAAACGTAAGTGATGCCTTACATCTTGCCTACGCCTACGTTAACCAATTAGCTAAGTGATAGAACGCGATGTTAGTGGTTGCTATCGATCTGCACAGATTATTTTCATGTGATTTGTGGTTTGAATAATCAAATAAAGGTTATTTATTTGCCACTGTTTATTCATATAGGCGTAGGGGAGGCAAAGTTCTTTATTGAGATTTAGTAGTGAAGTAGCTGTCCCACGGTCTCTCCGTCCGGAGGGAAAATGCTTCCATAACCGGAATGTGTGAGAACTCGATAAAACTCCCATATGACACTGAAATATTTGGCAGTGTACATTATTCCTGAGATAAGCGCTCTGCAACCAACCAAACAAACTTTTTAACTCTATTAGAATAGATTACATTGAATATATCTGTTAATTTTGTTTTATGTTGGCTACAATATCAATGAAATTGGTTTCTTTTATTGTGTCTCTGATGTCTTTCCTGCTATTTTCTAGATTTTATTCATCAATTACAGTTTTAAAGCCTCTTTAACTTAAATGGATAATTAAAAACAAGTTTAGATGTCTTGCTCAGGAGTATTGCAATCGTTTAAATACAAATAAATCGTTGTCCTGGTTTTGTTACATAAACAATGTCTGTGTTTTAATTGGTCATCAGGTTCAAGTGTATTTGCATATCTTACCCGTGGTGTTATAGAGGTGAATTGTATTATTTGTTTTAGGCCGATGAACTTCCCGGAGCCCCAGTCGCAAGTGTTCGCGTTCCCGCTGACGGGCCCGGTGCGCCTGCCGCTGCGGCCGCAGCCCGAGCGCGCCGCGCCGCCCGCCGCCGGCCCCGCGCCGCGCATGCCGCCATTCGCACCCATGACACACCGACAGGCACCTTTCCCCCTCCCAGTAAGTACCTAGATTTTACAAAATATATATCCAACAGTTTTCCTACACTAAGATCATGCCAGACTTCTCTTTGTCTTGCTAACGATGATTAATATTCACCGTGGAAAACCACCGCTTCATGCCAACAGTTTAATATCGCAAAGAAAATCTTGTATCAGACTTAATATAACCCCGGAAGCTGCGGTCACCTTGTGTTAAACGAGTGAGGCATTTTAATGTGAACATCACAAGTTTGTAATTGACCATAATGGCTTGAGTTGTCTTCCGGAGTCATAAAGAATAAAACAATTATGTAACTAATTGAATAATGTACAAGGAACGAGTCTGCACGTAATAAATGTGATGGCGACATGAAGAGATAATGCTAGGAAATTAAGTCGCAGGGTTTTGTCTGAGAGAGAAAGGGATGACTTGTGACCCTTGCATGTATTCGTTTGATGTGGCAGAGAGGCACGTAATATGAATTGCTATTTGGGTCAAGTGAGACCGTGATTGCTGGGGATTATCCTACGATCGTGTCGTTTATCGACCAAAGTGCTCTAACAGTTTCAACTGGCAGGCTGAGGCTGAACATTTCTTTTGTATAGGTAATCGTGCGGCGAAGAAGACTTATACCAAATGCTGTCTTTTTGCGTTATCGAATTTAGTGAAAAGTGATTTGTGTTGGGGCCGAAATAGGTTCTGGAGAAATAATATTCTAGCTCAGTTCTTGCACCCGTTCCCATGTGTCATTTCACAAAAGTATCAAGTGTGATCCCTAGGGTATCAGGCGGCGTTTGAAAAGAAAACTTAAACTAGATTAATTTTCAATAGGCCGACCAGAAGTTTTTATATGGCAGTCGGATGAAAGTAAAATCAGAAAGCAGATTATTTGAATATGCTAAAGCGTTTGTGAATTCATTTCACACAGGTCACAGGCATCACGTCCTTTCAACGAAAGGTTTTCAGATTTTCAGTTCCTTCATATGAAAGGAAGATATTCATCTGATTAATGGTTCGTTTCTCGAACGTCGTGTAACGTCAACCGCTGTAGCACACCGGCGAAATTAAGGCTATTGTGTTCCTTAAGAGTCTGTACGTGAACTTCTTTGAGAGACGTCCGACAAATGACACCCATTGTTATTGGTGGTTCGAGTACTCGTGTGTGGATCAAATGTTTAGTCGCTAGCCAACAAAGTGCTATCTTTACTCATATTTTGAATATTATAATTACGAAACTTGATTGAGATTGTTGTCTACTTGTTTAGGACAATGTGACTTTTGAGTGGAGTCGAATCTGACGATAGCTGACCGGTCCGCGGTCGTGCAAGTCTCCAAAGGAATTGGATCTTCAATCTCAAAAGAGTTTATACACCAGCATTTAATGATAAAGGAACATTCAAAGTTATAGCAGTGTTTAAGCTATATTCGCCACAGTTAAGCGCTTAGAGGTAATAATCTCCAAGAGCACTAATATGAATATATTCGGTATCACTATTAAAGCAATGTATTCGGGTCACAAAGCACTTGAAAGTGCTAAACAATAAAAGTGATGTGTTTCCACGCAATAAGAGCTCCGTCGGCGGGAGAGCATTTATTACGTCTGTCATGTGTTATGACCGCTATAATAATTTCATTACGCCTTGTCATAACATAATTGACGCATCTGTGTAATGGTAACTTAACTGGCGCCAAATATTGTCGTTAAAACAATAGAAGTTTAGTATTTATTGTAAGTTGTTTGCAGATGTTGCAATAGTAGGTACTGAACATTTTCAAAACAGGACTTAGCTTTGAAATCTCTATGAACGAGAATTTATGTTAGCAAACCTTGTAAATATTTTACGTGGATAATTTTGAAGAACCTGGTATAGCAAGCGTATTAAGCAAGTATAATACTTGCATAAATCTATTACAAGAAACATATGTTGCGAGTCACATGCGGAGTTCAAGTTCGCAATAGACGTAACTTGAAGTGATTAGTCGCTCAGAGCATTAACATCGGCCATATCTCTCCACCGACTGTTATAACTTACGAGGCAGATAAGTACTCCATGTGTCTCTTTAATTACTAGATCGGCATGGGAATACACTGATTAAAACTGCGCGCTCGTTTCACGTAAATTGCTACTAAAGTACGTACAAGGGTTTTATCTGCAGATTTATATTGCAGCTGAATTTTCAGCAGAGTAATATTTTAAGCGTAGTTCTTCCTGCTTTTTTAACAAGTAATTTATGTATCGTTTTGCGATGGTTATTTATCATCTAGGTTGGCTCAGTTAGTTGTAGTGGTTTTCCATTACAATTTTAAAAAGTTGTCAGATGAATGAATAATAGAATGTAGAAAAGAGCTTTGATCGTATGATAAGTCTTTTATTTAGTATGGGGAGATAGAATGGAATTAGCGATTAACTTGATAACGACATGATGAGGTTGGTTACTCGTTGCGGCGAGCCTGTGATGTAATCTAATGAAGTCGAGCAATTTTCCAATCTGGAGAACTACCTACGTCGCAGCGCGGGCAGGTGAAACTCCTGAATGTTTCAGTTTTGAATTATAATTCTACATTTGTTGTAGATAAAACATGTAGATCATTTAGAAAAATGGTAAACCATATACTGCAAATGTATTGCATTCCATAGAAAAATCTTTGAGAATTTTTTGATGCTACGAATCTCACAAGTTTCATAACAAAATAAAACTAGTTATGAAATTCCTAGACGTTGAAAGAGAGGACATATAAACATTTTTGCATTCAATGCAAATAACAAATATTTTATATTATGTCTATAATACATAAAATTAGGCGGATGAATATCTGTTATAAGGTAAAAGCAGTAATGTTTTTAAAATGTCCTGTTCCGGCTTATGATAAATAGCTTCAAACGCTCTCTATTAACAACAAATATAGCGTTGGTTGTGTGAAAGCTGTGTTGAGTTAGTCGTGTCTTCTAAGAAAGATTATGTGGAAATTATGAATCATTATTGCTCTTGTATGATCGCATATGGAAACTTAGACTAGTGGCCCAGAAAACTTATTTCTTTCTATAGGTATCTATAAAGGAACTTACCAACCAAGACTGACTCAAAGTGAAGGAAAATATCTCGAGGAATCCTGCTGATTCGCTCAATTCTTCTTCGTGTGAGAGGTGGCCTGAGCCCAGCAGTGGGACCGGACGGTTGAAAGATTGATGATACTAAAAATACTGTACCTCTACATTCCAAAGAGTTATTTTGTTCAGTCTACATCTAACATTTTCTCCTTCCCAGGGTCTAAGGTAAAAAAAAACTAGCAACTGGTATTTAACTTATGTTATTTTTGTAATATTTCTTCTTAGTATATATTCTAGTAAATTATTCTAGTTAATTTTAAGGAGGAGGATTCCATATTTAATTTGCCATACACCAAGCATTGAATATTACGCACTAATTTTTCCTGATCTCTGAATAGTAAGCATCTATGGATCCTTCAGCAGCCAGTTTTCCATCTGTTTGGTAGTTAATCAAGTGCGTCTCAACTCAGCTCAAGACGTTGCTCGTCGAAATCCAATTTTAAATCAGCTTTATTCGTTACCAATTACGTTGGCGGATTTGAGCGTTGTTTTTGACGAAATTGGGAATTTAGGCCCTTCTATTATTATTATTAGGAGCCTGTTGTACATACTCCTACATAGCTTTTGTTTTGATGTAGAATTACCGCGGGGTAATCCTCGACTTTTTAAAAGGATCGTGTAACGATGTCTATTATTTTCAGCACTTGGGTGTAGGGAATAGGTAAACGGATTGTTGATGTATTCATTTAATTAGTGCATGTCGTCTGTCAGTAAAAATAATTTAATTATGAGGAAAAACACTCTGTACGTCAAAGATTTATTTCTGGTTATGATTTGACGCTCTGTTTTTCCAATGGTAGATGGCAACTGTAATCTGTAGGTATATCTATAGGTAAACTCGAATATAGACCTATTTAAAGTTGAGTGAAAGATTTCTCCATAATATAGAGTTTATAACAATACATTAAGTACCGTCATGATAACAAAGAAATCAAGGATCCAGATCATTTGTTATGTTTTTAGTTTTTTTAATATGTGAGTCACAGTGTGTTCCCTGAAAAAAAAGTTGTAGGTCAAAGTAGTACTTCTAGCGAGGTTAATGATAATTCTCTACCTTTATTTATGCAGCTAGACATGTACAGTAATCGTAACAAAAATCTGTGTATTGTGGTCGAGGACATATGAATTACGATCACTTATTAAATAGTTGCCACTTACTGTGCCTACTACCATAATACTAACACACTCGTGTATGTGCGCCGACATGCGCTCTAAGTACCAACCGATGTTAGCAGCCGCCACTCGCGATAATATACTGGATATTATCCTTCTTTATTATGTCAGTCGGGTACTAAGAGTTCTTTTGCTCCCAAAAATTCGTTTTCCGTGTACCACCGTCCCGGGTCCCCCTAAAGGTATAGGAAAGCTATGCAAAGTGAAAGGTTCCTTAAGATCCGACCACGCCTCTTGTTCCGTCGTAAATAGAAACGCTTTTTGTGTTATTCTGTATACTTTTATCTGGTTTCTATGACAACTTTTTGTAAGAATCGGACACATTTTTCCTTTAAATATTTTTACGGATATTCGCTTTTATCTGATTTCTATAAAGATATAATGTACTACCTATTTGATATAAAATGTTTCCTGTATAAATCTTGTTATTTATGTCAGTCATAAGAAACATCAAATATTCTTCAGTTTTCCTGGAAAATATTTAGATAGCTTCCTTTAAAATGTTTCTTCTAACAGAGTAACGCAATGAAAGAAAGTGTGAAACCGTGTAGTGACGTGAACTGTTTGAGTTAAAACGTTACCCTTCTTTGTACTGTAAAAAGGGTATTATCGCGTGCGTCCCCTGACCCATCCCGCAGTAGCAGATAGCGGCAACAAAGTAGACGCATCAACAATATCAGCTTATCCGATACTGGTCTACACAATAGTCTCTTATAGGACTTTATAGCTTCGAGGATGTTGTCCTCGTGAGCGCTGAGATATGATCCAATGCCTTCATCTGATCCATAATTACGTTAAAATATATCGTTTAATGTGAAACTGAAAAAAAGGAAGAAAAAATACCTTAAGTACTTGGTATTTAACGCTGAAAAAAATTCAAATAGTTTAGCTGAACATAGTAAGTTGTTTATTATTTTACTGTAAAAAGCAAAGTAAGTCGGTCAGATACGTATGTTCAGAAAGCAAAATCCGCAAGCTCGGACATCCGATTTTTAAAGAATGTTGACATGGTAGCATTCTGTTGGCTAAAGGTGTGTGACAATATAAGAACAAGTATTTTAAAAGGATTGCTCCCTGTCGCTGTATTGAACAAAACTAGCTTGACCGGTGTTGGTAAGATAAAAATGCATATAGAGGCTACATCTACCTATTGTACCTTTAAATCTGCTTAAATTGAACTGAATTTGACTCGAATACCCATACTTTCTAAGAGGTCGTTAAAAGTTTTCGTACAAATGCAGCATGACGTGTGATCGCACTTTCTTAGGAGAAAGTTATTGGATAAACAACTTTCTTTTGTGCATTTTATGCAAATAGCTCGATTAAGTTTCGAATGATTCATCGTTCCAATGGCGATATCTGCGTTATTGCTGAGTAATTATTGGTAGTTGATGGCCAATAGACAGCATTCTTTGTTTATGCTTTTTTTTATTTATATATAATATGTTATAATGTTAACAAAATAATCAATCTCATTTCAATTTGAACCTACAATAAATTGTCATATCTAGTCGTAAAAAAAGATATACGTGGGTATATTCTGTAACATTCTAACAATCAATCATTTTCATGCCATTAAGCCGATGAAATTCTTGAGTAAAACACGTATACACAGTCATATAATATATGTACCTATTCGACGAAGTTACTCGAACATCGTCAGATTTTAAAAGCTCTCGAGGCTCGGTACATGAACCGAAAATTTTGCAAAAAAATCAGGGTCGATCGGTCATCGGCCCCGAGTCCCCGACACTGGTTGCAGCGTGCACATGTGCTTATGCAATCACCAACGTTCCGGTTTTCGGCTCACTTTACTTGTTTTACCCTTTCATTTATCATTATCGAGCACAGCAGCTAAAAAACAAGCTAAAACATAAAACACGGCCGCATTGCCTCACGTTGCGTGTGACCATTTACGAAACTGCTGTAATTGACTTTATCTAGGGAACATTAGAGACATTAACATCATTCCATAGAAAGTGGATAACAAGCGAGGTACATTATCCATCTATCGATATTAATATTCACTTAATGTTTTTTTGTGCTACAGTTATTTACTTTTAATGCGAGGAGTTTGACGTAGGTATTGATATGACATTACTAGAAATAACACAAAAGTAATTAGAAATAAATTTTCACCTTTGGATCCATAATAGAAAAGTGGGTGCGTTGGCAGTCAAACGATTTTCTTTAGTTACTGTTCTGTTTCCACATAAGCGTTTTCCTCTCGTAGTACATTATAGCTAAGGCAAGGCTGAAAAGGAAAACAAATTACTCAGAAGATCCCAACCCTCTTGAAAATATTCAACCGATAGGTTGCTTATGTACAAAAACGAAAATGTTTAACTATCAAGATATAAATAGTATTTATTGGTACATAACAAACTAAGTTCATAGACAACTTTCGGAACCAGTCATTTGAATTGGTAATAGGTGCCTTAGTTGTTGTATTTGGAAATTGATGAATACTTCTAGAGTAACAATAAAAGCTGTGACAGAAACAGAATACGGTTGCGGTTAATTGAAAACCCTGAACCTGCTGCTTATGTGACATGGCTCTTTTGGTTAGGTTTGAAAGTCCCAGTATCAAGGTGTTCCATTTCATGTATTTGAGTTTGTATTTTAGTCGTTTCTCTGTCTCCTATAGAACTTGGAACTTTTCCTAACATTACAATTAAAAGTAAAACTAACTCCGTATATGTACAAGTTTGCAGTAGATTACCTTTTAACTACATTCGAAATATAAAGTTTGAGAGGTGTGTTACTTTATCTCAATTTGCACGAGGGTGAAGATATGAATGGAATATGATTCAAGTCACGCGAGTTCAAATGTGTGTTTTGCCCCATCCCTGGCGGACATCTCGCGGTGACAGGCGTTTCGACGCTTGTTGGGGGAGGCTCGTGGAGTGCGGCGCGGAGGCGTGGGGTGGGCACAAAGACATTTCGAGTTTGGCCACGGAGCGGAGGCGTGCGCGAACGTAAACAAATGTGAACGGGCCCGATCACAACAAACGGGTCTAGAGGCACAGCCTCGCGGCGGCTCTATTACACGTTCGCGGGACAGATGTTATAATTAAGTTCTCATCTTTGATTGAACACGAAGGCCTCGATATAATACTCCGAGATTAAGTTTTTGTATATTTTATAGTTTTTGTCTGGTTATTAATTAATCAACTCGTCTGCAAATGTGTTCCGTCGTCAGGTAGATTAATAAGATAAGAAAGATGAATCACGCCTACTATAAATACATACGTATGACTAACAACTAAAACCTGCTTAAACAACGTTGTAATATTATTCTAAGGATGTAATAATATGTTACAGAAAATGACTTTGGAAACTGAGCTTTAAATAACTTCCAGTAAATAGAGCCTTAACTAACAAAATGAAATTCTTTCATGGCGCGTATTGGTAAACAGAATCAACTTAGTGAGCCTACATTTAGATTTGCATAAATATCTTGCTTATCGATAAAGATCATACCAGCCGGAAACCAGATCTTAAGATGTATACATTCATAAACCTTAAGGCTTATTGATTTTATAATAGTGTTGCTGCGAGGCTTTAAGTAAAGTTCACATGAGGCCTATGTAGATTGTACCTTAGTTATTGAATGACAGTTACATGACAAACCCAATGGGCAGTCTCAACTAAGATAGCTAATGAAATAAAATTCTGAGCGGTGTAGAAACGTACCGTAGTTCGGACAGTTTGTCACGCTATCAAACAATAGAGTTTCACACAGTTGTAAGTGTGCAACTGCACTCTAATAGTTTGTACACATGTCAGTTTAAGTTTTCTCTAACTAGTTACATATTACTTCCTGCTCAAACTCATTTCTGTGGCAATTTACTATATCGACTCTATCTCACGTTGATATCATTCATAGATGATTACGTCCAGTTTGATTTATGCCATGAATAATAATAACATTATTATATATCTGCATTATTTCAAATGAATAGGTTAGGCCTTGAATAGGTCAGCTCGGTATACTTACATACATATAAATACATTATGTGACTACTACGTCGATTATGAATACATTTAATATTTTATTATGTTTTTTGTAGTTGTTCGGTTTCAAGATTCATTAGCACATTTGATTGAAGTTGTTTGGGTACATCCATCTGGAATTATTTTCGCGTTATGAATATCGGACTACTATCGAGGAGCTGGCAATCATATGGACCGGACATGTTATAACTTCATTCCATTCTGTCTAACATAAACTTTCATTCTGTATTTAAAAATATCTCCAAGAGTTCTTTTTTCAGGAGTATTAAATTTCAAAGAACATGGTGTACAATGATAATTATGTATGTGTAAAAATTAAAACGAATCGGCAATGGGCCAACGTACTTCAAATCCAAATGCATAATAGATTTTACAGATTATCCACATTCCTTTAGAATAAGGTCAAATAATACTTAAATAACCTACTTTCGTACCATGACAACATGAAAGACAAGGAAGTGGCTTTTGATAATTCTGTCAATACAGATGGCTTTGCATTTACGACCGTCTCTTGTCCTGAATGTCTGAACAAACAAAAACGTATGTTTGAAAGGAGTGTGAGTACCGCTTAGCTGTGGAATAGCGGTACTAGACTGTGCGACTACCTACATAAGACAATAATTAGGTGTCAGTCGGCCAGACAAATCGTTCATCTCATACAGAAAGTTAACTGTACACACCGTTTTTACACGTCTGACAGCTCAACAATTGTCGAAGAGAAATAAGCGCTCACCTTTGTACTAGTATCATTGAAAGACGTAGAGATATTAAGCGAAGCCTTTCTAAAGAACTTTCTTTAGGTAGCAGTTATAAAGTTATAACAGTACCTATTTTAAACATTTATAAGTCTTGAATTATCTTATTAACTTAGCTCTATGTCAAAATGTAAATGTTATTATGTGTGTGAAATCATTAAACATCCAAAGTTTTGAGATAAAAAGATCAAGATCAGTTCTGTTTTTTTTGTGGTTTAAAATACATCAGAGGTGATGATATCTTGCTTCTTTTATACAAATGCGTTAGAATTACTTAGCCGAATGTTCTCTTCAACTTTTAACTTACATGTTACCCTTCAAAACGTAAGTGACTTTTCCCCGATTCACTTACATTGTTATGTTATAACATAGCTTAAAGATAGTGTTTTCTTGCGAAATCACATCATGCCATCGTGAAGGCTATTGTGTGTATTCAACGTCTCAAGAGCTTATGTAGAAAGAATTAGAAAAAATAAAAGAAACGTACTTAGGCTTAGGGTACCTTTTAACGTGTCATCACATAAACCCATGCTTACTGAAAACAAACATTTCAAAGACAGCAACAATCTTATGAACCACTTTGCAAACTAAGTACGTTGAAATCTGTCTTCGAAAATATTAAGTTGTTTATATTATTGGAGAGTTTGAGTGAAGGCAGTAATTGTGTAGGAGTAGAGGGCGGAGGGTCAGGGTAGACGTCGGTTATAGGCCGTGGGGACTCGCGGGAGTAGAGTGCTGTCGGGGTAGACTGCACGCCGACACCCTGACAACTAGTTGCCGGTCGCCACAACACCCAATAACGATATTCTCAGCATTCTGACCATCGCTTCTTAATCTCTTTGTTCCACTAAGTTCCACTGAATCGGCGAGTGGACCTCTAGTGAATACTATTCGCTAAAGTTTGCATTACTGCTGTATTTTCGAAAACAGGATTCGGTTTGTGTGAGGTTACCGTCAAGGCTTCTTGCACTTGCAGTCGGAAGTACGCAACGAGCTCTGTATTTGAATTTTTATTTAAAAAATCCAGTTGGATAGATATGACCAAGGATTTCTGTTGCTGGGTTGAATAATACAGGCGTTTTGATTTTAACTTTGCTGTTAAATATAGCTCTTGCAGATAAAATGTACTTGCTTTGTTTTCTGTTTTGTTGGTGTGTTTACCTGTGCACATTGTAAGATCTGTCTTACTTAAGTATTTAATATATTTCTAGTATAACTTCATTTAAAAATAGGTACAAAAATTATGAATTGAAGACTACTTAGAAATTCTGCCGAATAAAGACTAGTTTTAGAGCCCGTTACTCTAAAAGTTTAATAAGTATTAAGCACTAATAAAGCCTAAAAGTAGGTAGCTATTAGAACAAATCGGAGTCTATTATCTTCCAGTCTACTTTCTAATAAAGATAAATTAACTAGTCTCTTTGAACTCGCGACTTACATTACTTAGTACACTTATCAAGAATAGTAAAGTTTGAAATAGATTTGTTCTTTAGAATTTTCGCTCAGTTTAATGATATTTATGTGAGTTAAGGTGACTGCATAGGTAATGTTAATTATATCTAATCAGCTCGGCTTGAGTAAGAACTCTTTGAATAATTACAGTAACAATTGATGCATGGCTTCAGAAAGCAGTCAGCAGTCAAGCATAATGCCTAAGGACAGGCCTGGCTGACACCAATTGTAGCAACTGCATTTTAACCTCGCATACATTACGTTGCATTGTTCCCATTACTAAATGATAGGGTCTAATTACTGTAATACCCTGTGCGAGACTGTTCGTGTTTACACGCGATGCCTTCATTGTATTATTGGTTATTTGCTACCTATTATATTACATCGCAGATGTCTGCCGAACACGTCGCAAATACAATTATTATACAGGTATAAAAGATTACGAATAAGTACAAAAAAAGTCTTAGAATAGGTACTACGTGACCTCCCAAGATCAATTCACAAACGTGAATCTATTTTTTTTCTTTTTGAATTCTATCGTAGCGACGAGTATTTGTCAATAGCAATTTGAATTCATTGCTTCGAAATAATTTTCCTAAAAACACATTGGTACATGATTCGATTGAGATTAATGCAAAAAACAATAACGCTTTATTAATTAAAAAGGATTTGAAAGTAGAAAAGGTATAGCTTCCACACGGTGAAAAAATCAAAGTGAATTAAATATTATCGTGTATTATCTAATATTACCTAATACAAAACTTTTGATTACACTATCATAGTGCAATAACTAGATTAAATCTATTTACTCTGTCAATCGTTGCCTCCAATCCGTTCGGGTAACGGCATCACTTGAGCGTTCGATCACAGCCACTTCATATAAATAACATAAAACTTAAGTACAGTCTGAGCTTGGCACGCGCACGTCAGGGGGATGCGGGGCTCGTCCTCCCGTGGTAGCGCGCAGCCTTGACATTTGCTGGAGACGCGCACCGGGGCGGCGAGCGGCCACTAGCCCCAGCGCCGGAATCTCGTGTAGTTTGGCACGGGGAGGTACGGGTATCGCGCCGGGACTCTCACGTTCTCCAGGTTGTATCCTCGCCGCCGTCGGATCCTCCCATCACTCACTTGGCTGTTCACGTTTTTTTTCCCTGTAGACACTATACTTATCATATTTGATTCTAATTTCACATTATCTGCCACAATGGCGTCATCGGGCCTCTGCCTGGTGATGAGTTTCGCTCTGTTTTTCTGCGAGGCTAGATACGCTTGGTTGAGTACGTAGGAGTCCAGGGGTTTGGGCACCAGGTTGTACCTGGTGGAGTCGATTTCCCGCTCGTAGCCGAGGCGGGCGGGCGCGGGCGCAGCGAGTGCGGGCGCCGCGAGCGCGATGACGAGCGCGAGGTACGCGTGCATGATGCGGTGTGTGTCGAGTGTATGAGCCGCGCTCGAACTACACATTTTTATATATACCTACCAGCTATCGATACCATTCGTGCCCAATTTGTGTAGGTTGTTATTTATTTTTTGTGATGGTGATGCGCGAGACGCTCTTGAACTTGGTAGTGTGTCGCGGAGATGCGGCGGCAGACGGCCAGGCCGCTGATGGGCCCCGCGACGCCGCAGCTCTCGCCTGCGCGCGTTGTTCGCCGCGATGCAATTATCCGTATAATTTGATGCACCGGTGACTACGAACGCTCATGAACCTTGTTCCACTTACATTAACCAACATTAAGTGATGTTGTTCTCACCGGTACAAGGCGACCGTTACATAGTTAAAGAGAACTTATTAGCTACGTCGTTTGTTGTAAAAAAAATATAGACCTATATTTTATTTTATTATAGATAAGCTTACAAAAACCTTGATTTCTACTTGAAACACCTTTTGATGTTTTGAATTATTATTACATAACGTTTTCAACAGGTTCTATGTATTAGGTATTCATGTTCATCTTTTCTTTGTTTAGTTTCTTTCGGTACCTACTTGTACAAAGCAGTGTATTTATACCGAGACTTAAAACTTAAAAGTATTTGTATTATGTTTACATATTTAAAAGTTTAATTTGTGCTCAGAGCATAACCACCTCAAATTGCACATTTACAAACATAGAGCACGATCCGTTCAAGGATACTTCACCGACAACTGTATGTAAACATGAAAAGTAGCCACATCTCGTGGTCATTTATTTATTTAGGAAATTTTGTGTTTACTTGTTTTTTTGCGTAGGTTATGTCAATGTGTTTAGACGATTTAGACTTTTTTAGTTTTCCAAATGTTTAGAGCGAACAAAAATTAACTGGATAGTGCACGTAAATATGACAAGACGTTTATGGTAAATTATTAGTGCGTATTGACCAATGCCCTTGTCATTTTAATGATGCATAGACTTAGATGATTATTATGAACGGATGGATGCTGATTTAGTGTTTGCAGGAAGTAGACTAACGCGTTTAAAAATAACTCTTAATTAGAGCGCTTTCATAACAGTGGATGTCCCGTGCGCTCGTTTGTAATAACAATTGTCAATACCTGAAACCTGAAACCGCGTGACAGATTTTTTCGCTTGGAATGTGTCGCAAAACTGAACATGTATAGGTACGTAGAAGGGATAATCGGAAATTAATTAGGTAGGTACTAGTAGCTTTTTTAACTCAATCGTTTAAAGCTTATGCTCTGTCCTTCATACTGAAAATATTTTGTGCTACTGAGTATGATATATTTTTTTTCTTCCTTATTGAGTTTGACGTGTAGAAACTAACAAACGATTAATTACAGCTATCATTAAAAATAGAAAGCATCCGGAACTTAATTCACAAGGTCTTCTCCAAAACATGTGTTGGTATAGAAGACCAGTATCACCAATATATTCGGTTTTATACAGGAAATACAGAGCAAGCTGTCGACCTTCCAAGATCTGTCTTGGTCCGGTGATTACATAACACTCATACAAGTAAATTACTTGAGATAATGTAAACATACTTACGGTAAATAGAATACATTTTCTACGGTTTGTGGCAGAACTTAAATATGCGCGATTATGAATATAATGTTGGACGAAAGTGGTCTGTCTGCTTTGTTCCTTAAAAAAACATTCTTTATTACATCTTTATTTAAATTTACTGGATATGTTAATTAATAGACAGATTGGAAAAATATAAGAGCTTGCTTTAAACAACATTATAAGTACTTTCGCTATTCAACACTTTTCGATTTTATTTTCTTTGGAAAGCGGTGTTCATCTATCAAATTCATAAGTAGGTGCTCGCTGTCGATACTGCCAGCTGCCTACTCAATTATGTAGATATTACACATAAACTATTTGCACCTCAAGTAGAAGTAAACTTAATTATCATATGTAACGCGTAAAAAATGTTCTATTTATATTAAATGGTAATGAGTGAGGGAACAGGTTTCGGTTTGCTAGGACGGAAATCGTTTAATTTTAAACGGAAGCACAGTTAGCATGCGGGTGGATGTGAATGTGGATCGAAAGGTGTGGAAGTAGCCAAGGCGAGGAGTTATGGATTATACGCGCAATATGGCGCATATTTAGTTTAGCCGTAACTTCGATCATCAACTGACTGTATACCAATTGATATGAACACTCATCTACACCATTTCTGTTATTATTTCCACTTATGTTTATAAGAATTATTCACAAAACAGTACCTTTAAACCAAGTTTTTTGGTTCGAAGAGCTGAGTTCAAGTCCTCATCCTCATCCTCCGAGCCTTTTTCCCAAACTACGTTGGGGTCGGGTTCCAGTCTAACCGGATGTAGCTGAGTACCAGTGCTTTACAAGGAGCGACTGCCCTATCTGACCCCCTCAACCCAGCTGAGTTCAAGTATTGAAAAAAAATACCGTTCATGTAAAATTTCATTGTTTGGCATTTTATTAGGGAAGTGGCAATTAACCTGACACTACACAGGCAATGTTGACCACTTTTGAAGAGCACAGTGTATGACATGACCATAATTGACCAGTGCTTGAAATACGAATAAAATATAACGTTTCTACTTATGGCATTATTATTTTAAGTTTCAAATTCTACCTTCCCAATTTTTGTACTTACATCGATAGTATCAAGAGAAAGCATAATTATGTTTTTATGGTCTATTAAAAGCTTACGCAACATCTATTCCATTTGAAACCAGTAAAAAGTATACATGGATGGCGAGGCTAGCTAAAGCCAGTATAATATAAATCCATCAGCGAAACTAATGACGTTAATTAATTCAATCATGCTTGATAACGAAGTGGTCAGTGCCGGTTCTCTGTGATCAATTAGATCTGACAGTGGTCACACCGCACGGGTCTGTGTGCTGCACAAAGAGCGAGGAGTCGACGCACAAGGATGAACGGACAATACTGTGCTCGTCACTGCTTCCGTGTTTTTGTCTCGTTCCGCATCAAGGCATCATCATTAGAATATTAATATTCGTTATCCTAATTCAATGTTCGCCAAGCTTCTTTGTCCACACAACTCTCGGGTTTTTGCTACGCTACATCGTTTAGCTTTGTTGATCTAACATTTAGTTTTGTAATTTTGGTTAGGTATGTACCCGGATCAGAGTTCATGTTTTATTTTTGAATATTTAATATCAAA
Source organism: Helicoverpa armigera (assembly GCF_030705265.1). Classification (NCBI taxonomy): domain Eukaryota; kingdom Metazoa; phylum Arthropoda; class Insecta; order Lepidoptera; family Noctuidae; genus Helicoverpa; species Helicoverpa armigera. Next base: position 6,535,564 of record NC_087130.1, on the reverse strand, counting down.
TGCCTTTGTTGATACTACATAGGCCAAGGTGCCAATATTTTATCTTGACAATGTCTAAACTCTGCGCGGTGGGTGTCTGTCTATTAGTTTTGACACATCAGTGTCTGAGTTGCGTGTCGCGAACACTTCGTCGGCTTTGTTTAGAGTGGCGCGGCATGTGCCGGCGGCCCGGGCGGGCTACTGACGGGCGCGGACGCGTCCTCGGGTGTCAGCGGTCATTGCTTCCTGATCACCCGACTTTATCTCTTTGAGATGTGACGTTCCTGCTGCGTTTGCGCAACGCACTACATGAATTATTCATAGCCATCGTATTCGTGCCTCCATTATCCTTTGTTCCCCGATAATTTCATATTACGATGCTAATGTACCTATAAACTGATTACTTGGAGTCGTTTTATTAGGTGACTCGATATTTGTCGATGTTATATTCACATGCCTCATAAAATATGCAATATGCAGCACCAAGATTGAGTTCAATTGGTTAATAAACCAATAGGGATAAATATTGATGAAAACAAAGTTTTCTTTATAATATTGTTTTGTTTAGATGCCATGGGACTCGTCAGAGGAGCAGATGGGTGGTCCCCGTGAGATGCGCATCCACGTGCAGCGAGTGATCGCCATCCCCGCGCCGCACAACATGCCACCACCACCAGAGACCATGGGACCCTTCGCGCCTCCCCCACCACCACCACCACAAGGCCATGACCAGAACGAAGTAAGTCTCACTAAGGCCTTTCTAGCACATAGTTACTTTAGCGATGATCTCAAGTCAACATTGTCTAGTAATATAGGCAAAAATGGCAAGTTACATTTTCTAGGTTCTAGGTAAGCAAGGGTTGATAGTTTACCTGCCACGTTTTTGCGCTCGTGGCCCGCCTGGGTACCTTGCGATGGCATTATAAAAACAATCAACTGAGCGTGCAGTCAGCGCGATTGATTGTATAACACGCCTGCCTACTAAATAAACAATGCCGACAAAATGTATCGTTAAAAAAACTTTTATTACGCGGAAAGGTCACACTAAGAGTGGTACTATGAATGTACGACATTGTACGTAGTTAAATTGAACTTACCTACGCAATGAAAATCTTCCTTTGCCATAATTTCCAAGGTAAGTACTAGACTAAGTACAGATTCAGTTGACAGTCTGTAGTAAAATAGGGTTGTTTAAATACGTCTTATTAAAATTGGCTCTTAGTAGTTGATAAACATACATTTTTTAAATGCATCTCAGGAATATTCATATATGTTGACACATTTAAATATTACACTTAGTAATAAAATGTATAGCTGTTAGTATAATTAAGGTCTTTATCGTCGTCTCAGCACGTACTACAAAACTTAAATATAACTTTAAGGCTGCGGTTAATACGCAATGCGTACATACATGCATGTATGATGATGATCACTTAATTCATTAAATTAACAGTTTTATAGAAGAAGTAACCAAACATAAATAGTTACATATATTTAACTTGTGGTTTTAAAACGTGGTGGTCTCAATCTCAAGGCACCTTAATTCAATTTCGATAAACTAATTCCATATCACGTAGTCAGGTGTCGAAAAACTTTGTGAACATAAAAAACACTCCGTTAGCAAGCAATTTACAAGTTCAGGAACGAGTGTTGAGATGATGTTACACGGAAGCTTAAGTGTATCATTATGTATGTGTGGATGTGCTTCGATAATAGCACTTGCCAATAATATCGAATAATTTAAATAAATACACCAGTATCACGTTAAGAATCGTAATTATGTAATAATAAACATGTCAGGTGTGCCAGGGCAGGCTCGTAACATCATAACTTCATAACTATATTAGAAAATGATTACAATACCCACTTACATACAAACTTAGTTTAACAAAGTTACATAAGCTCAAGAAAATAAGCCCTTATTACTAGAATAATTCAATTTTAAACAGCAAAGAGCTGATTTCGAATTAACTGAAGGAATGCATAATATATTACGTGCATATACAAAAACTTAACGTAGAGATCAGTGAAGCGTTTTCTTAGCAGAGGTTAAAGAACTCGGCGACTGGGTATCGCGTGGCGCGGCCCATACGTGATTACATGCCTTTTTATACAAGGGTCCCTGCGATGAGTTTTGTTTCCCGTTTGAATACTTGTCAAAATAATAATCTGGTTTTTCTTCGTTCCAGCAACCCACCGTGCTCCACCAGTTTGTGCCTCAGTCTGCTCCTACGCAGGAACTCGAACAACCTGAGGTAGATCTCAAACATTTTATTGTTCAATTCTTCCTACTAGTCTATTCCATCACACATGCAGTTATTTTTATGATGACAAATGATAACATTGCTTCCCGATAATAAACAATGCGATACGGCAGTATAGATTAGTGATTAACGATGCCATTGCTCCTACGGTTAATTACCCATCGCTTACAGTACAATACCATAAACGCAGTCTGCAATGTATTCAAACGAATGTTTGCTTGCTATTGATTCATTTAGCTGTGAATGTCAAATAGCTTCTATAAACAAAATGAAGATTTCCGTTAACAGATCTTATTTCTTTGTGTGTACATACACAATTTGCACCAGCTTGATCTCCGAAATGTAAACAACTTATGAGTTCAATGGTTTCAATCGGAGTTGCTCTAACTGCGAATTATTTAGCTGTCACAATTTTTGACATAATGTTTATTCATTTAAACCGACATTCATTTTCTTACGGAAATACAATTAAATAATTCGTATGCAGGTATTCATCCTTATTTGGCTGGTCAAGATTTTTCTATCAACCTTACGCAAGATTACTTAACGATTAGAATAATTATCCTTTTTCAGTGTGCATCGGCACGCAATGATCTTGAGCGAGATTCCGTTAGAGATTGGAATGATTAAGAATGTAGTTGTATGTGCAGGTACAAAAGATCCCCATGGAGGGACCTGCGGTGCAGATGAACCTGCCGTGGAACCTGAGCCCCGAGGAGCTGCACATGATCCACCGCACGGCTGAGGACGCCGCCGCAAACCAACGTCGCGACCAACAGATCGACAATGACATGCAAGAGGTACGGTAATACTTCTTTGGTAATCCGATGACATGTATATCACCGTCAGCTATGTAGGTATATACGAGATATAAGTACAGTACAATTTAAAACTGAGTTTCGATTTAAAGTAAGTTATAAATGCAAATTATTATATACCTATATTAAATATTTAATGAATACGGACACAGTTTGATAGTATTTTAATTATGAGGAAAAATAAGAGTCCCTTGGAGGATAACTTATATGTAGTTCATCCATATTTATTAATTAAATTATCCTTGAATTAAATGCGGTGAATGACGTGAAATATTTTTGTACTTTGGTATGTGACAAATAGCAGGAAGATAACGGAGGTGCATACTGTTCTAATTTTAATATTGAATATGTAATGCATACGAAATATACAGGAAATCATCTTCTCTAAATTCGTGAAATAATTATATATTCATTTATGGCTGAAAGATATCTGGTGTTGCATTAATTGAGCTTATTGAATACTCGGAAGTATTGTACCATCTATTTCAGTTTGTAGCCGTATTGTGTGTCCAGCAGTTGTGTCTGACTAGCGAGGTGACAGTATCCTTTGTGCAAAATACAATTAGACGGTTCAATAGATCGGTTGCATACCTACATGCTGCGAACATGCAAAACAGCAGCTTTTGTATTGAATGCGGTAGAGACAATAGACAATCAAATATTTTTAGTACGTTCCCTGTTTATTTATTTGAGACAGTACCTAAAGTTGCGAGACCTATTCTCATTTTTGTCTTTATTCTATGTTCATAAATAAAGTATTATGCATAAACTTAGGTAAAGATTTGTAGTAAGTTTTACTCATGAAAAGTGTGAGGGGTTTGGCATTAAGATTAAATATTCATTCATGAAAGAGGTCGTTTAAAGTCACGTGTGGGTTAGACGAAGGTTTGATGTTCACATGAAGGACCAGATTTAATACAGAGGGTTTTATAAAATTAAAGTTAAGGCTTGCATGGAAAGTTTTGAAGGTGATACAAAGAAAAAGTCACTTTTTAATCTATGTGGTACACTAGCAAAAATGTATGACATATATAAATATGGTAAATACTTATGTACATAGGATGGACGGAGAGTATATGAGCCAAGATGACAGTCCCGTTACGAACCAGCAATCAATAGCGACAAAGGCCGAGTGCAGGAAATTAACACTATTGCCTGCTCCTGTAGACACTCGATCGGAATCGGAACGGAAAATACACACGTTTTCTCAGTATTTTAATATGAATAATGTAAATGGGAATCCTGGTTGTTCCCTTTATTTTGTACTTATACGCCTATGTTAGGCGTTTTACTAAGTAGTTATTGGTACTCATAACAAAATGACCTTCAGGTTTTGAAAAATTATCAGTGACATACATAGGTAGTTTTTTTTTACCCAACTTGCATCAAATCTGCGAACATAATATGTACCTACCTATTAATGCCTTCTGATATTAAAATTACAGAATATAAAGTTAGGTAAAGTCAGGGGCAAGACAAAAGATAACCATGTTTAATTTTAACCTGTTTGTTAAATCTAAGTAGACGAACACTTAAATATTCCCGGTTTTACATTAAGCGGATCCTTCCCGACTGCTCCCGTGGGATAAAGATGCTCTTATGTATTTGGTCATTTAATAATTTATATGAAGCAGCAATTTTGGCTTAAATAGGAGCGCTTTGGTTTATGGCTTCCGTCTTTTATCTTTCTTGGGAATTCGATTTTCGGTTCACGTGTTTTTTTACGTAGCAGGTTATTGCTTAAGACAACTATATGCGTAGAGTTTTCTTACATGCCCCCCTACTAAGTTTCGATAAAAAGTAAGCAACGGAGCGAATCTTTGAGTAAAGGATTTTCAATACAGAAGCATTTCTGCAAATAAAAACTTGGGATTCGGAAGGTCGAGTCGGTATGAAAAATTTGTGCCATCTGGGACACGCTAGGCTTAAAGATTGCTTACTTTGTAACTGTATTTTGTGGACAGTAAAAAAGTTTAACGTCTGACAAACCTTCATTTACTTCGAGTTTCAAGTATTCGTAATATTAATAAATTTTGCAAACAGTAGGTATATTTTCCATTACTTCAAAGTATGCAATTGACGTAGATGTCTGGATGTGTACCTACCTATAACAAGAAGAAAATAAATATACTGAAAATAAATTCAATGATATTAAATTTACATGGATGTATAAACCTACCCATTAAAGGAGGAAATACTTTAGCAGCTAGCTCATTATAGGCTTTAGCAAGAAAATTCGAGTCTACCGCAAGGACAAAATGCAACCAGTCATTCAGTTCTTGAGTTAATTTCAACGTCGAGAAAATATAGAAATTTCGTCTATGACTATTTGATGTGTATGTTCTGTTGCAGGTGAAGACGATCGTGAAGACGCTGGCGGCGGCGGCGGAGGCGGAGGCGGAGGCGGAGGCGCGCGCGCAGGCGGAGGAGCAAGGCGAGGCGCGGCCCGAGATGGCGCCGCGCGCTCCGCGCACGCTGCTGCTGCCGCAGGACATGCCCTCTGACGAGAGGCCGCACTGTGAGTACACCCCAACACTTACACTTTTAATGCCGTTCCCAATATTCGATCTATCTGCAGACTCCCTTACTAGAGATACAATTTTGAGTTGAGTCCCATACAAGCTACACGGTTTCGATATAAAGGCGTTGGGATACCTAAAGTCGAAAGGTTTTTTATTTGCGTGGCCGACAAAAGTAGTCGTGGCATTTCTTTCTTTCCACTTCAGCCCGTTCCAATTGACTAGAACAAGAAAAGTAAATATATACAGCCTTTTTTATGCAAAATGACCCCTGCCCCTGTGGGTTAGCAGTAGTGTGGGTCAGACTCTTACTGACTAAAACCCATCATGTTCCTTCTTAGGCCTTTTATGAACCAGGACCGCGTAACTCTTTCGAACAATCCCAGAGAATATACATACAGTCTTCGCTATCGATCCAAATGTCTTTTTGAGTGAGCTTTTTGATCGATCAGGAATTTCAGTTGATGTTCATGTGTTACATGTGTTACATCCATATTCACGACTCCACAGCATCTATGGCCGTTGAAATAAGGTTTACAAAAGTACAATAGCAACGAGGTGCTGGTTTGCTTACAGTGAGGCGTTAAGCCCAAAGGGCGCTTGAACACGCTCAAGTAACCCAAGAATTTGAAAACCTGTGGTTGACTGCCTCTTAATCCGTTTGTCGAGCGAACTTCGATCAGTGGGATTTGTGGGTTTTTTGATGCGATTTTTAGTTCCGTTTCGGACGCTGGATTTGTAGATTCACAAGGGTATAGTACAGGGGTATTATGAGACTGCTTAATAGCTTTCTATACCTAGGATTTTTTATTTAGTAAATAGAACAGCTGGATTTTGTATCGTTTAAAAGTGCAAAGTAAAATTGCACTAGAGCGATATTTAAAGCAAACAATCATCGTCACTGGACTCGTGTAATTATGTACACGACAGTTAACGGGTGCCTGAACTTTTGAATATTACATGCAGTGAGTACACTGTCTGGCAAAATAATTCACGTAACATAGCACTATATTTTCATCACAATTTTGTAGAATATAAAAGGGATCGGATGGAGATAGCTAAGTGTATTAGGTTGCCGTAGTTTATGAAAGACTGAAAAATTGGTTACTTTGTTACATTGCTTACCTAGGGTACAAGCTTTTTCTACTATTATAGGTGTATAGAGAAAATTATTGCGCATCGGCCGTTCATATTAAAATGAAATATGTAGTTGTATATTAAAAACAATAAATAAAAAAACGGCATATCTAGTAAAAATATGAATGTTTTAATTAATATTTAACCGAACAAAATAGTTTCAAGAATAGTTTCAGCATGCAATGTTTTACGTAATAATATTTGCTTTAATGCATGATACCTGGAGCTAACACATAAGCTCTTTCAGGACTTGTGACGGGAGCTTCGCTGATAATTATAATCAATAGTATACGTGGAACTGGCCAGATTTCCTCCGACAGATACTTGGAATACCCTGTTACTAAAGCTGCCTGGGACTAGTTGTTGCGTTTCACGAGAACTTAAACACTATTCATTCGAACTTCAGCTCTATATCACGTCCATAACGAGTAAATTCATTTGCAACCATTAAAAGCTTTACTTTATTATTACGCGGAAAACGTCCTTTCATGTTATTGCAGTGAAATTTTATTGAATCTGCGTTCAGGGAAAGTTATATGTTTGTTGGAATTGGTAAATAAATGCAGATATGAATTTACAATATTGAATTAGTTTGTATAATTTGAAATGCTATTCGTTTGAAACCAAAAATTCATTTAAATAACGATACATAAACGATGCACAAATTAATATCAAAAGTTTAATTAAATTAATTGTTAAAAACACAATCATGTTATCAAAGAAAAATAGTTTTACTAGAGAAAACTTGGTTGAATTGTCATTAATTTGCAGCTGTCATGTCTGGTAGTGAACAATGTCTGCAAAGTTATATTCTGCACAATTTGCTAAGCTTGTTAACATTCATTTAATATTGATGAAGCTGCAGCGACAAGATTAGGTTGTACTTATATAAACTGGATATGTTGAATACGGCGACTCTGTCTGTTTAGATAATGAAACAACATCTTTGAGTAACAAAGTGATCCAGTGACATGCCTAGAAGTCAATAGATACTTGCTGCAGTTAATTTAAATGTATAATACTGATAACTGCGCAAATGAATTCCTCATAACACATATGTATTACGAGTAAACCAATCCAATAAATCTGATAGCACACTTATCTATTTTAGTGAGCAATAACATCACTTCGAACAAGTAGAATCATAGTGCTCATTCATCCAATGTTTCCTCAAACAAAATGAATGAATAGACACAATGTCTACCACAAAAACACATGAGTCACATCAGTTCTAATAAATCAGTGTCGCGTGTCTATGTAACGTAGTGGCAAACTTGTAGCTTTGCCAACTTGTAATAGTTCAGGTGAACTTCTTGTACGAACTGCCTTATAAACACTTACTCGTACCTCCTAATTTAAATCCATATGACAATATGTTACCATAAATACCAGAATACATGGAGAAAGAAAAATGTTTCCATTGACATATTTACATGATGAAAATAAGGAAGTTTCAATAAATACAAATCTGATAAACATCATAATATGGAGCGGTGACAATACAGAACGGCACGTGTAAAGAGATTTTATAAACATTTTTATGCCACGTGTATCATAGAAGCAATCACGATCCGATGTTGTTTGAATTATATTTATTTAGAACGGCGCATGTTGACACTTAGCGTTTCGTGTTGATTAAGTATATCTTGTAATCTCCTTGTCGAGAGATTGCGGTCGTGAACTTTGTTAACAAGCATGGTTTTGTAAACGGAACGCGGATTGAGATCAGAAGAATTTAGCTACGTACAACGTTTCTCTGTACGATCAATGATTTGTAATTCTTACAGGATACCGACAGTTAATGTTTATTGTATTTTCCATTTAGAATTAGTCAGCGTAATCGCAGTAAGTGACGATATACGTCGTAGCAGTAGCGCAGTGTATTGGCATCGTCCATTGACGTCTTTGCACGTAATTTCTACAGTAATTGGGTTGTTGTTGCACTCACTAATTACTCATAATTGGTAATTAATACAGGTCAATAGCTGTTTACTGACCTAGATCGTCTTAACATGTGTTGCTCTTGATCTTGCCCTAATTTGGTTACAAGAGCGTAAAGAGAATAGGGGCGTGCGTACATGATCGTTCAACGATATTAAGATAATAGAACTCATGCATGCGTGCGTGTCTAACGTCGTACCTAACTAGATTTTCACGAGACTTCAGTAAAAAACTAATCCTAATAATAGCAGATTTTTAAAGAGTCTAAGCTTTAAACAAAAGTTGTTTTTAATCAGCCTATATTGGTGTTCGGGTATAAAAAAGGTGTATCCTTACTTTGAGAAGATACAATAGGGTTCTTATCGAAGCTTTAATAAATTTTGTAACTTATGTATTATTTGTTGTGTTTTCAGACTTGCAGCCGCGCTCGGTGCGCAGCGTGGACGCGCTGGTGGCGCGCGAGAAGCGCGTGAAGCGCTGCGCGTGCAGCTGCGACTAGAGCGCCGCGCATGCGCTGTGCCGCACTAGCGCACAGCGGCTCTCTCCGTCCATTTTTCTATCTCCAATATTTTGTAACAGTTAATGAAACCTGTTAGTTAACATAATAACGGCTTGTCTCTAACATTTCTGTAAATAAAGTTGTTAATCCATGAGCTTCCGATGATGGTTTTTAATTACCTATCGCTGCATAAAGGTTGTATTTATGGGAAATTTTTATGTTTGTTAAATAATTATAAATTTTATAGTTCGTTTGTTTCCTGTTTCGATGTACCTATGAGTTTCTATTATCGACTGTTCACGTCTTGAGAATGCAATATGTAAGGTATAATAATAGTTTTAACATTAGGTACGTATGTATAGGTACATATGTGCATGTTGTAATTGTGAGGGTAGGAGGAGGTCGGCGATGCAATATCCATCAGCAAGATTAATTCACAACCGCGAACACGCTCTGTTCAGCTTGTTGTAAATTGGTTTATGAGAAAATAACTCTGATTTGTTAAGATAAGAATATTTGCATTTGTCTGGGGTAATGGAAATGCATTTAGTTCTGGAGGAACTCTAAACCTTGTCTGCAAACCTTGCTCCTTAATTAACTTGTGGTGATATTGTAAAATTTAAATCAATCTTGTATTCTATTATTGTGATCCTAAATTAAATTTGTACTAGTTTTATTTGGCTGATGATTTTATTTGACACTTCGTGACTGACCCTAAACAAGGTATGAGATATAATTATATTCCATAAGTATTCTAATACTCAAAATAGATATCGTGGTAAGTATGAAATGCGTAAACTTTTTCCTTAGGCGCATGAAAAATTTGCAACTTTTACTCTTGGCTACCTTTCTAAGTGTCTTTATCCACATAAAAACCTACATAAATTGATATGACTGGTCGAATATGCACGTAAAGAAACGAAGGTTTGGCTTACCCTATTGAAAAGGGGCTTGACAATCCTTTATTACTTATAAACCTATCGTAATTTGAGGATGTTGTCTGTGTGCTGGAGTGGTAGGTGCCCTACTTACATCTTCGTGAGTAGTCTTGTGACCATCACATCATGTGAAAAGTTTCGCTATACATGTTTTAAAATTATCTACAGGTAATCTTATCGCTCATTTCATTACTCAGCTTGCAGACCGGTCGATTTTCATGGTAGCCATTAACCATGATGTCACGATTTCATCAAAACACTTGACAAGGCTTTAGTTCGCGACGCAGTAAGCGTTGTAATGTCACCTTGGATTTAGATAATGCATTACAATACACTTGAGCATAGTGTTCATGATGTTAAATGCAATTTTGGTTTGGAAATAATCAGCTGTGATTACGCACTACAGCTTAAACATAATCACATCAAAGCATAATATAGAAACGACACGCAGACAAGGTACCTATTTCACTTTTCTTACAACAATGAATTTGGAATGAGATGGTTAAGACGGTTTCACAGATTGTTAGATATATCTTAGTCTTATGCTTTACAAGGACAATTGTTGATCGATCTTACTCAGACATAATGTTACATATGCACGTACAGATACACGCAAGACTGAGGCAAACGCCGGAGATGCTCAGTCACCCATACATTGCGGCAACAGGCTTTGAGATGAATTTAGATCTGTATTGAGATTACACACACTGACTTCAATGTGCTATGTACTTAGATATATTATAATTGTATCATACGTAATTGGTAGTCCGAAATCAAACACAAGTTTATGTTCGATGCCAAAATTGCCTATCGCAGTGAGTTAATTTTGGTTCTTTCAACTATTATGGACATTCAGCTTAAATTATCTCAACAAGTGAAACCAATATAAATTGTTCAGTAAAGTACACACATACTACCGATCGTACATTTAAATAACAAACGTTAATTATTGCTACTAAGTACACAAAAACTGCCAATTCCATTTTAATTGAATAGGCGCGCGGTTGTGGCTACCGACCACTAATGATTAAGTGGTTTGAGCAGCCCAGAACTGCTGTCGGGATCAAACAGATTCCGATATCTCTAGCAGGCTATGGGAATACTTCACCATCATAGGTCACTAAATATGACCTACTGGAATTGAAACAATCTTCAATAACTGGAAGTATGACCAAGTATTGTATTATATCCTGCTTCTTCAAAGGTTCTGACATCTAGTTTTAAGAAGGGTTATAGTTAATCTGATTGAGTACCTCAAGTGGTAATGTATGCTGAAACATACATATATTTCAGCATACATTACCACTACTTAAGTATGTATGTTTAATAACATATGTATGTTTCAGCATACCTACATTACCACTACTTACTACTTATAGCCTGTAAGTACCTATGTAGGTACTTACAGGCTATAAGTAGTAAGTAATAACCTGTAAGTAGCTATGTAGGTACTTACAGGCTATAAGTACCTACATATGTTTATGAACTTACAGCTTTGTAGTTTTATCATAACCTATCGCCAAATTGACAGCATTGGTGTTTTATTCTATCTTCTTTATAGATATTAATTCCGTACCAGAATTTTATAAAATGTTTCTTAAAATAGAAGCCTTTTAAAGCAGCACTTTATTAATCAAATAAAACGACAGCAGCTGGGGTAAAATAAATTATATTTCTCGAGGTTACGTACTAATTATATTCGTTACACAGTAACACAAGTTAAAATTACTCACTCACAATCCAATCACTAAACTGGAAAGGGGAATAGTTAATATTTCATAAACATCGCTAATTGCATTCATGTAATTTACGAGTTGTTATTAGTATACGGAAGTCACTTTCAGACATTCTACAGGAGGTAAAACATAAAATTTCGAATTTTATTTCACCTTAACATATTGACATCGGCTAAACTATAGTCAGGTAATGTTCTCGAGGACTGTGCCTTGTTGTTATAAGTTAATATTATTAAAATGATGTACATACTGAGTATAAGTAAATTCATCAGAAACCCTGATATATAACTTATTAATAGTGTCAATAGTGATTTAAAACACCACAATTCTATGACATCTTTGGAAAATAAATAAACATTTATCGTTAGACATAGGAAAAACGTGACAACAGCCAGACTTCTGGCGAACTGTCTTATTTTGTCTGACAACACTCTGTGCACGATGGCTATGTAAAGCCCCGTGCCTATGAATATTAGCGGCCACCTGAACACACCACAGATCAACAAGTTGACGTGCTGCCGACTCAACATGTCGGCCACGATCACGCTGGTCCACGCCACACTTATGGGCACTGGTATCAGCCATGAACAAAACAAAACCCTGAACAAACTGTTATGGCTTATTTTCACTAAAACTATTATTAAACTGTTGTACATATGTTTTATAAAAAAGAACACTAAAACTACAATAACAAAGTCTATATAAATCTGAAAACAAGTCAATACATATTCAACTGTCTTACTAATTATTATTTGTTCTCGGACCTCTACAAACTTAAATGTAAAAATAATTCGTTTTATAAACCTTGCAAAAGATAACTGCATTAACATTTGGTTTCTATAATTTCTTCTCCACCGTGGCATCTTGATAGCTGCAACTATTGATATTATTAACTCTAGAGTGGTCATGACCAGTTCGATCATAACGAATATCTGAAATATTGGATATTCATTGTACAGTTCACTTTCCGGGTTTGTTATGTTTAGGGCACTGGTATCACTGATATTGGTAAACTGTCCTTCGGAAGCACTAGTAGGTGATATCAATCCACTTTCATTGATCGGTGTGTCTACAGTAGCTGCCGCGATGGTCGTCATCAGGTCCGCAACACCGCTGTCGGTGACAGGTGGTACACTTTCAGTCGACATTTTGACCACATGGATGTTTTTACTATTTCAAACGTAGCACGTCTTATGCCGCGTCTTCACGTCAGTGTGATGTCCTGAAGGCAGCGGACAGACCGCTGGTTATAATGATACTGTAACGAGAAACGGGAAACAACAACTTACATAGGCAGATATTATTATTCATAGGTAAATGATACAACAAGCAATTGGAATTTGCGGTTAGCAGACGTCATAGCGGTGAACACAAAATACCCGAGTGCGACTTATATCCCGTCTTTATTATGTAGATTTAATTCATTTTCAAAACGCATATTTTTCACGGCAAAGTAATTTCAGTGTTTATGATATTTATTTGGAAGCAAGCACAGGAATAAAATATTTGCTCATGTTCGGAATTTAATATCGTACAAAGTTACCTTCAATATTATGGGAATATTAAATGCTATTTCATATTTATCACAACTAGGTTACTGAATATGCAATGTTAAAGCGTATATTAAAATATTACATTTTATTAAAATAAGCATATTTTTATTAAATTCTTTTCTTCGATATATTTGAAAGTACGAACCTATTAAGATGTTCCCAAAATAATGACGTATGAGATGCACTAAGTTTGTGTGAAGGGAAACTTAAGACATGTCTTAAATTAAGTGCGTTTCTGAATAAGGTCGTTCTAATTGGAGTCTTTTGACTGCCGTAAATATTAATTACTTTAGATTTTGTTTCAGGGTATTTTAATAAGCTTATTTCTGAGAAAGAAGCTCATTGGGTAAACAGTAACAAAGGCCTTGAAAGTAGTTAATTTCTCCAAGAACACGCAAAAAGTGAGTGTTTTGTAACCGAAATAACCTCCAGTAAAACTTGGCACTTTTCCTTATGAATACCTCTAACTGCTCCAGATAAACATGGCTGGAAATTGCTCAGTGTGTAGGGTCCTTGCGAGAGCGGTACGATCGATAGGTTTAAAATATGGGTCAAGCTCAGCGCGAGTCCTACGGTACAGTGCTCACCTGGGCCGCGGCACTGCACACTCCTGCTGACACTCACTGCACTTACGATACATTTGCTACGACAACTTTATTTTATTAGTCAATTCAACATCTTACTACACTATTGAAATATAGGTAAGATGACGGCGATGTTTTAAAAAATTGTATGTAGTTTGGGTACTAGACTTACACGACCTGTCTTGGATTTAAATTATTTCAGTGATAGTTGTTAAATTATTTCTACTATAAACATAATATTAAGTCCATATTTTTCTTCTAGGGAACATTATGACAGCTAAGTTTAATTTGGCAGAAGGTAATGTGGTTTTAGCTGAAGAAAAACGTCACTTCTTTCACCCGAGGGGGTTGTAATAAGCGACAGAGGGATTATCTCGAGTGGGCGAGCACCTTCACGTTAACAGCGCGTTTGTACTCAGCTAGATGTGTAGAAACATCCAAAATTATAATCAAATACCTGAAGTAGTCGTTATTATTTAGTACTTTATCTAAATGTTTGTTGATTGTTTATAGAATAAGTACTTACATATGTAGGCATAGAGACGAGCTATTTATACTCTTGTTATTGTTCTGTAGAGATAATGAACCTATCAAGTACTGTTGAGTTTGGTTTATGAACTTCCCGTTTACCGCAGTTAGGGACTTACGAGTATTAGTCAATGTTATTTCAATTAGTGATATTTGTTTGTATTGCTCATATTGTAGTTCGGATTATCTACGTTAATCCGATACGGATTAGCATTGGTTTGCATATTGACTGAAATTGATTTATCATTGTTATTATTGTAGTTTCCTGAATGTTAGGGAAAAGTAAAGTCCAGTTTCAAAATACACAATACCGGAAAAAAATTGGCCTAAAATAAATCAACTTAGATTTTTACTTTAAGGATTAACATAGTATACAATAGTCTTTATTACGTAGAAACAGGCCAAAAAATAACCTTTTGAAGCGAATACAAACCATATGTGTTAAAATCATAAAATGTTCTTAATTGCAAAGTAATGGCTCAAACAACACACAATTTAGTACGTAGTCGTTGTAGGGATCGTAGGGTAAACATTTTAAGTTGGCAGGAAGTGGGTTCTCGGCACTAATTCTAACGATCACACACTAAAATTAAAAGGCAGAAGATCTATGACACAACAAAAAAATCGATGATTTTTTTTTTCTCATGAATCAAACGACCTGTAACGTCATATCAGTTTTTACGTCATTGGTTTATCATGAAAGCAAAAGGAATCACAATGCGACGAATTTCATTCATGGTTCGAAGGAATTAGAAAACAAACGTGACACAACGTGGGCTGACTAACAATCGACCATTAAAGGAAGTCGCGAATTTTACCTACATATGTGTGAGTCAAAAGCATTGAACGTATTTTTTTCTGCTCTTCAATATCTTGAGGAAAGACCTCAGTTCCGAATACTTGACGTGTCGTCATTACATACGTAAGATGAGATCTTATCTCAAACCTATGTTGTTACATCTAGATTTGAAACCAATTCATTTAGGTACTTATATTCATTTTTCTATTTCAAATTCATTTATTGATGTTATTTTTGATACGTTCATGGATTGTCATCACATCATCATCAAAATAATTCTATCATTTTCTAAACGATTTATTTCTTTACATTTACGTTGCATTCGACGACAACAAACAACTGATCCTTACCACTGCTTGTGAAAATCGGTTTGGTTCTTCTGCGGTGCAGCACAAGGCAGTAGTGGAGTGGCCGTCACTCGGCGCGCTCATTTCCGGTCGCCAATCGATAATCAGATCCATTGATGTGCACTCCGCTTAGATTGGATTTGCGACCTGTGGACATACGCCTTGCTTCGGCACGCACGCCCGCTTAACGATATCATTATCCTACTTAACCTTTTAAACTTTATTGCAATCTTTTATTACTTAACTGTTATGCATTTATTTTCTAAAATGTTCCTACTTAATTATAATACCTAAGTTTTCTAAGAGGTAGGATTAATTTATCCCCATCTAGGTTTTTGGAAACTAGTGATATATCGGATTTAGATTCTAGGTAGATAACCAAATAAATAAGAGTAGATATTTACTCCACCATTCTAAAGTTCTCAATTCCTTAAATACTTTTGAAAGTTAGTGAATTCTGAGGAATGTACCAAACATAGTTTTCAACTAGGCCGCAAATATTTTTCCTGAAAGAATGCTCTCTAGATCAAAGACTAAATATATCGTTATTTATTCGGTTGTACGTTTGTAACCATTTCGATTTTGACAGTGGTACGAATAAGTCGAAAGCTATTTCACAAACGTTCTCCGGGGACAAAGGTTGCAGTCGTGTCGAGTTCATCGTGTTTTCCTCTTATTACTTTTTATATTGAGCTGTGTGTTCTCAACATGTTCGCACTATCTACTCATTTTATCACTTGTCATGTTTGATGTGTGATAACATTCAATATGTATTTTTATCGCCGAATTGTAATAAAGCTCCATGATGAAGGTTGGTCCTGTTTATTCTTTTTCTATGAAGGTTTATCGCGTGTAATAATCTTCCTGTTGTTGCTTCTGACGTACAGCGCTCGAACACTCAGACTCCGTAACTTGATGCGTATTTTATGGCGTGTGTTAATTTACGCGCTCGTAACATCAGCGTCAGTTGGTGTCTAATGACTGTGGAAGACAATCAGAAAACTATCTAATAGGTTGTTTACTCAAATGTGTACCCACATCCGACACAGACCCTTGTTGACATGGAATTTGAAACTTTGCATTATTATGACGGGCTAATTAAATTAAAAGCTTTCGCGCAAATTTTGCCAAATTATATGATGTGTACTTTGCTAACATGTGGTAAAATTTATAATTATAACTTGTATTTTAAGCAAATATGTAGATATGTATTAATGATTTATTGTTGTTTGGAATGATGACTTCAATAGTTTTGGTATGCTTAGAAGTTCTAAGTTAGAACATTCTGCTAGTAACGATAATAGCTGTCCGTATCTGCAATCGATCGAAACGGATGAAGCTACGTTCAGATTAGTTGATTAATTGGATGTTGGACTCAGTAGCTGCTGGAGCTCGATAAGGCGCAGCCGAACTAGGCACTGGCGCAAACAAAAGACGGAGACTTAAGCGAGTCAGGGGACACTGCTCGGAATAATTACCCGTCCTCTACAGATTTACTTTTTATATTATTCTGGCATTGTTTAAAATGTCGATATCATAGAATCTTAGATTTCTGTTTCATGTAGGTATAGCTAATGTGACATTGACGTCGTATACCTCCATTTACAGGATAAGGTGTCATCTGCGCTGTTGACACGTTGACACGAACCCTTTCGCCGGACCTGTCAACTTGACAAATTGTTCTCACCGACACTCGTCACGTGTTACATTTACATGAAATTAAGGAAAACTATGACAATATTATACCTACCAACGTTGAAGTCTATCTTTTTGCGTCGAATTATGATGCATAAATTATAGGAATGTTAAAAATTTACCTAATTACCTAGTAATTTCGCTGTAAACATTTTGAGGAAAGCTAATTAATATTAAAATTATTAATTTCAAGGGAAAGCGGTATATAAATGATGACTAAATATTTTACTATATTATTTATATTCTTATTGCAGTCGAACTCATTCTATTTTTATTTTGTTTTGTATTTTTTCGTCTCGGCAGGCTACCCACCTATTTTACTGTCCAAAGAACCCTTCTAGTGTACTTAACGTCCTCTGCGCGCTCTAGTAAACATATCTTCCATTTATTTGGATCTTCAGAGGCTTAGGCTTAGCTTTGTGCTAGTGACATAGGTACGAACAAACGTTTTTTGCTCTCAAATTGATTTGACCTCATAATTAACTTTCTTAACTCAAAGTTAAAAAAAACTTGTAACGTCAATAACATACAACGTCTTGATATATTAAGCGAAATATGAAAGTAATTTTACTTGTTTTATCGAGGGACGGCGTGGCAGTCAAAACTTTGCTAATCACCGTTCGAACGACCACTCGCTTAAGAATAAATTACCACGAGAAACTTTTACGCGAAGTAATTAAGTTAGCACAGTTAAGTTGGCACTTGGTGAATGTACCAATACGTGCTGGAAATCGGGCTAACTCCGTAAGCTAACAAGTACACGAGTGGTTCAAGTGTTGGCCAAAGTTCGCGGAATGCAGACGGGAACAGTCAGAGTCGTGAGTCGCTTAACTATGTGCGCTTGCGACACCAATTAACGTTCACAAAGAACACAAACGTACAGTTGTGTGGAGTGTGCATTGTGCATTTACGATCGAATTTACTCACGAATTTAATGTGCTTCACATGTTTTGTTGATTATGCAGCGATATGATAAGTTACTACTCCTATTGAATATAAAATGCCCACTACTACTTACAAATATAGCTATCTACTGGTAGAAAACTTTTCAAAATCGGTTTAGTAAAACTTTGCGTCCACGAGGTGGCAGCACCGAGTCGTCAGGTCCAGGTAACTGTCAAAGTGCTTATCTTTACTATGAATAGTGAACGATTTTAGTGTTTTTTTTTTTTATTTTATAATTAAAGCACTGCATTATTGTTTTACTATTGAGGTTGAGTAAATAAAAAAAACTAAATCATATTGTGTTAACAAATTTTTCAATAAGCTTTTCCTTAGTACCAGTGACTTTTGCACCCTCTCTCTTAGCTCAATTTTTAGTTCGGAAACCTTATTCTGACCGTAGTCCATAATAAAATCAATAACACTTCCAATATAACAGAATTTCAATAAACAATAAGTTCGGACCCAACAATTCCATACTATTTGACAGCTGTTTGGACCTGACGCATACGAAGCGCCGCCTGGCGGCAGAAAAAGTATCGAAAACCCTCATTCAATTAAGGTACTTGGCTACCAGAAATGTACACCAAAACTTGATACAATTATACCCTCAACATATTCCGTTTTCCTCACACACATAGAAGTCATTAAATCTTTGTATATTTCCCCTGAAAGAAAGAAACGTAGCGGCTACGCGCTACACTTGCTACGCTCGCTACGCGCTACTACGCGACTATGTGCTACAAGCGTCTTGCTTGCAATTTTCACATTCAAACATAAAACTCTTGTTTGAAATATTAACATTTCGTTTTCATATTTTCAACAGAAAAGCATCTTATTCACAGTTCAAATATAATAATATATTTTTCTATTCGTGGGTTTCTTTGTTTCTTTCAGAAGTTGTAATTTGTAAGTATGAATCGTTCAGAAAATGAAAAAGCTTTTCCTCAAAAATTACCTTTACTTATCTATTTAATTCTTCTGTATAATATACATAACAGTAAATAATGAACTTTGTTGCGTAATTGTAAAAAAGCTGTTTAATTTTACTTACATTTTAACTTCCCACTGAACGTTACGTGAAGAAGAAATTAAGATTTTTATGTTCCAGTAGCCAGTGCGATAAGCGGAATCGCCGTTATCTGCAGTTCCTAGCAGATTGCTAAAGTAAAGTCGAGGTGATGTTCTATAACAATAATTAAGCTTTGAAGCAAAGGTCAACAAATCAATAAAGTGATAGAGTTGTAAACAGAAATGAGTGATTAAAAGAGGTTTAAGATCACCTGTCGCGTACACGATCAACAGGAAGGGATCCGGGCGAGGCTCGGGCAGGACGAGCCAGAGGACGTCAGTCGCCGCCCAGCCGCCCGCCGCGCGCCACGCACCCTCGCGCCGCCGCGCCGCCCCACCACCGACTACTCGACTCACTTACGCTTCATCACGTACTGAATTCGGGTTTTGCATATTTGAGCCTCGCAAAAATCAACAAATATCTCTCCCGAAATAAAAGCTTTTAAACGTCGCAAATTAAGTTCGGATATCGGAAAAAGAACTGAGATCGTTCGAAGTTTACAGAGTGCCAACGGATAGCGAAGGATTCTCCGCGCCCTCATAATGTATTTCGCTTGAGGCTAGGTAAGTTCTTAAGTAACATTAAGTGTCAACTTATATTTTGTTAATAGTTTTGTATTAAACTGTGTTTAATGTTTTGCTTAATTCAATGTTTTGTTTACAAATTCTGTTACTTTATTTTTTAATACGTAGTTTATTTATTTGGCAATTTACATTTAGTTTGATATTTCGTTTATGTTATGTGATGTTGTGTATTGTTGTATCTGTAATGTGTGTTGTTTTTTATTTTTGTAAAATATTGATAATAAACTATTTTACCACATTTTGCGCATTCATTTTAACACTCTTGAAAACCAATAGGTATATGGTAAAGTGCATAACATAAAAAGCTTTTCCTGAACCGTACATAATCAACACAAAGAAAATACCCACCATACACTGCGTTCAAAAACAAATAATACATTCTCTCAGCGAGGACATTTTCTTGTTTGTACTTCGCAAGTTTTCCAATGAAATTGTATAAAATACTTGTTTATATTGTATTACTTTCATGACAAGCGCACAGTTGAACGTGCCCCGTATCTGCGATGTTCTTTAGCTTTGTCTTACAACGTAACTGTAGGTAGGTGGGGGTACACCGAAATGTGAAGGCCGGAGCATCGAGCCACTTAATTGCAGCTCTGCATTCGTTCCGCTCGGGGATGTGATTGGACACTTTAATTTGTACGTGACGGCTATAAGTCAACACGTTAACTTGTGTGACGTTTTGTGTGTTCAGACGTAGATGATTGCTTATTAACGTCCATGAAGACATGCAAACGTTTGTTATAATTAAACATTTACAAATATATAGTCTAGTTGGCCGCGAAGCTACTGTAAATATGTACCCAACGAAGGTTTTGTAAAGCTCGTTTTGAAGCTGTTGCATAAAATCGCCGATGGAACCAAAGTCCACAGCAGCGCTCTTTTTAATTATTCGTCTGCCGTTTCCACTGTTGACTATTCCCATTTATGAAACACGTCGGAACGGTGACTGACTGTCGGAAAACTCGTAATTTTCGGAGCTGGACTCTCAATCTGAATTCGTGGCTAAAATTCAATTTCAATTCAAGTTACAATGGACGAGAAACGTATTCTTTATGATTACGTGTACCACAATCGGCATACGTGTCGTTTTTAGAGCGTTTATAGTATTAATAATATTATTGTAAGGTCTTAAACTAAATCTTTATAATCTTGGGATTATTCTAGAGATCTTGAGTACAGCCGTGTGGCTCAGTTTAGGTAAGATGGTACTAAATTAGATACTGCGGTTGAACCTCATTATGTTTCTGAAGTGGGTGAGAAGCGAGTTAGGTTAGTATTTATTTACGAGCAATATTACTCTTACTTTTACAATTACCACATTTATAAATGAAGAGAGATTTTCAGTATACTCTTGAAACTGTATCAAAATGTTATGGTCATTAGTTCTTTTAGTAGGTAGATGTCGTGTTTCTTAACTCTGCCTAATGTATTGCAAATAATTAATTGCAAAGTACTCTTAAGAGAATATTGTAGCACTATTCAGATTCATACATACATATAATGTTATGGCCCATAAAGTCAAATTCCATACGGTTATCTTAACTTTATGAATTTAAATCAAGAAAATGTTATGTGCAGTTGTCAGCTGTCAATTTTCAAAAAAATATTCTATTCTATTCTACTTTGCTATTTTTGTACCGACTGACAGGATTGTCAACTGCGCCAAAAATAGTCAGACCATACACATATGTATGTTTTTAATAGTGCTTGCTTACTCGACTTGAAACTGATAGTATGCATGTACAGTTACCGGCACGGATGTCGAGCCCTGACCTTCACCTGCGCACAAGCGATTTACTGCCTTATTGCCTTATGCGTACGGGTGCGCAAAGCGATCCCCACTCTTCCGCCGAGAGCCCGACATCCGTGCCGGTAACTGTAGGCATGGGGTACTATGAAGTCAGGTTAAGCCCCCTGTTTAGCTAGTAGTACTTAGTTAGAGTTGGTGGTTGATGTCAATATAATGAACTTTTATTTCATGTTACTGAAATATAGCCATAAATATAAGTACCCAATCTAATTTATGCCACCATCTGGCACCTGAAATTAGTCATTGTTAAATGTTTAGGAGTATTTAGTAGATTAGACTGTGATAAAAATCTAAAATTAGGTATTCAAAATCTTCGACTGAGATTTTTATATTCTAACTAAAACACCATGACACAGTGCGTATCAGTCTGTAAGTCATCTGAATCAGTTTACATTGGATTAAAAGTACTACCTTTTTTTTTTAAGTGACAGTCGCGTTTGTCTTATTTTGACAATCAGTGCTGCGTTTGCCTTCCGCCAAGACTCACGTGGTACCTAGTCTTCAAAGCAGGAAATTACGTTAAAAATATTCTAGAACGATCTTTTATACAGTAGCGAAACAGGCATTACGCTTGCTAAAAAGTACCTACTCCCACTACACCGCAGACTTTACGTGTGTTATGTAAAATACTCAGCTCTTCTCGGAACAACGTCTTGTAACTTCATTAGTGTATCCGACCTAACCTATAAGAAATGTACGAAGACTTTTTAAATCTTTGACAAGAAATGCCCAAGATTTTCATAAAAGAGGACGACATTCTTTTTGTCTCGGCCGAAGAATTATGTCATCCGACTTTTTGTTTAGGGCTAAGCGACATGATATTATATTTTTCAAGAAATATTTTTTAATCACGTTTCAGTATTTTTCTTCGTATCGTAAAGGCTAAGATTTATTCGGTAATCTTCGGCAAAATCCTACAGGATATTTTCATTTCATGTAATCTAATTTTCTTTTCCTTATGGGATTTTGACGAATTAAGTTTCGACAGTTTCTGTTTGTATGATTCCTGCGTGGGCGTGCTTTTCGTCAGTTGGGAGTTAGCAAAAATATTATACGTAGAAATAAGTAATTTTGGACCCGCATAGTTACTTAACTTGTTCTTTCTTCTAAGTTCATATTATGGCACAATAAATATTTCAGTTAATACAAAAGTGAACTTAGTATTTTGTAGTATGGTTTTGACATAACGTTGTTGTGAAATATTGCTTCATCATTTGATTGATCACGTAATTAACTGGCGAGTTAGTGGCGGCCCATTACAAGTGGTCCACTTGAACTTGTGCTGTAATTTATCAACACAATTGCTATATTATTATAAGGGAACTCATTAGTAACCAGCGCAAGCTACAAAAACTGCGACTACATGTCACGAACCAGCAATGTCCTCTTATGTTTTACGATTTTGCATAAAGGAAACTAGACCCTACAGCAGAAACTATCTTATAATGAGTAGCAGACAATTTGAGCACTAGAATGAATTTATGCAAGAACCTCAAAATGTACGGTCGTTACTGAAGGATCCATAGCATACATAAATTAGGAGATTTTTTATAAGCAGGTATGTTCATCGTCAACGGACCGTCCCTTAGTGTCAGTGAGGCGAGGCAAAAGCAAGCCTTACAATATTTATCCTTAAAAAAATAAATTGCAAAAAGTCTGTCTGTTTATTGCTCTCTTAAGCCAAATTGACTGTTGAATGATTCTAGTGGTTGGTACACAAGATAGCCTGCCTGAGAAAGATCAAATTCCACATTTTACCTAGTTTCGGGAAGTGGTTTTCCCGGGACGTGGAGGAAACTGCGAAGAACAGCTAGTAATAAATAAAACTTAAACGTTGAAATATGGCAATTTTAAATAAAATCCAGTTTAGATGACATTTAAAGCACCTAAACCGAATGAAAAAGAGGCAGAGGAGATGGACGTCGCAATTTACATGAAAGTTTATTTGCCAAGTCTGCGTCCGACGCGAAGTAGAAGCTTTAATTAAACGAACCACAGGAAGACCCAGCTGACTCAAAAGATTATTTTGTAATTTATTTTATTAATATATTTGTATTCAGTTGTGCTGTTACCGTTTCCTTTATTTCACGGAGCCTCTTTTTATTTTTGGCGTGAAACTCGATGTGGTTGTGAATGAACATCAGTCCCGCGTTAAATCATTTTATTCTATTTTTGCTTTCCCTCTGTGAGGGTCGGCTTTGAATCGGACCACATGATTCTGCATAAATGTGTTCTCAGTCCTTATAAAAATTACCATTTTCAGCTATTTTTGGCCTCATTACAATTTAGTCTTAATCCAAATCAACTTAATAATGATTATGTAGTTCTAAAGTTTATTACGCGTTTATGTTTTTCACCAGTCTTATATCATTATTACCGGAGTGTTTTTCGAAGCAATTACGAAGCGGCCTTTGTTTACTGCACCTGCATTTACTGATAATTAATTTGTTGTGCTCCAATTTACATGAGCGAGGCGAGTATTGTTTTTTGACGGACAAATAAATAATGTGTGTTCATTCACGAGTGTCAACAAAAGAGTGTTACCACAAATGTTGAAGTGTAATTAAATTGAATTGTATTTACGAGTACGTGTCAAATAGTCTGAAAAATATAATGACTGTCCATTTATACAGTCATCTCATAAAATATGTGACCCTCTTAGCTCAGAGTTCTAAAGTTCCCTCTAAATATTATAACAGCTTCACCTCCATAAGGATTTAATAAGTGTCAAAAAAATTAAACTGTATTACTGTTCAAGAGGAGTATTTGAACTTTTCATTCCACAAATCATGCTAGATATATAGACTTCAGAGAACATAAAGACGAGCTGTGGACATGTTTTGGAGGAAACGCACAATGTAGCGATAACACTGGTGCCTTTTCATCCCGGTTATCCCGAAAGCCGACCTCAGTATAGTTGGTAATGGGCTAGGCCTGATCGCAATGGCTGATTAGACAGAACCATCTTTTAATGAAATGTAATCGCGTATTAACCTATTCATATTCAGTCAGGGTTGATTTTAAAGGTAGCAGGCACACAAATTGATCTTTCATTGCTTTAATCTAAATGATTAATTAATGAAGTCGAATTAAGTAACAAATTAAAGCGTTCAAATATTTCAATGTAAACGCTTAGCAAGCGTTATCTCCAATGCGTTGAATCGCTTGGAGTTACGTTTCCGAAGCACACCTTCGTTTTGTTTTACGTAATAATTAATTCTATTGTTCGATCCACGGTTCTGAGAATGACAATTTCGTTACCTGTACGAAGTGTAGGTCCTTTCTCACGAAATTGTATTATAAATGGGAAAATAAATTTTGAATGTTACAGGAAAACAACCTGAGATTGAATAGTAGAGATTTATTTTGTGGATCATTTCAGAGTTGGTATTTGCTATACCAGATTTATTTTTTGAATTGCAAATGTCGATTTTCTTCCTGACTTTAGAGAATAAAAAATGGGACAAAGATTGATTCAATGATTATTGCTTTTCTTCCAAATTGCGAAATTCGTTCCTACAATGTTTTCGATGCTGCTTTATTGATAAGAAAAAAGAAAAAAAAAACCTTTTCAAAGGATTAAGCTTGTACTTTTTTTACAAGCAAGTAAAAAATGAATTTATGAAGTTCCAATTACAGAAATTCCTGCAAACAATTAATTGAAAGAGAGAGTCGGCCCACTCTGTCCAGCTTTCAGTATGGTTTTATAAAATTGAATATTTTCATTAAATAAATCCAATATCAACTTTAAATGAAGTTTGAAAATCGTTTGTACACCTTCATGTTAATATACTTTGTTTAGATGTAAAAATAAATAGATACATTTTTCTTTATCTATACTTCTTTTTGTCTAACAATAGTTAGAAAGATGAGTAAGATTGTTGATTGACCGTAATAATCTCAGGAGCATCTGGTATGAGGCAGCCCATGTATTAATCAAAGCTGTAAGCTATGTCCTTCATACTTATGTACCTACGTTCCACATATTAATTAGGTATTTTGATAATTTTAGAAAAGTTTTATTTTTAGTTTCAGGTAAAATAAACATTTTACGAATGTTGGTAGGTAACCAGATAATTATATAATTGAAAATCTTGCACTATGTATCACACTCTCAATTTAATAAGAATAAATTCACAAAAATACTTGGAATGTTTTCGATTACAAAAACAAACAAGACAAGAGTTACTTTAGTCTGAAATATTTAAATTTAATTAAAATACTTCTCACAAACACGTCGCATACCAAAATTCTAGGTGTGAATTTTTGATAAAAACCTCATTTTAACGAAATTAAAGGCGGGCAAGCTGAGAGTGGCCCCGAGGGAACAACGCAGCCATCTGGGGGCCCGCCTTAATTTGTTCATTAACCCTTAAACAGGAGGCGACCTATTTGCAAAATTCGCGCTTTTGTCCACACTGCGCCTTTCCAAACTAACATAATAACTTTTGATTTAGCCTTTCTGTGCTGATCTTTAGTAGTTGGCCCTAACTATGCGACGGGAATATTAATCTTTTTATAGATTTATTTGTGCTTATGAAACACGTTTTGATTAAGAGTAGACATTTTAGCGCTTAATTAGTTTTATTTAAGTTATTAGGTATCCCGTTAAGTAAAGCACATAAAGCTACAACATATCGATTTAATATAATAAATGGTTATACCTGGATGAAATTGAAAATTGCAACAAGGTACAACGAGAAATTATCTAAGTTAAAGAATTTAGGTAAGGTAAACGCGGGTGAAGTCGTCATGCCCCAATAGTCGTCAATTAATCTTAAAACTTTTATTATTATTTTCTACTGAACTTAAAATGGGCCGGTTTATATATCAACATATTCTTGATAATATATTGCACAATTGAAATAACAATACGGGGTTTTAACAGTCACGGCTTCTAAGATATGTTATTTGAAACGTGTGTGCCCTAACAAAATCGTTTTTTCGTGAAGTTCAGCTGTCAAAAGTGAAACTCAGCACGTGGTTTTGTGTTTTGATTTACATAACCCCAGTGGGGTCTGTGGTATGTTTCTTTGTTTAATTAGATAGTTAAGTTTATTTGCTAGCGATGTAATATGCAATTTGGAATACTTTTAACATAGAAGATATATTTTTTTAACGTGACATCTATTGGTACTTCAAAACTCCCATTTGACCCAAAACCCGTCAATTTTACAATTATTATGACGACTACTGGGACATGCCCAAAAGTCGCACCTAAACTCGTCATAATGAGGATATTTTGTGTTTTACAGTACAAAATGCGAATAAATAGCTAATATCAGGATTTTTACAAAATTGATAACTGTCTAGAACAAACATATTTAAGGTTAAGACTACATTTGTTCATAAAACTGCGTTTCTTTTAAGCTTTTTCTTAGGGGTAAATTTTACTCTGCTGGTTCTAGATGCACGTACACAGTCATGTTATTCGATTCAATTAATATGTTTCTTAATGGTTAAATCCCCTGTTTTCTATAAGTATGCACTTTCTACGAGTGTTTTTTCAGGTATATATTGGCCGCTGTAGGCCTTCGCCATTTGATTAAGGTCTACCGCTTTGGGTACAAGTAGGTCTAGCACTAGCCCTTGTTTTATTACGCTTGGATTACAATTTGTGGCAAACAAAAATTGACTGTTCTTACACTATGCTTTTTGTTCGAAATAACTGCATTTCGTCACGCGTATTGTACCGCGTCTTCCTAACGTGCCTGTAATAGCGCCTGTATAAAAATTATGTCATTCAATTAGTTTTGACGCAAAAATATTAATATCAGTTTTAAAACTAAGATAACATAGCTTCCATCGCTGGCACTTCTTTGCTTGTCGTATTCGATATTGATGGGTAAAGAGTAATCTTAAGTAAGATTTTTTTATTTAAAATTATCCGTATTTAGTGATTGCATGATCGTAATTTTAATAGCAGATCATGACTGAAAGAAACTACAAGCAAGAGGGCCTTTTAAAAGTCATAAAAGCTGTAAATCAAGGGCCCACACACAACATCAGATGCAGCAAAAAAAATTAAAACGCCTTGTTAATGTCTTAAAAGTAAGACAACTTTAATGAAATGGTGACACAAAACCGACGATTATCCCTGTATATATACTATAGAAATGAACCCAAGGATAATCTCCGGTTCTGTGCTAAAGTATTGCTAACTATGGAGGAAAACTACTTGGGCTATTGCGTTGCGAGGGATGTTAGTGGATTAGGATATAGGAAAATAAAGGAACTATGGCACCTGGAAAAAAAAGTCGTTGTGGCCTGGTGGGCCAAGAATCAACCTCTCGAGTATGAGGGCGCGGGTTCGATTCCAGGTCAGGCAAGTACATACCAACGCAACTTTTCTAAGTTTGTATGTACTTTCTAAGTATATCCTGCAATGACACCAATGACTGTGTTTCGGATGGCACGTTAAACTGTAGGTCCCGGCTATCCTTGAACATCCTTGGCAGTCGTTACGGGTAGTCAAAAGCCAGTAAGTCTCTCACCAGTCTAACCAAGGGGTATTGGGTTGCCTGAGTTACTGGGTTGAGGAGGTCAGATAGGCAGTCGCTTCTTGTAAAGTACTGGTACTCGGCTGAATCCGGTTAGGCTGAAAGCCGACCCCAACATAGTTGGGAAAAAAGGGTCAGAGGATGATGATGATGAGGAACTATGGCACCTGCCGATGACAATGTATAAAATACATGTTAAAATGGCAGGTGGAGACTCGCCAACTCACTTACTGGGCCCCCGGGAATCAGTTGCTAAATCGCAACAAGAGGGCAACAGGTACATGAGCGGCTGAAGGGTGAGGATACCTCGGCGGACTTTAAACGCAGATCACGAGCTCCCTGTGGGTCCAGCATCACCGGCCCACTCGCCACTTAGCACGAGGCACCTACCCTCCGAGCAGGGCTGCTAACCCTGCTCTAGCGACTCCACTCTGGTCGGCCAATGAAGGCAAGCCAAGAGGCGGGAGACCTTCACTCCGGCAGGCCGGAGATGGGGGACAGTATACTCTCCCCGGAGCACTCGGATATATAGCCCCGCGGGGTCGCTACTCCCCGTCATCCACCTCAGATGCCCTTGTGGGGCTTATTAGATATTATACCTGTATGTCTCTTCCAGACCTCGGGACTATAGAGTCCCGGATTTTTGGGAGGCGAACGTGGGGCCGAAGCCAACACGCTGAAGCCCTTTTGAGACAACTTTAATGAAATGGGGACACAAAACCGACGATTATCCCTGTATACACTATAGAAATGTACCCAAGGACAATCCCCGGTTCTGTGCTAAACTATTGCTAACTATGGATTATTATTGAGTTTGAACGGTTAGTTGTACCTAATCATATTTTATTTTTTGATTGATACCTTTAAGACAGCAGACAGTTTAAACTGTCTATAGAGATTTTTGCAAATGGTACTTAGCATGCGCTAAGTAGTTCAGAAGTTTTGATAAATGACAACCTTACCTACATATCTTTGAATGTTAGTAATTATTTCGCGGAAAGCTATATAAATGATTGTGGCTTTTATTTTTTGTGAATACTAATTATTTTATTTTACAATTTAAATATTTTAAAAGTAATTATTTTACTCGTGCTACATATGCACATAACTGCATCGTTATTATGATTTAAAAATATAACATACTAGCTTCTGCCAGCAGTTTCACCCGCATCCCGTGGGAACTACTTCCCGTACCGGGATAAAAAATGGGCTATCTAACACTGAAAGAAATTTTAAAATCGGACCAGTAGTTCCTGAGATTAGCGCGTTCAAACAAACAAACTTTTAAGCTTTATAATATTAGTATAGATATTTTATAGACTGGTTTTGTGATTCCAAGCGTTTGATAGATAGGAATATAAATTAAAATGCAACCATGTATCTGTTTTATTGAATTCCTGCTCTTCTAACAGATTATGACCTGCTATCTAAATAGGAATTTGGTTTTTTATCTATCTACCTACCTAATATTTCAAAAGCACAAGTATGCTTAACAAATTCAAGCACAAAAAAATGTACATAACTTGAACCTTATGTTCAAGAGCAGAGAGTTTACATTAGCATTAAAAGTTGACGAGTACTGGGACAATTTGACGAGTATCCGTACAAATCAGACGACTATTGGTACAAATCGCCCTTTTTTTACTTTTGCCTTAATAAGTATATAAACCCATCAAAATTATTAAAAAAACATTAGTTAATTAGAATAATGAATAAATACTCTATCACGTCATGCAAAAATTTTCATTTCCTATTGAATATTTAACACACAGTAGCGCTTCAAAGTCAGTGATTTCCGAAATCCGACGACTATTGGTACGTTTACCTTACCTAGTCATACAAATAAACAAGCCTTCTAGCTTCATCCAAAATCTCAAAAATTCTTAAGGATTAAATCTGAAAAGTTATCTATCCCCAGGAGTAATGGATTTGATGTTAAAGACGCAATTTCCTTAAGTTGATTCATTTATAATTCAAATACTTGAGTCTAACTTTTTAATAAAAGTATCGAATGCGAGCGATCACTATGCCATCGCGCTATTACAAGGCTATTGATTTTACTTAATTGCTTATCATCTTCGATTTAGCTTCCGAGATTTGTGAATTATTGAATATTTGCACAAGTTTGAGTACCAACAGTGTTGTTGATTATATTTGAGATGAATTGGGGAATAATCGACCTAGTAACCATTGGATGTGGGAAGGAAACGTACCGGTCGTCGCTCGTAATAGTGTGGTCCGTTTAAACAAAGCCCTGCCTAATCAAACCCCAGTAGGCCGTATTGTAGCGTGCTCTAGCCGGGGGTCAATTCCCAATATTGTAAGTACTGAGGAGGCGGGACTATGGCCGAGCTTCAGGCTCCTAACATAATAGATTCACTACTAGTAACTGGCCGCAAACATGCCCTGAACCTCCTTGCTTATTTACTCAAGTTTGGCAATCGTAGTTGTTTGCACGACATTTTTCAGCCTCCAATTACATAATTCTGGCCAAAAGCCCAATCTTAATTGTGAAAAGCTTGTTATTTCAATTTCCGAAGACTTGTACCTATTTATAAAAAGATTAGTAGGTAACTGTTGTTGTGGAAAATATTGTTTTCCTTTGTATTCATTTTATCGCAACAGTAGAAATTAATCTAAACAAACCTTTACTGAACAGACTCTGGCCGGAGGGTAAATAATGAATTTTCTCAATAAAAAATCTTATAGTGTCCATAAAATGTAACAAAAGGCATCTTTTTGAGAAAAATCCCCGCAATCGTAAAATGTTTATAGCTTAAATTTATTACCTGAAAATATTGAAGGCTGCCTTTAATATTTGATATTTACCAGATTCCTGGAATGAATGATTCCTTGAATTTCGGGTTGAAGATACCTGGCAATTGGTCCAATACTTAATCGAATAATTTTACTAATATTTAAGAATATAAGGCGAAAGTTTAATTGGGTTTCAAGAGGCTTGACATTTCCATATTAGAGCTCCGTACATTGCAGTCTGAACAGTCGGCTGATAGCGTATTCTGCTAGCCTTTAATTAAATATTATTCTGCTTACTGAGTAGACACAATGTTTAATTTAAAATATTTGACATTACATATGATTTGTACGCGACTGGGTTACGTGATTGTATCCGGTGGTGTTGTGTTTTCCAATACAAACATTATCTAATGCTTTTATGTGCTGATCTCGACGTCCGCTGTCCGTTGCTTACATACGAGGAGAGTACTGGGAATATTAGAAAATAAATCCATTTATGTAATGTCCCTTTCCCTTTTATTTATGTTTGAAGAAGAAACTTCTAGAAATATTACTCTTTTATATAATAGGTACTGAAAGGTATAGTTTTCATTAAAGAAAGCTGTACCTCTGTTGTGTTATTACTTGTATCACAAATATGTACAAGTCCGACATGATGAGGCTATGTCCGACACCGACCTCGCCCTCAAACAATTGTTGTGTAGACAATGCCTCTGTTCTGTAGGGAACGTGCAGATTTTATAATAATGGACAGCAATATCCCTTCGTGTCCATATTTCAATAATGCTGTTCACTGTTTGACGGGGGGCTGGCAACCTGACATTGTCTCCTATTAACCCGGTGCAATATTACCAAGCCTGAATGTCGTTATTCAAACAACGCAATTGTGTCAACCGTTTCCAGAAGTCTTTCGGCTTAATTGAAAGTCAGTTTGAGAGGAGAAGCTCGTCCTGACGTAAAAGGATTAACAGTTATTTCAGAAATTCAGTTCGTGTGTTCAATGTTCACGTATGTTTTGTTTTCTTTGCAGGTGAAGTGTGGACTACATCTGGACTGGTGCGACGATGAGTTAATCCGTGAACGTTTCCGACGGTACTGTGTATTGAGATGAGTGTTACATGTAATTGACTGGATAGGAGTTGAATGAAATGAGTGTTGCAATAAATTGACTGATCAGTGCATGGTTTCAAATGAGTGCTTTGTTCAACTGAGTGGTGTACCGCAGCCATGAGTTTCCTGACGTCGCTGGGTCAGTATGTGGCGGGCGTGGCGGACAGCGTGGCGGGGCTGGCGCTGTCGCCACGCCGCGCGCCGCCCTCCCGTCATCGCTCCGCCGAGGAGTCGCAGGCGCACCCGCCGCCACCATCTACAGCTACCATGAGAGGTAATCGAGTCATCTGTCATAATTAGCTTTTGACATACTGATTATTAAAATTAACAATTAATTTCCTGTAATTGGAATAGTTAATACAAACACTAAAGCTCGGCGTTTGAAGCCACTCCACATATGAAGTACTTATAATAAGTCTCAGTATCTTTTCAAAATGTATGTAGGTATACTTAAACTTTTTATTTGTTATTCTTGAACAAAAACTCATTAAAATGTTAGGTAATATAGACACGAGTTTCGGTAGTATACTTATTACGAAGGGTTCGTAATTTTCATGTCGAACGCACATACTTTGCATTTTTCATTGATCAACTAAATAAAGGATAATTTAAAAATGTTGACTGAACGTAAGTCTCTGTACTGGATAATGTAATAAGCTCCGTGTTTGTTTATTCCTGGCAAACTTTGAAAACGGAAGCAGTTTTAGAAGCTGAGGAATTCTTAAAGACTTCAAAAGTTAAAGTGTGCCAGATTTGAAAGTGTGTCGTCATAAAATTTTCTTCTTGCAAGATTGTAACTTTGAAAGAAAATTTTGAACTTGGTAAAAGTGTTTGTCCTTAAGTACCTACTAGAGATTTCTGTCAAACGCAAAATTGTTTGGACAATTAACGAGACGATTTCGTACGAATTAATAGGAATAACATTTATATGGGTGAAGTGAAAGAAGGTGTCAGGTCTTTTACTGACTTATTTAACCCTTAGCGTTTCAAGGCAACTTTAACTTTAATTGAACAATTCCACAGCACCAGATAATTATTATATAAAATATGTATGATATACAGTACCTATCTAAAAAGGAAATAAATTCAATTCTATTCTATTCATAGGCTTAAGCTAAGTTGTACTTATCAGTCGGTGGTTTTAAAACCATTTTATTATTGGTAGGGTTTCCTCGCGTGGTACCAACGGAAGGAGCGTCAGCACTGAGTGCTCGGCGCCGCACGCTGGACTGCCTGGCGCCCGCGCCACCACCTCGCCGTGGAGGGTCACTGCGCGTGCCTCGCAACCAGCAGCCGCCGGAGAAACCCACCATGGCATTCTGCAAACGACGCCTCTCTTGGCCTGAAGTTGACAACTCTGTCAATTCCGGGTAAGTGAAACCTCTGCATTTCATTAAATAGAACCAACACTTCCAAGTGATCCTCAATAGCCCATTTTCGGACCTAAATCGAATTTTGAAGGTAAAATTTCCAAGTTGCCAATGATTAGCTAAATCTTTGAGATTTGGTTCTTGCCGCCGCTCAACAAAGGCTATCAAGACAAATAATGATATTGGGGAAATCACAGGCTCTCGAAGGATATTAACGTGTTCCCAAGGCGAGGGGAATTGCAAATTAGCGGTAACTCCTCACGGCCCTGAGACGAAACATGTCACGAATAGAGATTAGATGTCCCCTAAACCAAATACTTGAGAACGTATTTTAGGTAAACACCAGCTGTCGGAGATGTTTTTTATTACGTTTGTCCAAGAGACGCAATTTTATGTAAAGCTTGAATGATCGTGAACAATAAATTGAAATTACGTGCAATGAACCTTTTATAAAAGGCTTTCTTTTGTGCGTCCTTCAAAGGCTTAGGGCTTAGAGCATCACGACACTCGCAATACATATTAATTCTAAGAAATTCATTGTGTTAAATAAGATGTGAGAGATGTGATGTCGTTAGATGAATTGACTCACAGCAGGAGCCCCATTTGGAAGTAAAGAAAACATGATTAAACCAGCAGGTGTCTTATTCATGCTTTCATTTGATATGAAATTTATATGGTATTTTTGAAGGTTTTATTCTGGATGAGTGAGAGAGTGACTAGCCACTCAATATTATTTTTAACGAAACCAGTAGATTGGCATTTACTTTAATGGTTTATCTAAAATTTCAATACTTAGCAGCGTATCTCTAGTAAAATCCATTAGGCACTCCGACTAGTCCATATGGTTCACAGGAAATTTTATTCATTAGCTCGTTGATAAGGTTTATTAGTGCGGAGCGGCAACTGCCAGCGCTCGTCAGATGAGTTTATGTGGCGTTATAAAGCCAGCCTTATTTCGAGTTACAAAGTTTTTGTGCGAAGTCGTCCCCTCGCATTAGCTCGGTAGTGTCTGACATAAGTTGACACGAGAGGTTTTCAATTAGATAAAAGCTGGCAACAGTGGTGCGATGATTGCGAAGTAAAAGGCGCGGGATGAGGGGTAGTGCGTACTTGCGTAGGTGACGTGGGATGGGGAGGGGACACGTGCAAGGACGTGCAACAGGTCGCCCGCTGACCTACTTACAATAACATTATTAATCACTGAATATGTTTATTGATTTGCGACATGATTTATGTACTGTATCTCGTAAGCTTTATTGAATAGAACATATTATGAGCTTCAGAAAAGTGACTTGACATGAAAGGGAGTTGTCCAAAAGCCTATCTCGTTTTTTTTTCAACACTTTCATGAAGTTAGCATTTTGGCTTGACCTGGCAGATGTCCCTGGGCTTGAGAACAGTTGTCGTGGCCGAAATCCAGCCTACAAAGCGCCATTATATTACAAGGTACGGCATAGGTAGGTAAAATAATTTCCAAAACACAAAGGGATCGACGGTTTCTGTTTCGTGATTGGCTTCGACGGCTCACAAGACATTTACGACATTAACAAGGTATTTCACTTAGCTCCAAACACAGTTAATGGAAACCAGAAATTCATGGAGCGAGAGTTAAAATTTAATTTTCTTGTATTTCATGCAACTGGCATTGTTTATATATTCCTGGATGGTAGAATTATTATATTGAATTCGCAAACAGAAATGTGATATTCCTGGTACGGATATCAATGCATACGTTTTTCTCGTTAAATAGACATATGAAAAGGAACAGAGAAATTCCGCGGTTGGTTTACACTTCGCTGTGCGTGGTGAATGAAGCTGACAGATATAAAAAGGAGAGAGAAAAGAGTGAATCGATATACAGGTAGCTTTATTTATAAATAAACTGTGTAACGTGGGTTTAGTTAGAACCTATTAGTACCTATACAATTATAAACAATGTACGTTCTATTTCTGTAAATAAGTAGAAATTAGGTATATATTCGTATCTACATCGTATTTCATTAAGTCTATTATAGCTTATTTCGAGGCGATTGTCTTTAATTATAACCACCGATTACAGAATAGTTAGATACTTACTACATACATAACTGTCCCAAATTGAAATCTCCAGCTGGCTGAATTTGGATCTGACTTCAGACAATGTGCTCAACTGCGAACCTTAGAATCTGTTATGAATAAAACATTAACATTGCTATAAATCATAAACGTGTAATATATTACAATACTCGTGAGGAAAACTGCTACGAAGGTCTTATGGCTGACCGGAGCCCCGTGAGGATTGGTGGCCGTCCCTCACCGGGGCTTGCCCCACATACGCCGAGATAACGTCACGTCATGCCAACTTTGTGAACGTACCACAGATTAAATACGTGCCATCACATCCAAATGTATTCACAATTCACAATAACATAAAGATCTTGTTGACAAGTCAATGGCCAGCAAACCTTTCTCAAAGTCATATGTTCATAGTTCACGTACAGTTACCAAATAATAATGCCTGTTCTAATGAACTTTCTGCTGAAGGTTGACTCGGCGAGACGGTGTAGAGTTACCTACATACGTATTATGATTATGAGCTGCCTTTCTGGGCTTAACCGAAAGATTAGTCTGAACGTTAATCCAGATAGGGCGGTATTCAATTGCAAATGGAATTCATACCGGTAAATACCAAAATAATTTATATTCTCAGAGCTTCGTCATTTAAATTTCCATTAACCGCATTCGAGTTCTAGGAATTTTAATGCCATGCATAGGTAAATAGGTATTGAAGCCTACTAGTGACTGGACAAAGCTCTTTACAGTTGAATTTCCCGGGAGAGCTTATGAACGGATATAAATGAATGGATTTTTAGTTTATTTTTATTTTAGCACTTACGTATTTATATTTTCAATCAAGCCACCAGAAACATTAAATTATCATGTCATTATGTAACTATATTCTCTAAAAAATATAGATAAACATTGAAAATAATATTTTCAACAATTTGCTATGTCACTTTTGTAAAATGACAACAAGAATCAAGATGATGAAAATTCTTAGCTAAAACTGCTTAGCTTAAAATTGTTTAACTAAAATAGCGCTCCTGAGCCCCAGTAAGGCTGTACACCGTGAGTCCTTGTCTATCAATTTCATTATCAGCTCGTTAACGTCCTGCCCCCGGCACAATGAATGGAGGCCCATTTGTTGTAATCGTGGTCACGCAACCTTTAAAAACCTTGTCTATGGTACGCTGTGCCAGTCAAATTACACAAAAATCGTTCCTTTTATACTGAAGACTTTATTAGGATTTTTCGGCACTTTTTCTTTGGCATATTTGATTAGATTACTTAAGTGGATCGAGAATTAGCCCTCGTAAGATTCAGCTCTCTTATTGTTAATTAAGAAGTTTAAAATAAAATGTTCGTAGCTGTGATGAAGTAGGTACTTAAATAAGATAATGAAAGTTTCTTAGTAAGCTATTGATATTTTTGATTACATTTGTGCCTTTGATGTAATTTTTCGACACTTTGATGACGCTTTATTTAATGTCTAATTAAATATTGTGTATATAATATTTAAAAAAATGGTTATTGAATTAGAAAGAAATGCTAGCAGGTAATTATTTAGATTTGTAGAAGCTACGTTTGTATGCATTAATGTCGTCTCAGAATCAAGCCAAAAACTTATCATAATCTTACAGGAGATAGTATTTTATGTTTATGTATATCTCAAAGTAGAATTTAGATTTTTTTTCAACACAAAGGTACAAACCCTTTTTAAAAGTGTTTTTATTTAAAATATGTACTTGTTTCCATTAACTTGTCATCGAGGCATCGCAGAGATAAAATTATTATAGTCTAGCTAGAGAATTAGAGACTCATTTTATTTCAATTCAAATAAAAATAAATTGTTCAATTTCAATGAAATGGTTTTCTAAATAAAATAGAGAATATAATGTTTCATTTATATTAAAATTGCGAACGGATTGATTCGAGTCATAAATATACATTAAGAAAAATAAAATAAGTCTTGCAAAAAGTTAGCAATAAACAGTTGCTGAGAAAAGAAATTTAGTTCTCTGTAGAAAAACCTTTGTTTCTCGACGAATGTTTACAGCCTTCGTCGATAAAGTTATGTTACACATATAAAAAAGGAACGCTACATCCATAGTTTTGTTCGGCCTTGTATAAAGTTCGGGTATGTCGGGCCGTAGTCCCAAGCTCTTGTATCGCGGGTAATGTGTAAAAGAAACAGCAAACTGACCGTCACGCACATGTCACGCGTTTCCGATACGCGTGGGACTGGCTTTATGTTACCTTTATGTCTATTGTGCCTACCCTCCCCTGAACCCGGCGCGCCTCTAACTATTAAATAAAAACCTCGGCGTTACAAGCTTACTGTAATACGAAAGGGTTCCGAATCAATTCTGATTTAATAGTATAGATTGGACCCTCGTGATATTTAATGCTTTTTGTATTTTATTATATTCGGAAATCTAGGTTATTTATGTCCGTTTATAATAGAATTTCATAGGCCTTTGACAGGGATGGATATAAAATCATTATTAATGTCATTACAGGAAATCAACTTACATTTATATGCCAATTGCGATATACCTTTACACTTCAGCAGTGTACTTGTGGGCAGATTATTACCACACCTTATTTGTATATTAAACAAAGGCAAATAAATAACACAAGTATCGGTTTTCAGCGTAGGGCTGGCGTCCTAATAGGGTTCAGTGCGAGTGTCAGCAAAGTCCCGCGCCCTTGTATTGATTGCCAACATCAATCAGTAGCAACTTGTTGTTTCCACTTCGACCGTAATTCACAACACCTTTGTCGACTGAAGGTCAAATACTTGGTAAAACCTGGTACAAACTACACTTATTATGTATAGATTATTATCTGATAGCATTTTTCTCAAGTATGATTTTGTTAGGGCTGCCAATCTTATCGGATAATAACTGAGTATCAGTGTTTCACGTAAAGCTTCTGTAAGCCTACTGCTTCAACGCACTGTCGAAGTCAAAGTTTAAACAAAAGTAAAGAGAAGAACGGGCAAGACACACAATGGACACTGTTATAAAAGAAATACCTACTTAGGTATTATGTTTTTTATAAACGGCTTTATAAAATACTATGGTTTTTTTTTTAATCTTCCTTTTGTCTTTAAACAATCTGTTAAAGTTGATGTTTTTCTGATACCAAATAGATCAGCTAAACCTTGATCAGTAGATAGATATAGGTACTTAGTTCTACGGCTGTTGCTTAGCCAGAGGCGTCTCATTTATAATATTTAAGACAACACCCAATGCTAATTACGAAGAAAGCCGCTATTGTGTAATTTCCTATTATTCTAAATGTTCGGTTAACAACGATCTTAGTTAACGCCTATTGTTGTGTCACAAACAATAGTCAAGGCTATCGTTAAACCTCGTCTCGTATTATGTAGGTACGTTATAATACGGACACCTATAGTTTCAGTAATCTCGATTAAATTAATATTATTTGATGCCGTTTTGGTCATGTTCACCACGTTTACTAATATCTAAGTCAATTGTTCAACATTGCCAAAGATTCTACTATTTGATTGCAGTATCATCTGTTACTTAAATAAATCATAGTACAGTTTATGCATAGCAGTAAACCGTAATATTTATTGAAGTAAATAAATAATACGAAATGGTATACGTGATAAATGCTCCATTGGACCGATTTAGGGATTATGGACGAATCACGAATGTTGGTGCCTATCGATAAATTCAGGGCTAAGTACAGAAAATACAGAGGTCATTAGTTAAGTACATATTTATTAATTTGACTTCGACGCACCTACGCAAATAAGAAACCTATATAAGTAAATAATATTTTTGAATGTAGCATAACGCTAAGGAAAGTTTACCTCTACATTTGCAAAGTTCATTTAGAACATTTCTAAAGTTCGTGTGATCTTGAGACAGTCTACGACTTCTTCAACATTATTTAAAATGAGTTTTATTTAAAGGATTTAACGAACACTAATGGATATTTTTATATCACTTAAGATTGACTAAGCTTTTAACAACCGAAATAAGTAATAATTAGACTTTAGAACAAAATAAAGGTCTACATTTTCAAATTATTTCAATGTAATGTTTAAGAATTTCGTCTGAATGAAATTACAGCTACCTAAGTCCCTTCAGTTATTAATGAAGCTCACTATAATACCTAGAAGCTTCGAAAAACATTTCAATAGATTCAGAAGATAAAAGCTAGGACTATGTGGTCCTACATAAACATTGTTTAATAAAATAGTATTATGTCAATATAAAATTATTATTTAATATATAACATAAATATGTTAAAATAATTATAATTATTTCAAGTATTTATAGACTAATTGTATCATCGTTGTGTAGTGACGTAGTGACAACTAATGTGTTGTTCTCTGTCCAGGGTCCAAGACACAGACGGCTCATACTTCGAGAACTTTACTGCGCTGTCATGGCGTCATGAGAACAGGCGCCTGGCAGCGCTGAGGCTGGTGGAAGCGCGCTCCGAGAGGGCACCGCCTGCCCCGCACGACCTCGGCCTCCCCAGCGTGTCTGCACAGCTGTCGCACAAGGAACACGAACATCTGTATACAGAGGTAAGTGTTGTCAACAAACAAAACTGTAAGATACAGTAGAAGGTTTGAGCAGAAAATGTGCATTAGCTAATAAATGCGAGAGAATTACAACTTTGAGATCTTCACTGGGCTTCATTTTAAATTTAAAAAAAAAATCGCATTGCTATCGTATATGACAGCTACCCTATTTATGCATATAAAAGTACATAATCGATGCAGCTTTATGAATAAGCCGATATGAGAACAAAGGAGTCCACAGCTTCGATTCATATTATAGGTCATTAAACTAATAGGTGCACCGTTCATACCTCAACGTATTCTTCAAAAGTCTTTCATAAGTTTGAATCATAAGTTTTATTATAAATCTGAGCTGAAAGCAAAGGTGACCTGAGTAAGTGCGAGAACCCAGGGGTCGATGTATCGCTTATGTACTACATTCTGCAAAAATATTACAACGCCTCAGGGGTAAAATTAGGAGCTTACCTTTGTCTCAGGTATTAGGGGCTGACACTGACGGCGCTTTGTTAATGTGAATTTATACGCCAAAGTTCAATTTGTGTGTTAAAGAAATAAATATTTTGGGAATACGGCAGGGATAACCAACTTTATTAAGTTTTGCTTGAAGCCAAATAACAGTGATTTATTGATTCATACCTGAAATGTTAAAGGTACAAAGCAAACATTGGTATTATTTCAGGAGGTTAGTAAAATACAGATAATGAAATTAAAATTGAATCATGAATATTTGATGAACAGATTTAATCGAAGTAAAAAGCTATTCCATAAACTAATTAATAAAGCGGCAGCCCGGTTTGTAATCCATATGTCATGGTTAATATGCGTGAATGGGATAATTGGCGTATTAGGCAACTAATTTGCATATATACCAGTATGCGATCGCAATTTGATGTTTAATTTATGAGCTTTGGGGCGGTGGTAGAACTTAACATTTCTTTTGTAGAAACTCATGTTTATTCGTTCTACATGAAATTTTATGTTACATGATAATGCCACGTTATTTTTTTAAGTTATCATCTGCTAAGAAACCCATGTTGGTCCGCAATATTGTTGGAAAATGTTATTAACGCTGTGAGGAATTTGGAATGTGTCTTTCATGGGCAGTAAGGCGAGCTTGTCCAAAAGATTGACGATAACGATGCCACTAAAAAGGTTCCATGAATCAACCGACCCTTTCCTCCGGACGTCTCAACTAAGGATGAAAGGGCACCATGAATTTGATTACCGATTAATTAATATAGAAGGGCTAACTTGATGCGGGTTTAAAAAGCAATATCGTATAGCTTTATTAATTTCAAACTAAAAATATAGGGTAAGGTTAAGATTCCCTATATTGTAAAAGTTAAAGCTGTCAGTTAAAGCTTTAAGTCGGACATACATGATACAATACTTGGCAAATTACGTTTGTCTGTCTGTATGCTTTTCATTCAGTTAGGTATTACTGACATTATGTAATTGAAAGTATTTAATATGCATTAAATATAATGTGTACATATTATTTTTTTAAACTATCTAGACAGATAACAAATGTTATCTACAACGTTTGTTTTTAATTTTAACTAGGTACCGTAAAGGCGGGTTACTTTGACCCTAGGGCATAACTTTGGCCCAAATCGAGAAAATGTTAGAACTGTCCGCCGTGTCGCGACCATACAACCGAACGTCGTAGATTCTTCGGTAACTAATAGGTGGCGATATAGACGTGTACTTGTGGAACTTTTTTACCGACTCAACTGCACGTCGCTACATGTTCGCGCCATTTGAAATTTTGACACTAACACCGGCGTATTTTTCTGCTGCAAACTTTGATGTGTATTGCTGAATTTTGGTAAGTTTTGCAATTGGATTGTTATTTATTTTCTTAGGCATGTATATAGGAGTATGGCAATTGTTTTTTAAAGACGATTTACTTGTGTGTTGGGACTTAAATTACAGATCTAGAAAATCGGTATACATTGAACGCCTTTTCGGGTAACTTTGGCCCGCAGGTCCAAAGTATAGCTTCTCGTGGAGCTTCACGTCCTCAACTTGATAACCTGGAACTCACGCAAATACCCAGGGCAAGTGTTATCAGTATTCGAGGAAGGAGCCTTTATAACATGCATGAAAAGAGGTAAGACGTACTGGCGGTGGCCCGCGATTAAAGATGAACAGCTTTATAGTTGGAACCATATAGTACGTAAGATTGAACCTCCTAAATTTGAAAAAAAAAGGGTTCTTCCTCTGTTCCTGAAATGAACGAGTGACAAGAAAAGGTTTTTCAGTAATGTTTGTAATATTAGATTAGATGCTACTTGTAAACGTTGATTCTCATACCTACATTGACTGAAATTGTAATTTTATAAGAATGAAAAATAAAATATGTCTCCGAAGGTTACCTAATTAATCTAAGATCGTTACGTTAAAACCGTTTAAGATAATATTATTTTATGTTTTGAAAGTTTCTTAAATTTTTAGAGATATTCTGTAGTGTAAATGTTTTTGAAATATATAAAGGTGATTTAACCTCGTGTTTTAATTTTTTGAATTTTTTTTCTTACATTAAACCCCTCCTGGATATTCAATCTAACCGCCCTTGATGGTTTCTTTGGCCCCTGATAGCTGCAAGTGCGATTTTTCACCAATAAAGTTTATGGGATTAAAGTAACCCTTTCCTAAGAATAACTTTGGCCCAAAACTTTTAATAAAAAAAAAACAAGTTACGCTTATCATATTCCTAAAATATACTTCGCATCTTGTTGTTTATATCCTTGAGCTTCTTTATAACTTTTAAGAACACTAAAAAGACAATACCGATACAAACTACAGATAAAATTCATAAATTATTCGAAAAAATTAGCTAAAGTAACCCGCCTCTACGGTACTTATTTATTTCATAAAATATAAAGTAATCATGCAACATGCCAGACGATGAAATCTGCAAATTAACTTTTCACAGATGTTTTTTTTTAATATGGTTAATTTTGGTGTTCTAAGCCACAATATTTATTTTCTTGCTGCGGAATGGCGCAATGTTCGAGTAGGGTTCTAAATTTTCACTTACCCGTAATGTGAGAACAAAAGAAGATAGAATGTACCATAATTGAATACTTTGTCTCTTGCGTATCTATGTTGGAGCATGTAAAGCAGTCTTCCCGCGGAGCACACATTCCGTCACGTCAGCTTTTCTTTACGGAGTCAGTCTTGAAAAGGTGATACTTAATATAGTGGAACGTGAGCACGTTTTTCACGAATATCCGTTTTCTGCTTTCATACATTTCTTTACCTAACATAATAAAGTGCCAGCTGATATGGATAACATCTAAAATAGTTTTCGCGTAGGTATTTGCTTACCGTTGGGATATACGGCATAAATAAATACTTATTCTGAGAATTCGAAGATCTACAAAGCTTGGGGGTAAATCCACAAGTACCATTTTTTTCTTAAATTGCGTAAACATCTAACATTAAGGAGGATTTGCCTATTAATAGCCATGCTCATTAGTAGAAAAAGGTAAAGGTAACTAACAGTTATTCCATTAACAAGTCCGTCAATCCTAGGTGCTGTACTGCATCGAAAATGCAGTGGGTGCGCCGGCCCCTGATGGTCAATTCGCAGCTTACAAGGAAGAGGTGGTGGAACACGCCCGCCGAGCATTCAGGGTGTCTCCCGAGGTGCACGCGCGCGCCATGCGCTCTGCTGGTAGC
The DNA here is from genome assembly GCF_030705265.1 of Helicoverpa armigera. Taxonomy (NCBI): domain Eukaryota; kingdom Metazoa; phylum Arthropoda; class Insecta; order Lepidoptera; family Noctuidae; genus Helicoverpa; species Helicoverpa armigera. The sequence continues at coordinate 6,491,785 of NC_087130.1, read as the reverse complement.
GAGCGACCGCCTACTGTCGTGCTCGGCTGCTCAGTACTCGAAGCTGATGGATTGGAAGCTAAAGACGCTAATGGTAAGTCCTTAAAAGTGAATGTTTGTGGTAGGGAGTTTTAACAGCGCCCTGTACATAGTCCTTATCGTGTTAAAAGACTGAGGACATTTTTAAATCGGGTTCTCAATAAAAAGGAAGTTCCCAATTCGGATGCTTGTTTTTTAAGCTCTGGTAGTCTCGAACTTTTTGAGAGCAATAGCCGAATTTGGATGAAGTAAACAAGATGGCTTGAAACATCAAAATACTTATTTCATAGTTAAATAACATACTTACATCCATATAGATTCTTACAAACTTTCGCTTTATCATTAAGTAGGACTAGAAGTTGTGTTGTTCCAAACAACCTTAGCTACATTTCGGTTATGATCTAATTAGATCAAATAATAATTAATAGCTCGGTATTCAAAAAGTTTCCCATCGTGCTGGCACGTGGTAAGTAAACCTGCCCTTAATAGACTTAGCTTGTTGCTCACACGTCCTCCCTTTATGTGCCTTTAAATCATATTCATAAATTATGAGTGTCGCCGTGAATACATTTCTGGGCTTTTCGTCGCTTGACTTAGGTACCTGAGGTGACATTTGGAACATTCATCCTAATACGACGTCTCTAATGTATCATGACATTGTTGTTTTTACACTTTATTTTCTTTTTGTAAGTATATTTACTTGTACATAGAAGTCTAACGTCGATAGGTATCTGTGTGATGAATCGCTTCAGAAGACATGCCCTATTTCTTGTTTCGAAATATGTTGATTTCAACTTTTGTCAGTATGAAAAAGATAAAAGTACCTTTACTTTTTTACTAAATCTGATTTGATACTAGCTTTCGCCACCTACTACTTTCTGCATCTGGATAAAAAAATAGCCTTTATCTTATTCTGATGTACAAGTCATATTCCTCCTAACTTTTATCAAAATCTGTTCGGCCGTTTGCGTGTGAAGAAGTAACAAACATACACATACACACGCATACATTCACACACCAACTTTAGCCTTTTTGTAAAAAAAATAACGAAGTCTATTAGACGTAGAGTAAGTCCACTTTACTGTATCTACAATGCGCGCACTGAACACGACAAACATTTCTAGTTTCCAGCACATCCTTTTAGTTAGTCTAAGCATATACATACAGTTATATATAGGTACTTAAGTGTCAAGCTTATGCGGGCTACATTACAGTTACTTCTATCACAATAGCATTCATTTCTAACGTCCTAAATTGTTAACATCCTTCAAAATTACCAAGTTACTACAATACACAATTTTTAAAAAGACACGACGAACTTAGGGCGCCTATTGTGACAAAAATGCCTTCGCTAAGTAATCAATTATGTTGTGGCTGTTAAATGCGGAAATTGCTTAAAATGTCTACGTTAACGTCAACGTCAACGTCAAAAAAAAATGTGTAACAAGCAACGTCTGAGGCGCATAGTGTGAAGCTGTGGTGTTGACAGCTACGCTTGTTATATTGAATTACGCGAAAACGATGGACGCCGAGATACCGCGCGATCCTGCCTTAGCGAGTGAACACTGGTCGTAATAACGACAAATGACAACATAATTTTGCATTAAGCAAACTCCATTTTAACAGCGAAATAATGTTTTCGTAAAACAACCACATTTGCTGTAAAATAAATGCTGCTTCCACTGAAAGTTAAAATCAAATTTCTATTCAAGCAAAACTTTGTTTCGACAGCTACTAAAGTTGAAAGGTATTCAATTACGTTTCTGTGAGTTTCACAAACCATATACATATCGAATGTTGCGGTACAAACAAAGCGTAAAGTATATTTCTGTTAGTTGAATTTTCACTTTGATATTAGACGATACCCACTTGCTGTTTTAATAGGTACTGGTTTATACTTCTATCTATGTAAACTAAGAACAAGCTACTCTATCTTTTATCTGGCATTGATTAATCGAGGTCAGGACGGACAGACCCATCCACTCACCTGGATACAGATTTCAGGAGAAAAATAAGTCTATTTTAGGTTAACCGTATAAAGAATAATAACATAATAATGTTTATTTTTATGAACATTAATTATGTTGGCTTAATTACAGGCCTCAGGTATTTCTGAGTTTTTTTGCGTGGTACATAACTCACCAAAATACCTTGTGTGGGATGGCTCACGGTTATTTGAGCCGCTTAAGGTTAAGGATACCTTCAGATCTGTTTGAAATATACTAACGAAGGGATACCAGTTTTTGTGCCACGAAGGATTGCTTTTGATAGGATTTTTTTCTTTAGGGTTCAGTGACCCATACTGCATGTTGGGTATCCAGCCAGCATCTCTGCCGGCTTCTCCTCGCGCCTCCGAGGACGAAGGACGCAAGCATGGCTTCAGGCTGAGCTTCAAGCGTCGGGATGGCCGCCAGCAGCGCGACAGCCTTGGTAGACTGCCAGCGCGATACATACGAGCCACTAGCGTCCGACCTCACACGCTCTCGCCAAAGTGGAATGAGACGTTCAAATTGTAAGTGCTCATTGCATCCGCGTTATTGATAAAGTAAAATAAATCCCGAAGCAAAGGCCCATTATGATTATAACCTAGACAAGTACCACATTATTAATTTAAGCCGAACCCAATTTGGACTAAGCAACGACACCTCTTACTAACGTGGTAAATACCGGTGGTGGTAACCTTAAACGTCAATTTTATGCAATATCGAAATATAGCGCAAGTTAATGGACCGTCTAGGAAGCGCCTAACAGTACCCCTATGACAATGACGACAAAACAGACCCAATCAAAGAGCATTTACTAATCTCAGGCCCAGCAATTCTTTTTATACAACATTGCTGGAGCGGTCTAATGTTCCAAATTCAAAAACGCGCCTGCAATGAATTTGGTTTTCATTGTCCGTAAATTCGATACCTCGATGTTCTTTTTTTAAGCAATGACAACATTTCAATGCTTGTTTGAGAAAAAGCAAAATAAGTACATTGAGAAGAACATATCAAATTACAAGAGTCATTAGAATCTCTTTGAATGTTTTGGTGATATACGAACTCGTTTTGTGACTGGCTGGAAATAATTTTTCGCGTATTTTTTTATTGGCGGTTCTTTAACGATTTTCATTTGTTTCTCCTTTCGTAATAAAAACACGTTCGTAGTTTTTTAACATTATTTTACATTTAAATCACAAATGACAATTGGAATTTGTTTAATAAATATTCAGTTTTGTTTATATCCTGTGATAGGATAGGACATGTTAGTAATTAGTGAATCGGTATTGATACTTTTTTGTATTGCAGCGATATCGATGACATCTCTTCGGATGTCCTGCACCTGGATATCTGGGACCACGACGACGAGAGTTCGGTGCTGGATGCAGTGTCGCGACTCAACGAGGTCCGAGGAGTTCGTGGCCTCGGACGCTTCTTCAAACAAGTCTGTCAGAGCGCTCGTCAAGGCAGCCAGGATGACTTTTTAGGTAAGATTCACATAAATATTACGTGCTTGTGTATGTCTTTTTACCTCGCTGTCGTTATTTCAAAAATAGAAAAAGAGTTGCTTGATTGAAGTAAATGTTGTAATTTTTTTATTAAGGAGTCTTAATTTTAATTCTAAAGCAGGTAAGTCAAACAAATGAATATAATGTGGTACATAACACATACCCAGTTTTCCAAAGTTAGAAAACTTCGTTGGTGTAAAGTTGTCAGACTTTCAAGCCGAAGAGTACCTAATCAAGTAAAACTGTGGCTAAATAATTATGATTGCTCTGACTACTTAATATATGCCAGGAGCTAACTATTCGTTAATATTAGTTTGCCTAAAGTTCATCCACGTGAATTAACTTAGTTACTAACTGACATTTAATTTTAAATCGATTTGACGGCAATTTGCATCGCTCTGCTGAAGTCTTACTTATCTACAGTCGAATTATATCTACTTAAAGCCAAAAGCTAGTGTAATTATTAATGCACAACGTTTTTTTTTATTTGCCTGTTTCATTCTTTAATAATTATATAGATATTTTACTTAATAATATTACTTTTCTATGAACAAAGCGTATACGTACTTAGTAAGTAGATTGTTTTCACTAGTTATGTGTAACGTCTTGTTAGCGTAACTTTTGTATACGTTTGGATTTACTTACTACTTATTTAAAATGTCATCGCAAGTGGCACACATTCGAGTACGATTTCGATTTTCACGAGATGAAAATATTTGCAAGTCCTACGGGTAAACCTGGTTATATGCGAGCTATTTGTTTTAAAAATACGTTCTTCATTCGTGTTTTGAAATCTGACACCATAAAAATGTTTCACATGTTCTGGTTTGAATTTGTTCAGAAAATCAGAACGCGAGTTGGGTACTGGGTAGATCCTTAGGTAGTCATATATACAGAAGCTTCAAGCTAACGATAATTCTAACTGTTTTATATAATGATCTCCCTTGGTGTCCAAGGAACCTAGAAAGTACATCCAACTTAAAAAAGTTACATTTTGTACTTGGCTGACCAGGAATTGAATCTGCACAATCGTTCTTGAGAGGCTAGTTTTTAAAAACACAGTTACGTATCCTTTGACTGAATAATACTGATATTACCTACTACCTATACAGCCGTGGTTAACCGCGGATTCAACAAACGTAATTATGTGTATATCTTGCTTCGGTTCCGGGATCCGCACATAATCCTTGCCATCACGTAACATGCTAGCTTCAACGTATCAGCTTTAGTCTGCAGTAACAAGTTTTGAGTAGACATTTTATGTCGTGCATAGACTCATAATGTATGAAAGTATGTCAGCCTTCAGATAAAATGCAGCGAACATTTTATACGCTGTGTTCAGACCTCAGCCTTTTCCCAATGAAGCGAAGATGCCATAAAAACAAAAGCCAAACAAATAAGTTCTTTATTTGTTTTGTTGTGTTGTGTACTTACTAGGAACGACTTGCAAAGAGTTCTCAGAAACAGGGAGGAGTCTGTTACGCGAACTCATCTTACTTAAGTTTTCTTAGTACCCTTCTGTAAACCCTGGGACCTGATCTGGGTATATTTTTAAAACAACTCGAATTGGTTGAATATATGCACTGACAGGAATTTTAGTCAGTGAACTAAAACGTAGAATGAAGTCTATTCTTATTGAAAGGTTCACTGCCATTTGTATACTTTAATAATTCTATTGGAAATTATGTTCAAAACCAAATATTGATACCGATAAGTAAAGGACATCGAAATTGAAAAAAGAAAAACAGTTTCATCCGGCTTTAATTTTCCAATACTCTACATTGTAAACCTTTGCCATAAACTTTTAAACTCATATAGATGCTCTCAAGACTTTTTTAAATACAATAACTACTTGTAATATAAAAATAATATACAAACCTACATAAAACCGTTGGAAATAACAGAGATGGATCATCCCAGATAGATTAATTATAACTGACAGAAAAGCTAATGAACATGTGTGATGAGACAGCTGGGCCAACATAATTAAATACGTTATTTTTATATCTATCCATCATTCCATACAACTACTGGATTCGCAAGGATAAATAAATGTTACAACTTTAGCATACTTGGGTAGGTACTTTCCTTCTTTGATTATTATTGGATTTTCCATGAAATGAAAGCGTTTTTAGCAATTAGGATATTTTAATCAGCATTGTGCATCATTATTATTTTCAAATCATAAAAATCATTCATCAAAACTATATATGGTTATTGGTTGGGATGATTTGGGCCACAGCTTTTAACACAGACTTTTACATTAATCATACAAATTACAGTATTTATTGAACCATAAAATACAGTTAGTTGACAAATTACACATTTTATGGATAGAAAACACGCAAAACATTGGACAGTACTATTAATACCACGATAAAACAAACAATGGTTGTAGGTACAATCTGAATATTTCGAATGAGAGGTGCAAAAGCGCTTGCATTTCGGGCAACATACGTCAAATCGAACGGGGTGCAGTGGTGTGGGTATAGTACTAGATGAAACCTAGCACTACGTTCCATTATGTCAATGTTTGAACAAGGTTATTCCCACTCACGCACGCATTTCACATAAATCTGTTTATGGTAGAGAGGGTAATCTGATAACATTGCATTGCTCTTGCGGTATCGCCACCCTTCTGACGTCAAGTCTTGGACGCGCGTTCATGAGAATCGATAAATAGCCTCACCATGGCTCTCATCAAAAGGGCTAACTAAATTACATTAATAGGCTTCTAATTAAAACCAACATGTGTAAACATTTTTGAATATTTCTTGAGAGCAATTATGACTAACAACGAACAAATTAGCGTGCAAAAATTAATCACAGTTTTGCCTAAAGTTAGCATGTTTATGAGGTGTTAATCAATGTTCGTTCCTATTTGTTTAGTCAAAAAGGCCACTTTAGATTTTATCTGAGAACATGAATATTGTGCCTAGGTTATAGGTACGTACCTATTTTATTATTCTAGTTGATAATATCCCTTACTGTACCTATATTGTCCAAACCACAATTATATGTAAAGCCTTCCGTATCTCCAACCCAAAACCATTCAGTAGAAAGACGTAGAATATATAGTGTCACCCTCTCTTTTCACATGAGAGCTCCAAATAGTTTTAATATTTAAATAATAATTACAAAAAAAATTAAAGAACTGAATCAATTTTCACATCATAATCGTAACAATAGACTCTCACTGCTATGATAAATAAAATGGTGACAGATAGGCATTTTTAATCCCGGTTTTCAATTGTTGACACATTGAAATCTCTTTTAGGCTTAGAAATGAATTGTGAATTCGTCGAATATGATGAAATTGGGTATGATTTATGACTGTGATGATTCGACGAATGGAATATAGAACATAATTCTGACTGTAAAATGTATATTTCGGACAGGAAATTTCACTACGAGATAAAAACGTGGTCGTTACAATGTCGTATGAAGACACGATTCATTTTATAAGAACATTTATTCATAATATTATTATGATGGAATTTACTTACCTGATGTGCCACCACTTTGCATCTTCAATTTTCTTTGCCAGTTTCCCAAACAATAATAGGATGGAACTCAAAAGTTCTTCAGTACCATTTTGTATTTTTAGATGGACTTGAGTGATAGATAACTCATTTATTAGAGATTTTTTTTCTTTTTACGGGTTTTTTCTTTCTTATGTGCCTCGGGGTTTAACAACTTTGTTTAAATAAACTAATGCGTCCAAGTAATCGGAATCGAATCGATCATTTTGCATTTTCCATAAACATTTTCACCTAGCACGAACGTTCATATAATAGCATTCAAATAATTGAACGGTATTGATTTTACAAAATTAATATCGCTTTTACATTAAGGCATAAAGTGTGTCAGTTAAAATAATATCAGAGAGCGAAACAAAGCTGTATAATATGGATGCATCAATTTAATTTATTTCGTAAACGTAATCGGCTTATGAAACATTGCAGAAATCTGTAAAATTTTCACAACGAAATATACCGGAGAACCTGTCCGTTCTCTAGAATATAAACACAAATATTTTGCCAAATGAAAATGTTTCAAATTCGCAACTTTGAAATGGAAACACAACTTCGTAAACAAATAAGATTGAAAAATATTACGTTTTTGATCGCACTCTTTTTATTAGATGTTTTATTTTTTTATTAACTTGATTCGACTCTAATGTAATGTATCGCTTTTTGCAATATAACTGTGAAATCCTAATCCCGTATATTACCTATAATAATGTATTTACATATTTTGAACACTGAAATAGAGATTGTCTATCATGATTTAATTCGATTTCGTTATGATGATGCTTGTATAACTTCGATTTCTGTATAGCTGTGTGACGGCATTTTTTGTCCACATACAGGCTGCGTGAACATTCCTCTTCGCGAGATTCCTTCAACTGGCGTAGAGGCGTGGTACAAGCTGGAGGCTCGCTCCCAGCGCTCGTCAGTGCAGGGCCGCATTCGCCTGAGACTGTGGCTGTCAGCTAGAGAGGCAGGCCGCCATGATGACGACAACTGGCAGCAGGTAACTATAGAATATCAAGAGGCAAACATATCGACGGTATTTTTGTTTTTTTTACTAAGTTTGGTGTATACGAATTAAATAAGCAGCACTTAGTACATTCCTTGCACCATCGTGGAATAATATATTTCTCCCTTGACAGCAGTAGATACGGACATCGCATCTGCACAATCTGCAACTACTTACTTACTCTGCGCTTCATTTGCACATTGATTTATTCACAGACTAGTCTGCTTGTGTTCAAACAAATAAACATCCACTAAAATAAAAGTTAGCTAAAACTGAATCGCCACAGTCCTTTGTACACAAACACAAACTCATCGTTAGTTTACAAACTGAATAATCAAAGTACCGTTTCGATCGTTTCGAAAAGAAACGTTGATTGGACGTTTGATCACATGAAACAAACAAACCTTATTTAGTAGACCATTATACTCTATGCGTAGATCCAAACAAACGTGAAATCGAAAACCAAAGCACTTTTCCGTCCGAGTGGAATAGTACAATTCAACGACGTGATTTTCTTCTTGCTTCGTTTAGTCTAATTTAAGACTTCACTGCCTCCGATATTAATAACGGTGGCTTCTTAATATCGCTGGGAGATGTTATCTTAACCAGCTTTGATAAATGAACACTAGAGATAATCGTTTTAACGCAGATTAAAGGCTTACATATCAATATTGCTGATCAACGTGGCCACTGCACCGTCCATAAAACCTTTTATTGGCTTTTGCACCGAACCATTAGGTGATATATGAAATTGACGTACATGTGTATAGACGGGCTTTGTGTAGCAGCAAATATAGCGCTATCGTCAGGCCCGAGCCGCGTGTCGACCACGCTCCATCGCCCATGTTGTTATTTTGGCTCATATTGCCTCTTTTATTTGCTTAACAACCCATAACCGATATAGATTTATCAGCTACAATGTCAGGTTATTATTGGCAAAGAATTATATTTAGCCTTGTTTTTGAAGATTGTCACTTATAATAAATTGAAACAAAGCAAATTGTTCACTGGCGTCACTACAATTTTACCTAATAGATATAGTAGGTACCTATTTATTCATAAAGACAGAGTATTAGCCAGTCCTTATCCAACAACTTCGATAAGAATAAAACAATTTAAGAATCTCACCACGCCGATAAAGATTTCTCCAGTATCTCGATAACGTATTCAAAGTATTCATTGACTGAATCTCTCTTTTAGCCCCGCGTAATCAACTGAGCGAGCGACTGAAGCGAAATTGCGATTACACGATAAATCCAATTTATTCCTCATAGGTGCTTTTTTCAGTGTGACAGAGGGACTGGCTTTTGTATGCTTCAAAAATTGAAACATTGCCATTTTATTATTTAGGGTTTAAGCTTTATGTCTGTTATAAAAATCTTTTGTAAATAAAAAGGTTCATCAGATTTGGTTTCCCGCTTTTTACTTTTAAGTCATTTTTACTTGTTTGAACTGCCTGATAGTATGTATTTTAATTATATTTTCTTTTATTCATATTTCATCCTTTCCCTACCCATCTTTCAATATATTGAGTGATTTTCCAACGACAAAGAGCCACATTAGTGTTCTATAACCAAACGGTCTACGGTCTCCCTCATTCGAAACCTAACAAAACAATCAGATCAACTGCTCTTCTGTGGTTGTGCCAGATTTGATTCCTCCGAATACTTTTGCAAAGGTGCGGCAACACGAACGCCTATTTGGCGTGCTACTGGCACATGAAGTGGAGCTCCAACGCGCTGCTGCCGCGGCCACAGCTGCCGCCGCCGCAGCCGCCGCAGCTGCCGGCGAGCCCGAACCCAGCGCCGCCACCCCCACTCCTCCATGGGACGGAGACCTGTGTGGCGCTGCGCAGACTTTGCTCCACCAGCATGCAATACAAGGCGACCTCAGCGCGCTTCAAGCAGCTATTGCCCGATTTGCCGCAGCATGCCGATTAAATGCTGATGCGCCTCTTGATCCCAAGTAAGTCATCATCAGCCTTGTATTTTTGGTGGCTTTAATCGAGTTTAAGAGGCTTTTGCTTGGGGCTAGTGGTATACATGAGTTGACTATATTTCGACTACAGTTAGCGTCTGTAGCCACAGTTAGCTACCGTTAGTAACTGGATGACATGATATCCTTAGGAAAAATGTCTGGTACCCACTCATTGTCTTATGGATTTTTTGACTCAGGAAACAGATTACTTTGACGTTGAATATTACTCATTTAGGAACTGATGTTACTAGGCTGAGCTTAGACTTTTAGATTTCACCCATGCTGCTTGTCTATAAAAATGTTTTACAATGCAATCATAGTAAAACGTTTGGCAAAGGTACATGCACAAACTGCTGATTGAGTTGGAGCGCGCGTGGTGCGCGTGTGAAGCGATATCAGGCAGCGGCAGTGGAGACTCGGGCTCGGGAGCATCGCGCGACGAGGAGCGCTGGCTAGCCGACTGCTTCGGGGAGTACGTAGACCGCGCCCTGCACCAGCTCCGACTACATCGCGACTTGTACCCGGTGCTGCACCAGTACAGCATTAATAAGTTAGTGTCCTAATCTTTATAGCTGAACAATTTCTTCTGTAGGTATAGCTGTTTCTTTAGCTAAACTCAGAAACATCAAAACGATATCTTATGTGATTCTTAAAAATAACTGGGTTTTAACTTTAGTACCTATACAAAACACTACCATTATTATTTAATTCAGGTTCTCCTATTTAACATACACGGAACACCTACAGAGATAGTATATGGCTCAAGTAATCGCATAGATCTGCGTAATCAAAGCAGCAAACTACTGTGTAATACTATCTACGGTTTATATTCAAAACATCTCTCCGTAGAACAAAACTTTATCAAGTCTATATTGGAATTGAATAGGTACTTTCCATTCCTATTTAGTCGCTCAAAGCGAGCTCTTACACGCACGAGATTCGATTTACTTTTGTTCGTGGCATCTGTCTAGATAGAACCTTTTATTCCCACTATGCTTTGTTATTCTACACTATGAACTTTATTAACTATCAACTGAATTTTTGCTCCAAGTACCAAATTAAAGGACTTTGAGCATTAAACCTTTTGTGTGTAGATTTTAGGTACACTGCCGAAAATAGGCTTAGGAATGATATCTTGAAAGAAAATTCATAATCTTATCATAAGCTAAACTTTCTACCCAATAAGAGCTTAGACTTGATCAACTGTCAAGTGTTGCGTGCAAAACAAACCTTAGAAGTAAGTAAACAAAATAAAGTCCATGTTTCTGACAAGTTTACAATGAAATCTACCCGTGTAATCTTTAGGGTGTTGGAATAATAATTGATTGGAACAAGTAAACAACGACGAGTATTCGCGCTCGAGCCGCATGGAAGTCTAAACACGATTAAATGTCGCTTACGATTGATACCGATTATTAATAACACCGCAATATTACCTGTATCCACTGCATATTCAACAAAGCATACATTACTGAAATATTTTTGGTACCAAACTGTACCTCTTAATTATACAGCACGAATGTTATAATTAAACACGAATTAATACATTGGTAGTCATGTGGTTATGTAATTAATGTTGAACTGAAACGCAATACCTATATGATAAACCACATTAGCATGAAACTAATAAGCACAAAGCGGCATTGGTGATCATAAAATATCCAATTATCTATGAATATCGATTACTATAATATATTCCTACAAAACACGAGTCGCCCCAGCAAAGAAGTCACAAATGAACAATTTATTCCGCCCTCTTCACCTTTGTTTGTGATCAGCGTTTCTTGATCCATGACTGAAGAGAAAATAAGTTATCCAAAGTGAAAAAATTATCCAATTAGGTTGAGTGGAGGCACTTCCAAGATTACCTACTTCAAGCACAAACAATATTTCTTCTCTTTATTATATTCCTTTAGAGGCGGAGTCTTAGAAACCAACGTTTTGCAGAAAGAAAACTTAGAATAGCTATTTAATATTGTTGCAAACAAGTGGGTCCCCTTTAGATTTATTTTTAGGGCTACAAGATAAATCATTCTGAATCTGAAAATCATGTCGAAACAACACACAACAGGGAATAAATCTGGTTGGAGTACAGATTTGGATAGTTGTACTCGATCAGTGTCAAAGCTAGGGCCTCTATGGCCTAGTGTTTACAAATAAATGATTCGTGATGCCTAAGTTTCTGTAGCATAATAACATTATTGAAATGTAAGTCGGCAACTTTAAATAGACTAATTATCTCCAGGTTGGAATATCTACTACGATGCTTGAGTCAGCTATCACAAATGAAGGCTTTCTGGCGTTGCTGCCCCTTTAACAAAGAAATAAGGTAAGTTGTAGCTTTTCATGTAGGTATTCCTTAAGAAAAAAAAATACAATGCGTGTAAAAGAAAATTGCTATTGAAGTTGAAATTCAACCATAATTCATATTAAATACGTACAGAAATGAACGTCAGAATATAAATGTAATAATCAAGCAATTATAAGCCAGGGAAAACTTTGGACACGTCAGACAAGCGTAAATTATTCGGAAGAGACAGCGCGGTTTCATAGTTCTGCGAGTATTTTTCGCGAGATTAAAGTCAGCTTTTCGCCCTCGCCAAATGAGTTGGGGGGAAAGGATCTAGCACAGCATTTTCTAAATAATTGCCTTTGCAAATGGGGACTTTAAGTAGCTGTGAAAATGAAACTGTGGTGGAGCGGCAGCCAGATTACACTTTTTAAGAAGGTTTTCTGTATGTGGTGTTCAAGATTGAGATTTGAGGGTCCTGACTTAATTAACTATTTACAGTTCATTTTTATTTGTGTTGTTTTGTTCTCGTTTAAAACAAACCTTTAGGTACATTTAATCCATCAAAATATCCTCTCGCAATATACAGCAGCAATACGCATCTATTGTCCTACTAGAATTCTGTAGGCACGTGTGCCACAAATATTGAATCCAGACCACAAAGGCCGTCACTTGACCAATAACCCGACAATAACTATTGACAATAGGAGTGAGATAGTGAGCGCTCTCCGCAAAGGCACATCCGAGTGGTACGAGGCTCTATGCGGCCAGGATACACATTCTGAACGAGGGGAAGACCTCGTCAACCTCATCACGCTCATACAAATCGACTTGCAGCAGGGACTCACCTACTATCACCCACTGTTTGAAACGTAAGTCTAGTTACAGTCTTGTTAAACGCCCACTCATATTATTTACGTTTAAGTTTTCTGGGGATTTTCCCGAACTTGATAATGGAAAAACTTATAATTAATGAGTGTTAATTGAATCATCTTAATTAAAATAGTGCTTAATTGACTATGATATTGGAAGACCTTATAAAACTTGTGTATTATTAAATTTATTAAGTAATAATTTTGCCTCCTAATAATAATACCCATCTACAGAAGTAACATAAACTCAATTCAGGACTAATCTCTACATTAACTTTGAGTCACGGCTTCAATTCTGCTGTCTTGTACACTCTTTCCTGCCGACTAATATTCTCGAGTCTAATTGCGGCTCAAAGGCTAACAACCGGAACCAAAGCCCCTTGCCTAAGATCCAAGTAATCGCTCCCCATGGAGGACTCTCGAGCCGAATTTGTCAAAATTTTCCTCGTAAATTGACGCAATCAAGATTTAATCGTGATTTACTACCTATTGTGGATTAGAGTAAAGGCGGTTCGTATGTGTTGGAATTTATTTATCGTGTTCGCACCAAAGGCATTTTTGTGTAGTTCGTGTCCCCATTCTCTTTGATGAAGCCAGCGAAAAGAATTGTAAGCGAAGTGCCCAACCATTTGTCATATTTTCGTTGATAGAAAAATCATGTACCTTTTTGTTGCAGGACTAATAATGTACCGTACTTCAGCATAGTTTTTACTCAGATAGACAAAATGGTAAGTGGACTACGAGGAAATCTCATTTCATTTTTACAGGCGGGTCAGCATATTGCATTAATAGTAGCATACTTGCAGAATTTTGAAATTGGAGTTCTTCAACTGTATTAGCCTACAAAAGCTGATTTTATGCATACTTAGCATACTATGATTTATCAGTTAAAACAAATACAATTAACTTGTGTACAAAGATATACATCTGTTTCTTCCCATGACCCATAAGCAACGCAGGTGGTGCATTTCATTCTATGTTCCCACAGACTATATATTTAACTTCATTAACTAGTGCATATTTCAATAACTGTGCGAATCGGATCATTAAAGGCCGCTGCAAAACGCGACCTTTTTTCCATAACTTTGTAGGTAGGCGATTAATGTGGTCTTTAAATTAAGTTTCTATACCTACATACTCGATATGATCGATCAGCCAATAAACCCCTGCATTCTTTATATAATGATACTTATCACTAGTTCAGTCTCGATGTTAGTCGAAAATAATTATGAATAAAGCATTTAAATAAGACAATGATTTTTCAAAACGGAATAAAAGATTACGACTAAATTCTAAGTACAGCTAAACGAGTTCGGAATCCCTTTCGGTTTAAAGAGATTACTTATAAATCCAGTTGGTACCCGGATCAGTTTCTAAAATACCTCATGGTAAATGGGATTAGATTCGGAATAGATATGGGTGTACCTTGTAATGTATGTAACTGTTTTATAGCTCTCAGAGGATGTGAGGCAGTGCGTGGAGCACTGGGTTATTGAAGGGTGGTGTGGCGTCGTTGAAGAACCGATGTATGATGAACAAGGGAATGGTGGTAAGTTTACACACAGTTATATATTTGCTAGACAAACCCTTTATATAGAAGATAGTTATTCTTTTAACAAATAACAAAACTATTACTAGTGGATTTTCAGGGAAAATCGTTTTTTGAATGTGTCTGTTTGGTTGAAGTTATCGTGCGCTATTGTATAAAAAGTTTGGTTATTTTTTTTTTCATTATTTATTCATATTTAACTTATCAGTTAAAAGTGTGTTTAGAGTTAGGGTCCTAAGAAACATTTTGCGTGAAAGATCATAATCCTGAAAACTGAACTTTTTTCCGGCTGAGATTCATACTTAAAAGTTTCAGTCGCTTAAAAAGAAAAAAAATAACTCTTTTTTTTTTTAAACGGTTTTATTAAACGGTTTTATTTAGCTCACCCCGTTTGTTTTATTCATTCTTGGGTCAAATTTAGTAATTCAAATTTCACCCTCTTCCTGTCAACCGATTAATCTGAAATTTTGTATACACCTTTAATTCCGATGACAATACAATATAGTAATATCAATAACATTGAAAATCCAATATGGCCGCCGGCATAAAATGGCGGATAACGTAGATTTTATCAATCCCATCAATATGGGTATCAAATGAAAGGGCTCAACAAGCAGAATACAATATACTATAAAAAATTGAAATCCAAGATGGCGGCCGCTACAAAATGGCGGATAACGTAGGTTTTATCAATCCCATCAATATGGGTATCAAATGAAAGTTCTCAACCAGTAGAATACAATGTACTATATAAAATTAAAATCCAAGATGGCGGCCTCTACAAAATGGCGGATAACAATTTTTTATCAATTCCACCAATATGGGTATCTAATGAAAGGGCTTCACAAGTAGAAAACTGTCAGTAGGTAACTCCAGCGGGGCCCAATAGGGCCAAGGCCTGCCTGGGCTGCGAGATTGTTCGAAAGAGTTACCGCGGCCCTGGTACATAAAAGGCCTACGACGGAACAAAACGGTTTTTAGTCAAGAGTCTGGCACTCCCTCACCGCTGCTGACCCACAGCAGGAGAGGTCATGTGATGATTTTTGGGGTCGTTAAAAAAAAAAGTATCTGGAAGGGCTATGTATTGAGGAATTACATTGTAATAAATTGTTAGGTAAGAGACCGTGTAATAATGATGCACTAAATGAATTAAATAGAATAAGGAATATTCGGTAAGCATTTTCATTAAATACTAAAAACTAGAAAATAAAAAATCGGTAAAAAAACTTTTAAGTTAAACGGTTTTATCTTATGTGCACTGAAAACTAGAAAATAAAAAATAGTTACTTACCTGTCAACCTACGTAAGTGGTCCCGGTCATATTAGACTAAAATAAAAACGTGGGGCCCTCTGAAATCCTACCTATGGCAAAGCATATCTTTATACTTTGGTAGATCATGAGCTCGGCCGCTACGGCTGATTATTATTGATTGTCAAAATCTCCAGTTACGATTATAGTAAGTCGATGCAATCCACACCTATTATACCTCTAGAAGAAAGTACTACAGCAATAGTTAATGGGCCCCACGTTTTATTTTAGTCTAATATGACCGGGACCACTTACGTAGGTTGACAGGTAAGTAACTATTTTTTATTTTCTAGTTTTCAGTGCACATAAGATAAAACCGTTTAACTTAAAAGTTTTTTTACCGATTTTTTTTCTCCTGCTCTCTTAATAAGGGTCTTGCAAAGTGTAAATAATTCTGCTATAGTTATCTACCTACACTTAGGTATTATACCTAAATGTTTTCAACAGGGATTTACTGTTATGCCCATCAGTATAAGACTGTCTAAAAACATGTCTAGACGTATCTATTTTTCGCATCTTACCATGTCTCCAGGGTAAAACCTACGAGCTTTAAAATGAGCGACGATCACAGAAAATTTCATTGTAAAGTTAAAAGCAAGAAAACGGCCTTTTTATGGGTATTCCTCAGAATTACTTTAATTGAGTTAAAGATGAGGTACGTAATAATTTTCCATCTCACATATTTTAATTGTGGCTTTAGGAATTTGCTTTCTAGTATTTACAAAAGTTTTATCAGATTACATAGATCCAAGCTGTGCACTACTTTTGCTGAAATATAACGCATATAACCTTTGCCAAGCATTTTAATTGGAATATTTTTTTCGCTCGCAGCTATGCAAGTAACCCTGGAGGGAGCGACTATCGCAACCCAGTGCAGGGCACGCCACCATCGTGGCGGTAAGTCCCCTCTTTGAGGAGTGGCTCGGGAGGAGTCACGGCGCCCTCACGTACCGCATGACGCAGGTCCTCACCGGACACGGTTGTTTCGGGAGGTACCTGCACCGCATCGGTCGTGAGGAGGCGCCCGGGTGTCACCATTGTGCGGACAGCCTCGAGGACACGGTGGACCACACAGTCCAGGTGTGCCCCGCATGGGAAGGGCACCGCCGGGTCCTCGTCGAGGCTTTGGGCGGCGGCGACCTCTCGCGTCCGGCCCTGGTTCAGGCCATGGTCCGGGGCGAGAGGGAATGGGATGCCGTCGCCTCCTTCTGCGAAGCGGTCATGCTCGAGAAGGAGGAGGCGGAACGCCAGAGAGTCCGCACCTCTCATCCCGGCCGCCGCGCTGGACCAGGTAGACACCATGGGCGCCGGGTGTCGCGAGATGACTCCCGGCCACCGTAGGCGTGGGTCTGTGGGCGGTGAGTTCGGGTGGCTCATCGTCCCTCTGTCTTCCTAGACGACAGACCCGTGTCGACGGCGCGCGTTGTTCCACGCGCTCCTCAAAGACGTCAGCAACCCCAGCGGGGCCCAGCAGGGCCATGGCCTGCCGGGGCTGCGGGTTGTTCGAAAGAGATACCGCGGCCCTGGTACATAAAAGGCCTATGACGGAACACGACGATTTTAGTCAGTAAGAGTCTGACACTCCCTCACCGCTGCTAACCCATAGCGGGAGGGGTCATTTGATGATTTTACATCGATAAAAAAAAAAAAAAAAAAAAAGCTATGCAAGTAACTTGATACGATGCAAAAATAAAAACCCTTTTGATTGGCCTTTTGAATACACGAACCTCGAATGCCGGATACCGGGCGCTCAGCAAGTCGTTGAATTTGTTTTTTACAGACAAATATCGCGCATCCCTTCACTGACCTATTCAAATGGTGCACGGTACGGTAGTCCCAAATTCCCCACGCACGGACTGCCCTACTCTATGCCGAAACGGCTCGAATATGTACAATATTTCCATGTAAAACGTATTTGAAATAAAATTTATGGCTATAAATACACATACGTAAAGGTCAGTCAAAGATGCAAACTTCGAAAAGGTCAATGTTAGCGCTATAATTATTTCACTTATCTATATTTAGAATTTAATTTCAAGTGGACTCGAGTACCTATAAAGGACGTGGGATGCAAGATTGACAAGTTATAATTTAATAATAGTTTATTAACTTGTAAATATATCTCGTGTTTAACATTTTATATGCCCATGAAATGCATTTCTATTGCATCGACGTCATGCCTGAACTAGTAGACGTCTTTGGATTGAAATACATACATCGAGTATTCCCGTGAGTCAATAGGTTTGGTTTGTTAAAAAATCGTAAAACCTATACTTAATATAATTTCGGCCAATTACTGAACTAACATCACTATAAAATTGATACTAGGTCACCTGAGTATACTGTCGAGTCCACCACATCTAGATTTATTTAGGCAATGTATTAAGGAGCCAGGCTTTTATATTAAGTGTAATGTGTTCCACCAGTGTGCCTGGTGACGATAGCGAAGACTCTGCCGTTTGAAGTGTTATCAGCGGTGCGCGAACTATGCGCGGCCGCATCCGTCGCGCCGCAGCCGCAGACGCATCCCCATGCACCGCACGATCCGCCCCCACAGCTGCTTGATGCGTATCTGTGAGTATCTGCTATTAGTCCACTACTATCATTAGTGCCATGTAACTTTCTACTAGACACACTACACGTACACATTGTGAATAATGAAGTAAGTGCGCTGCTGGTCTAGATTTCACGGCCATCCTTCTACATTGACTTGTTATTCAGTACAACATATCACTATGACCTTGAAATGCTCTCGAGTTATGTTGTGGTTAGGTGTTATAAGTACCTAATTATTTTAGAGACCCATTCTAATTCTAGTTAAACAATGGTTTTGCAATCAAGCAACTATTTCTAGAAGTATGTACGACGAAGCTAGATAACAAGGCAAGCTTCCCGTCACGCGAACTGTAGCTGCATGCATGTCCGAGCTTGCATATCTGTAAATGTTTGAGGAACAAATTCACCCCAGAGAAACTAAGAACGAGTTGGTTATAATATTGAAATTTTCTATGATCTTAATGTAAATACCGCAAATCTTTACGGACTTTCAGAGCAGAAGCAGAGGGACAGACTTTTTGTAAAGTTCCTGAAACTTATTCAAGCACAGCGTTTTGTTCAACCATAAATAAGACTGAACAGTCACGCTCAGACCACACAATAGTTTCCTACCTTTCCATCTACTACTGGCAAACTATGTTAAGCTCTGGAATATCCAGCAGTAGGTAATAGATTCACGGTAACAGGATCTCCGCTGGTCTGTCACGCTGTATGAATGGACCGTCAACGATAATCCGTTTTCCGGCTAGTTTGCCGGCACACGGATTGTCACTGACAAATGATTGATTAAAATCCGAACAGTGATAAAAGGCAGCCATTTTCAAACGGAATTGGAATTTTTGATTTCATAAACAGATTTTGGTGAAATATTAAACATCCTCGAGTTGAATATGATTCTATTTTTGTAGGTCGTCCCTCGTCTGTCAATGTCCTTAACGTAGTCACCCCATAAATTGCAAGGCAATAAGTTATATTTTTTCCTAGAATACAAACGCAAAACAAAATTACTAAAAGCTAGTTATTTACCAGTCAATGATAACCAAATTAAAGTTTGCAGTTTCATGTATCATGTTTCATTGCTCGTTCATGTTTTACTCGAGCCTTTAATGACTTAATATTAAATTCCCCTCTAGAATTCAAAACCCAAACTCAAACTATAAGTTTTTGTCTAAACTCTGAGTCTTATAAGTCTTGTTAATTAACAAGTCTTATCAAAGCTGAGCGGATTAAGTAAAGGAGTTGGTACTCGCACTGTTCATGTTGCGCAACTTGGTAATTAGTGGTAATTAGCAGGAAAGCGTAAACGCGGTTGATGATAGGGATACTCGGCGACTTGTCTAAACTATTGCTACGTATATTGTTTTGGTCGCAGGTGGTTTGAGCCGCTGATCGATCGATGGCTCGCCGTCACCAAAACTATGGCGCTGCAAAGAGTTCGAGCTGCCGTCGAACTTGGTAAGTTGTGACCTCATCTCTTATTTGTTATTTGCAGTTTATATTTGCTACTTTCCGTTTCAAAAAGGACTTGATATTATTAGTATGAGGATCGAAATAGGAAAGGGCTTCAAAGTAATGAAATATTAACTGACTTTCTGACATTTCGTGAGCAGTAAGACTATGGAATTTAAAACAAAGCGTGTACGTACACGGAAACGTTATTTTGCCTAAGTTCCTTTTGTTATTTTGTGAATATATATACCTACGTAATATAAAATGTTTGTATGTAAGTAATATGAAAAGTAGGTACCATCAAAATATGAAAACAGCCATTCTTTGCTTAGCTAATTATAATCTACCTACGTAAAAACCTTTCCAAATCCTCGAAATAACTTATTAAATTTTCTCACAAAAGCTTTATAGGAAACCAAGAATTAATTATCTATGCATTATGAATTTGTTGATGGGATAAACTTCGTAAGGTTAGAAATTCAAACTTTATGTTCGGTGTGAACAGTCAAATTATCATAAAAATTTCGTAGGTACCTATAGAAAATTGCGATTAAGTTTAGAGATCTAAGTAAGTGAAAAGTTATAATCACATTTGTTTTCCGTAGCGCTAGGTAGGTACCTATACTCAAAGTTGTTAACGCAAAATACAAAAAGCAAAATTCTTCTAACATTTAATAATTGAAATTCCCGTGGCCAAGGCTTATCTACGATATCGATAGATACAATTACGCGGGGAAGTGTAAAAACTGTTTTTCAAAAGAGGCAGTGTAATTGTTGTGTAGGCGAAAGGCGAAGGTTCACACCCCGCGTTAGGCGGCCGCCATTTAGATAAACATCGACTTCTAACTGTACCCTAGCACGAAACCTTTTATTGGACCGAGACAAATACACAACTGCTTGTAAATTGTTAATATGCGTATAGATGACATACTTATTCAGAAGTCACCATGACTCCCTAAACTAGACGTTACATTTTCAAGTTTTGCAAATAACTGTATATGTATTTGCTTCCATTAACTGTCCTTTCTTCAAAAAAATACCTCTGAATGTATATTTGTGAGATGTTATTTAAATTGCCTTCGAAACAATAGAACTCATCGTCAAAACAGAAATCCGATATCACAGTTAATTACCAATTAATAAGTGCCATATTAAATTACAACGGTAAAAGGTTTTATCCCTAATTAATCTTTGACTGGCAGTTATAGCGAATTCATAAGATTTGTTTTTACTTCACTGAAAAAGCGTTTTTGGAGGATATAAAAGTTCATCGGCGTTGATATAACCAATTTCTTGTTATTTTTTGAAAATCTTGTAAAATACTTAATGCATAGGTAATTTTCATGCTTACTTAAAAAATCATCTAATTATTGTAGTCTATCAGTAACACAGTTTATGATTTACAGACAGACCCGTAGAGGGGGAGCATCTTGTAAAACACAGTACGTCGTCGGTCGACACTGCAGCCTGGTAAGTTAACACAGATTTATACTTCTAGCTTTCATAACATATTGTAAGTGTCTACATCACTATTTGTCATATTTTTCCTGAAATATCTGTAAACGACTTCAACCTATTGAGAGTTTCAGGTCACACACCCTTTTAAAGGTTAGGCATTCAATACGTACCTACCTATTATCTGACCTACTTCTTTTCGAAACTTAGTAACCACCTGCGACTTCTTGTATGTACCAGTGTACATTATCAGGGTTAGTACCTACGACAGTCCTTGTTACAAACCCACTTAAATATTCTAGAATGGTTAAGTCATTATAACAAACAATACCTGAAAATAATTAAACCGACTTACGGGAACAAGAGCATAAACAGTGTTCGCGGAAATGTTTTATACCCACTATGAAGCTCATTGCTTTACAGTTTAGTGCTCTCAACAGGTAAACAACCTAATTCTGGGAAAATTATCCGTATAACAGACAAAGTAGAATTTACTACCTCTACTCAAAAGGCCACGAGTGTGGGGTTGATACCGACTAAAGTCCAGCTCGGCACATATTTAACTTTGTCACTGTTATCTGGCTAAAAATGAACAAGGCGGCCCGTGCCCTTGTTTAAACAAGCTTTTTGTGCATGAGGCGAACCCTGTGCCGGACTTTCGTAACTTTTCACTTTCATGTTTTATTTTATTCAACAGTCGCTGTAAAAATACACGACCACTACGCATAGGTAAAACGTACTTACCTCCGTATTTAAAGTCATGAAAGCTACCTTTGAAGGACTAATGCACTAAAGGTAATAGAATGGCTGTATTGTGGCTGGCTTGCGAACTTAATATGCTCATAAAGAGCTTTATGGCCATCCTATATACTTTCTGATCGCAAAAGCTTTATTATACCATTTATCTATTTCTTAGATTAAAAAGTGAGCATTTTGCTCTGCAATGTCTTTGCTTTTAAAATATCTCAGGCACTTTTCAAAATGAATACCTAAATATTTTGGCAGCCAGTATGGTGGGTTTTCATGCGAACCCCTTGATTCTGCGGTACGATGGTATTTATTTTAAGAATGCTGGGTTTCATCCTAGCCGGGATTCGGGATTCTTCTAAAGAGTTTTTGCAGCCTTCTAAAGGTAGCAACATGGGGAATTTAGAAAGAGGTTGTTTATTGTTGTAAAAATATAATTTATGCGACGGTTTTCTTATAATGACGTGGTCGTAGTTTATACCACATGCGGCTGGTGTGGCGGTCGGTGGGCGGTGCGGAGGAGTGCACCGCGGGCGGCAGCGTGCGTCTGCTAGAAGCTGCCTGTGCCACAGCACTGCACTATGCCGACCTCGTCCACGGCGCACTGGCAGACCAGGGATACTACGAGAACTACGGTAGGTACTGTTGTTGCGCCCTTTCATAACCTGAATCGAAAATCGTTTATTTTTGCGGAGTCTGTTTCAATGAATAAAGCTCTTTAAGTTCTCAAACAATAACGAAGCAGGCAGGGCAAATAGCGGATGTAAGAGGAACATTATTTGATTTGCTTCTCATTTTTTTTTTATACCAATTACATAATGGAAGGAAAAACTTATTTGTACAATAAAACTTTATGACAGGTCAAAACAAAACTACTGAAGAAATATGCACGATCGTGAACAACTTGGAATATGTGCGACGCTCTCTAGCGGAGTACGACGACGAACACATGTAAGTGCGAGCTAATCTCTGGACCGTGAATATTGCGCGTTCTACACTCACGACACGACGCGCTGTGAAGCGCAAACTTCATAAATTCCGCACAAACAAATATAACGCTTAAGAGCACCGGCTTAAAGCTCATCTCAGCATAAACTTGGCGTTACTTGTGTAAGTTACAGAAATTGTCATGCAGCGATTGATAGAACATAAAACGCTTAGCTGCACATCGCCTTCAGCCAAGCTGAAAATAATAACAGTGTAATCTGTCGTACATGTTATTTCACCCTTAGATGTTGAGATGTTAAACTAACATTATGTATATTTTATATTACGGATGAACAAACAAGCATCTTAGGGAGCGGGTGTATAATATATCTAGAGCTAAACTATAAATTGTTTTCCAATGCTGTTTTTGTAACTGAATTGCTTCGTATTAGCTTCTGAACATTTGTTTGCACGCAAAGCATTCAGTTACACGCGCCACATGGCCATTCCGAAGTTTTAGTGGTTCTTAAGAACAAATCGCCCTGGGATATAGCCATCTCATGATAATGGCCGAACTTGTCCCGAATGAACTGTTGAAGAAAATCTTTTCGCATCTTACGACGTAGTACCTCAGCAAGTACTTACAAGTTGTAACATAAATACTTACCGCGCCCGTTGCCTATAAATCTTAATTAAAACTAAAACGACTTGAAAACTATCTCAGTTTCAAACTCAATCAAAAGTTGGCACATTACGATCAATGTAAATCAATAGCCACCTGACAATTTATCAGTTGAAATGTGTACTGTTTTGTGTTAACACGCGTGTTTATACTTGGACGTTTGCATTTCAATTAGTGCACTGACATCTCGATTACAGTTTTCAGATGCATGACATAATTGATGATACGTGCTAATGAACACTTCCAATTTCAATTACGCGGATTCAATTTGCGTTTAGCAGTGTAAATTCATGCACAATTGGGTTAATGACCTTTTTGTAAAATTTTACATCTACAAATATAGTAGTATATAGTACATAAGTAGATATATTCCTTTAGTTCTTTTCAGTTTAAGTGTTAACTGGACCGATTTCTGGAACTAGAACTATTACATTAAGCCTAAATTAAGTTGATGGTGCATGAAACATACAAACGTTGTCCTTCGAGAATCATGATCAAAAAGTTATTATAGCGTGAATGACGACAACGCACGTCAGCTGGTGCGAGGTGCCATCGGAACTCTGGAGGCGCGAGCTGCCCGCGCCGCCGCGCCTCTCGCCGCGCGCGCACGACCACCGCTACGGAAGGCCGTGTTCCATCTAGCGTGGTCCCCCGATACGCTACCCACTACACAGGTAACTTGTACCATCTTATGCATAAAGTTATGGAAGGCGTCTGAACATCAACATGCCATCTGCTTTCCCAAATCTGGCAGCTTCAAGTCTAACAGCCTTTTACATAGAGTTACTATGTACTCCTTGGAGGATGAATGGTTGTAACACTTTCTGACTCCTGACTGGTCAACCCTAATGATTTCCAGAAATGTTAGAGTAATACCAACGACAGCCAGGCCCTAGAATATTTAACGTACTTACCTTCTAAAACATAATGGACCTATTACGATATAGATCACCCGTGCACGTACCAACCGTAAAAGTTGTGAGGCGACCAAGCAGACTGTTTCAATTTCTTCACTCACCCTAGGCAATAACTCCTCTACTGGAGTTTCTGGATCAACACCTGTCTTCGTTGAACACGTGGCTGCTGCCTCGTGCGTTTATACGCGCGTTGGCTGGTTGCTGGAGCGGCGTGCTCAAAGAAGTGTCCGCGCAAGCCGACGCGGGCGGAGCCGAGCGACCGCGCGTGTATCATCATAGACTCAGAGAGGCACTCGACTTGTTAGCCGAATTTTTCCACGCTGAAGGAAAAGGTAAATGATGTATACAGACACCAGATAATTTATTACTTTCGTTTTGTAACAAAACTTTTCAACAAAATATCGCCGTACCTACTAAATTCAAACTTCATCTAGTGGAAATTATCACAAAGTTAGAACGAGGAGTTAGGAACTCTCCGGCGGAGGTCGTAAGAGGCTTAGTTGGTAAACAATGGTTAATCGATATCTATTTAGGTCTCCCGATGTCGGAGGTGCACAATGCTGAGTGGTTCCGTGTGGAACAAAGGATGGAATATCACCAGGCGCCCACCGAGAAACTATTGGAGCTGTGGCTAGCGGACAGGCTCGCTGAACAAGCCCGCACTCCGCTGCCCTCACGATACGGCTCCATTCTTGTACGGTAAGCACTCCACTATTTATATAGCTATGAATGCAGTCCCAGTTTTTCATTGTTATGACTTCTATAATATTTTAGAATATATGTCATCTTACTTGTTGGAGTATTTTACCTATAAAACTTGGTATCTGCGATAAACATTACATGTCGAAATTGCTCGGCCGCCTTTGTCTGTGTTTGGCTGTCATGTGAATTATTTGGATCGAGTACATTTTCGCAGAATAAACAAGTTTGACGAGCCACTGAGCCATAGCAACAAGAAGTGCTTCAAGTTTTCCTTTATTACTTTTGGGTTTGTTACATAACAAGTTTTTTTTTTCCGTTTTCACAAAGGCTTTATGTAAGTCTGTTCGATAGGACAAACATTGTTCTCGTGTTTTGCAAATAATATTTAAGTTATTGTTTCAAATGTTTATTAAAGTAAGCATTTATGGATCACGTTATCTGTTGACCTGAAGGTATTTAAAGCGCCCGAATTAAAAAGCGTTCGTATCAGGACCCCATCTTCTTGCAAAATTACATAACTGTTGAGTCGTTTTTCCATACAAACAGATAAATAAGATGACATTTTTACGAGCAATATAAGACGGTATAGTACGGTATAGACGGTAAGAGGCTGTAGGATGATCTATGATTTTCTTCGCCACAATTTGGAACAAATAAACAAAAAAATAATTTAATAGATAAGTACCTATCAAATTCCTTCGCCCCAAGTATAAAGCCAAGTCCGCAATTTGCAATTTCATTTTAAAAATAAATCTGAGTAGAAAATAAATTGCCGCATTCCCTGCTAGACGTGCATGTTTATCTCTTTTATAAATCATTTGAACTAGATCTCACGGAGATAAAGTCCTCGACTTTTGAACCAATTTGCAGTCGACTAGTTTTTTATTCGTATTTAGTTTCAACTTTCTTAAGACTTCCTACCGTCTTCAAATTACTCTTCAGCAGATATTGAAGATATTGAATTCGATGAAACAGGGAATGGATGAACCTTATCTTGTTATTGATAATAATTATGATTGGTAGATGAACACTGCATATATTTTTTATAGAAATATCTCAGATTGATTGGTTGTCGTAGAGTGTACTTCAACCACGACTCGCTGTGCGTGGAGGTGCTGTCTGCTCGCGACGTGATCCCGCTCGACCCCAACGGCTTGAGCGATCCCTTCGTGGTGCTTGAACTGGTGCCCAAGCGACTGTTCCCCAAGGCGCATGAACAAACAACCAATGTGCAGAAGGTATATTAATATCTACAACACATCATTGTTATTGTAAGACTTGCCATCAAAAAAAAAAATTTGTTGTCTATTCATTGTGTCCCAAAAGCTAATCAAGAATTTTCAGCTAACAGACAACCATTGTATTTAGATACTAAACTAATTTCAGTGATGACACATTTCCATTTTGGAAGTTTATATTTCATAAGTTAGTTCTGAAAGATATGCCTCTTGTTATAACTATGAAGCTCCTTGACAACACTTCATAGTTCAACGTCGAATTTCGTGCTCGAAAAATTCGATTCGAGCGAAACGACAAAGAAAATATGCTCCATATTTTTCAATCTGAAACTTCACGATTCGATTTTGGGAGTACTTAGTTGAAGTGTACCTGACTCGAACTGCAGGGTTCTTAATTCTATTAGTACTTGTCATCGTCTTCTATAAGGGGATTCTTGACGGTCAGACATTAGTCATTGCCGTTTATCTTACTCAGTGATCCCAACTGTTGTGATCACGGAAGAAGGAAAGATGAGCGGAGATGAAGGCAAGTATATAGTGATAGGTCAAACAAGTACGGTGGGTAGGCATAGGCAAAACGATCAGTTACGAACAAAAAAATGGGCGGGTTCTAAAAGAGTATAAAGAGGGAATTAGTAGCGGTCCTCAACCGAACACACCCGTATACTTAGGAGAATTTTCGTTATGCTACCTCCGCTCGCTATCTTGCTCTCCAAGGTTGTCATGTAATTACACGACTTTAGAAAACCCTGAACCCTATATGGGACGAGTGCTTCGAGTTCGCCGTATCACTGGATGCTTGCCGCTTCCCTGGCGCGGCGCTGGCACTATCCGTGTGGGACCGCGACGTGCTGACGGCGGACGACTTCGCGGGCGAGGCGTTCGTGTCGCTGGCGCGGGTGCCCGGCGTCAACAGCCACGCGCCGCCCGACCCGCTGCGCCCCATCGAGTTGCCGCTCATGCAGCTCCATGACCGCAGTCAGTCTCTTCTTATATTATATACTAATATTTTTTTTATTCAGTGCATGGAAAACAACACTAAATCCACCTTTTTTTTAAAATGTGGAACTAAGAAAGTGCCGGCTTTAGCACTAGGTATAAACCATGCTTTAGAACAAAGTTGAAGCTCTAAACCCGGTGCTTTTTACAATCACGTTTTATAATGAGATGGTATAAGAATAACTCAGGTCTTATTTTATTGTAGGTTCATACCTACCTTTATTTACATGTACTAATGTAATATTTACGATAAATATTTTATTCATCTACAAATAACAATAAAAAAATAACACAATACACTAATTATTCCGGGATCTTTTTGTCCACGTTTTACTTCTTTCTTCAAAAACAATGACATTACACAGTGATTAAAAAATATTCCTATGTCACATTACAATCGATGTTTGACGTGCTAAATAAAACTCACCTCTTTTCTTCAATTCCTTTCCATTTTCACTTTTTCAAACAATCTCACAGCTCAAGCGTCTTTGAACTTTGGTCCCTCCCTTTATATTGGCTTCTCTTTTATAAGCACCTTAAAAAGAATATTAGCAGAAAGGGAAACTGCGGTATCCCAACTAAAAAAACATTCAATCAAGGACTTTTATTAATAATTACAACACAGACAGGACATAGGCACGTCTCTATGATGTATTTTGTTTACAAATTGTCAATTTTGCAGGTGTACCGTTCGAACGGTTCCTTTCAGTTCACAAACGAAGCCTTAAAGTTTAATTTGTGAAACATTAAACATTTTCTTAAAACTGTGTATTGATTGCAAAGTCAATTTTGTATTAGCGTTCTCATTAACTGCTACGGTTTTACCGAGCCTTTAAACGGCCCTTTATCAAGTCTGTCTTTGATGATAAGTTGTACAAAATTAAACAAGAACGTGCTATACATACAATCTCTTTGATTGCTTTGAACTCCCATTGAAATGTTTATTCAATTCAAAAGACAAAAATATAATGAGCCATTAAATACATTTTTACCGAAATAATTTATTTATGAGAAGTTCGTTTTCAGATCATCCCATCATACAAATTTTGGAGTCACGTACTACGGATAAACTGGCCATTGACTTCGTCAAGAAACAAAAGTTAAGATTCGCTGAACAGTAAGTTGTCTGACAAGTTTCAAGCATCTGTTTCTTACTACATGTATTTCGTTATTTCTATTTACGCACAACGTCCATTAAAATGTTGACAATATATACTTAAAAAGAATACAAAAATGAATTCAATATTTTTTAAACTTTTTAGTTATTGATTACATACGTATTTATTATTGTTAAGATGTAAAAAGCGTCATCAGTATTAACGTATGAAATACTACAAAGACTGTGTAATTCTTCTACTCACGAGAGAATATGAATGTAAAAAGGTATTGTGTATGTGTAAATTTCAATGCATTTTATATGTGTATAGAGTTAGTACGCACCCTCGGAGCTTATGTCCCTAGTCGTTAGTCTCTATTAGAAGTTCCCGACCAAGTACTTTAAGGCTCGTTGTTTACAATTTCATATACGTGCTGCTGTTCTACACCTGCCTTCATCTTCTACATGGACTTATTACTGTTGAGCACTTTCCCCACCAAACATAATTATCATGGTGTTAGATATCGTACACCGTAACTTTGTCGACGGTATATGTATATAAATAAACTTAAATGCAATTTACATTACAATACCATATTGCTCGATTAGCATTTTGACCCTCAGATTTATGTGTTGTACCTATTTAAATCCGTGCTTGGTAAATATTTGCGATACGTTATTATTTATGTTCAACCCTCAAAGTTGTTATTTAAATGTTTTGTGGCTTCTCTCTCCGGATTGGGATCTTACGATGATCTATTGATGTCGGACTCACAAAGAGTATTCAAACTTTCATTCAATTCAAACATTAGTTAAGAAGTTACATGAGTTTTATATAACGTTATATTTGAAATGATTATATCCCGAAGTGACATCCGAATGATTTCAAAATTATTTATACAATTAAATATTAACCATTAGGTATGGTGCGTATTTCACAGCTCGATCATTGGGGAAAATTTTATTATTTATAAAAAATATTGTGTACAAAAATTTTATAAAACTTTATGCATATATTTATAAAACGAGCTTTTTATTACCAACTGTCACATCTACTACTTAATAAAGAATATATAATTTAAATTATATTATACTGTAATATATATGGAATGC
Source organism: Helicoverpa armigera (assembly GCF_030705265.1). Taxonomy (NCBI): domain Eukaryota; kingdom Metazoa; phylum Arthropoda; class Insecta; order Lepidoptera; family Noctuidae; genus Helicoverpa; species Helicoverpa armigera. The sequence continues at coordinate 6,461,854 of NC_087130.1, read as the reverse complement.
ATTGTCTTCGACGACTGATTTTCATCGTTAGATTTAATTGTATGAGATATATTTTATAACTATACGTGGCGTATGTACACTGTGTATACAAGTATATTATTGTAATAGATGATGTATTGATGTTTTAAATTAGCAAATGAATATTATATACCTACTTTATACATGTAACAATTAGTGTAAATCGAATGTTAAAGATATTGAGGTGGATTTGTATCTAACGAACACGAGAAATCGTATGTAACGGAAGGACGCGCCAGATTTATTATGTTTCATGAACGTACGAGAAGAGAACCAAGTTATAGAGTAGTAGCAACCACTCGGCGGTGCGATATACTCGTACAGACTTTCTTATAGATTGAAGAAACTGAAATGGAATACTAAAGAAGCAACTTGGGAATCCGGTTAGCCATAGTAGATATAATTCAAAATCTTAATTTTAAATTAATGTGTGACAGTTAAATAATCAAATAATATATAAGAAAACCATTCGTATATGATGATGTTGTAAACTTTCTGCGCTCCTGTGTACTTACGAACACACTGTAGTATAAATTGTGATTGATGGATACCTACTCCGCACCTAATAGCAACCTCGAAGTCATATCCAGAGCTACCCTAACCATATCGCTGAGCTTTTAACGTCTACCTAAGATATATGTATTTTAAAGTTTATACCTGCGCAGCGGGCCCGCGTCGAGATGCCAATCTAAGTAATCGATGCACTACCGCTTATATGCCATGCTGTTTTTGATACGTTGGTGAAACCTTCATATTATTATATATCTTATAAGCATAATTAAATCAAAATTTATGATCCTTTGGCTGAACAAGACCATTCCAAAAGTCAATTATTTAAAATAGGCTACAAAGACAACATATTATACATTCAAAATCTATATATTTTGGAAAGTATTGCTCATGAGAAGAGTCATGTGCCAGCGATCGACTTTTTTTATATAAAATCATTATTATACAAAAACTTTTTATAAAATTCTACTGCTCACCGACCCAATAAGTAGAAAACTAAAAATATTATGCGTACCTTTCTAATATAAAGCAACAATGCATATTTAAATGAAATAAAAATTGCGATGAACGTATTACAGCTCGCTATAAAACTACTGCTTCCCTGATTTACCCTTCGACTTTATCGTTTGATGTATGTTATCGACGTTACGCCAATCTATAGAAATATAAGAAACCGTTAGTATTGATATTGATGTACCCGTACCACATATCTATTTGTGTAATTTATAGAACTCTGTGAAATCTAAAACCACTGCATTCTGTGACTGATTCATTCAAAAGCGTGACTTGAAGTTGTATGTACTATTGACACTTGTGTTCCTGGCTTTAATAAACTCTTAAAATAAATATTTTTACGTTTTATTTCAAAAAATACAAACCACTCCTATTTTTATTTGTAGTCGATAAAAACTCAAAATGTCAACCTTCTTTTAATTGGCACTCATGGTTTAAGGTTGATGTTAAAACTCGTTTTTGCAAAATGCGTACCTATTTACCCTTTAAAGTTGTCGGGATTAACTTATAAGAACAAAAGAATTTAAAAACTCAGTACACATTAACATTATTGTCTACAAAGAAGAAGGCTATGAAGTAAATATGATAGAGGTGAAGAGCGAACAGGATACGAGATATTTTGGATAATTGACTAATGAAGCAACTTCGACCCGTAAATGGGATTATAGTCACGAGCTTTTAATGGCCCTATAGTTATATGACACTTCAATCAATAACTCCTCGTAACGAAGCGGTCGAGTGTAGTTCCCTCGTTAACAAACTTTATGAAACCTATCACAAAAGGCACGACTCGCAAACGATCTATCTGCGTTCACAGACTCGCGATAAATTGAAGAATCCTTTTCAAGTCGACGGTAAATGACTAGTTTAAATGAGAATGATATTGCACCCGGAAGTTTATTGCTCTAGTTTTCTTATTCAATGGGTTCCAGTTCCAGACCTTTTGATGAAGCTACAGGTCAATATATATTGCAAACTAAAAGTCTATACATAATGTATAATAATAAGTTGAGTATTAATAACTATCGTAACACACAATAGAGAAAGCGCTATATCTTTGAGAAGCTGTTGACATCAGCGTATGTCTTACTTATCCCTTTTCCCAGAAACTTGTGGTTCGCTGACCGTTAGGTATTCTCACAGCGATATGGACTCAACTGTATTTCAGACACGCAACCACGTAGGCGGCACGAATAACGGGAAACTTACAGAATAACCTGTATTTATCATTTATTTCATAGAAAGCTAATATTCTCAGGAAGTTCACAAATAGATTTCTATTGTAGAGACATTCTATCATCCGGCAGAGCAAAGGTGAGGAGGTAACAAGATAATAAATTAGATTATTAGTTAGGTCGTGGTTCCGTGATCGTTATGAAGTGGGCTTGTTTGCGGTCACGGTGTTAACTCGTGTCTCCAACTAACTAAATAATTAGATCTTGGCTGACGGGATGTGCCGTACAATGTAGTATGTCATACTACACTACATTATGCATTCCGAATGTAATTAGAGTCCATGTTCAAGGTTTATAATTCAGTTACACCGAGTAAGTGGTGAGTTGTCGAGAACACGGTAAGAGGAGGGACAAGGAACCACCCAGTTTTTTGGTTGGGAAAATAATATAATCGTGGACCAATACCTACTAGTACAATTTATAAATATTAGTATTATTGTAGAATTATTTACGGGAAAGGTTTTGGTTTATCGCTCTATATCAATGCTGAAAGAGACTACCTAATAATTTAAGGGTATTTTGAATTTGACGATGCCTGAAAAAGGACAGCATTAAATATTCACACATTGTTTTTTCAGGTAATGGTAACTTTAACGGTCTGCTTTTATAATTAACAGTATAAGTACCATTGAAGCAGGACTATCTCATTGTTACAATAAGTACACGTAATAATTAGTCTCAGTGACTAATGCGACATTCTTATTACATTGATAAATAAATTGTAAATTGATGTACACATAATTAATTTTCTGACCTTTGATATTCATTATATACTTATAAATCTTTGATATTTATCTTATCATTTGATATGGTTACATTCGTCTAAATACTTATTAAAGGATTTGTATCTAAATACTAATCAAAATTATTACTTAACTTTTTCTTATTCTTTACAAATTCTTTAGTTTCTAGGCGGCAATTTTTCGAGTTTTTCTTAGACTAGGTCTTGTATAGTACCTATAGTATGTACCAGGATCAAACCTGGTCTATGAAAAAGTTTGCTTATAGTGAGAATCGAATACACTTATCGTATGTACTAAAACATGGATATGATCTAGATACCCCACGTTGCGTAGGTAAATAGGAGGATGTTAATTGTTACTTAACTGATTATTTAGCAGAAAGAGTGTACACCTTCAAGCATAAACAAAACAACAGAAATGTTTACTGCAGATCAAATATCTCGTTAAATGTTTATATTGACGCTAATGAGCGAAGGTTTAAATGAAATGTTTTCAAAACATTCCGACTAAATAATTTACAGGCTGTTTTCGCTGTTTCCACTGCATTGGGTAAAGGTAAATCAGCGAAAAACGCTAACGAAAAATAATGGGTTTCGATCAATCAATAGTCGGATGTCGGTGTGAATAAAAATCTGTATCTACATTGCAGCCTTGCTAAATAATTAATGCAAAAGTAATTCTTCATGTCTGTCTGCTGACATGTCAGCTGTCTTATTTGTTTATGTAAAAATGTTAATGAGATAAGTAGGTTCATTGTGTAGTAGATACAGCGTATATTGTTGTTGAACGGGTATTTCCCGCATAATGTTTACTTATTCCTTCACTTCACTTAAGGCTTCGAAGAATTACAATTGTCTCAAGGCCAAGGGGACGAAAACTTAGTTTCGAATTTATCTAGTTCTTATAAACTTAGATATCTACTGACGAACACAAATAATATGATTGTTTTAGATATCAGCTAATAGGACTGCGTCATAGCTATGATTTATAGTTATTTATCATAAAAAATAGTTTGATAACTCGCAACTAGAAAGCAATAATATCATCTCACTAAAAATATTAAAAATTTGAAAATCATCGTTTTAGTCCTCGATATGGTTTGAATCCTATTTTACACGATATTGAATGGCACACATTATTCTACACCTAGGTAGTTTTTCATTTTAAGAAAGTTACTGTAAAAACAGATAGATTATATAAAGTTTATATTATGTACACACACATAAAGTTTCATAACGGTACTCATTCTACAACGAGCAGATGTTATCGTGTTTTTAAAATTCACTAATTGCAAATTTGCAATTTGTGTCTATTTCATTACATATTAAAATATTTTGAAACACCATTTGAGATTTAATTTTACGCACTTTGATGATAATAAGTAGTGGAAACTAAACCACACATAATTAGCTCGGTAACTCGGTACGGTAACTCTCTCTCTTTTTCCTGATACTTATCCACATGGTGGTGGGGTCAACTTTCCTAATTTTTCTTCTCCACTTCACTCTATCTGTAACATCGGTCTTCTTTCTTCATGTCTTTCGCCAATACATTCCGCCATCTGGTTTTGGGGCGGGCCTCTCCATCATCGACCTTCGATCTTCGGTAACTGACAAATTAAATTGATACCTACTTATAGCACAATAATGATAACAGCATCGTCAATAAGTATCGCGAGATCTTTATCGATATCAAAATATTGAGATAATATAACAAAATATCAGTAACCCATCTACATAGCTTATGACGTAGTAAGAAAAAAGACAAAGGCTTGACAGAAAGGGTGTGGTAAGTAAACATATCAGGTCATGCAGAGGAAATATTTCACAGTATGCACATGATCGCGTCAGCCGGCACGTGCCAGCTATTATGTTCGGGGAAGGACGCCGCGGGCCGCCGCAAGCATTCCCGGGGGCTTTCCAATCCCGGGACACGAGCACAAAATTTAGATCGAGTAAAACATTACGCCTAGGGTTAAAAAGTTTCTTGTTTACTTGACTTCTGGAATTGGTACTGATTATGTTTTTTTGTAACAAGGATCATTTTCGAAGCCGACATTGCCTGTACTACAGCTACGTCAGCTACTATGTTTTACGCCGATATCCAAATATATTCTTTCAATAAACTGCAACATTTTTTTGATAAATATTTACAATCTTAGTGAATGTACTCAGAAATTCCTGGTACGGTTTTTCTAGTAACGGAACAACAAAAGTAACGGGAATGTGTAGTCGCCCGGGAATCTCGAAAATGGGAATGGAACTAAAACCTTATCCTCGCCTCGCCTCGTGGCTGACCGCGGCGCCCTCTGAATTATAATAAGCCTGATATCGACTAACTTTCCACAGAAATCTACTACTGCCGCTAAAGGATTGTTACATTCCAAATCAGTTTGCAATTACCTAAGCTTTTAAGGTTCCCTAAGGTAAAAAGGACGTAGCCCACGAGACTTTTATGCTGCGGAAATACGTAGGTACTTAAACCACTAAGTACTAGCTTTCTATATTTTTTTAAACCCTATGAATGGTAGGAAGAGGTTGGGACTATGCAATAAATAAAGTTCTGTTTTGAACACATAATTGAAAACATGTCTTCTACGACATTTTATTTAAATTGCTGACGTGATTTTATCGATATCGTCAAGTCTCTGAGATGAGAGCCGCTTGTTGTTCTACGCACGATTAGGTACAGGAAACGACCGCGGAATAGTCACAGGTCAACGGTTCTGCGACGCACCACTTATTTACGACGATTTTTAAAAGTATTCCGGTTTTATTTAATTCGTTTATTTAATGGTGATTAAATAAAGTACTCATAAAAACTTGTCATATGAATATTCATTTCACAAGTTAGTAGTAGGTACTTACCTACTTGCAAACGAAACCACTAACGGGTAAATTAATTTGAAAAGAAAATCTTTCAAAGAGTTTATTTGTCGTGAGCTTAACTAAACGTAGTGAAAATAGCTGGGTATTAAGAGGCTTCAGTGTGGTATTAATGTAATTTGCTTTTGTAAATAAGTAATACTTGTTCTGTAAGCTCAGTGGCCCCGTGTATTCAATCTCAGTAGCGAACCGGCGTGGGATTCTTTCAGCAAACGCCCTACAATTCCATTGAATAAAAGCTTTATGAAATTCTGTAGCTTTTGTCGCGATACTTTTCCGAGGGGATTTATGTTCCTAGTTTATGACATCCCCGCTAATAGTGAAAGACATGTATGTACGTAGTGTGTACTACAACAACTCAGTCTCACATATAAAATTAAGTAGTTGTTATTGTAGGAATTGCAAAGACACGAGAAAAAACTGCTTACACTTATAACTTTCGAATTACCAGTAGCGCTTCTTTTCGTGGCATTTGTACGTAATTAAGATAGTATTTTGGACATATATTTAAGTGCCAAATGTCTAATAAATACTGGAATAAATATATCAGCAAAAATATTCCAATACAAGTAAACCCCAAACAAAGCCTACAACAATCCTACACCCACACGATTAGGCAGTTTAACTCAAAAGAAGGACGCGTTACAAACAAAGCTATAACCTTTTCCTCGATTTAGAAATCTTAGTTTCTGAGAATCCCCGACTGGTGTTTCCTTTGCGGTACCTATCGTGGGTACTGACAATATTGTGGTCAAGTAACCACAGCCAGATCTCTTCTACTTAATACTTTTTAATCGAGAGCAATACGAACCTAAGGAGGAAATCCATATGCCCCGTGTAATGCTCCTAAACTAAGACGTTTGCTTGTATCATCTACATTATCTGGTATTGTCAATGCGAAGAAACAAGTGAACGACAACAAAGTCCCGATAGTGCGACCCGAGCATATTGCCTCTGCCCCGGGCTACCGACCCTTACCTAAACCGTCTTGGGACACATGTGCCACTCCAAAATACTTACATTATATTGGGATTACACATTACTTACCTTTAGATGCTTTTTGAGTAGTCTTTGAGGAGCAATTTTTTATAAAACGACCTACATAAAGTACCTTAACATCCCCGATAAAGATACGTACGAATATAAGTAGGTTCAGCCAGGATAAAAAGCTTAAAATTACGTTACGTAAATATTTTGGAGATTCTTTGCCGTGCCTTCATTATCCTTCCTATATAAATAGTTCTGATCGACTCGACTGAAATCTGTACCGACTCTATAAAGAATTTAATCATAATACTCCAATAGATCTATAGACCTACTCCCTTCAATTAACATATTTTCACCCAGTTCTTCGAATTTCATTTGAATATCCGAAGCTAAAATTGGATTTTAAGAAAGCATTTTAATTTAAATAAAGTGAACTATCCATCAATCACGGAGTCGGATCAATCTATCAACGCGAGACGTTAACGAGTGAGTCGCGTGATGAGTCGTCGCTGGTCGCCTCTGAACTTAAACAACACATACGCACTCAATATTGTTTGCAACAGTTATCTATCGCGAATTAATTACATTGCCAGTAATTTAGCATGTAGTTCAAATATCTAATCTGTTTACATCAATTACATGACATGTCATTGACGATGAATCATGGTCAATACTTTGATTAAAATAATAACACCTACGTATTAATTAACTGTAGATAAACTAGTTAAGTTACGCAACTAAGTTTCAAGGACCGTGGTGTGAGTCTGCCCGCTACTACTAGGGTGGCTATATGTCTGGGAATATAGGTCTTTGTCCGAATTGCGTGAAGTTCGAAGGAAAATATATTTTTCCTTTGTTTATTTAAATGCTTTTCGTATCGTAAATGTTCACAAAAAGGATTTTTACTAATTTTTCACTTTTGCGTCAACTGCAACTCGAGCGTAATGTGCTCTGACAACCTGTATGGGATAGCTTGATAATGTTATACTTTAATGATGCTCGTCATTATTTATGCAATAATTATGATATCACCATATCAACGAAATTATACTAATTAATGTTATTTTCGTCCTCGTATTCTAGATACTTCCTATCATTATAATTACTTATGCTCTTTACATTTTGATAAAAGATGTGCGACGATTTAATTTTGATTAATAAAAATATGATTGTACTTAATCAAAATATGGTAACGGTGATACCAAAAACGTGGTGTTTATTTTTGACTTTGTTACCTTATTTAGAATATTCGTTTATTTCTGAAAAGTAATTTAATACAAGAACATCATTAGGCGCCATGTAGCTACCAGACAGGGTAAAAAGGACTGTTAATATCGAAATTACCGAAACCAAGATTCATTTATTTCCATTTGTGTCATTCCACATTTTCTGGCGGAGCGTAGCCGTCCCCTCGGGCTCGCAGCTGGACTCTCCACGAATATAAATTACATTTCATTTTACCACTTACAGTATGCGCGTAAGTAATGCCCTTTGAAATGATTCAAACCTTCAGAATATATTATAATTCAATTCCATTCTCTCATTAGCTAACGTTTTGAGAGAAAATACCGCTACATTTTATTAGTTCAACCATAAGGTCGGTTTTTATTAATAGAGGTGCTGTAAACATGTAATACAAAATATTCATATTCACGTATCAACTCCAAAATACAATATCTTCGACATGCCACAGTTTAACAAATTCTCCAATTCGTTGATCTTACATATTTCGTTGTAAATCGCGTCCACATTTAATAAGGAGTCAGGATGTTCACGGAACGCTCTTCGCTATAGACGATGTTATTACTTCGATCGAAAGCTAACCCGTAGCCGTTATTTACCGTCACTACCAACACCAACTGTTTACTCTCTTTATCAATAGAATAAATTCCATTATGTGCTACAAAAAATGGTGTTCCGTATGTATCAGTGGTGGCCCCTCGAATACTTATGTCATTACCATAAACGAACACAGGTGATTTACTGCCCTTTTCCAACACAAACAACCCGCTGGGATTAACAAAATATAAATCACTGTTGACATCTATTACAAAGTGCTGAATTAGATTTTCCTTTACCTCTGTGACCAAACACTTGTTGTTGTCTTTGAAAGCATACAGGTTCTGTTTGCCTGTATCTACAAAGTACAGCTTGTCATCGAAATACATGTCGAAGATGTCAGTTCGGTGAACTAGCGCCGGCTTTTCGATGTCGTTGCTACAATAATTGTATTTGTATATACCGTCGCTCCCTCCTAGGTAGACGTCACCGGTCGCCTGATCCACAGCACTCGCAAATCCATTACGAATTCCAGGAATAATGGAGGCCAACCCAGTGTCAAGGTTCAACACCACCGACTGAAAACTTTGGTCCGAAAACTCATCTGCGTTTATACAGAAAAACAAAGAATTCTTCTTTCTATCTATTGAAAATTTATATGGGATGTTCACATCTGCAAGTATCACATCCTTCTTATGTGGTACACCACATACTAAATATTCTAAGTCTTTTGTATTTGTTATCATTTTTTATATAAACATTACGAAACAAACACAACAAATAATTTAAGAAAAAAAGTTCGTTTATAATACCACTACGATTTTTTAAATGACATAACTCAATGACAGTGATAACACTTGGTAAAGAGTAAAGACTTGCCCATAGAGTGACTCACAATTTTGCATAAATACTGCGTACCTACTACTACCTACATGCTGGGTGTATTGACCTCTGACTTGAGAGGTACAGCTTTGTATTCATCACAAGTTTTCCTCCGTACTTAAGTACTTATGGAATTTAATTTATGATTCTTATATAATATCTACAACCTCGTGAAGGAAAATGGAACCAAATACTATATGTAGTTGGAGCCCTTTGAGAGAAACCTCACTCTGGTGATTCTTTGATCCTGAGGATAATGATTGCCCATAACTCTCATTATAAATAATAGCTACTAATAAGCTTACCATAATAAAGCTCATAAACATAAAGCTATGGATTTTAATCTATCAACAATTTTGCTAGAACCCATAAAAACAATTTAAAAGAGAACCTAATTGATAATGTTTTAAAACAGAGTACATAGGTACCTAATCGCTATCGTAAAGAAATAAAAAATACAACAACTGAAATTTTAAAGGACAAGTTTATTGAAGACACATCGTACAATATTACAATAAGGGTACTTTTCGTTTTACATCAAACACTGCCAAAATCGTTTAAAAAAATACCAATTACTTTGGTTGTTCATATAAAAAAAATATTATTTCACCTGTAACTAATCTGCCAAAGATGTTAATTGGTAATAGTTGCGGGTGATCACGTATTCGTTACCATGTTATGTTTCACACCAACAGTTGACATTGGCGAAGCTTCCACAATGGCCTCCCTTGTAGCCGCGTCTCTTGCACTCGCCGTTGCAGTCGGAGGTGTAGTTGACAGCGCCCCAGACGCAGCTACCAATCAGCTTGTCAGCCACGGCGGTGTTCTTCGGCGACGACACGATCACCAGGAATGTCACGCAGACCAGCAGAAATACGGAACGGTAGCTCTTCACCATTGTTACGTTTTTACTTTGTTGTAGTATTGAATACTAACTGATGCTTCAGCTTAGAGAGTCAAGCTTCAACTGTTAATGATGCCTCCACGCACCCCGTATTTATATTTGCCGGCGGGAGTGTAAGTAAGTAAAAAATAAGGAAAACTGGGCCTCGATTATTAAAAGCGGTTTGCGCAGTTGATCTTGACCATGACTAAGTGGATGATTTTTTTTTCCTTGTTTGAAATCTTCTCATACATTTCTAAAGGGTTTTTAAAAAGCTTCTTTTAGAAATTGGTGTGTACTAAATAAACTTAGTAATTATTAACTGCACAAAATTGCATAAAATGTCAATCTACATATCGTATAACGTTATAAATATTTTTTGTAAACTGAAAGAAAAGACGGTCAAACTTGCAAGTATTTACCTAACTTGTAAATTTTTTTTTTATCCTAACAGATTATGAGCCATTTGCATTTTAGAAATCACAGGATGAAGAAGCGACAATCTATAAAACATCAAAATAAATTAAGTGCTACAGAGTCTGTTACTTGAAACAAAATCAAGGGAATATACCGCTTTCCTGAAAATAATGTAATTTAGGAGACACCGGTACGAACCTCATGAAATTATTGATAAAAACTGAATTTCCCGAAGTTACCGAAGTAATAAGGTCTAGAGTTTTCAAATACGATACGTAAAGAATTATTTGTATTGTTTCAACTTTCTAGTTGTTCATGTATACAGATAGTTTTTTCCGCAACGCGTTAAAAGGGCTCGACACATAAGACCTAAGTTGTACCTATGTCAAAACGGAGTTTCTAGTGGTTCAATCTAATATCCACAATTTTAGATTAGGGTTTTATAAGTTTGCATAAGGGAAAAATAAGTATTTCGTCTAAATAAACTATTTCATTTAGCAATGGAAAGCGCTCGTGGCTAAGGCAGAACCGCTCGGATCGATCTGTCAAAATCAGCGCTTGCTGCGGTCGGTCCGTAGATGGGACCATCTTGTCATGAGGAGTTATTCCATGTTCCGGCTGTCATTTGAACATACTTGGTAGTTTACGGTTAGTCAGAAGCCATAAAGTCTGACAATCAGTCTTACCAAGGGACAGACCAGAGCTGTGAAGGTCAAATAGGCAGTCGCTCTACATATATGGTACTCTGTACTTAGTTTCATCGCCGTTAAGTCTGGAAGCCTACTTCAACGTAGTCGGGTAAAGGCTAGGCAGATGAGGATCTAATTTAACAATAAGTATTTATCAAATCATTTAGAGACTGAGTATGTAATGATCTTCATTAGTAAATGCGTGTGTTCCTTTCTATCTTTTTAGTAACGTAGAGAATAATAAAAAATAACTTATTATATTATGCCTATTGGTCATCAGAGACCTGTTGACAGAGGTAGATACCTTATAAATAACGATCCTCATCTTCGAACATCCTGTAGTAAGGATGTATTTGAAAACATTTATCATGCAAATGTGTCGTGGTTTCTTCTTTTTTGAGTTTTGTTAAATATTTTCCTTATTTTGCACGCATACCTAAAACGCATTTTTTCCAAAATTCCTAGTATCATAAAAATACAATTTTGCAGAAAAGATTGTCGAAATAAAAAAATATCTTTAAGAATTAAATAGGTAGATCTCAAATGTGATTTGTACATAAACAAAAAAAACTACTTATATGTTCTACGGGTATAGAACAAGTTCAATTAGCACTAAAGTTTATTTATTATTAATAATACCTACTTAATATGCCTATATCTCGAGCGATTAATGAATCAATTACCTACAATATTAGATTAAAGAAACCCCATTATAAAGCAATTGCATTTTAATGACTAGCACGCATTTTAAACCGATATTAATCATTTCGTTTAAGTCATTAGCTATGCATTGATATAATTTGTATCACACCCATTGTTCTTAGGCAATCTGCCTACCTACCCTACTCCTATAAGTACCTACGACTCCCTAAGTACGTACTAAGTATATCATTATATTTAAAACCATTGTTTTTCTGTAGGGTATGTGCCAAGACTGTTACACTTATACATGATCAAAATATTAACAAGAAAAATGTTCCTATTTGTTGTATTTTTGAGCATTGTGACAGCCATTCGCATATTCTACAAATAGCGCATTTGCATACCTATTCTAAGAACAGAGCATTTGCAAATTGACCACTGAACCATGTCGCTAATTAGTCATCATCATCATCAGAATTTGTTCTACTGTCCCGCTGTACATGTCTCTTCTTATGCATAGATTGGATTGAGCGTAAGTCACCACGATCACTCCAGGTTTCCTCGAGATGTTCTCCTCATCTTTACTCAGTCTTTTGTTGTCAAAATCTAGATACTCTTAGAAAGTAAAACCCGCCAAGTTTTACTTAAGAGGCAGGTATTTTAAGCACTACGCCACCTCGACTTGCTAAATGGTGTCGTTTATACAAATGGTAAATAGTTACAGTGAATTATGACTAGGCGCAAATAATATGCCAATTTATTTTATTGACATGTTTGTACGCAGTTAATTCCTGTTTTTAGTAAATAACCTACACCGAGTTTATTTAACGAGCGAAAACAAGTGAAGCTACTTGTTTTACAAAACATGTAAATCGGGTCCATTGCAGACACGGGTACTAATTTGAACGGGTATTTCCCACATAATGTGGGAAGTTTCATTTTCCTTAACTTATGTCGCATAAGATAATATAACGCTTACTTAAACTAGTATTTTATGGTTTTTGATAACCATAAGTCGTAATGATTTTATCAAAATATTTTGACTAATAATTTAAAGTAATGTAATTTGTATGTCAACAAAGTTCTTGTTTACTACGCAATACGATTTCCGTGGTTTTGATGACTAATGCCAAGTACTTCTTAAGGGTACCTACGGTAAATCCTTACAACAGATTTTTCGCTGGTTTTCCCGATGGTATTCTAGGGAAGATCACTTTGTCAACTGTTTTCAATTTTGAAACTGTTTTCAGTTTCAATTTATCTTCATACAAAATTCTACGCAAATAGCTAAATCTGTTGCAACAATTATTTTTCTATGCAATACAGACAGACAGTTTCTTTCGCTCCTATAGTGTTAGTTAGGGTTTACCCGAGCGCTGGTTTAGATTCTGTAACAAATGGTAGGTACCATTTTTTGCACTTCTTTCCTTATTGCATATTTATACCTATCTTTAACACCTGTAATTATTCAAACCTTTTTAAAAGCCTAAATGATTGATCGTTATTAGCATTTAACGCACAAAAATATAATGTAGATACTCTTGGTTTTTTGTCCTGATAAAAATATAAGAAAGAAAAAGTAGTTTTTCTGACAAAGCCTTTCTACCATTCATTTCCATATTTATTAAGCGGACTAAAAATTCTGCTGTGCGCGGGTACTCTAAAGGTAATTTATAAATAATTAAAACAGTACTTTGATAAATCAACATTTATTTCGCAGCATCATATGTAAATCAAATATAATTTTCATGTTATACTTCATTCTCCACTAAATTAGCTTCTATATCTTTCATTATCTTGATTACTGAGTCATAGACATACTCTTTAGCGTTAATACCATAAACGAAATCAACGTGACTGAACCTCTTCATTGGTACTCTATACTTTATTGGCCTGCCCAGTTCACTATACAGTCTATCAACATCCTTGACAGGAGCAAATGGGTCCTTTTCGGAGTAATGTAGGAACACTGGAGCGGTGATTTTGGAGAGGTCGTATTTAGGTGGGGTGAAGGATCCGTAGGCTCTGTAGTTGGAGATTCGGGAGCCCATGTCGTAGCGTCGGAAATGGCCGGCGTCGATGCTCTGGCCGTAGTGTGCGAGCTGCCTTACTGATATGCCGGCTGGAGCGTGACCCATGATCAGCGGCATTATAGTCTGAAATGAGTACGTAACTTAGATATTTTTGCTACTTCAAATACCGTATCATTAACTGAGTCCCATTAATTAGTTCTAAAAATAGAATAAACAAGTGAAGCTAGAATCGAAATAATTATTCTGTTATGTATGAACTTACTGCGTTATGCTGTGGAACGTTCCATCCACCAACCAGAAGTAAGAAGGTGCTGCAAATACGTTGGGTTACAGCTTCATCACTGCAATATGTCTCTCCGATCCATTTAGTGAAGGAGTTACTAGGCATGAACTCTCCTATGCCGATCAGAGAAGCAATGCTCTGAAAAATTATGAGTTGTTCGTTAGATACAAAATAACAAATGAGTTCATCATTGTAGATATAATAACCCTTCAATTAACTTACTTCGATCCTATTAGAGTGAGGTGCCAAAAATCTAAAAACTGGGTTGCGGTTGTTAGCCATATAAGCAACGGGCGCCAAAGCGTGCATTGAAATAATCTTGTCGTTATAATTCGGTCGCAAGGAACCAAACACGAAGAAGGATGTAGTTCCCTGAGAGTGGCCGATGTAGTGCAGTTTCTCTTGACCTGTGACCTCCAACGCGTAGTCGATCATGGCAGGCAAATCCTTGTTCCCTATTTCATCCCAAGAAAACCGCCAGAAAGCGGTGCTAAGGAGAGCATCAGGGTTCAATCTGACGTGTTTGCGAGAGTAGTAGTTACCGCGAGCGTTACCCAGCCACACGTCAAAACCTTCCTCTGCGAGGAGGTATCCTGTAAAAATAATTTAAGACTACATTATAGAGGAATATATGATTTGTATAAACGTTTAATTTGCAAAAACCTTCTTCGGCAAAACTGTATGCTGCCAAACTCAAAAAACTATTTCTAAGATTTGTTATAACACTGAATTTAACATCGTCTTAATCTACACAGAAGCTGTTGGTAAACCCTTTAATAAATAAATAAATAAATAAATGTCTATGGAAAGAAATTTAGTTCATTTGGACAAATGGAGTATGTATATTATAAGGTTAGGTAATTACCAAGAGCAGAGCCGGGGCCCATTAGAACGTAGTCAGCAGATGAAGTTAACATTCCATGCATGATGAGCACAACTGGCTTCTTCTGATTGGGAACATTGTTAGCGTCACGACCATGAGGAATACGGTGCATCTCCAATATGTAGCCATCTTCTGTAGTCACACTGTGAACTTCTACTGGGTAACGGTATTTTCTGATAAGATCAGGCTGGAAAATATGAGACCGAATTATAATTATGTTCGTAAAAAGTCATTCAGACTTTTTACAAAGGCTACCACTCAAGCACTCAAACAGGACATGCTGCAGTACACAAGAATTTTGCAATTATTAACAATCTACTCTTGTTCCAAAAAATACAAGGCGAAATATGACGCGGCTTTCCCACTATCTTAACAAAAGCATTACGCTCGGTTATATCTTTACTTATTTGGATACAGTTCTCCCCAAGGATCCTGCACAATAACACAGAACACAAGAACTCACCACATCTAAACGCGCATCTTCCAAAATGTTATCGGAATAGCGCGCGCCAGTGCTTCTGATCAACTCGTCAATTTCATCTGCATGAGGAGATCTCCTGGCCGAGACCAGAGCCACACACGTGGTTAACACCACTAACAACCCTCCGCTTAACATCATATAGATACAGTTCACATACAGAATAAACTACATATCGTAAATAATCAAAAAATACGCCTTTTATAACTTCTGTAAAACTGATATCAAAATTAAGCTTCGATAACGAAAGCAATCAATGCTAAAATCTTGCATTTTTCACAACAGAATCATACCACAGAGATACAGACATGTTTTAATAAATAATTATAGTACACGATACTAGCTTTTGCACACAGTTGCACTCGCAAATTAATGTATTTCATGTACCCATAAATACGCCTACACCGGGGTACAAAAATCCATAGGGACGTTCCCAATATAACGGTTGATTTGCTTAACTACTAGAGATAGAATCTATACTAATATTATAAAGCTGAAGAGTTTGTTTGTTTGAACGCGCTAATCTCAGGAACTACTGGTCCGACTTGAAAATTTCTTTCAGTGTTAGATAGCCCATTTATCGAGGAAGGCTATAGGCTACATTTTATCCCGGTACGGGAAGTAGTTCCTACGGGATGCGGGTGAAACCGCTGGCAGAAGCTAGTTTTAACATATACCCCATACTAGGGATTCCGAATTCCTATTTCTAGTAATCAAGACTCAGATAAAATATTGGAAACGCTCGTTAGCCATCAACTGCTTTAATAGGCATCTTTGAAAAGTGTCAACGACTTAATCATGGAAATCTTTTAGATATACACGAGATGTAGGTACCTACAGATAAATGTATTTTCCCATTTACGCCGATTTTCAATACGTATTATGAATAATTAAGTAGTTGAAGCTAGAGATCTATCAGTTGATAGACTGATAGACTGATAGACTTTCAGCTCGCACGTCATTGAGGTCCAATCTTATCGTAGCGTAACGAGTAGGTACATAGTTAGGGTACTTATCAAGCCACAAGGGGACTTCAAAGAAGTTTATTCTTAGTCCTAAATATTGTATTTGCGTACAAACAATATTTTGGGAAGCTTTGTATAGACTAAAATAGGTTCTGAAATGATATGAAGGTACTTAAGTACGTATTGTAATAATTGCCTTGGTAAATTATTTTATCTAGACACACGGCAGTGTGTCCGCCAAGTTCGAGCAAAAAAGGCGACACACCGGCCGTGGGTTATATTACACGAACCATTTCGGACCAAATTCGACCCCCCTGTAACTCAAAATCTATTTTATTTACGCATATCAAATTTCTAGTATCTGTTGAGACCCCCTCACTTATCTAAAATACAAAATTTCATTAATATACCTATTGTAGGTCTTGAGATATTGACGTCAGAAAATCGCTATTTTTACTATACACTGATTCACTGATTCACTTATTCACTTATTCACTGACTCACTCATCAAAAACCTAGACCACTTCCAATGGTCGTATTGACTTGAAATTTGGCATGGAGGTAGGTCTTTATGTCAAGGTAAAGGGAAAAATCTGAAAATGGCCAAGTGTGAGTCGGTTTCAAAATAATGAAGGTGTTTTATACCCGGTGTAAATTTATACCCCTAAGGAACTAAAACGAACTAAATTTATCTATATTTATATAATATATCTTCGAATGGTACAAAGGTTTGTATTTAGTCAAAGTAAAGTAAAATCTGAAAACGGCCAAGTGTGAATCACTTTCGAAAATAACGAATGTGTAACTTTGATCCACGAACATAATATATGATAACATGTCATGTCAGTCAGTTGGTAAATCTAGTCATAGTTAATCTAGTTCATTTCTTTGTAAGAAACATAGTGCATATTAAATAATCTAAAAGATAGTATAAATGAGACATTTCTTTAACTAACTTCATCATAAGAAAAAATAAAATAAACAACCTTACAAAATAAATGAAATCCCACCCAAAACAAAATGTGAAAGACTGCCAAGTTCGATAATATGGGAATGCTTCGCCTATAAAAGAAGTGAGATCTGAATAAGTACCAAGTTCCATACACATACCTCAGTTAAAAATAGTTACTTTTTAATGATGTTACTTGGCAAGTTTTAATAGAAAATTAAATACTTGATTCATTGCGTTTAGTAGGTTTATAACAAGGTGTATGAAAACTTGCCAAGTAACATCATTAAAAAGTAACTATTTTTAACTGAGGTATGTGTATGGAACTTGGTACTTATTCAGATCTCACTTCTTTTATAGGCGAAGCATTCCCATATTATCGAACTTGGCAGTCTTTCACATTTTTGTTTTGGGTGGGATTGTGATTTCTGATAATATTCTTTTATATAGGTACTTACTTATCTACACTTATGTTAATATTATTTACTGTCGAAACATTAATATTTGTGTATGTTTGTGCGTGTGTTTGTGATGAATAAACTCAAAACCGCTTAAAAATCTTTTTTACTATGTGTGAAGGTACGGGAAGAACTTTCTCCGGGACTAGGGACTCTCAATACAGAAAGTAAGATGTTATAACGTAATATATACTACTTAAAAGAATATTGCTCGGTATAACGTCTCAAATAAATCAACCTACACCTATGATCCTCATTTTCATAAATCTAGTAAATGTTTTACTGAGCCAATTAAGTTTAGAAGAGTGACAAAGGAGTTTCAAGCCGACTTTTTACATAGAACCATTTTTTTTACTGCGCATCTAGCTTTACGTTTTATATTGAACTTGTTATTTAACCCTATAAGTAACATTGTAACTAGGTATAGGTATTCTAAGGTCAATTAATCGGCGACACTAACGCGCATATTGTAATTGCGTTATTTACCCAGCATTGTAGGACAATAGATTTGTCATCAACAGGTTTTCCTTAAACCAATCATCTTACAGTACACTAGAATGAAAAAAGATGGAATATCCATACACAATTGTTAAAGCAGTTTCTTGCAGCTATTCCAGTGGATAAATAGGAATCTTTCTAAATTAATATTCTTCAGTGGAGGTCATTGACACTGGGCATAAAACAATCTTGCATCAGTCATTACGGCAATCAAAGCACAAGAAATGGTAAGTTATCAGTAAGGTAGAGACGTGTCGCGGCTAGCCCACACATTCCAAAACCACATAATAAAAGTCCAAAGTATTTTCTTCTAGATAATGATTTAATTATCAACAAAAACGGATAGCATCTCACAGTACTCCATGATTTTACAATAAATTATTTAGTGAAACAATAAATAATTATTGAGTAATATCACGATATTATGATAGTAGCAATTAGCATGATGTCTTATCGTTATGATGAATTGGTAGTAGAAATATTTTTATCAGTGTTTTGCTATTACTAAAGTATTTAACGTAGCATGATTATCCTCCTAAATCGGGAAATATTAGAAACAAGGTATTTAAATTCCGTTTATTATAACATTTATTTTGTAAGTGAAATTCTTTCAAAAACATTACTGTAGTAAGGGGAAATTTGTATTGATACAGGTAAATAAAGATATCTTTATTAATTACTTTTTTAACATGACATATGGCTACCGTTTGTCCTCGCAATGAAGTGACGATGCGGCTTAGGATAGCTCCGGACTAAACAACAGTCTTAAACGTATCTTAGAAACTTACAAATATGCTCACAAGCTAAGCCAGTTGCCATATTTAAAAAGTTCTGATTATTTCGTGAATAGTCTTGCGTTTATTCAGTGCGTCATTTTGGGGCCTTATTTGAGTTTCAAAGGAGCAGAAGGTTGAGTGTGTTTTGGAAAAAGGTAAAATAAACAACAATACGGTTGCCTGCTCGCTGTCATGTGCAAACAGTATTTATAATATAATTTTTTAATTGTTGATTAAGCCTCGTCGAATGCGTTGGCGTCCATAGCCTTAATAAGATTGATCACTCTGTCATAAAGTAATTCTTTGGCATTAATAGCATATATGAAATCAAGATGACTGAAGGACCTCAGGGGAATTCGGAATTTGCCGATGGGTCTACCTAGTTCCCTGAACAATCTGTCTACGTCGTTAACATGTGCCAATGGATCGCTGTCAGAGTAATGAAGGAACACTGGAGTGGTAACTTTAGATAAGTCATAGCTCGGTGGCCTGAATGATCCGTATGTTCTGTAGTTTGATAGACGAGATCCCTGGTCGTAGCGACGGAAACCTCTGTCGGAGATTCCTTGACCGTAGTGAGCTAACTGCCTCACCGACGCACCAGCAGGGGTGTGGCCGAATATAGCGGGCATCATGGTCTGCAATCACAAAATATAAGACATTTAAGGGTTTAAAACTTCATGTACTTGTTATATCTAAAGATTCTGCAATAAACTTTACATAATCCAATTGTAACAAAAGACAAACAGACATCTTCATCTCCAGAGAAAGGGCAAAACTTGCTTAGTCAGGGTAGTATATAACTACCCTAGAAAGTAGGGCTAGGTTTTCTTTCATGTCTATCAGAAGTTCCTTTGCTGGTACTAGACTTACCGAGTTATGCTGATCTTCATTCCATCCACCAATCAAGAACAAGATGTTGCTGCAAATTGGTTGGAAAATCACTTCATCGCGGCACAACGCCTGACCAGCCCACGTGAAGACAACGCTGTTGGGCATGAACTCGCCGATACCGATCAGTGAAGCAATGCTCTAAAAGAATAAAAGTACAGGTTAATAGCAGAATCACCCCTTTCGTAGGAATAGTTAATCAAAATCATAATTCACTTACTTCAATATTATTCGAATATGAAGCCAAAACCCTCAAAAGAAGGTTCCTGTTATTCGCCATGTAAGCTACTGGGGCCAGAGCGTGCATGGAAATAACTTTTTGGTTGTAAGCAGGTTGCATGGAGCCCATCACGAAGAAGGCTGTAGTGCCTTGCGAGTGACCAACATAGTGCAACCTTTCTTCTCCAGAGACGTCTAGAGCATAATCGATCATAGTCGGGAGGTCAATGTTTCCTATTTCATCCCAAGAGAACCGCCAGTATCTGGTGCTCAGGAGAGCGTCAGGGTTCAGACTGGTGTGTCTGCGAGAGTAGTAGTTTCCACGAGCGTTACCCATCCATACGTCAAAACCTTCTTCCGCAAGAATGTATGCTGCAAAAAAACATTTCACGTCAATTACACAATCAATTTTGAACAATGAACTGTGGCCGTGAATTGATTACAACGAAAGAGATTCTTACCCAAGGCGGAGCCAGGACCCATGATAACAAAATCAGCAGATGAGGACAGCAGTCCATGCATGATGAACACAACTGGCTTCTTTCGGTTGGGAACATTGTTGGCGTCACGTCCATGGGGAATACGATGCATTTGCAGAATGTAGCCATCCTGTGTCGTCACATTGTGAACTTCCACGGGATAACGATACTTCCTGATAAGATCTGGCTGAAATAATACGGAACAAATGAAAATTACGCACAATTCTAATCAATTACCAATCAACAAATTATGAATTTACAACTTACAACATCCAAGCGTGCATCTTCAAATACATCAGTAGAGTAACGCGAGTCGATGCTGTTCAAAGTCTCCAGGATTCGGTCACCTTCAAGTGACCCCCTGGCCGCTGCCAGGGCGACACATGTGGCAAACACCACATACAACCCTCCGTGTAGCATATTTCACATCAAACAAACACCGTCTCATTGTTTAAAATCCTAGTCGTGGCATTTATAACTTCTGTAGAATGAAGATAAAGAATTAAGCTTTGATAATTTTAGCAATCACAGCTAAAATCTGACAAAATGGTTACAATAATAAACAAATTATCACAAGATACCTACTCGTGTATGTGTACAACCTTACGTGCGTATTTCAATACCCACTGCGGAGTACCTAATTACGTCAATTAATTAATACTTTATCTTATCATAGACTCACATCTGTGGAATTCATGAAACCATAACCCCCGTGAAAAGACAAATAATATAGCCAGCCTCTTAAATTTATGTTAGTAAAGTTATCCAAAAAAATCAAAACAAAACTAGAATGTTCCAGGTATACAGATAGGTCTTATACTGAATACTACAGCGCGCTTTTATTATATAAGATTAAATACCGACTATGATAGCTTATTGGTATTATTATCAAACCAATTAAATCAATTGTGATAACCACCACATGAACACATGTTGATGATAATAATTTGCTACTGTTATTACGCCTAGCGACTTCCCATGTCGATATACGATTTCATGTCCTCATAATTTTCAGGGGCGCAAAAGGTTCTTTATCTCTGATATCATATTTAAATCATTGTCAACACATTTTAATAATTTGATACTGTAGATATATGGCTACTGTATACTTATCACAAATTATTTTTGTTGGCAGGGAACATTCTCCATTATAGGTACCTATATTTATTTATAGCATTTTCAATAACAGTTGCCATGCTTATAGGATTTTATCTGTTCTTGTAACCATCAAATAATACTACTCATTCTTAATGCTGAAAAAAATAGACAAATGTGGCTGAATTACATTCCATCATCCTACGAGCCTTTTTCCCAACTATGTTGGGGTCGGCTTCCAGTCTAACCGGATGTAGCTGACAACCAGTGCTTTACAAGGAGCGACTGCCCTATCTGAACCCCTTGGTTAGACTGGATGAATTACATTAAGTCTTTTTTTTAATTTTACATGCAATAGATATCATTGCCTATTATAGAGTACCAAAACATACGTAGGAAATATTATTCTACGATGGTAGTATTAAAGGATCCCAATGTATCTCGATCCCAATGCACCTTGATAACAAAAATCTTACTAATATTTTAAACGCGAAATCATTCTTTCAAGCATTGTACTTCTAAATAAATTTTGATAAGAGTGAGCAGTAATATATGGAGCTTTTACATCAGAATTGCATACAGCCTACTTTTTATCCGGATACTACTGTTGGCTGAAACTATTGGTTTAAAAATTACTATTTTCCTACTACATTTTTACTTTTACTTCCTTTTTACTTTTATTTAGGTAACTACCTACTTTACCTACATCTTACTTTTCGAGGAAGCTGCTCGCCAGCACCACATCGAGTGAAGATATGAGAAATCAAAACATTGCTCAACGATTGTGAACGATCGTGATGCCATCACAATTACTTACTGTTATAAGAAAATGTGCCTAAACTCCTCATCAATGAAGATGTCTGCAGTTCCGCTTCCTAACATCATTGAACCAGAACTAATCAGTCCATGGTCCAGAACAAATCAGTTTCGGTTCAGTTCTTACGCGGAGCACTTCCTCGTGATCGTACACGCAAGCCCTTTCGGTACTTCGGTATTGAAGCCATAATACGCAATGCCATAAGATACTATGATTACAAGGGTAGGCGCTTGGTGTTGAAGCTAATAAGCAATTAACACTTGTTTAAGTTTTGCTAATTAAGAGTAATAGGCACCTAAAACCTAGTAGTCCTATTAGCAATTATTTTTCAGGTGTACGTTTCAATTCTAGCTATTTTCAAATATGTTATAATTTTTTGCAATCAGTACCTACAAATTCTTTTTAAATCTGTAAGTCAGAAACTACTTTTGAGGAATTACAAACTACTAGGTACTTTAACACGACCTAAAAGTTCTTACCTATCCGTGGATCCAGCCAATATGATTGCATACCCAAGTATGTCTATGTTTATCATAGCGCCCAATGGATGAAACCAAAATTAAATTAACAAAAACAATCTCTATATTTAATTTGATCATTTATTTGTACATAAACCAAAACATACCTACAACAAATTCAGATAATTTTAATGATATTACATTCATGTTACAGGTACTTAAACATCATTATTAAAATTACTGGCGTCCATGGTTTTCATTATATCAATAATTCTGTCATAGAGTAATTCCCTTCCATCAATGGCGTATATAAAATCGAGGTGAGTGAATTTGCTCATCGGCACGAGGAGCTTACCCATCGGGTTTCCTAGTTCCCTGAACAACCTATCGACATCTTCAACATGCGCCAATGGATCGCTTTCGGAATAATGAAGGAACACTGGAGCAGTTATTTTAGATAACTCATAATTCGGTGGTCGGGAAGTCCCATAAGCTCTTATATTTGACAGTACATTTCCATGGTCGTACCGACGGAACTCTCCGCTTGCGATGCCTTGGCCGTAGTGAACGAACTGCCTCGCGGCCGCACCAGCAGGACTGTGACCAAGTATGGCGGGTATCATAGTCTGCAATCATGTAATGAGTTTATTTCCTTATTTATAATATTATAAATGCAAAAAATTCTACGTATACGGATGTTTGTTGCTCTTTCACGCAAAAAGAACTTAATGGATTTTGATGAATCTTGGCAGTAACAGCTTATAAGTACCTATATTAAAATATCATAATAGGCAATCTTTTTATCCGGGTGCGGGAATAAATACCCTCGGGAAATAATAAATCTGCTAGCAGAAGCTAGTAACAGTATAAAATCATGACGACAATCCTGAACTCACAGCATTGTGTTGATCTTCGTTCCATCCTCCAATTAAGAACACGATGTTACTGCACATCGGTTGGAATACCGCTTCATCATGACACAGGTTCTGTCCAGCCCAAGTCAAAGCTTCACTGTTGGGCAAATACTCGCCGGTACCGAGCAAATATGCAAGCCTCTAAAAATGAACACACATATAAAAGATATGGGCAAATGAAAGTAAAATAATATCAATTATGAACATTTTCTTCTTACCTCAATATTATTAACATAGCGCGCCACTAATCTTAAGAAAGGGTTTTCAATATGCTCGAAATAAGCTGATGGAGCCATAGCGTGCATGGAAATAATTTTGTCATTGTAAGCTGGCTGCAAAGATCCTAGAACGAAGAACGATGTGGTGCCTTGCGAGTGTCCTATATAGTGTAGTCGCTCCTGTCCTGACACCTCTAATGCGTAGTCGATCATAGTTGGAAGGTCAATGTTCCCTATTTCATCCCAAGAGAACTTCCAGAATTTGTTGCCTACGTCAGGGTTTAGACTGACGTGTTTGCGTGAGTAGTAATTACCGCGAGCGTTACCCATCCACACGTCAAAACCTTCCTCTGCGAGGATATAGCCTGCGAACATAATTTAAGACAACATTACATATACAATTTGTGTGTAATGTGCAAAAGTGGCATCATTAATATTCAAAGTTGTATGACTTGGTAAACAAAAGGCACTTACCTAGAGCGGAACCAGGGCCCATTATAACTAAATCGGCAGATGAAGAAACCATTCCATGCATCAAGAACACAACTGGCCTTTTCTTATTCGGATCGTTGTTAGCGTCTCGGCCGTGAGGAATACGATGCATTTCCAATATATAGCCATCCTTTGTCGTCACGGTGTGAACTTCTACTGGATAACGATATTTTCTAATAAGGCCGGGCTGGAATAATGCAAAAAAGATTAATTAAGATTAAGTATAAAGGTATATATATGCCTAAGTGAACAAAATAACTCACCACATCTAAGAGTCCGTCTTCAAACACGTTGTCCGAATGTCGCATGTCAATGCTTTGGAACAACTGTCTGACGGTGTCAGCATGAGGAGACTCCCTGGTTGCCGCCAGAGCGACACATGTGGCCAACACCACGAACAACCCCCCGTGTAACATTGTTCTCTTGCAGCAGATAACTACTCATTCGAAATGGCCAAATATCCGTCTTATATGAACCGAGATAAAGGATTTAGCTCCGATAATATCAATAATCGAAGTTAAGATCTATGATTTGCAGAAACTTTAGGCAGAATCTGCTTTTAATTACTTGTATATCATAAATAATGAAGCTATTATCATATAAACATAGATTTTAAGTCTCTTTATCCAGACCAGGTGTAGGCATAAACACCAAAATTAATAACAGCCAAGCGTGAGTCGGACTCGCGCTCACAGTATATACCTTAATCACGCGAGAAATCACGTTCGTTGTGTAAGAGCCCCCTGAAAAATGATATTATTCCAGTTTTAAGTATTTTTTGGAAAATGTAAACTGCCTAACTATCATGTTTCATGAGATATAGCCTGGTGAACGAATTGACGGACAGCGGAGTATTGATAATCCCATTTTACTAGAAACTATAGAATTTTTAAGATTATTTTTTTATATGAAAAACTTTTTGGGCAAAGTAGTCAGTTGTTTTATTTACTATACATAAAGTATTAAAAAAAAAAATAGTTCCCACGGTGCACTCAGTCTATGCAATATCTCAAAGCGTTACGCTACGTGACTACGTGCTGCTACGCCGTAGACCCTGTCGCTCGATGCCCACTAAGCTTTTATGTAAACCGCAAGTCTGTGCCGAAATAAATTAGAAATAGATAGTAACAAATTGTATAATGAAAGATTGAATGAATATAATGAAAGAAAATAAATTATATGAATTCTATCAATTTGAGGTTTTTTTACTGGTACTTATGATACTAATTGTTTGTCAGATAAAATTTAACGAACCTCTCGAAGACATAATATTTTCTTGTATTTTATCATAACCTCTACTGAAAAATAACACAGACGATCACAAGTAAGTAGACTAATGTCAAAAACTCTTGTAGGTACAATATTCAGTAGCATTACCATTACAACTATTTCGATTCATCAAAAGTATAAACTTCCATCGTATTCACGTCTATATAAAAAGCCAGACATATTTCCATCGAATACATAAAAAAGCCAGACAATCACAGATACAGAGGCAGAGTTATCAGCAAAATAATTTTGTTTAGATCTCGTTGAACAACACTAACAGGACGGCAAAGTTGCGCGCCTACATAAACAAGCCGAGAACTTCAAATCGACTGTAATAAAAAGTTTATGATGTCATACAAGTTGCGGCTGTTTGTTATAACTTGAACCTCAGCCGCCGGCATATCTGTAAGACTTATACTTTAGAAGACGGGAAACTATGTTTACTTTCGACTGTTCTTTGTGACAAATAAGTGGAATGGCCTCGAAACCCCGTGGGTTAAGATTGGTAGTCAAGTGAGTAGGTTGGTGTAAAATTATGTAGGTTCTTGTAATATTACCGTATTTGAGCAGTAATGAAAATGTTTTACCCGCTTATTGTATTTATTCCAACCGTAGATTACACATAGAAAATAACTGTTGAAAAGTAATTCCTTTGCAGTGATGGCAAATCATCATCATCATCCTCCGAGCCATTTTCTCAACTATGCTGGGGTCGGCTATCGTCGGTGAAGGCAAATAAAAATATATTTTTTTTTTTTACCCAGTTTCCTGACAATCTATCAACATCATTAGCATGCGACTCTAGCTGGATCACATTCCGAGTAATTAAGAAACACTGGAGCAGTAATTTTAGCTAAATCGTAACAATTGCTGGTCTGGATGACACATAATCTCCCTAAGTAGTATATAGTGCTTCCAGACTGA
This sequence comes from Helicoverpa armigera, assembly GCF_030705265.1. Taxonomy (NCBI): domain Eukaryota; kingdom Metazoa; phylum Arthropoda; class Insecta; order Lepidoptera; family Noctuidae; genus Helicoverpa; species Helicoverpa armigera. Next base: position 6,434,572 of record NC_087130.1, on the reverse strand, counting down.
ATATGACCATTTTTAACTTCTGTAGCCTACATTTTGCTGTCCATCGACGGACTTTTACTATTCCGTGTGTCCATCTATACGTCCGTCTGTCAGACACCAGACTGTTTTTCATGGACCGTGATAGTACGACGGTTGACATTTTCACAGAAGATGTGTTTTTTGCCGCTATAATAAGAAATACTGAAATCTAGAATAAAATAAATAGTTTTACTCACATACAATATAAGTTTGTGATTTTTGCTAGTTTTATAGATTGATAATGGTACGGAGCCCTTAGTTCCCAAGTCCTACTCGCACTTGGCTGTTTCTTGTATTAGGTATCTCAGATAAATAAGCTCTGGTAATGTCTTTGATATAATCAGCGAATCACGTATATGTTTATGCAAATATAGATTTAATTAGGTAGGTACGTTTATATCATCAATAATTAATCATCAAATCGATCAATTACAAACAAACAGAGATTTATGAGAATTTTACCTAAACGGCACGTGCGTGAAATAGAAGACTCGTTTCTTGAATTAATTGAGTCGCCAGCTCATTGACTTGTCTAACAAATCCATATTATTGGTACTTTTAACAAACAGTTCACAAATGGGTATGTATAAAAAATATAGTCAAATAATGTTTAAAAAACAAAATTTCAATCTAACCTAGTCACATTGGATTGGTTTATTTAAAGCAATTTAGGTATTTTTTAAAGATTCCCAAAGGGGTCTTACTCACTTTAATTCCTGATTAACTTTCTTATCTAAAACGTGTAAGTAATTAATTCACGTAGGTACGATGTGGTGCGGTTTGTCATTATAGTCTGTACCGTCTGTACCGATTGGCATCGTCGAGCTGGGGCTAAAAGGTGTATTATTATTGGTTGACAGTGTACGGTAAGACCTAAAAATAATACAACTTGTATCTGACCAATAAGTATAATTTAGTTTTGTAATCCGTAATCGGTGTTTCTATAGTCACCATCAACGTCAATTTCATTGGCATCCATAGCTTTGATAAAACGTATGACTCTATTGTATACCAACTCTTTAGCGTTTATACCGTATACAAAATCGATATGACTGAAACCAGACTCAGGAACCCAGAACTTACCAACTGGTTTTCCTAATTCCCTGAACAATATATCAACGTCTTTAACATGAGCCAACGGATCGGCGTCAGAGTAATGAAGGAACACTGGAGCTGTAATTTCAGATAACTCATAACGTGGTGGTTTGAATGACCTGTATACTATAAAATTTTCCAGTGGAGACGCATATTTGTAACGACGGAACTCTTTCCCGGAGATTCCTTGGCCATAGTGAGCGAGTTGCCTCACCGACGCACCAGCAGGAACGTGGCCAAAAATAGCGGGCAGCATGGTCTGCAATTAGGAGCATTAACACGTTCGCGTAAGCAACGTCTTACAACGTCGTATTGATATAAGTATGAAAAGGCCCAACGTCGTACGACGGCCTCTAGATTGTCATATTTATTTTGACGGACCATGTCAGACCTATGTGGTGGCGACAACGTTTATAGACGTCGGACGTGAAATAACGTTGCGCCACATAACACAGATTATAAGACTACGTATAACGGCGGGACGTCTTAAGACTTGGTTTAATTTTGTGTGCGAAAAAGGTGCGCCACAGTACCAACATTTAAAAATGAGATTGCTCACGCGAACGTGTTAACCAGTATATTAACGTACATATTTAACTTTATATAAGTATTATTCAACTTGGGCACTGAGCAGATCCCTTATTATGACCCAGTGTTTTATTTCAAATTTTCAATTGATGGATACTCACCGACGTATTGTGTTGTATTGCAGTACCTATATAAAACATTACTTATATCATTATGTAAATAAGTACTTGCCGTATTTTGTTCATTTTCGTTCCATCCACCAATTAAAAATAGGATATTGCTGCACAACGGTTGGAAGACTACTTCATCCCGGCATAATGCTTCTCCAGCCCATGTGTAGATAACCCTGTGAGGCAAAAACTCACCCAATCCGAGCCAAGAGGCAATACGCTACAAAATAAATCATTACATGCAAGTACTTTGAAACATTACATACACCTGCTTACTTACCTATAATAAAGAACTTACTTCAATTTTATTAGAGTAGGGTGCCAACATCTTAAAAAGAGGATTTCTGTTATGAGCCATGTATGCTACAGGAGCCAATGCATGCATTGAAATAATTTTGGCATTATAAGCAGGCAACATTGATCCCAACACGAAGAAGGCTGTGGTGCCCTGTGAGTGTCCAACATAATGTAGTCTTTGCTCTCCGGTCTCATCTAATACGTAGTCAATCATAGCGGGCAAGTCCTTGTTTCCTATTTCATCCCAAGAGAACTTCCAGAATACGTTGCTCTTATGTGCATCAGGGCTCAGTGTGACGTGTCTGCGAGAGTAGTAGTTACCGCGACCGTTACCCATCCACACGTCAAAACCTTCCTCGGCGAGGATATAAGCTGTGAAATTGTGAAAAAATGTGTCGGAACAGAGAACAAATATTATAAATAGGTTTTTGGAAAATTCGACTGAATCAATGAACAGCTAAAACCACGTTTAAAATTGTAATGTTTTTATTATTAGTATTTATCTGACTTCGTGATGACTAAAAGTTTATGTTATTATCACGTTTCCTCGCAAAACATGAGGTAATTAATTATTCGTGTCCGTACCAACCAAGTTCTATGATAGAATTAAATCGATACTTAGGTAACTTAATACTAACCCTTTGCTTGATTTCAGAAAACATTGAATAGTTATGCATGTTTGTAAGAAAAGACTTTTAAGCGATGTGACCTCCTACTGGACCTTTTGTATGTTGTCCTTTATATGTTGTCCCCGTTTGGTCACCGATAAAGATAAGTCTATTCTAACCTACTTACCCAAACCATATCCTGGACCCATAATGACGAAATCAGCAGACGAAGACAGCAGTCCATGCATCACAAACACAACTGTTCTTCTTTTATTCGGATCATTGTTAGCGTCTCTTCCGTAAGGAATACGATGCATTTCCAATATATAGCCATCCTCTGTCGTCACACTGTGAACTTCCACTGGGTATCGATATTTTCTAATAAGGCCGGGCTAGAATAATTGATATTTGTGAAATGCCTAGAGGTATATATGATAGATAATTACAGATAGTATATGCTACTCCATTCCCTCCTATGAAACCTGAAACCTCCTTCTCTTCCTTTCGTAGTAAACTAGAAACCCTTATTATTATACGTTTCATTTCAGCCAGAACAACTTTTCTAAGTTTATATGTAGGTACCTACTTTATAAGTATATCTTAATCACCAATGACTGTGTTTCGGATGGCACGTTAAACTGTAGGTCCCGGCTGTCATTGAACATCCTTGGTAGTCTTTACGGGTAGTCAGAAGCCAGTAAGTCTGACACCAGTCTAATCAAGGGGTATTGGGTTGCCCGGGTTACTGGGTTGAGTGGGTCAGATAGGCAGTCGCTCCTTGTAAAGCAATGGTACTCAGCTGAATTCGGTTAGACTGGAAGCCGACCTCAACATAGTTGCGAAAAGGCTCGGAGAATGATATAATTCAGCCAGAAAAGAAATCAATAGCATGATATCACAATCACAACTCACCACATCTAAGTTTGCGTCTTCAAGTACGCTATCTGAACAGCGTGAATTAAAAGTTCTCATTATTTCGTCAATGTCTTCATAGTGAGGAGATCTCCTGGCCGCGGCCAAGGCAAGACAAGTGGTCAGCACTACGAACAGCTCTCTGCGTAACATTGCACCCAGCCAGGCCACTTCTCATTGTGGCAATTAGATATTTCTGCCTTTTATAACTTCGGTAAAAGTAATTAATATTATGTTTTATTTTCGTGGACTTCGATAAGAATATGTTTAATGTGATGTAAAAACGATAAAACTGCTGTTAATACGTAGGTAGGTACACCTACTACGTATTTCAAGTTCCATAGGTGACGATGGCTTCAATACAGTTACTGCTTCCAATTTAATTTGTTATTCTAGGTGTGTTGTATACTTACTAATCAAGAATCACTTTTTGTGACTATCGGATACCTAGTTTAACAAGTTAATGAATTAAAATAATATTGATCTAAGATAACAACTGGCATTCAATGTATGTAGTTGATACCGACGATAATGTTCAGCGTTAGGTATACCTTCCTAATAATTTCCGTAATGCCGAGGATATCACATTTTCCTATGTTATCTATTAGGTAAGATAATGAAGGTAATTCGTCAAAATATCAGTAAACAAATCAAAAGTTCCTGTATATTAAGCAGAAATTGCAAACAAAAATTCCATTAGGTCAGGCTTTTTTGTTGCTGGCCAATTAATTTTCTGATTTCTCGCAGAATAGGTACTAAGTACTTATCTACCTTCCTATCAATATTTGATTGAATGTCCACTTATTGCAACTCATTACCGCTGCTAATCCATGTTATCAGCTGTCTGTTTAATTACGTTTTTATTGGATAGTACCTACCACAAACCCTCTCTCTATTGCTAATGATCTCGTCGACCAATCTGGTTCTCTTTTGCTTATAATCTCGCAAACACGAGACACAATGCCTAAATGCAATTAAATCGTTTTGCACTTTTAAATTTTGCCTTCATGACAAAAAAAATGTGGCCTACTTAGACTTAGATAGCTAAGTCTAATCAATATGATCGTCATCCTCCTGCCCTTATGATGACTTCTCTATCTGAATTCTGGAAGCATTTTACAAGTTATATTATTTTCATCCGTATCGTATTTCTTTCACACAATCACAATGAAAGCGTAACCAATTTGATAACTTAATTATTTATGTGCCTACCTCTCCACTGTTTTTCAGTAATCGGTATGGTTGGCCACTGGACTCATGAAATCAGTCTTAAAAATAAGAATTGAATACCTGCTACCTACTTTAAACATGCAAGTGAAATGTGTGCTTATCCTACAACATGCCCCATTCTCGACGGGTTGGTTCAAGAAGATTCTATGAATCCAGAAGACATTCCTGACTCAGTTTAACTGCATATTTCTGAGGAAATGAATATAAAACTCAACTTACGTGGGCAATAAAGGCGAGAAATCGTCACTTTTATCAGACTTTTTATTCATTAAACTCTTTAATTTGATGAAAAATCAATTTGGTTTCGTAATAGTTCATCGTCGAATGCATTAGCGTCCATAGCTTTGATAAGGTTGATGGCTCTATTGTAGACCAATTCTTTTGCGTTTATACCATACATGAAATCAATGTGACTAAAGGTAGCCTGTGGAACTCGGAATTTGCCAATTGGTCTACCTAATTCCCTGAACAATGTTTCGACGTCCTCGACATGAGCCAATGGGTCGGTGTCGGAGTAATGAAGAAACACTGGAGTGGTAATTTTAGACAAGTCGTAACGTGGTGGTTTGATTGACCCGTATGCCCTATAATTAGATAGTGCAGACCCATGATCATAGCGACGAAATTGTTTGCCGGAGATTCCTTGTCCGTAGTGAGCGAGCTGTCTCACCGACGACCCGGCCGGAGTGTGCCCTAAGATGACCGGCATCATGGTCTGAAATCAGAACGTGTTTCACAGGTTATACTCATTTCTAGGAGAGTAAATAACTCCATGCTTTCTTTCCCATATTTTTCCCAGAGCTTCTTCTAACCTGACCACATTCTTCTTTGTCCTGCTTTGGGTAGGTAGCTACAACTAACATCTACCTACTTACGTACCTACTAATTTGTTAGACTTAGATCAGACTTCATCACTAAGTGCATAAGATTGCTAGGTACCTAATGGGTTTTCCTGCCTAACTATCATTATGCTTAGATATTAATTTAAAATTAATATAAATGTTTCATGTAGGTACTTGCCGCGTTATGTTGGTTTTCGTTCCATCCACCAATCAAAAAGAGAATATTGCTACATATCGGTTGGAAGACCACTTCATCGCGGCACAGTGCCTCCCCGGCCCATGTGAAGATAATGCTGTGAGGCAAAAACTCGCCGATTCCCATCAAAGAAGCAATACTCTGCAAGATGCAAAACAAACATTAGGCATACCTATGTAATGCGAGTTTCCTTATCTTCTTATCGAGTGAGCTGCCGGTTTTATCATCTGACAAACCCAGCTGTCTGAAATCCACCTGACGGCCTCTGACTCGGAATTGTAACAACGATTTAATTATTCCTAAGTTTCCTTAAATGAAATGATTATTTTTCTTTAGCAGTTTATGAACTTACTTCAATATTATTGGAATAGGGTGCCAACATTTTCAGAAGAAGGTTTTTGTTGTGAGCCATATATGCCACTGGGGCCAATGCTTGCATTGAAATAATTTTGGCATTGTATGCAGGCAACATTGAGCCCAACACGAAGAAAGCTGTGGTGCCCTGTGAGTGTCCAACATAATGTAGTCTTTGCTCTCCTGTGGCCTCCAACACGTAATCAATCATAGCGGGCAAATCTTTGGTTCCCATTTCATCCCAAGAGAACTTCCAGAATGCGGTGCTCAAGATTGCATCAGGATTCAGCCTGACGTGTCTGCGGGAGTAGTAGTTACCGCGAGCGTTACCCATCCACACGTCAAAACCTTCCTCTGCGAGGATATAGCCTGCAAATATTTAAATTATTGCGAAATCTTCTCTAATCTCACGTAGGCAAAAATATAAATTAGTGTTGATTTATGTTAAAAGGATGGTTATGGTACCTAAATAGGTACATCGAACTTGAGGAATATCTATGATATGATGTCTGATTCTTACCTAAGCCAGATCCAGGACCCATAAGAACGAAATCAGCAGATGAGCATAGCAGTCCATGCATCACAAACACAACTGGTCTTCTTTGATTCGGATCGTTGTTAGCGTCTCGGCCGTGAGGAATACGATGCATTTCCAATATATAGCCATCCTCTGTCGTCACATTGTGAACTTCTAGTGGGTAGCGATATTTTCTGATAAGGCCAGGCTGGAATTATTTTAAAGTACGAAATATGAAATATAGCTCATAATGAGTTGAAAAAGGTATCTACCGCTACACCTACATAATAGGTGCTTACAGCTTTAGTTTATTCAGGGAAGAAAAATAGCAACAATAGAAACCCAACTCACCACATCTAAGTTTGCGTCTTCAAACACATTATCGGAATATCGTGAATCGATACTTTTTAACAATTCCTTAATATCATCACCGTGCGGAGATCCCCTGGCCGCGGCCAAGGCGAAGCATGTGGCCAACACCACTGACAGCTCTCTGCGTAACATTGCACACGGCCGGGTCACTTTTCATTGTGAAAATTAGATAAATATTTCAGACTTTTATAACTTCTTACCGATTAATTAATATAAGTGTTTAATTTTGTAAGCTTCGATAACGCTATCAAACAATCCTTACAACCGGTGCCTTGGTAATAATTGGTATAATACACATTGATAAGTAGGTAGTATTTTTTTAATTTCAATAAGGGTCTATTCATAAAGAATTAATTAGGCTACACTACGCGGTTTAATCGCCAGATTACGGCGAGCGTTTGTCGGGAAGCAATGCTGCATCACAAAATAACCCATAGGTACTTATCACCTAGGCATACTGGTTCTCCGAAACTCACCACACGTGGTATGGTAGCTACTTCAAGATTATCAAGATCATCGTAGAAACAAGCATACGTACGAACAAAAATTATTACTAACAAAAAAATTACGAAACAGTGTTCACTTATTCAGCCACTAAAATATCTTGTAACTGTCACAACTTCAGAAGCAACTGATACACCAGCCTGAACATCAGAGAATTGCAGAAGTTACTAAACACAGCATTTCAGTAAGTGTTCAAGAATTTTATTTTGTAGTTGGATTGGATTTACTTTTTTTTTACAAAATTGACAAAATGGAACTTCTGTGTGAAGGTGGCTTTGGGTAGATAATCGTATAATCCTCATATCTAATACTACTTAGTGCATTGATCAGCTGTTAATTCATTAATTATACATCCATAATAAAATATAACACAAGATTATCATTCACCAAACTGTCTGCAGTTAGGTACATACAACAATAAGGAAAATAACAAAACATAAATGTATTACTTTTATATTGATATCCATTAAAAATCATGAAAGTTTATTATTATACAAATAAGTACCAACTAAAGTTAAAAAGTACCTTTAAGTTTCAGAAAAAAACGATGTATTACATATAAATAAGCATTTAATATCTTGTTAAGACTTTGCAGTATAAGTGTTATGACATGAGTAAACTTAATTAAGCAGTGCTAGAAATCATCATCATCCGAGTCAAGAGCGGCCCTCCTTCTGTCAAACTTTACAGTGCTTGAAGATTTAGGCATTTGTTGGTTCAGCGACTCTAGGAGTTGTATCAGTTCTGGTTCTGTAATTTTATTGCGAACTTGACCCATTTGGGCCATTCTACAGATCATATTTTCAACCATGGCACCCTTTTCTGGTCTACTCAGCTTAATTGTGTTCACTGTAACAAAAATATTTATTCATTAAAAGAGGCCTATTGTCATTGTGTCCTGTCTTGGCATCACAGCAATCTGTGTTTAGATATTTTTTTTACAAATAATATGTTATTACATCTGGCTCTGGCGTCTTGACTAAGTGCTTGTGCAAGTATTGTGTGTTTGGCTTCTTCCATTGCCTGCATCCTTTCTTCCTGTTGTTTAGCATGATTCGGATCACCTGTCCCCTGAAAGTAACAGTCAATATTATGAATACAAAATAAATATTTCATAAAAGACGTGCCTCGTAAGAATTTTAGCAGTGAAAATTAAACAGATTTCTAGTGCATTCCAAAAATATAAAAACAGATTGACCCGGAGATAACCTATATTAATGATTCATTCGCACTCACCCCATGTTGAGCCTGAAGTTGAGCCAATCGCTGTTGTCTAATCTTGTCTAACTCCGGGTCATCCATAATTATTTTTCTTATTTGATTATAACTTCACAGAAACAGAAAGATTTTCAATTCAGTGTGTATGTATTGCTTTAGATTTTTGACATTTAAGGCGGTATCGCGTTCCATTTCTTGACATGACATGAGCATAAGGAAGGTATAGATTTTTGTCTCTATTTTTAAGTGCAAAAAATAAATATATCTTTTGATTAATTAATGATGAATTAATTAATTTTAAAAGCATTATTTATAAAAAACTGGCTGTCCAACTGCGAACTTTTCGCCTCAGACTACACGGACTGCAGCGCCATCTATTGAATAGAATGGAAGGTTTTCTTTTTGCCGAGAATCTCCGTCAATAAGCGTGAACGAGGTGTATGGTTTTCGCGGGGGTTCTCGCGTATTCGAAGGCCTGTTCTGTTCCGCGATCAGTGTCTGTATTTTGTCCGGATTTTAAATAATAAAAACCTAGAAATAGCCATTAACTTAGCAAAAATGCTATAGAACAACTTCTATTATCTTGGGATCAATCAAGAAAATAATAAGGGTTCATAAACCTGTATATTCAAATAACATTATCATGCCATTGGAGGGTTTGATATTCTAACTTCCCATGACAATTATAAAAGGCTAAGACAGCTAGTTTGTTTACTGATACTGATAATCTTCCAAATGCCACAAGCTGTGCGGGACTGATAGTAGCTGTGTGGTCATAGATACATCGCACCATGTAGGTTGCATGGAATCTCACTGGGTCTCCTGAAACATTAAAAATTATTGCCTCTATTAACCAATAAAATTGAAATATTTGGAATGGAATTGATTTTGATACATTTTGACAGAATTACTTGCCAATTCCAATTCACCCACAGTTCATTTTGTTGCTATACAAATACTAAATTGTTCAATAGTTTACGTATTCCCACAAAATTAACCCTTATCATTACACCTTCAATTACCTGGATATAGAAGATAATCACAACCGAACTTTGATCCATTAGTTATATGATAGTGTTTTTCCCATAAATTCTTGAAGATTTTATATTTTATTGCACCTTTTCCTTCCACAACACTGGGATGTAACACATCAATATTAACTATTTTCTTTTCTGTAAGAATAACATTTATTTAAATTTTGAGATGTATTTTCATTTCTATTCTAAATTTTTTTATATAATTACCTGTGGCGATATAATGTTCTGTTGGCAAGTGTGTTAGAACATGAGCTGGAGCTAACTTTGGCAATTTACTAATTTCCTCTTGCAATAGTGTCTGTTTATCCAACTGAATATCTGTGAATTGAACATATTCAATTAAAGAAATACTAGAAATTAAGCATTAATTTACAAATCATAGCTTTATATAAATACCAGTAACTCCTTTGGACAATAATTTTTGTCTCTTCCCTGCAATTATAATGTCTATCTTCTGTGACAACTGTTCTATTTTCCGTTTTTTCAAAGCTTCAGTTTGTTCAGCTAAAACACTACAATATAAAAAAATCTAAGTGCATGTTTTCGTCTACATATTTTAAATTATTTCTGTATTTTACAACAACTCTTTACTTTTGTTCCAGTTCCTTTATTCTCTGCTTTTCTTCTTCAGTTGGTTTTGTTGTTAAATTAGGTAATGCAAATAACTCGCATACTCCTTTCTCGACTAACAATGCAGCTTCCTCAGAAGTTAAAGCCATAGGTAGTCCTTAAAATAAAAAGTATATAGTTAGTTTAATTCTCTATAGTTTAAACATATATTAAAAATTTATTGTTATACATACCTAAGAAATCATTTTGCCTCGGGAATGATGGTATGGAACCGATGAGGGAACCACATATGCGATGATTAGCTCGTAGGATAAACCAATCTAAATTAAAAAAAAAACATATTAGTGCTTAACTAAAATTAAGAACAAACATTAACACAAAGTATTTATTAATTACCTTCAGAGTTCCACACATATGCAATGCCATTTTCAACATATAAAGATATCATATTTAGCTTATTTAAATTAGTTCTTAGTCTTCTAAACTTTTCTCTATGTGGGTTTGATGGGAATCAAACAAAATAGATATTTCAGAGGAGATATTTTCATGCTAATCATAACATGGCTGTCTTGAAAGCGTTAAGACTTTTAACACGAGGTTAAAACATCAATTTTCTCATTGCACGCTGTTTGTAAAATAATGGAAATACACTTTTTCAGCTTTTTCAGCAGCCAAAAAATATTTATTTACAATTTAAACTGACAATGACATTGACATGTTGAGAATGTAGAGTAATTTAACTAACAAATCAAACGTACTCCTCTATATAATACACTGTAGGCAAAAATAAAAGTTAAATTAATTACGGTGTTTTATTCATTCGATTTACTAATAGTCTCTTAAATACTCTTAATGAAAATAATAATATAAATGTTCATTTATCAGTCAACCACATTGTAAAGTAACCACAGAATTAATTATCTGCAATACCTTCTCAGTTTTAGACAGTTTTTGACTTTCTGTCTGACGTTCAATCATGTCAAATTGACGTAATCAGCTGTGACTTCTGTTTAAAAATAAATGAAAGAAAGATAACCTTCCAAAAATATGGAATAACAAATCTACAGCAATATCTGAAGAATAATATTATTACATGACTTACTGATAAATTTAGAGATGATTGTTATGCTATGATAATAATATTCGTTATAACTCTTGTTGATGACAAATGATATTATAGTGAGAGAACAAATTCTTCAGTGATTATATAATTTGTCTATTATCAATAATGGCAGGTAGAAAAATCATAATTGGTACGTTTTTGAGAACTTTTTTATTTAATAAAGATTATTTATAAAGAGCACAATACAACACACCACAAACAGACATATATACCTATTTTACGAACTTCTTAAAAACACCGGGAAACTTAAATACTTACTTCATATTTTGCATATTTGCTACGGTATATTGCAGATTCTCTAACAAATTCTAACTTCATCATATACAATATGCGTTCTGCTGATATTATAAGAAAAAAGAATAAGCAATATGTGTAAACTTGTAAAGCTATCAAAATATATAAGCTATAAAAGCAAAAATAACAAATAAGTATATAATAACAAAATAACAATCTAATTGCTGTGATATGAAATTTACTTAGTAGTTGTTTTAATTGCAGAATATATTAACTTTTTATGGTAAATTTTAGTAAAAGTTAATAGCCAATACATGAAAAAATACACATACATTACATAGTTGGTTATAAAATTGTAATTGTAGAGATTATAAAATAATTTTTCAGGTGGTGGTACAGGCTTTATTGGAAGCCATTTAGGGGAACTTTTGACCTCAAAAGGCTACTCTGTTCTCAATGTAGCCCGGAAGCCAGCCACAAACAATATCTCGTGGTCAGTCTTAGAGCAATCGGGACTGCCCAAAGCTTGTGCAGTTGTCAACTGTGCTGGACAACAATTTATGGATTTCACAAAATCCTGGACACCTGGGTGAGAAATTGTGTTTCCTTTATGTGTGTAATTTGGTACTATATATTACCTTTGCAAGTTGCATTTTTATACTTACAAGCCCCCTTTTTTTCATTTAACCCCTCTGCTCGACAAGATTTTGACATATGACTATACCGTTGATTCGGCGGGATATTTTGAATCGCGACATGGAAGTCAAAAATTTGTACTAACTTTCAACACATGAATTCTAAGTCCGTAATGCCTGATTAGAAGTATTTTACCTATAACTTTAGAGCTCACTTATTTGACAACAACGTGCAAAGGTCAAATGGGGTCAGTTAATTCAGAAAAATGTAATAATTACGGTGTTTTTAAGTCTATCGAAAAGTTAGGCATTTCAAATTTGGTGAAAACTTACCAATAAATAATCGCATCACTTTCTCAAACACAACACAAATGTCATATTTATAACATTTTCAATCCGTTGCAATACATTTCGTGCACTTATTTATGTTCAATAACTAAAAAATCAGCACATAAAATACACAATAAAAATGAACAATTTACAAGATCAAAGAGAAGCAGACTTTGGAATGGAGTATGTATTTTTTTTTTTCAATCAGCGGTGTGCATTCGATACCTAAATCGGATATTTATTATAAATAATCGAATACCAATTTTATATATACATACCTATTTTTTAATAGCAACTTATTTCAATTTTATTTATTAATTTTAAATTATAGGTTCAATTTGTTTTGTTGTTAAGAAAAAGATATTTAAGTTTTATGAAAGTTTTAGCATTAAATTTTTATATGTATTATTTATTTTGGTGTTGCGTCATTTGTAATAATTTTTAACTTTAATTGAATTTTTATTACCTATTACGGAATTTTAATTTATTCTTATATTATTTCTCAACAATTCTAAGATTTTTGTTTCGGCGGAGGGTAAGCCTGGTGTTCTGAAATATAATGCAATTTGTAACTACCAAAGTAATGTACTTATTTGATGATGAGAAACAATAATAATAATTGATTGATTTTAAAGTCACCAAACATTTTAACCGAATCCCAAAAGGAGGCGGTTCTCAATTTGATGTTTGTTTTGGTCGAAAGGGTATATTCCCATATTTGTTATTAGGTCCAGGATCTGATGATGGAAACCTTGAGAAATCGAGGGCAACTCTCGAAAATTGTAAGCATAGATAAGGTTATAACTTGACACTCAGATGTATGTCTGATAACACTATGAAACAGTAAAGGTTTGGAGCTGACCTGATGATGGAGACCAGAGAAGGTCGAGGGAACTCGACAACCGAACTTATCTCGTCTACATCTCCTTCACTGTTGCAGAGGCCTCGTAAATACGAATAATATAAGCACAAACACGAGAAAGTTTAAATATTCAGTTGTCGAGTTCCCTCGACCTTCACTGGTCTCCATCATCAGGTCAGCTCAAAGCCTTCACTGTTGAATAGTGCTACCAGGCAAACACCTGAGTGATAAGATTTCAACCTATGTATTTCTGCAACTTTCGAAAGTCGCCCTCGATTTCTCAAGGTTCCATCATCAGATCCTGACCTGATGATAATGGGACCACCTCGGAAGTATACGCTATCAAACAAAAAAAGAATCATCAAAATCGATAAATAAATGGCTGAGTAATCGCGTAACAAACATACGAAAAAATGGTCGAATTGAGAACCTCCGCTTTTTGGGAAGTCGGTTAAAAATAAGTCGGCGGCGGCCATCTTTCCATCTTGGACCAGCTTTCGATGAACAGCGAACTATTTGCCCTTTCAAACAATAAAATCGTCATAAAATTTTGCGATAACTACACCTAACTACGGCTCTCGTCAAATTGCTTTGCCGCTCAGTTAAAAAGTTGGAAGTAACGAATCGCCATTAAGTTTGGCAGGTTTACAGGAATCCTGCACATAAAACACCCGAAGAAATAAATAAGTCTTCATTTGCCGTCTTCAGAAACCCTAAAAACCGAAGATTATTTTATTCCGGCTACAACGTATTTTCTACCACTGATTTTCTAGCATTTTTTTCAAAATAAATTTACTTTTCCTAATTTATTTTCAGATTATGGTAAGTATACAAAAGTGCAATTTAGTAATATTATAATATCAAATAATATAAAATTATTAAATCGATTCTTTATTTTAACGAATCGGATCATTCGATGCAAAACTTCTATCACCGTCGCCATCTTGTCTATGCGTCTTCAAATTTAAAAAAACAACTAATGTAAACAAACATGGCGAGTTCGATCAGAATTCCCGGTAATTACGATTGGATTTTAAAAAGGTATATTTCTAACGGGATGCTAAATATGAAAGGTTTGAATGCGTAAAAATAATTTAAATTTATTTAGTTATTTTATTTAGTACTCACAAATGTGGTTTGATTGGAAAGAAAATAAATATGAGCGTAAATAATTAGGAAAGTGTATGACTGATTCGCAGACCCCAATTGGGGTCTAAACCGAGCTTACTGTGACATTGATGTTCAGACCCCGATTGGGGTCCGCTACGGATTTGACGGTTAAATTACCTATGATGTAGAATTTTTTTTTTATAAAACACGCATGAAAATATTTCTAAATTTATTTTTTTATGAGTGCATCTTCTCCAAATTAAATACAAAATAGCACATGATCTTTACCATTTACAGATTTAAACAAAATGTCAAGAACTCCAGAGTTTACACAACTAAAGCATTAGCTAAAGCAATTAACGAGAGCAAAGACAAGCCAAAGGTTTATGTTGTCCTCACTGGCGTTGGTGCTTATGAACCTTCAACGTCAAACATTTATGATGAGTGCAGTCCCACCACAGGCCACGATTTCTTTTCTCGACTCACAGTCGAGTGGGAGAAGGCTGCTCAAGTGGATGAACCTGTTAGGCTTGTAAGTGTTCACATATTTTGATTTAAGACAATTCTAGCTTCTAAACATATATGTATATTATTCAATCAATTCGCTCAAACCATTGTAGGGTCGCGCTTGTAAGCTTATAAGAGACCCAATTACATTATTATCCATACATTACTACATGATCCTTTTTTAGGTAATAGTTCGTTGTGGCGCTGTCCTAGGCCGTTGGGGTGGTATGATCAAAAACATGTTCCTTCCTTTCTACCTCGGGCTCGGCGGCCGCATTGGCAGTGGCACGCAGTACTTACCATGGATCCACATAGACGACCTCGCTCGACTGATACTATTTTCAATCGAAAATGAAAATGTTAAAGGTGTACTAAACGGTGTGGCGCCGCAAGTTATAACCAACGATGATTTCACTAAAGTAAGTAAAAATCTAGTCTAATCTAAATCGCTAACTTAGTAGTTTCTTAGGACCGAAAATTCTCAGTCTAAATGTAAATGAAATATCATCAGTTTAGAATCCTAATCCCAGACTTCGTTCTCTGAATCTCGTAAAATAATATGATGTACAAAATTATTTATACCACATGACATCAACAAGCCCTATATAACTAACGCATTTTCAATGCCTTAAAAGTCCAAAATTATTATGTACTGTAGGGAATACATTGTGTCGTGTGTGAAATTTTAATTGAATAATATATTTTCCAGTCGTTTGCTAGAGCGTTGCGGCGACCCGCTTTTTTCCCAGTGCCGGAAGTTATTCTAAACATGGTGTTGCATGAGGAGCGAGCTATGATAATGACGAAGGGCCAACACGTCGTGCCGAAGCGAGTCTTAGAATACGGCTTCGAATATAAATACGCAGATATCGACGAAGCCTGCAAAGAATTCGCGCACCTCTGTCCTCCTAAGAAACAACCGCTTAAATAGATACGTAAGTAAGTAGTCGCAAATTGTAATCGAATGACGTTATTTAAATACGATGCATTTTTAAAGCAATCTCTGCTTATGTTGTTTCTGTAATTGTAATTAAATACTAGTGATTGTTAAAGTCTTATTAAATAATAATAGTATTTATCTAAAGTTTTTAAATTATTCTACATGCCTACATACAACTAACTGTATCATTTATGATGGTTCCAATGAGCAGCTGTAGTAACTTTAAATATTTTTAAGCTGAAGGCTGGAACAACTATAATAAAAAATACATCGAAGAAATTTTATGTGGCCGATCTATGCTTGTGGTAGGTATAAGTTGGTTTGGAATTTGGGAAGTGGGGTTCCAATTAAGATATTAAAATATGCTGTTAGTTCTTTTTGATTATTTATTACGGAATCATTTTCACTTCTTTCTTTTTCAACACAACTTTGACCAATTTCAGTTTGTCCATGCTCAAAATCACTTAAAATTATAATTTCTTAATTATTACTTATGAGTAATTTATATCTAGGTACACAACAATCATATAAAACTTAAAAACAATTATAACATCTTAATAGTTATACGTGAATATTTATAAATTGGCCTATCTAAACGTAATTTAACGTCTACATTTATAAATATAAAAAGTAAAAATTTGGACGACTACATTATAATTGAAAATAAAAAGATCTAAAAATGCACAGTGGTATGATGTATGCAAAGCGGCGCGCGCGATAGGCAACGTTGTAACGTTGCATGGTGCGTTACGCGCATTGTTGCTTGATAGCATAACCGAATAGTCGAATAAACCAAATGTCAAACATTCGTGAGAACCTGGCAAATACCTATAACCTAATAATGAAAATTTTTACTCTACATCAATTATTCACAATAACAACTCCTTAGGGTAAGTTCATCAAAGACCTGAGTTCGCATCATGAGTGTAGAGTATCTATGAAGTTCAGTGGGTACGCTGTTGATGTTCATGGGTTCTTGGCCTCGATCTGTGCGAACCTTTCGACGAGCTTGCTGACGAATTGGCGCAAGATGTCCTGCCGCATGCGACCTACGTCTAGGACCTCTTCGTGGTTCGCCTCGTCATCATTGTCGTAACTCGTCACACATTCGTTGGTGATGAGGGATAGCGCGAATACGTTCAAATCGCAATGCCTTGCTGTGATAACCTGGAAAGAAGTGTGTTTGTAAGTGACTGGTGTCCAATTTTGCCTACTATCTATAATTAGAGAGTTTAAAAAATTATTACCTACTCTCTAATTATGTATGAATTTCCAACAGCAACGATCAAATAGGAATTATAACATAGATAGGTATGTGCATGGAAACGTGACCGCAAAAGCTCTGAGGAAAGTGACCAATTGATTTCTTCATGGATATGAACTGAAGAAATTTTGGACGATAAGTACTTCTAAGATTCATATAAATGTGCTTTGTACCTCGTGTACGGTGGACATGCCAACAGCGTCGACTCCGACCATCTTCAACATGTTCAGTTCAGCAACGGTTTCGAAGTTGGGTCCTCCGAGACAAGTGTACACTCCCTCTCTCACTATGTTGTCGATGTTCAACTCTTTCGCGATCTGTAAATAAGATTTCAAAGTCAATTTAGGCCCGTAGAGTTGGTAAGGTGACAGTGGATTTTACAGCTGTGAATATCAAGTCCGTGTAAATTTCTTAAGCCACTGAAAATAGGAAATGACTAGACCAGATCAATAGCCAGCGACTTCTAATCTGAAACTTTGTTCATGCACCCGTCCTTCAGGGGGTAGGCTGAAGTAAATTGGGAGGTCTGTCACTGGCTCTTAATCTATAGTCTCAGAGGTTTTTGTAGAAGGCCGCCTAACTACAAATCAACTTTTCAGTTTTAACCAATTGTACAGATATATATATTTCTGCTACTAAGATATCACAAAAGGCCTGCTTACTTAGTTCAATAACAGTATTCTTGATTGAAACCTTCCAACAAATGAAACAAAACCCTTCATCGAAAACAAATAGACTTGTTATTTAATAGAAGGGATTTCAATACCGCTATTATGAAGTTGGATAATCCATAACCAGTTTTAATCTAGGTAAGTATATACCTACGTATAAATATCCAAAGTAATCTCAGGTACCACGTTTTTAGTTTCGTGACACTGAAACTACGTGTTATCTGGTAATGGCTTTGTGTTATCGTCTAGTGAATTTAGTATTTATTTACTAAGGTACTGTAATCTTACAATGACTAAAATGTCATAAACGTATTTTTCTATCCTCACGTGCTATTTAATCTTATCCGTAGAAATTGGTAGTAAATCAAACCCCGCGACTTGACTTAGTACTAAATGTAGTAACTATTTATAATTAAGAAGAGGGCTTTATTTGAACTAAGGAAACAAACATTAAGGTAGGCATCAAGCAAAACACTACGCAGCTGATATTTTGTCGTGCGTCAAGTTGTAAATCGTACTGGGTGACCCCTGATAACCTTGGCTCTAGTTATGTTAATGAAACCACAGTGCGCATTCACAAAACATTTTAAGGGTAACAAAGGAAGTCGTAATAAATATAATCTCAGATCTTAACTTGCATTTTGCCTTTAAGACGCACTTCATAGGTCAAAAGCTAAAGATTAAAACTCACGTGCAAGAGAATGTGTAACTCGTGTTATCTGACACTAAGACCCCCCGTGACAATGATATATCCTATAGAGAGATAACACCCTCTAGATAGGTAGGTATACATAATTATTATTTAATAAGACAAATCTTTAAGTTAGTACTTCTAGTTATGTAGTAAAATTAGCAATAAAACAAAACAGTTTGTGATCTAAATTGCATTACAAACTGTATTGTGTTGTCTTTCATTGTCTTATTTTTGCAGACCTCTAATGGTTGCCCGTCATTGGCACTCTGATGAATATCTAAAGAATAGCCATAAGACTTACCTCTTTTGCTACTTTTCTATATTCGTAGTTGTAAGCTTTGCTCATAGGTGGGAAGCGAGGGCCGAACCTCTCGTCATTGGGCCCGTGCAGAGGATTGTTACCGGCGAAACCCATCATGTTGATGTGATCCTTCACGATCATGATGTCACCAATCTTGTATGAAGGATTTAGCCCTCCAGCCGCATTGGTGGCAATCAGCGCTTTGATACCAATGAGCTTCATCACACGTACGGGCAGACAACACTGAAATTCGAAAAAAGATTTCGTAAGTAGGTTGTAGTCTTTATAATTTTATAAGTAATCATAGACCTGAGGCATAGACATTCAGTAAGTTCTGGAATTAAATAAATAGGAATCGTTCTATGTTATCTATCTTATGTTAAAAAGTTAAGTGTAAATCTGGTAAACATATAATGGTTTGATGTCGATTATGTAAGTGATAATTCTTAATTATTATAAAAAAGAAATGCTATAATTATGTGTGGAGAACTTAATTGTGAAGCTTGTTCTGTGATTTTCTGAATCTACGAGTCGAAATCGCCTAAGTATCCTTTTGTAAAGAATACTGTGTTTTAGCGTATACCTAAATCGTCTTGAATTAAATTGATAACATTTTAGCCGTCAAGCAACAACCTGAAAGCAGAATTCCCAAAAACATTACTTATCAGTTTTACGTACCTACCTACCTAATCTGAAATTAGCGTGTAGCACACGTGACGGGTATTTGTTTAGTCATTTGTTTATTAACTTTTAAGTAGTCGGATTTCTTCTTGGGAAAAGAGTCAGCGGGATTTACCAAATCCATTGTATTTTTGCACGCTTTGGAGCATTAACATTTTTGGTTTCGGTACCTACATATTAACACTTTTAATTAGTAAAGTCGATTTGAAAACATACATTAAAATAATAGACAACTAGATGCCTACTGCTTTAAGATGTAGAAGAGAACCTATATTATCTTAAATACTTTTCATTAATACTTATTGTGCCAGAGCTGGCCTAACGTCAAGAGGCACAAAAAAATAAATTCTGGATGTCCATGAACGTTAATTTAGGTAATAACTAGATATCTTCAGTGACTAAGGATGTGTTATTGTGTTGTTATCATCATTACTGGTGGTTACGTATGCAAAAAATCTAGTTTTACTTCGCAATCTTGTGCTTCTATCTAGGCTTACACTCCTACTACTTATCATCATTATTTTCGTTTTCTTAACTGTATTTTAAGTTATGTGACATATTTATAAAACGATCACTAAAAGAACGAGAGCGTCTGATATTGGAAGTATATTATCTCGCCGTGTCCGTTACTCTCCATTGTAATGCTCATAACAAGAGATAACCCCCCCGCTGGGGGTCGCGAGCGCTTTGCATCAGCCACATCCAGATATGGGTATGTCGACGACGAGAATTTTCCGTAGATTACAGAAATGTTTATTTATATACGCGTAGTTAAGAACGTAAAGATCGTAAGACATTAGGCGGTTACATCATTGTTATCTGCTTAATCTAATAGGGAAAAACAATGTTGTTGATTCTGTTACATTGTAAGCTCATGTTGAGCCTATTTATCCTAGACAATTCTAATTAATACTACTGAAGAGAAACTATGATCTGTTTCCGTACCTACACATTCAAATACTTCAGTTAAGGTTATGTTATTTTTTAAATTGTTAGAATTATAAAGGATACATGAAATGAGCTATAAGGTCAATTGTTATGCCTATTTTAAGGTAAATAAACTGCATATATATAGCTTATAGTGTCATCTACCTTCCATAGTGGGTATCCTTCATAGTAGTGGAAGCGTCCCTGCATGGCTACGACGGGGATACCGCTGATCTTTCCGAAGACCAGTTGTCCACGGTGACCCTCGACTGTGCTCACAGGGAAGTTGGGAATGTCCTCGTATGAGATAGATTCAGCATCTGTGATAGTTTCAGCCAAGGAACCTGTAGAACAAATATCACATACAGTGTAATTGTGTGTCTATTCAGAACAGTCATCAGAATTTTTCTATTGTGCAACGAGTTAGTCTGCTCACTTTTTGATTGCACAGATCCGTTATGTCTGACATGAATAGCTTAGCTTATCGAACACAATTGTCAACTACAGGTATATACAGGTGTCGATAAAAGCAGATAACACTGCGGTGTTACTAGGGTAACAAAAATAGCGTAAATATTCGGTTGAGGTGCATATTGCTAAGATAAATGTGCCAGTCTGACTCATTACATGTGCAAGACGAAGCTATGCAAAGTGAAGATGTTTTATTGTGTAATATTTAAAACCACCACCAAGTCAAATGACCGTAACTGTGCATCATCATCTCCCTTTCCCCAACCATTCTAGGCAATAACTATGTTTTA
Source organism: Helicoverpa armigera (assembly GCF_030705265.1). Taxonomy (NCBI): domain Eukaryota; kingdom Metazoa; phylum Arthropoda; class Insecta; order Lepidoptera; family Noctuidae; genus Helicoverpa; species Helicoverpa armigera. The sequence goes on along the minus strand of NC_087130.1, from coordinate 6,413,064 downwards.
GAACCATGTCGAACCCAGTCTTTTTGGTCGATAAGTTTCTCTTTGCATAACTTCGTAAGAAAAATTAGCGTGAATTAATATATACCCTCTTTCCAATACGAACCCATCCCAGAGCCGCAAATAATGCCGATGTGCGGCTTCACAGAGATACGCGACAGCAAGAAGTTTGCTATTTCTAGTAGAGTTTCGTAGGAGTATCTGAAACAATAAAAAGAAACATCAAGGTTGTGTAAAAAAGACAACCTTCACTAACCAAAATACCTAACTTAATACATAAGTACTGCCTCCCGCTCAATCTGAAAGAGATCCAATAGCAGTAATCCTATCCTTCAATAGAGCATCAATGCCATATTCGTAACGTAAATCAAAAGCTTCCTACATCGTCAGAGCTTTATGAAAATCAATTGCTGATCATGGCAGCTTCGTTGAAAGCGTTGGTCAGTTGCATTGTGACACGGCCTAATTTATATGAACTCGATGCGTCTGCTGTACTGATACGCCACATAAATTGATGCACTTGGCTTAGAGTTCATAAACGAAAGGAACTTTACTCCCTACTAAGATGAGATTAACTTTTACGTCATAATGCATCAGCAATAATGCCAGTCTCGGTCTTTTATTTATAGAATTTTATTTATAACTTCAATACCGAAAACACTTGATAAAAAATTTACCATTTTTTCTTCGGGTTATTTTAATCTGAACGTCCTCCATATAATTATCATGAATGTTATTTATTCTTTTAAGGGCAATGAATCTGCGTTATACAAATTCCTAAATCGTTTCCACGTCGTCGCTTTATTACAACCTCTGGCATCTGTTTCTTACAGTGGAATTTCCTTAAAAAGGATATGGATTTGAATAACACTGCCTACCTATATGCCCTACTACTGTCTTAGTTATGGGTAATTATGTACCCACGTTAAATTATATATTTCAGATCTCTTCTTTAAAGGATCAATGAATATCATATCTTACGAAATATTTTTAATTTTGCGTTTAGTTTTAAAACTGTTATCAAACTCCTGGATATGTTTACTCGTCGCTTTATCTAAACCACTATCAGTCAAGATTACTTGACACGCCCCCTTCAATAAAAATACTTTTGGAATCCGTTTGTAAATCATGTTGTATATTTAGTCTTTGAATATATTATCACGTCAGAAGGTTGTATGGAATTTTACGAGATGGACAATCCAGTTTTGCCTCAAGAATGTGTAACAAGAACACTCATCACCAGTGTGTTAGAGTTTCCGCACGCTTGTCCAATTGCATGTAATTGCAATCTGCATCTCTCCCGGCTTCGTGTCGGCGATCATACGTGATTGTAGTCATTACCGGGCTATTTCGTTGAGGAAAAAAGCCGGTTAATTACAATTCATACTATTTTTACAAGACCACATTTTTGCGAAGTCGGTGCGGGCCTTTATGCGTAAGTAGAGCTACGTATAACGTTTATTAAATTTAGTTTATCAAAGACAAACCACAGGTACTTTTCCACTAAGTACTTTTTGACTAATGGTTAGTCAATAAAATATTGACTCATAGTAGGTCATTACTCGGGTTAATTCCCCCATTATTTTCCTTCAGGTGTGTGGCTAAAGCCCAATTTCATGAAAAATATGTTCACAACAATACTAAGGTAATTGTCGTAGAATTATAGTTAAACTTGTAAGTATATGTGCCTGCTGCCTACACGTTCAATGAGCCGTCTGTTCGTAAGTAATTGATTGCACGAATATAATTTTCAAGGATGAAGAAGTTTCTGTACACAGCGATTGACTGTTATGATTCTTTAATTTATCGTTTAACCTTCGTTAAAGTATTGGATCATGGAACGTAAAAGCATAACAAACAATAGATCTATCTAGAATTTTTACTGAATAGAAGACGGTTAGAGTTTGATTTAAAGATGGTGAAAGGAGCATATAATTATTTAATTAAATTAATTGGCTGGCAATTGCTTTGTAAATTATTATAACGGTTTCGCAAGATTGATGTTGGACAGGTACACTAGAATATTAAATTAAGTGAAAGTTTTTTTTTGTAGATATGGGTATACAAGTAGGCAGGTTTAACAAAACTAGTAGACAGATGAAGCATTCAATATTTCCTTTCATAAATACTAGAGGATAATATAGCAGCTATTCCAACACGACAATTGAGTATTTGTAAACACGATAATCTTAGCGTCGGTACATACCCTTTAGGTGAGTTCCCATTTCCGTTTCCATTGGCAACATCCGTTTCAACTTCAGGGAGAACTTTCTTCGCCGGCACGAAAGCCTTGGCGTCATTTAAGTCATTCGCGTTAATAGGAGCCATCACTGCACTTGATTAATTGGTAAATTAATAAATAAATTGTTAGCGTAGGTCTCTATTGGTCGATGTCCGAGAATGAAATGCGGCGGACGATAGCCTTCGTCAGTTTTATACATTGAGTCAGTTCTCGCATTGATACAGTTATCGTGATACAAGTTCATTGGGTGTAGGAGTTTCAGCCAGTGATCAGTGGAAGGGTACGTCCTCGGTTATTGATAAAAAATAAATATTTTATCTATGTTTTTATGTTCACGTAAGAAAATTGTGTAAGTAGAGTTTTTGAGATCAGTGCACAATCTTGCGGTAGGTTGCATCATTTTAGCTGCTTGACTCAGTGCTTATCAAAATTTTGGTTTTTTATATTGTCTTAATTGAGTAATGTACATCATACATATGTTAACGAGAGTAATTATAAAATACTGGAATTGATAAAAGTAACTTTTTAGTTTGTTATAAGTAGCGCAATTGTCACAAGATTTGTCTTTTTCATGATCATCAGATTACATACTTACATTACGAATTATGATGAAAAGGCGTAAAAAATACTTATCATTCTAACCTTATCTCTGTTGTTTATGAAAGATTGAATCGAAGTCGCAAAGCAAGAGAGAACATGATTGATTAATATTGATCTAAAAATTATAGGAAAAACACAACAATGCATCTTCGTAGGTTTCGAAGTAATCATCAATATTCCTTTACAAAGAACAGATTAACCCTCGGTGGGATTCGCTCTTTACCGATTTTTCCAAGTAAACATTTTGCTTCAGCACGCGAAACTGCCAGCAAGCTGCACGAAAGTTTTGTGTTTCTTTTAGCAATTGCAAATAAGATCTGTAATTGCAAACTTGAATACAAAAAAATGCAAATAAATTTCGAGACAAACACTCTTAGTGGTCATTGAATGCTTGCGTATTTGCGTCACGGGTCATGGGTCCCATTAAAGCGCAAAACAATTAATCTTAGTACGACCAACAGGCAATGATTGTTCACAGTCTAGCAATTCGTGGAGCATATTTTTATGGACATGTACAAATATACGATACTGTTTACTGCTGTTGGATTCAAAAGCAGTATAAGGCAACAGTAGAATAGGAACCTAATATGTGTGAATGTTTGTAAGTTGATATGCATTGCCTCCTAACTACTGAACCGAATTTAAAGTTGCAAAATAATTTGCTAGCTACATATAGTTCCGGTACTTATTAGTTTAGACACAAATTCCTACAGAAACTTTAGACTTAGTTCAAGGATGTAGGCCTGCAAATATCATGGCCGTGTGTGTAGGCACGTTGACTGACAAGTGACATGTATTAGGAACACTAAATTTCCTTTCCATACAACTATAACTGGCTGTTCCCCACTGTTTCACTTGCATCCTGAGAAAACTAATTCCCGAAACTATGACCTTTCAGGCTCTAGACTGCATGTTTTGCGAGAAAGCTGGTCAGAGCTACTTTCGCATGTTTAATATTTTGTCTTTTATGACACTTTTTTATCGTTATCATTTTACAAAACTTAATTCTGCCTTCAATGATTGATTTTCCAAAAAACAAATCAGCTGTTTTAGCTTGATTTCGAAAATAAATTAAGTACCTATATCGAAATGTAGCTGACATTACCGATGATAAATGAATTTATATTTTTGTTGTTTTCCTGTGTCACGGGCAGCGTCAACGTAGCAGGTATTTAGTATTTACGAAGGACCTTACTTTGACTGAAACACGCTAAGTAAGAAATATGATACTAAGCATGACTAAGCCACTGACTTCTCTTGAACGCGTTCACATTTAAACGTCAAAAATTTTAAGGAAACTGGTTCAACATGAACTCGTTTGAATTAATTATGGTGTAATGCAAAATAGACTGTGAACTTTGTTAAAAAACACGTGGTTCAAGTCAGTTGATCTTGAGTGATCGTCAGTGTCCAGTTTATTATTTATTCAAATAAGAGTTATATTAGGTATCTTTAGTGAAGCCAAAGCTCTGATGGTCCCTTTTTGAATACTGTTACTGTTACTGTTACAGCCTTTTTATCGTCCCACTGCTGGGCACAGGCCTCCTCTCACATGGAGAAGGACCTTTTTGAATAATTGATAATATATGCGCTTACAGGTCGGTATTACTTATACATTCCTTACAATTTACAGAGAAATACTTAGGTACCAACCTGTGATAGAAGTTCCTAGTAAAATTAGCACTGAACACAGTTGAGCAGACTGTTGAGCAACTCCTGACAGGTTAGAAGGAATGTTCGATATTGATCAGGAAAGCTTAGGGGCTATTATCAACAAAAGCAATGCTTAGCTGTTAGTACAGATCAACACAGTTGAGATTACAGTGATGAAACCATTACCAAGGAAGAATCTCGTTAAAAAGAGCTTAATTTACACTAATTACGTATAGCACCGAGTTCAGATAAGCTGAGTATCTTCATATCTAAGTATGCCCCATGGTCATCTTTACTATCGGGGTGAGTTTACTATCTTGACGTAGAAAATACGGAACAACCATTAAGTAAATAGGATATAAGTAGGAAAATGATGTAGGTAATTATTTCTACACTGTTATTTATCCTATACGTAGAAATTGTATTCATATTATACTAATATTGTAAACCTGAAAAGTTTGTTTGTTTGCTAATCGTGCTAAACTCAGGAACTCGAGTCTCGAATCGAGGAAGGATATAGGCCGCAAATGAAACCATTGGCAGAAGCTAGTATGAAATATTTTATATTGCTCAGCAAAGATTTTAATGAAGTCTACCTATATAAATTCAAAAATTCACTTTCGTTAAAACCCATAACAATAATTATGTAAAATAAGAGAATTGATGAATAATTTAGTAATGATCTGTTTTATTACTAAAGATATGCGGTCTATTTTAAAACACGAGTGTAAAAATTGACCTTTTCTTCAAAATGTCGTGTGGTTTGATGGTATTTAATAAAAATATTCCAATCAGGCAAGAATCTGAGATATTATCGTGAGATCCGGAATAGCTGGTCTGAAATTTTATAATAAAAGGATTGTTATCATTCGTAAATGCACTTTATCAAAAAACCGTCGAATCGAAGAATTTGATTGTAATCTTAGTGACATTTGAAAAACAAAAAGAAATCTTCGTTTTTCGATAAGTAAAATAGTAATGATGTGTCATGAATTTATGACGATACCACGCCCCCCGGTCGGGCATATTGATAACAAGTATGATACATTTTACTTCCAAGCATTTCGAAGTATTTAATTTTATCTAAGCTAATGCGTATATTTTTTATGCGCCATTATTCGAGAAACTGATTGATATAAAATTAGGTTACCAAAACATTACTTTAAGATATAAAAAAAATGTGCTGAAAATTGTTTCTTTCTACTTAATTTTGTGAATATTTTAGTTACGATATGAATTATTTCCCATCATAATTTTCCAAAAAGGATTAAAAGGTTACCTTTTACATATAACTATCGACTAGCTAGACTAACTCAAGCACTGAAAAAACGAACGTCAAGTTCGCCTTAAATACTAACGCTTTTCCTCTGCTTTCTTCAGGCCTCTTAGTACCCACCTATAAAAAAAAATGTTTCTTGATATATTGTAATATCTATTATGTTTTCGTTCGAGAAAAAATACAATATGAGACATCTGCGCAATCAGAAAATGTCAGTGCCAGCACTTAGTCGGTCATGTTATCGGTCATAAGACAAACTGTAATAAATAAAGAATCTTCTGGACATACTTCACTGGCACGGAAGCGATGTTGTCTATTATCGCTTCATAAATGTCGCTGGTCACAAACATTTATTCTGTACCGTTGTACCGTTAAAACTTAATGTCAATTAACAACACGTCATATTATTTTGATGACGCTATACCAGTGTTAAGTAACTTATTTGTTTTATTTGTTGTTTAAATGATGTAATTATGGACACCAAAACAATCATTACTGTTGGGTGGGGGTGCTGCTACACGTTTAGATTACTCGAGCTATATTTACGATCATGATTATCACCAACAGTTTTTATTTTAACAAAACAAATTGTCTTTATGACTTTCATACATACTACAATTACATTGTATATTCATATATTGAAACGGTTTTCTTCTTCGGCCACCTGGCATGTAGCGGATAACTATAGTAGTACCTGTATAAATATATGTATTCCTTAACTGATCAGTTAAGTTTTCTAAACTGAGCGATGTCGTGCATAGACAGATTTCAGAAACTGAGAGGCGGTCGTAAAATCGTAACGGGTAGTCGAGCCTTGTCTATCAACCAGTCTTATCTTAAGAGTATTGGGTTGAGGAGATCAGATAGGCAGTCGCTCTTTGTAAAACACTTGTACTCTGCTGCATGCATAGACTGGAAGCAAACCCCAACTTAGTTGGGAAAAGGCTAGGCAGATGATGATGATTCTGAAACTAAGAGGCTTGATCGCTGGAATTTTCTAAATTATTTGACATCCATTAGGAAACTCCATCCTACCTATCTATCCGAGCGTGGTGTTCAAGAAAAACGTTGATATGAAATCAAAGTTTTACAAAAACGTAGGTAATGTCATCTTTAATAGGAATATGTATGTATGCTACAAGCTCACATCGAATGAAATGCGTCAGATGCGTTAAAGGTCAAAATTAAGTAGATTTATATTGCTGAGTCTACGATTGGACTTTGTCTTGATTCTTGATGACGTATTCTCTTAAATAATATTGCGGAAAGAGCGATCTCTACAGTTAAGTAAATATGTAACATAATAAGTTTTTTGAAAATGCCGTAACCACTAACAATTTACGCCTGAAAATGGAATTACTGAATTAATTTGGACTTTACCTCTTACTATATCTGACGTTGACAGAAAAGGATAAGGTTTAACTGAGCTAAGGACATAAATACCCCGAACAAGTATGAGGAAACTTATAACTTATTCAAACATAGATTTGATCTTTGAAAGACCCATCGGCGCATACAATAAGTAGGGACGTAATCAGGACATCACCTTCAGTTCCCTGTAAGCAGTTAGTAAGAACGATGTGGCCCCTTATAGCATTCTCAGTATTTTTAGCGTTCTATTTCCTCAAAAATAAATTCAAAAGACCACGCCTATATCCACCAGGTTGCATTTTTCAGTTTTCATTTATATTCGTTGCGAAATCTATTTTATCGCTTGTAAATTTTTAGGACCGACACCTTTGCCGATTTTGGGAAACTTGCTATCCGTTGCTTTGAACTTGAGGTCTAAGATACCTCACCATACTCTATGGCGTCGCTGGGCAAACTTGTATGGGAACCTGCTGGGTTTGAGACTGGGACTCATCAATGTTGTCATTGTCTCGGGGAAGGATTTGATAAAGGAGGTGTCAACTCGTGAAGTTTTTGACGGGAGACCCGATGGGTTTTTCTTCATGATGAGATCGTTCGGTAAAAAGCTCGGTAAGCTATTTTCATTTTTTTTATAACACTTGGTAGGTAACGCAGTTTTAATCACTGTAACATATTTTCATATAAAGTCACTTTGCTTATCAATGCACCCACAAATATTTTAGGAATCGTTTTTAACGATGGAACCTCGTGGTCCAAGACAAGGCGCATTGTTCTAAAATATCTAAAAAGCTTTGGATACAACACACGTTTCATGGAAAACTACATAAGTGAGGAGTGCAGAGAGCTTGTTAAGTTGAGAACAAACGACGCCGGGAGGCCGATACTAGTGAATAACATGTTTAATATTACAATCGTCAATATACTGTGGAGGCTCGTCGCTGGGAAAAGGTCAGTACTGAGTTTGTTATTTACATACTTGCATATCATAAAAACTTTAATCTTATTTATAGCCGCACCTATACCTAAAGTCAAGAAAATAAGTGTTACTCATTTAGAATCTACAGACCAACAACACACAGCCCCAAAAAAACAAATACCTATAGTTTTTGCTTTTTATGTTTATGCACACTCAGTGCATAAATACCTAATTCATTAACGTATTGCAGATACGATTTAGAAGACAAAAAGCTGAAATTGCTTTGTGACCTGATAATGAGGCTGTTTCGTGCTGTAGATATGAGTGGGGGCATACTGAATTTCATGCCGTTTATGAGGCATGTGTTCCCAGGACTGTCAGGATACAAAGAATTGAGTGGCATACATAAAGCTCTTCATGAATTCTTGAAGGTGAGGTGACGTATTAATGGATAAATAATCGGTGTGATATTTGCATGATTAGAAGTATTAGTCAGAAGTGTTTTACAAACTTTTTTATATTGATTAAATATTTGAAGTTAAATTGGAAACTAAACCAATTGTTTGAGGCGGACAATGCCAAAATCAGAATTTTCCACATATTTCGACTTAGTGGTGGAGGGACAGAAACACGTAAAAATATAGTATGGTGAGGTCAAGTTTACAATAACAACATATCTCACCAACGATAAAGTTATTATTCAGTTCAGGGACTGGTGTTGTGCGTAAGAAACTCTGAATACTGTTGACAGGTTTATTATTATCTTTTCAACAAGTATTTTTATTCTGAACCAATTAAATCTGCTTTCAATAAAGGCGACAATTAGCTCGGTTGACTGGTAATAACTTGCAATGCTTTGACATTGCGTATCGCGGGGCTTTATTTAAATTGACTTAGCATTTTCAAGTACATATTTGTGTGCAGAATAAATTTAAATCTACGTATGATTACCATGAATTATATCAGACTACCGACTGATAATAATATACATTACGTTTAGTCAGAATAAGCCTGTCCGCGCGTATAGAATCAAAAGACTGCTTTATGTATTGCTATCACTAGTTCGAGGTCTCCCACACTTCCTATTTGCTATAATTGTGCTTATATAATTAAATGCAATTTTGTTCTAATGCGTAATCAACAGGAAACCATACAACAACATGAACAAAGCATCGACGTCAACAACCCTCGTGACGTCATTGACGCCTTTCTCATTGAAAAAATGGAATGCAAAGATCAATTCTGTACGTACCTATATGGACTATTCTATTGTCTATTATCTATATCTAACAGATTTCCTTCTACTAAAACTACTTTTAACATGAAACCTTGTTAAGATGGTTTTCTCTGTTCTGTTTTGAACTCTTTTAGGAAAAATCACATACAAAGAAATAGTTTATTAACTCACATGAGAGTTGGAAATTGGGTGATGAATAAGATTAAGTGTAGGGTTAATAAAAAGGTATGATAAAAAAAATCAGGGTGAAATAATACAGTGCCAAAGTGGAACAAGTTAATGACAATATCTTTGCTCTTGCAAGATAATGTTAAAATGTAATTAACTTATCTTATATTTGTTAATGAAAAATAACTTATTTTTCGCTGACGTAAAAAGCTTGTCAAATAACAAACATGATGTTTTCTTAATTACATGGAAAAGACACTCATTTGTTAGGATTGTGTATTCTATCATAATCGTGTACCGTTTTTTGTTTTAATTTATTTACAGTTCGTTCGGTCATAATGAGTTCACTTGTTTTTATTCGAACTCATATCATAGGGCCAATGTGCTACTTTTTATCAGTTTTATTAAAGTAAGTTTTCAGTTCAGGGTGGACCTAACACCATAACCTGAACTAAAAAGCCTCGGTGGGTACTTCTTGACCTAGTAATAGGACTATCTGTATACCATTAACCCTGATAAAACAAAACCAACAATAAAAATCCACGTTCATAGAAACTCCCACTGTATTACAATCTAACACCTTCAAAGACCGCAGAAAAACAAACTTTAATGCGCAAAGCAATTACTTATTAAATTACTTAATAATTTGATGACGAAATATGATTGATTCATAGAAAGACGCCTCGTCATCTTACTAAAGTTACCAAGTTACCATCTGTCTATCTGTACTGTACCTATTTGTACGCATACAATATGCTAATGAGTCTGTTTGACTGCTCCAATCTATGGCACTTTCCTCACAAACTTTCATATACCTATCATTAATCAATATGAAAACTATTTTGATATTGTCCTCTTTGCTCATCCGTCATCACATTTAGTTACAGATGAAGAACTTCAAGTTGTCTGCCTAGATCTCCTGGAAGCTGGCATGGAGACAGTGTCCAACACCGCGGTATTCATGCTGCTACACATAGTCTTGAACGATGATGTACAGCGACGGCTGCATGACGAAATTGATGACGTCATCGGTCCCCTCACACCACCTGCACTCAGCGACAGAGCCAGGTTTTTATTTTCTGTGTGATTGAGTAAGATACCGCATAATATTTGTCTATTATCATTATCGTCATCAACCTAATTTATATCGGGTGTGTCGTTCACAATCACATTAAATCATATGGCATATACTTTGTGATATTCTATGGCGAATTGTAAAAAAAATAACCTAATCCATTCAGTGGTTTAACCACAGGAGTCATTTTTCGTTTTTATAATTTACAACATCATGTGTAAAGCAGAGATAAAGTTAGGAGTATCGTATCTTTTGATCAGTTGACAGCTGTCAGTTTTCAAGGGAATATTTCAGTTGTTTGTAATGACTGACTTTTATATGGTGTTCTAATTTTTGCACATTTTTATTCCATTTACTTTGTTTGAAAAAATCATTTTTTTATTTTAACGTATTTTTCTTTTATCTTTGTGTTAATAGACATATGTTAACCAGTATATTAACGCATTTAATTTAATGTGATTATGAACGACACACCCGATATAACAACAATGTTTTATTCACCCTGCTTTGAAAAGAGGCTGTTGTAGCTCACCTGATTTCATGATGATAGCGGTACTGAGTGCTCTAATTGCAGTCAACTTAGGGAAAATGTCCCTACCTGTTTTTAAGCCCCCAGATTTTGATGCAAATGGTCATGTGCTGAATATAAATTCCCATGTACGTAACCGATGTCTGTAATTTGTAAAGGATGGTGTACACCGAGGCGGTGTTACTGGAGTCCTTACGAATATCAAGTGTCGCAGCCATGGGCATCCCGCATATGGCCCTTGAAGACGCGCGACTCGGCAATTACATTATACCCAAGGTACTGCACTTATTGGAAACCTTTAACGTTTCGTTCCTATAATTGTGATTGCTTATAATTTGATTTTAATTAATGGTTAACCAGAGTTTTCTATTGATTAATTGGTCACAACAAAGTTAGATTGAGAATACTGATTGATCTCAAAGACAATCATAATTAATAAGGAAATGAATAGTGCCTTTCAACGGCCTAGACGTTGGGGCGACTAGATGCGGCTAGCGGCGGATAGGTCTCCTTTCAGAATTAAACAGCACAATACTGAGTCTCTCTGTTTTCATTTAGAGGTAAATCAACGATTTTTACAGCATTTTCAGGTGGCTTTCCGTTAGTTATATTTTTCATCAAGATGATGTTTATCCTGCGACCAAAATAAATAGTAATATCTGACGAGAATTTAATCAGCTAATTTACGTTATTCAACCATAGTCTGAACAATTTTACTAATTACTTACAAATCGATTAATTCCTAATGCGCTACCTATCCAATTCATAATGCAAGTAGGAACGCAAAATTATATAAAAGATGCGTTAAAATAATTAATGTTAATGACTTTCTAATTAGTGTATGTTCCCCAGGGGACATTCATTCTGTTGTCTATGTACGACCTGCATAATGGTACGCATTGGAAGGACCCCGACACATTCCGACCAGAGAGGTTCATCACTAAAGAAGGAAATCTTATTCAAGACGAGTCGCTTATGCCTTTTGGAACAGGTTAGTTCTTTTTACTCTTTTAAAACCTGTTTTATGTTACCTTTGCTAAAAACCAAACAGGCATTCTAAATTTAACTCAATATGTTACAAAAAATGGTATGTACGTAAGTCGTTCACAAACTAAAGTTAGGTTCTTATTTCTGTTGACTGACATTTGATATTTTTTCCAGGAAAGAGACGTTGCATAGGGGAAGGGTTAGCTCGATCGGAACTGTTTATGTTCCTTACGCATATTCTGCAAACGTTTCGTATCAAGATACCAGAAGGGGATACAATACCATCTATAGAACCTAACGACGGACTCTCGCTGTCCGCCAAACCATTCAGAGTAATTTTTGAAAAAAGAATTTGAGTCTTGTCATTTGTTTTAACGGCCTACATTGTTCATCCTACATCATTTGTTTATAGGTACTTGATGAATGGAATAACACTGATTTGATTCTTGTGAATGGAAAGACGGTTTAACTAATTAAATGTCGTTAGCTCTTGCTCAACTTGTTTTATTGATGACATTAGCAGAATTGTTGTGAAATGAAACTTCCCCGTCATGATTTAAAAATTCAGATTCTCAAAGCTAATGTAAATTAGTAGGCAGTAACAACACAACGTCTTTGAAATTTTACGAATTCGACTAACGTGGTCTTAACTGTGTAGCCCAAATCTGTATAAAATGTTCATGCATAATGCTAGCTATACCTAATTTAGCTAGCTGTACCTATTTATTTTAATAGGTAAGTATTAAGTAAGTATTTCGAAACTATTACCTGTAAGTAGTTACCACAAATGTTACTAAGGAACCTGTTAGCTGTTAGTCTTGAGGATGCCTAAGGGTAGCGACTCGCACCCAAACTTGTCCCCCTCACTGAAAATCGATGTGTATCACGCATGCGTAAAAGATTTTCTTTCGCTGCCTGTCAAGACCGCCGGCGAAGAATATTGTTTATAACACAGTGAATATTAAATACTCTACAAACAAAACCATTCAAAATAAACGAGAAATTTCATAATAGTAAAACAAAATTAGTAACTCAATCAAATGTGAATATAGTATTAAGTGAAACTAAGAAGCACAAAGAATAATCACGGATATACGTAGGTGTGATTAAAAATTGACTCTTATAGATTTTAAAACAAAAGCTATCATTAATTGAAAATAACTAACATGCGCACATGTTGTTTTGAATTGATTAAATTAGTTTCAATTTAGGGTTTTTACTGTAAACAAATAACTGGAGTAAAGAAATAAAGGATGTAGGTAAATGTGAGAGTGGTGATACATTTGGCAAAATGAATGAGACGCTAGGCCGGGGGTACGCCCGGATCGAGGCGATCCGTGCGGCGCGCGGCGAGCCCTTGTCTTCGATGCCCGACCCGGGGGCGCCGCCGCCGGACCGGTACAACTCCGTCTACCTCACGCTGTTCGTGGCAGGAGCTGCATTCTTACTGCCATTCAATAGGTAACTATTCATCATGCAATACATATACGGCCCAAGCCCACCAACAAATAGAAATCAGTAGGTTTAACTGTTTGCTATGTATTTTCACCATCTTCAAAATAGAACAATAGTTTTAAGAAATAGGGACGTTTACACTATTGATGTACTAGGGCTAAAGCGTGAAGGTTGTTTAGATGCATGGATGAACTGTTCCTTAATTTATTTTCAACCATGTTTCTTTATCTGTGGACACCGGGTATTTAAACCTATAGAATGCCTTCGATAGTTTTATATCCGTTTGCTCCTAGCGCCGGAAATTCTTCCGGAAAACCAAGTGAAGAAGAAAATGGCTATGAGCTTTTTCCTCTGAACAAGCACAATGTGATCAGGTCAAAATTTTATTTAGCTACATGGAACTTAGATCAATCTTACAAATTATATAGCTCATAATATCTGCCATTCATAATATCTCTATTAATACCTACATCAGATCTTCTTTCTTTATTTATGTCTTTATATTAAAGAATAATTAAGGTCAAAAGTCGAAAACTTTAAGGTACACGAAAGTAGGTACTATGTACCTGCCTACGTAAATTGCCTAGGTATATGGGATACTAGGTATAGGGATGCCTAGGTATATGGGATATTACCTTTGTTGTTATATTTCAGTTTCATCATGGCGGTCGACTACTTCCAGATGCACTACCCGAACACGACGATAATGTTCGACATGTCGACTGTGTACATAGCGTCGGCGTGCGTCGCCGTCTGTCTCAACAACCTCCTGCTCGATCTGTTTACATACAACACTAGGATCACTTTCGGTTAGTTCTTTATTTATAAATATACACTCTTTTGCAAAAAAAGCGGGCACCTATGCAAAATCTTGGTTTTAAGGACTTTACGTGTATTTCAAAGGGTTCTAATGACTGTAGGATGTTACTAGCATCAAAAGGGCTAGACAAGCATGCGTGAGAGTGTATTCTAAATTTGAATTTTGGAGAAATGTTAAGAAAACGGTTAAGGCCGGCAGCACACATCCGGTTTCCTGATCCGGTTTCCTGATCAGGAATCCTGATCCGGAAACCAGAATGCTCTTTTTTCATACAAAATGTTCACAAGAGCGCACACGTTCTTACTTTTTCCGGACGGAAAAAAACCTGACATTCGGTTTAAAATTTTCTCCGTGCGTTCGGGTACTCAGAACGGAATAAAACCTGATGACGTCATTCCGAACGCAGCGCTCGCGAACAATTTGGTTCGACCGCCGCACACATACGGAAATTTTCATTCTGAATCAAGGTAGCCCTGTTCCGAATGGACGTGTATCAGAACATTCAGAGCCCGCCTGTGACTGGCTTTTTATATAAATATGTTTTTATTTTTGTATTAAATATTATAAAAAAACCTGTTTATTGAACAATTAACAATAAATACCCAAAAATAATGAGTTTTTTTATTTCTCTCATATCTATGCCTTTATAATAATAATAATCAATTTTTATTCAGATAATACAATCCATTATTGTTAGTAAAGACATTTATGAAGTTCATCAAAGGATTTAATGGACTTTCTATAATACTTAATAAATAATTCTTCTGGGTATGCTCGTAATTTAGCTGTTTTAACATAGAATTGACTTTTGGATAATCTTTGAGCATTCGACGGGTGTACCCAGTAACGTCGTTTCCTCTTTTTCTTGTTTAGCGCAAGTAAAAGTGCAACAGCAATCAATATTCGTCATAGTCCATGATGTCGTGCCTTCAATATGGTTCCTCTTTACGTACTGGCCATGTAAATTCCGAATGAAAAAAACCGAATGTGTGCGCTAGTGACACGGAATCCCGAATCTTAATTCCTGATCAGGAAACCGTATCCGGAAACCGGATGTGTGCTGCCGGCCTAAATCTTGCTTTGGACTAGTTCCTACTAGAAAGTTCGTCGGCGTTTTGAAAAGTTTTTGACGTGATTTTCATAAAACTGATAGTGCAGTTTTATTTAATGATTAATGGACTTTTCTATTACATCAAAACATTTTTTTAAAACTATGCGTTTTTGATAAAATTTTCACCTGCTCTAAATGATCTATAGTGATGATAGGTGGCAATGTTAAGAGTTTCGGTATTTTTGTGTAAAGTGTTCTATTGTTTAGATATTGTATCTACGCGGTTTTAAATATCCCTTTCTCACAAATAAACACAATTTAGAATAGTCTCAGTACTTTGGGCTGCGACCAAACCAATTTAAAGTTAGCAGTGCCGATCACAACTCATCTCCTATCAGACTTTGACATTTAAAAAACACAGAATTTTGTGATAAATGTGAAATTAACCATATGAAAAATGATGAGGAGGGCTAAAACTATCCATACAGTCAAATTGTTGCCTTGTTGAAGCTCTGGATAACTCCATAGGTGTCGTGTTACTAAACGATGATTTAGCTGAAAGGGAGTCATGAATTAAAAATTATTGGCCAAAGGTATGTTTCTTAAGAAATGAGCAGGTAGCTAATTATTGTTATGGTTTAAGCAGGAAAGTACTGTAGATATACGAAAAACTCGGCGCAGGCAACTTTATTTAACAAAATGCCCGTTTGATGAAAACACGTTATTAGAACGCTCAGACTCATAGATCTTCAGAGGTCTACGGGGTTTCCCCAGATGCGAGGTTGTTTAAAAATCCGTAATTACGAGACCTTAAGGCTTTATGCTTACAGTCTATCCGATATTTTTTGTATTTTGTAGAATTTCAAGATTTTTCAAAATGTCAAAGTCTGATAGGAGATGAGTTGTGATCGGCACTGCTAACTTTAAATTGGTTTGGTCGCAGCCCAAAGTACTGAGACTATTCTAAATTGTGTTTATTTGTGAGAAAGGGATATTTAAAACCGCGTAGGTACAATATCTAAACAATAGAACACTTTACACAAAAATACCGAAACTCTTAACATTGCCACCTATCATCACTATAGATCATTTAGAGCAGGTGAAAATTTTATCAAAAACGCATAGTTTTAAAAAAATGTTTTGATGTAATAGAAAAGTCCATTAATCATTAAATAAAACTGCACTATCAGTTTTATGAAAATCACGTCAAAAACTTTTCAAAACGCCGACGAACTTTCTAGTAGGAACTAGTCCAAAGCAAGGTTTAACCGTTTTCTTAACATTTCTCCAAAATTCAAATTTAGAATACACTCTCACGCATGCTTGTCTAGCCCTTTTGATGCTAGTAACATCCTACAGTCATTAGAACCCTTTGAAATACACGTAAAGTCCTTAAAACCAAGATTTCGCATAGGTGCCCGCTTTTTTTGCAAAAGAGTTTATTTACGAGAAACTCTCTGCACCCAAATATGCGCGTAACTGATTGATACTGACATTCGAGTTGAGAGCTTCCTTCTTTTTGGGAAACCGATTGAAGTAAAACAAAATTTATTTATTTATTCATCTCAAAGTTACTATGCCTTTACAGAGTTAATCTAATACGACATAGGACCTACTTACAATGCACTCCTCTAAATTATCGCGAGAACGCAAGCTTCGATATTGGTCATGAAAAACAGATTTCGGTCAAACAAAAACGGAGTCTAGTCAAAACATCGTATTTTTCTGATTTCAGAATGGGATTTACTTCTAACCGTGCAATTGTGTGTCAAACGTTCCATAAAAAAATCCTTGGCGCTCTTCCTATTTGATATTCTGAATACTTTTGATCTTGCCTCACTAGCTGCACTAAACAATTTCAGTCCCTTATCTGATCCAAATGTTTACTTTTGCACTGACGTCTTGATTCACTTGTAGAATCTTTATAAGAATTTTGTACTCCAATTACTTGCTATCTTCCAGGCATCCTCGTTTCCCTAGCGACGATGTTATTCGTAGCTGTGTGCAACATTGGCTGGGACGGGTTCTCAACGCGGGTGTCCTACACCATCAACCTGGTTGCCATTGGAGTGGTTGCTTTTGGGTGTACCGTTCAGCAAGCCTCGTACTACGGCTTCACTGGTTGTTTGCCGCCGAGGTACACCCAGGCTGTGATGGCGGGCGAGAGTAAGTTACTAAAAATATTATAACTAACAAGAAATATCGTCTCAAGGAGGAAATTCTTTTTTGCGACTTATAGAGTAGGTACCTACTCGCACTTCGCACACTACAAACTTCTTGTAAACCGATAGTTTGCTTAAATCAGTACGAAGATGAATGGAACACACATTACAAGATCTGGCATTTAGCAGGTTCAGACCGACTGAATAGTTTGATTCAATTCACGATTTTCTTTTTTTCCCCCTTATCGGACAAACTGTCGGCCGTAATAGCACAGATTAATTTAATAGTTACAGTCTTAAAGCACTTATTGTTCTGTCATTTAATGTACCTATCGGTTTTCTGTGTTTGTTATTGTACAACGTAATAATATTTGGAAAGCTTTAGGATATAAGAAGCAGAATTTAGCATAAAAAAGTAAATCGTATTTAGGCCCTTATTTTCTCTAGGTGCTGCTGGATTTTGGGTGTCCTTGGACCGGATTGTCACCAAGTACGGTTTCCGTCAGCCGCAACGAAGCACGTTCATGTTCTTCGTGTTCTCCATACTGATCTTGCTGGGACACTCCATGTTGCATCACGTAATGATGCGACATCCCCTCGTGCAACATTACTTGCGACTCACTAATGAATCGCGGCACAGGAGGCGTATTCAGCTTCACTTGAATCCTAACGAAGATGCTACCTTGGTAAGACTATTAGAGGAATTAAAATTTACATTGTATGTAATTACAAAGAACAGTGAACAATAAGCCTTAATAAATACCTAAATACTTAAATTACAGATGGAAAGCGAAGCTGGTGAAGCTAGTTACGGCGTTTTAAAACTTCAGAGTCCTGTGCTCTCGACAACTGGACAAGGTATGTAGTATATTTGATGTACAAACATCCTTTGTTCATGATAGGGTACCTTCCCAACAGTGAAAGATTTTTTCTTATCCGACGACTAGTTTCGGAGTCTATTGATGTAAAAGAAGAATCATGTCTTTCCTCTTTATAATACTAGAGCAGAGTATATATCAAAACTATTTATTTTCTTAAAATATACTCTTTCAGGAGAAATCGAGAGCAATGCTTTCAGCTTCGCCAACCCGGTGTATTCGCCGACAGCTGTCGCGCCAGTGCCGGCAGAGGGCGCGGTAGAGCAGTTCCCTGAAAGCGTGGCGTCAGAGACCTCCTCCACTCTGCGCACCCCAAGACCTTCCTATAAAGTGGAAGACGTGGTCTTTGAGTCGCCTGAAAGACCCACCTCCTGGAGAGCCTTCAAACGTAAGCATGTTGATTATTTTATCGAATCATAAATGAGAACCAACCTTCTACATAGGCTGTTATTAGAAAGATGAAATTAGTAAATATCGGTTAATGGAATATTACAAACAAACAGGAATACCGAATACCTACAGTGCACAGTACTTTCTTTAAAGACAGATGTCGATGGTAACATTTTGTAACCTTGTCCATCTTAGTTTGAGGATTACGGCTTAGGAAGAGACTGAATATATCGAAATAAAGCTCGTCTCTAGGACAGCAATTGCGCTGTTTACTATCATCATCTGTTTGCCTTTTCCCAACTGATCAACTGCAGCTGAGCACCAGTCTTCTACATAGCACATCATCAATGTTATTACGTGTGCTTCCAGGTGGGGTGTTGGCTCGGTGGGCAGTGGCCCGAGCGATCTACCCGTACATGGTGTCAATCGGACTGGTGTACTTCACCACGTTGAGTCTGTACCCTGGCATCGCCTCCGAGGTGCCCTCCTGCCGGCTTGGCACCTGGATGCCTATTATACTCATGTCTGCCTTTAATCTTTTCGATTTTATTGGAAAAGTAAGTGGTTCTTTTAATGCCTTTTAGTCATAGTTAAGAATGTTAAGAAAGTACAGATACAAGCACGGACCACAAGAGTGAATTTTTGGTACCTACCTTTGGTGGCATAGAATATATTAAGGATAAGTTTCACGTTCACGTTAGCAATTTAATTGCACAATGGACCGATGTTATTTTTTTTGTAATTTCCTCAATGAGGTGGCAGAAAAAGTTACGTGCTGCACTGGAGTGCAAAGATTTTTCACCTGGTGCTCTTTTGGTTTCCTCGTTATCTCTCAGGATTATAACTTTTGCCCTCCGAAACACTGAAGGAAGATCCAAAGCTTCTTAGTAATAAGTTATATTCCTTGATCAGATA
Organism: Helicoverpa armigera; assembly: GCF_030705265.1. Classification (NCBI taxonomy): domain Eukaryota; kingdom Metazoa; phylum Arthropoda; class Insecta; order Lepidoptera; family Noctuidae; genus Helicoverpa; species Helicoverpa armigera. The sequence continues at coordinate 6,393,339 of NC_087130.1, read as the reverse complement.
GCGGCAGCGTGGCCGTATGAATGGAGTCGCAGTCAGCTGCTGATGGCGAGCGGGCTGCGGTTGCTGTTAGTGCCGCTCATGCTGCTGTGCGCTGCGCCCAGACATTCGCCTCACATCGTTGGAGACGTACGTAACCTATCGTATTCTATACGTATATAATAAAGAAGAAATTTTTTTGCTTGTTGATTTGTACCCCAAAAAGGAAGCTGGACTAGCTAGTAAAATATGCTAGAGGTACTTATATTTTTTTCAAATGCGGGAAGAAATTCTCCAGGTATGTGCATTAAATTGCGGGAAAACAGTCTTAGATACTCGGAAGCAACTTAACCTTATTTCAGTGAGGGCATTCGTCAGTATTTTACTGAGTGCACTACAGTACTATTTTTCTTCTACCTAAGCGAATCGGTGAAATACACAGCAATAAGGTAGCAAGTAGAGACGACCAACACCGACCTCTAGACCGATTTAGTTGTTATGTACCTAGTACATGTTAACTGTGTCATGTAAATAAAATTCATTTCAGGTGTACCCTATATTATTTTCCGTGGTGCTTGGCTTCTCAAATGGCCTGTTTGGCTCGGTACCTATGATACTAGCGCCATCTCGCGTTGGACGGGAACATCGTGAGATTGCTGGTAAGTATACCGTTCCGATTTAATATTTTTTTCAGTACCTAATCTACCTACTCGATATATTCCATTACTTTCTACATATACATATATGTATAAGTCGTTGGAAATAAATGCACTATCTCTGTGGTGCAGATAAGATAAATCATCTCAAATGTATTTGTTGCACAGCTGATTATATGAGATTGTAGAACAAACCTGTAAGTGAAGCAAGCAAAGTTTTTAAAACACCCAAGTCATACAATTTTCCTCCTATACCTACCTAAAAGTTTACAAGGCGCACTTGGTTGCCCGGGTCGGGTAACTGGATTGAGGAGGTCAGATAGGCAATCGCTCCTTGTAAAGCACTGGTATTTAGCTGCATCTGGTGAGACTGGAAGCCGACCCGAAAATAGTAGGGAAAAGCCTCGGAGGATGATGATGACCTAAAAGTATCTCGTTGTCAGGTAACATGATGACACTTTCATACAACGGCGGGCTGCTATCAGGCTCGCTGGTATCGTACTTATTACTGGGCATGCTGGGAGCGCCGGCGGGTGCGCCGTGCCGCGTGTACCCCACGCCGCCGCTGCCCACGCTGCCGCCCGCCACGCCACCCAACGTCACCTATGCCGTCACCGCGTCACACTAGACTAAGAAGGAAAGATGACCGAGATGATGATGGACATGTCATAAGGCAGATAGGTCAGGTAACGTATGGTATACGTGACCAAAACGGTCATTTACTAGAACTAACCCTCGCACTCAGAGACATTAGCCATTCCTTAGTGAAAGATTTCCTTGACAATCCGTCACAAGGAGTTACTTAAGTCATCAATGCCCATTTTCACCAACAATCTCTTAATCTAAGTGCCACTTAGAATAAGGGCTCTCCCAATTTTGACATAAATAACTATGGATAAGGGATACCTAAACTTTGGTGAAAACGAAATTCTTATTAAGTGTTCCGTAAATGCTCTTAGGGGATCCCTTAATTTAGGTATTTGTTGGTGAAAATGGGCATAAATGTCTCCGAGTGCGGGGATAAGAGACTTTTACCGTTCTGGTTCCTTGGCGTATGAGGGCGGAGCGAGTAACTTTCCTCGATCCCCGAACACCCGCATTTGACGCGCTACTTTCTTAGTAAATTTTGCGTTATGACATCTCCTCTAGTCATTTGGTTCTCCATGATGGCCCTATGTGTGAGATCTGAATACTCGCTCGTCGTGAGCACGCTATTGTCCTATGACGATTGATCGCATCTAGTAAAGAAACAAACCTGTGTCCATTCTGTTCTCATGTGCACCTGTCGTTATTCTATATTTCAACACAAGATGCAAGCAATCTTCATAGCTCATAATGTGCGCATGACCTGTGATTTACTGAACAATAAGCCTTAGGAACTTAATATACTTATATTATGTACTATGTTTTGTCACATTACCTACCTGATGAAAGTTATAATTTACCTGATTTGTATTATTTTCGCTCAGTAGAAATATTTTGAAAAAAAAAATCCTTTATTTTCCAAATCCAAATCCAAAATCCAAAGCTCCTTAACTTATTTCTGTCACATTACTTATCAATAAATGTGAACGAAATTTTAAGGCTGACACGACTTTTCATTTTTCACTAACAAATAGGACAGTTTTATTTGTGAAACTATAAAAGGGAGATGAGTTTTTTTTTTGCAGATATTTACCTACGTTAATATATTCTAAGACAACATTAACGATAGATACACACATAGATTAAAATAACGATATCAGGAATAGGCTAGGCTATTAATTCATAAGTTGTGTGTACAAATAACTTTTTAATTTGTAAGCTATCAAAATAATAACAGTTGATCCTTATCCCTTTATCCCTAATATAAGTTAACTCGATAATAAGTCGGTTAAATTAAATACGAAGCGAGTGGATTTCTTACTGGCAAAGTTTTGATATAGATTTGCCAGTAAGATCCAGTGAATGCTGACACCTATCAAAATAAGTAGATATAATATTATAAGTAGGTCCATATTATATTGTAATTGAGCTGAAGATGTACAGCCTATATTCACTAAAATATACAACTAATCAGTAAACATTCCGCCGTTACAATTAAGTATGATAAAATATTTCGTGACAGCGACTTTTTGCTATTAAACTTACATAGGCACTTTGATTGTTACGATAGTAGTTAAATAGATAGTAAAATAATATTTTTTTAATGATAGTTATTATTTAATTACCCTTACAAGAAAAATAATGACGATCGCTGTCATTAGTTAACGTATATTTTGCAGTTTTGCGTAAAACGGAATGGTTGTAGGTACATGTTAAAGAACCCTTGTGAGACTGAACACAAATGTTATTGTGAATGGATAAGTGACTTATTATGACTTGTATGTATTATTGTAAAATATCAAATATGAAATGGCTACCTCTTGCTTTTCTACGAAATGTATTTGTTCTACAATGTAGATATTTGATTGTACATAGCACCTGTGTAAATAATTATCAATTAAATAGAAACATATCTGGATATTTTTTTTTGTGTCATTATTTATTAACTTACCGAAGCTTTTAGTGCAGAAAATAGTTTGTTCTACACTCAAGCTTCAGCTGATACATTTATCTTTCCCGACTTTCCACCATTTCCCAGGTCCGTGAAAAACCTGGAGTTTTAAAATATCCTATTTTAGTACGTAATATAGTGATTTAGCCAATTCAGAAACGTGTCAAAAGCGTCAAGCCTGGTTATTTCGTCTAAAAAATATTTGTTTACACGAGCACATCACACGTAGGACGCATGCGAGTTGTCGACGCGCGACGCCACCCGGGGCGCCTGGCGTCACCTCTTTACGAAGGAGGGTAATGCTGTTCGAACTTATCACAGCATACCTAGTATATTGTTCTTTATAAGTATATATGTAAGTACGTTATTACTTATATTCAAGTACATTATGTTTTAGTTTACATGGGTAACTAAACAAGTATATAGCAAAAAAAAAATATGGCTCAAGAAAATAAATAAATAAAATACATTTATTTCGGACAACAATGATCCATAGAAAAAAAGAAAAGTTCATCAGGTTAGGTACGTTTTTAACTTCCTATGGTTTTTTCGTCGATTTCGGAGTAGGTAATAGATGCTGAAATAATCAAGATGAGGCTATTAGGTAATTAATACTGTCTTATTGACATTAATTTACGAAAATGCACATATGAATGGGTATCGCTGAAATAGGTTGGTCCTGTTATACTTAGGTTATTTTCACAGAAATCTTTGCCTTATTATTAACATTTCTTTGGGTTTTCTCTACTCAAGTAACTATAAATCCGTAAAAACACGAATGTGACGTTGAAAAAAGCAACATTTCTTTCAACAAGTAAACAAAATCTGCTTCGACTTAATGATAAAGTCAAAAGTTTAATTAACGTAAAGTCGATTGATAAATCATGGCAAAGGTCGTCCTATTTTTAAAGAGGTCTGCCAGACAAAAGAACTTGTAACTGGCGGTTTCTAGTAACTACTATATTTTAATAAGCGAATTATTAGACTTCTTATAGAAAATAATCTAATATCTATGAGCAATTTTCTGCACAACTTCACATTACTGACTTATTTCAGAACGCTTATCAATAGTGTTCATTTGATCCGAGGGCAATGTCCCTACGCACGATATATGTCATTTTAGAATAATCTTCTTTGTCATTCATGAATGTAAGTGAATAGTTTCGCTGCTACCTAACTAAGTAGTTTATCAATTAATTATATTTTTATAGAATAGTAGTAGGCATATAGATAAGTGACTAGCATTCAGTTCTATGTATTGTGCTCTATCAATAGACCGTGCCTTCCGAAGTTTGTCTCGTCTGAACATGACATAATAATTCATCCATTGGTTGCTTTAAAACATTATTAAACAACAGTACCTAAATATTAAGGCCCACGTACACTGCAGTGACGGATCTACCGTAGTGGACACTATGGGCAATTGGCACGTTTCTTATTTTTATACTCTGTCTTAAGTACAGGGAGTATGTTATATTTAGGTATTTTCCCTAAATAGGTACCTACGTTCCTCACCTTATATATATACTCCCTTTTGTACCCCCCCATTTACCTACCTATATGGGGACCTATGTACTCTCTTATGTACTATACCCATACATACTAGTGAAACCCCGTATGTGCTACCCTTTTAGTTTCTCTTTTATGTATGTACTCCCCGAATATACTCCCTTATATAGGTACTACCCCTACGTACGAACTACATTTACATCAGTCAGTCTTCTTACAACAACTGTTTCCTTTGAATTGAACATATAAAATCAAAATAAACAGTTGTTTTAAGAAAAGCTGACGTTTCTGTTGTCGGTGAATTTGGGTCTGACACTCCTAAAAATACAAAACGAGTAGTTTCAACGCGGCTGAGCATAAAGTACAAAAGGTAGTCTTTGAACGGGTGTTTCCAAAAAATTCATATGTTAACTTATCTACCCAGGTGAACTTAACTACGCAGAAGTGAATACGCAGTAAACATTGTTGTGATAAGTTCGGCAGCTTTTCTTTGCAGTTATTTTTTTATTGCACTGAATCGCGCTCGTACCTACTATTTCTTTCGTTACCTAATGTCCATACTTCAACGCTTCTCAACCAAATAACTATATCCTAACCAGAGGTATGCAAATGTGAGTTCGTTTATTTGTCACTCCTCCGCGGTTAAATTGAGAGACCGATTTGAATACTTTAATATTGTAAAGTAGATGGGACCCTTCAACCCTTGCAACGGTCACAGCGTCCTTACTTATTTACCAAGATTCAAATGCAAACGTTAGATCTCTGAAATGCGCAGGTAACGTTTAATACAGTAGGTAGGTATTTTTGTTAATCTGTAAGTATCATGTTTTCAAGATGAAACACGAGACCCAAAGCAGGCAACCTCTGCCACCAATCACGTTTACGTAAAGACGTAAAAGTAGTGACGTTCGCAACTTATTAGCACCAGATTTAATTGAACTTATGACCTGTTAGTATCGGTCTCGTTTAGGTACACGCTCGGTGCTTCATTACAATACCATTGTACAAGACTTAAAGATTAGACTAGAAGATAATTAGTAAAAATATAGCGTTAATTAAGATGACTTTGGTGTTATATCAGTGTTAAAGTGTTAAAGAGGTTGTAAGATTACCTACCTTCATTAGTTAATCTGTATGTATCTTTAGCCTGTTTAATATGGTCCAAAGTTTAAGGAGAGAGGATGTGACGTGACCAGCCTTAACATAATCTACTTCTCTTTACGCATCTACCGATTTTCATAGATCCTCAATGCGTCTTGCCTTTAAGCATCTTACTCTAGGTTCACATGCCACGTTTACGACTCTGAATCTTTTCTGAAAAACCCGTAAAAAACTAGTTACTTACATAATTTGCTATTATTTCCGCAACAATGTATTCGATTACTCAGTGCATGATACAACTCTTAGAACGTTACCAAAGAATGAATATCTAAAACGAAACGTTTTACACAGAGGAATAAATTCTAAAAAAGGGTGAAGCCGCACGGCCTAGCTAATATACTGTCCTTAGTAACAAACACACATCCTCTCCATACATACAGTGACCTAGCAGGATCTATTTCATGGCGCATAATTATCGACAACTTATTCGGAAAAGGATTACTTATTTAGGGGGAAAAATTAAATTTTCCTTTTGTTTCTAAACTGATGATGTAACCGCAATATAACTAAATTACACCAAATTACACCAAGGTCTGGCAAAATTAATACTATGTTCCATCCCTTGACAGCGGGCAACCCGTGACTTCCAATTCAATGTAGTTCCACGCTATCATTTCGACCTTGTTTAATACAATATGAAGGGTCATACATTGACCTTTGTACCTGAACTTCAAATGTTTTGCATCCGTTCTGGATGTTTGTGATTTATGAGCACATTAATTGTATCAGCTAGTAATACATTATGTATCTATATAATTTATTATTCTCAGCTTCCTGTTCAACTGAACATTTATGACAATTTAGATTAAATAGAGGTCTTACTAATGGTATAAAGAGGATAAGATTTCTAATAATTGCATAGTAAATATTCTATTCGTGAGAACAAGCTCTAAAACTATCATATTACGTCATTACCTAATGAGTACCTACCTAAACCTTACATCAAGCTACTCAAAGACTCAACCATAGACATTGCAATCACATAAAATATCTGGATCTAATGTTCTGGGTTAATGAAAGACAGATTCGATTGTAAATAATAATTTAATTAATATCGTTAACAATAGTAAGTATACATTATGATATCACAATTGGAAGGAGTGGCTGGAGTGCCACCGGGTGGTCGGTCGTCAAGCGTTGGTGTCATCTACCGACGCTATTGAGGGATGGCATCCCTAGATGAAAACTCGAGTGGTGTGTTCAACACTTTCACACTGGCCTATCTCTTGCGGCGGCGCGTGCGGGAGCGCTGCGAGGAGCGCGAGCTCCACTCGAGGCTCAGATCACTGGACGAGGGCGGCGTCTCCGGGAACTGCGCATGCGACGTCCACCGGCACGAGTCACACGCTGATTTCGGGATCTCTGGTATTTTTCCTGGTTTCACATTCGGACTGTACGACTCCAGAATGTGCTTGTAGGCGCACTCCAAAGGTTCGGGACTCCGTCCCCTGGCTGCACACAAACGAGCACGCACGCAAGCTGTGCAATAACCACAACGGTCTTCGCGAAGAGCACTTCGAACCATTTTGAGTAATGTGTGAATATGGTGACGCACTTTGAGGACTGAAGCCGGTTGTCAGAGAGCGATGATATTTATGCGCACGCCGGGCGTCGCGCACGCGCCTCGCCGATAACCCCGGCTCCGGCGCCAGTGTTACCGACCGCGCAACACCAACTGAGCCAGTGCCAGAAAAAATCCTAATAATTTATTATTATATCAACCTAATCAACCACTTTAATGATCGCCAAGTTATCATGTATCTCTACTACTTATGTTATGTCCAAATAGTATGAGTAATAAACGTGAGTTTTTGGATGTTTGTTCGTAAATAAACTTTTAACTGACCTCTGTAAGATGACTGAATTTGCATGAAATGTTCACATGTAGACTACTATCTTATTTACGTACCTACTTAGATGTAAAATGCTTGTATTTGAAAGATTTTTTTCAGGATCTAACCAGCATCTAGGCCAGGCTTCATCCCCATGGAAAGAAGTTTTCAGGTCTAATAGGCACCTAATTAGGTACTTAAACAAAACGATGATGATCAGGAATTTCGAGTTGAAGTGACTAGGTATCGCACGATTCTCGTCAAATAGTTAAGGTTTAATATGTTAGATAAAATAAATGGTGATTTCAGATGGGAAAAGTTAATTGAAAAGAATTGTACACGAGGCTGCCCTGGTGAGTAGATACAGCGCGCGTGTACGATTGTGCGTGTGTGACACTAGCAGTAAATTATCTTATAGTACCTACACGGATACTTATAGGTACCTAGTAGTAGTAGATACACAATCATATTTCAAGTAATGTCGTAGTAGTAAGTAATATTTTACGATTTACTGCTGCACATGGTTACAATCGCCTTGATAACACCGAGCTCCAGTGTCTATCACAAGCCGAAGTCGTAAAACACTGAAGATAATACTAGCTATCTCAATTAAAAGAAAAGTAAGGATCCAAGATGCAGAACAAATCCTTATAAATACAGTTGCAGGCCTACTTTCTCGAAGGCACACGACACGAAGCTTCTAAAAAGGCTCAATCGTCATGTGTCCACTGCTACTTGTGGCGAAAAGCCCTAGGTTGGTATTTTGGTGACTAGGATTACCCGACTGAACTAAAAGAAGGTTTATGTTTTCAATACTCGATTAGGAAAGTATGTATCGTTAAGAAAAATATTGAGTGAACATACGTTTTTTTACCCTATTCGGCCTCAAGAAACTGTATAAGTACGAATTTTAACAGATGTTCAGTAGTTGGAATGGCAAAACGAGACATTCGCGTGTAATGAGCTGAATCAAATCAACTAGAATATTAGGTGCGATTGTTATAGCATATTCTAGATAAAGGCAGCTTAGTTGCTCCACATCTCTACCGGTTATTACCAGTCAATGATACTCGTTAGTGATCGTAATGCATTGATGCGATATGTAAATAACTTATCTCTACAAACAAATAAATAAATTAGACGACGCCGAAGCGACGTATCATATTTGAATTTAAAGCCAAACAGGACATATTCATTAAGTACATATTTAAATTTTATGTGTATGGGTCAAGAATCAAAAATAAGTCACTGTATAAATATTAATAACGACTTTGAAGTTTGTCGTGCATGCAAATAGCCGAAGAAATGCATTCTGGAAACATCTGGACGTAGCTGTGGCTGTTATCTATCGGCAACACGGTGTAAACAAGTGGACTATTTATAAAGTCCTGCAAATAACTTGACCACTTTGTGACCGATCGTATCGGGACTTTTCAAAGCCTTCACTCGAGGTCGGTGGGGCCACCCACAATGATTCACAACCAACATTGATAGTAACATTAAACTAAGCTGATTGATAGAAGTTACTACAATATCTATTAATAACTAGGCAAGATAACCTTTACCTATTTGTTTTAATTATTTTTATTTTCTTCTCTTGTTGCTAGTAGGTAGTACCAGGTTTTTGCAGGGTAGAGTAGTCATCATAATTAATGTATTCCTAAAGTTCAAAAAAGGTACATAAGGGTGCAGAAGACTGCACCAAATGATTGATTCATGATCAGTGGAAACCAGGTTTCAATGACATTTTTCGGAGACCGAGAGCGGGACTTTAGAGACTAGGATATGTGCTGTGTAGTATGTACCTATATAGCACACAGGCGCTTCGGGGATCGCATCGGCTCTCTTTTTTTTTTCGAAGTTAAAAATTATCAAATGGCCGCTGTGATTTAGCAGCGATGAGGGAGTGTCAGACTTTTACTGACAAAAATCCGCCGTGTTCCTTCTTTACGTAGTACCAGGGCAGCAGTAATATCCCGCAGCCCAATTCGCAATAGGTTCGGCCGTGAACCTGTCATACAATCCCTTATGGATCTTCCGGTGACTTAAATAACAGAAACCTATAATCAAATAGCTTCACGCTACTAATGTCTCGAACTTGAAGTAGCTACTTTGCACATCCGGCTAAAAATAAGTCCCTTAATAAATGGGTTACCTAACAGTGAACCTTTTCTCATCTTATTTTAATGAAGTTCCTGAGAAAGCTTACAATAATTCCAATACATTGCAAAAACATAAACAGGACACACTTTTGTTTAAAACAATGAGCACAAAAAGCTAATAATTGAATCATTGATTGGTGGTACGCCCTTCGAGATGATGAAACTGTCGTGTCTTATTACGGCCGGATTATTCTCATTCACTAATCAACGCTCGGGGTTGCCTGAGTAAAGTGATAAAATTCTTGCATTATGTCGGCCAAATTGCAAGCACTAAGTATTTCATTAATGACGCAATTTCATGTCTGTACACATTTAGATTAATTTAAACACATTAATTCATTTGTAAACTCCTGTTTTATTTATTTAAATATCAACAACACAATAATTATGATTGATGTAAACGTGATGTCTTAGAGATAAACTCCGTTATTGATTAAAGATTTTTTAAGAATCATTATTAGGCATTTTTCTGTTGTTATTGTCTTATTGTAATTACTAATTAGCACGATCTGGATGACCGCGTAGCCACGGACATATCTTATCTCCTTTTACAAAATGTTTCTTTAAGAATTATCATATTCTTCATTAAGAGCGAGTGTTTTTCCTTTGAAAAAAAACCCTGAAAAATAACTATTTACATATTTATATTAAGAAGATTATCTTTTAAATTGAGTATGATGGATCTTCAGATACAGAAGTCTCCGTTGAGTCCTCATTAGGTGTAATTAAGAAAAAATATGTGTAATGATAAGAGGTCATTGACTACAATTTTTATACTGTGCGTATAAAGACGCGGTTTGTGAAGGCAACAGTGGTATGTTTTAAAGTTCTATTAGATAGGAAATTACAAATACTTAAATAGAATTAGCTATAAGAAATAAATAAACTTAGGTAAGTTATCGCATATTGAATCAAAAATGAAAAACACAGGCGCCTGATAGCTTACTGTATAGAAAGGAGAACTATAATGAAAAGGTGTATTTCTTCACAGAGGGGGCGAGAAAAGTTTAGAGAATTAAATTCCCTTTCAAGGCACGTTGTAATTTGATTGAACAATAGTAAAAACCTTAATGAGATCTGTTTAAATATGTATTATGCATATTTGTCTACAAAACCATCAAACGCAAAAACGGTTTACAAAAAAAGGATATTGCTTGTTGATCTGCCAATTCTCACACCAAGCATTACTACTTCGGCTGATGGCAGATAAACCGTATCTTCAACATGATTTCACTTTTACGCTCGCACTCACTGGTCGAACCCCGAAGTGTACAGACGTTTAGAACAATCTATTCACAATTCATTTATTTTATTGTCACATAGAAAGTTTTGGAAGAAACTTAAAATATACCTAACATGTAAGATACGGACTTATCAACAGTTCTAAATTTTCGCAGTCGGGTCACAGCGGCAGTTGGCGCCAAGTCTAAATTTACAAAGTCAAGAACTATAATAGGAATTCAAAAGATTGTGTTTATATAAACTGCCTGTTACCAAGTAATTAATTACATTGAAAAACATTAAACTTAAGACAAATTTGTTATTTTACAGATATTGTTATCTTCACACTTACGTGATTAAACAATCATTTTGTTCACAGACAGACTAAACAGGAATAAGTGCCAGTTGCCAACAGATAAATTGTATCAAGTTGGTGTTCTTTGAAAAATAACTTTAATTTTAGCAACATGATCAAAAATAACTGTTTTATCAAATGTTGCGTAATTATCTACATGTTTATGAGTTCTCGGGTAATAATGATCCATGGTCAGAGTTCGCGGACTTTGAAAAAAAACTTTCTAGCATATCTGATAAAGGCCCTAAATACTTATGCATCTAAAACAACAGTATACCACAAGGAGTTAACACTGGAAAATTACCAACTGGACATCTTTCACCATAGTTATTTACATTTAAAAAAATATGTAACTATACCATTTACTTACTATTTCCACATTTTGAAATAACTATTATGATTTAAATTAAATATATTCTAAAATACAATTTACCTACAGTACAAGAAACATTATAAAATCATTCATCTATCATTCATTAAAATTATTAATGTTCAATTTAGTTCCCTCATTAGAACACAAACTGTCACAGAGGTTATCGAAAGTATCACTTTTACAAAGAATACTGAGCGATTTGAGATAGTGGCAGAAGCGATTGTTCCTCTTCATGTTGGTATCATTTTTGTTCTTTTCTAGCCTACATATAGTTCTGCAAGAGGGCCAGTAGTCCAACGCGAGACTTCTCCTGTCCAGCACAGCTGACGCATTCAAATACCCAGTCACACTGCTGTGCCGAGATACGACCCTGTCTCGTTGTCTGAAACAAATTACAAACACAATTAAACTAATTACATAACAATGTTACAAGATATCATTAATACGTAGAATCCCAAGATGACATTAAAACTTGACCCTTTGTTTCGTACCTAACTCCAATCCGTTTTACTCTTTCATTTTGTAACAATCGATTTATCACTCAAAAAAAAACTTGAAAATTATGAACCTAATTAAGAGATACATTTAAAAATCGTTTGTTAATTTGAAGCGGCCAAAGAAGTCGTGGAAAATTGTGGTTAAGTGACGAGAGAATGGCGTAAACATTAGGGCGTTTACACATTACGTCGAAGCTGCACCGGGTTTTTCTCTTAACGCGTAGTTTTTAAGCAGCGCTGCCGTAATGTATGAGCCACATCCATTTGGGACTACCGCAGCCGTGCCGCATACCAAGTCAGTGGTGGTAACGCTGCTGCTGCATGTGTAAAAGCTCTTATTGCAGCATCTGTGAGACTTTCGTGACGAGTTCAAGGGCTAAGTTTCGCTGCACAGCAGATCAAGTCTCAACAAAAATAGGCGACCGTCATTTACAAGTAAAATCGTGGCCCGGTTGCGCGAGCCTTCAATATTCTGTAGATAATACAGAATTCGAGAATATGTTATAAAAAAATAATAATATAATAAGTACCTGTGTAAATTCATTCCTGGGAAATGTATGTTTGTGTTCCTATCACACCCCAACACATCTTGAGCTGTCACAATGGAACTGGTGACCATTGTTTGACAAATCTCATTAGTTACTTCATATTCATTATGATAAGAGTCTAAGTTCTCTCTCTCTGAAACACTGTGACCTTCAGGGAAACACCAAGGGTCTGATGCAATATTCGTATCGGAATCTGGATTGATGTGACTGATATAATCTGCTAAAGAAAACGCATCTGCTGCATTAGCCATTGCTTCAAGTTCCAGACTAACATTCTTCCTACTTGGTGGAGAGTCCTCAGATTTATTTTCTGTAGCCAAAAGATGAGGCATACTCCACCAAATATTAAATATCTGTGCAGGATAAGTAAAGTTTGTATGTTTTTCTGCAAAATCATTCCAAATTGTATTTGTTTCCAAATTCACAGTTGGGTCTACTAATGTACCAGTTCTTCTTTCTGAATCATCATTATCTGCCCATGACATGCAAGAATTTTCCTCATCTATATTGGCCTTGTATAAATCTACATTTTGGGATGCTGTTTCGTCTTCTGATGCTGCACCGTTTAAATAACTAGTTATATAGAACTGTAAATAATTAATCGTTTTTCTAATGTCTCCTTTAAAGTAATTAAGGAATTTGGCTCCAGCACCTGGCCAGCATGTCCCACTATCTGCCAGACACATTATATCCAGCCAAGTACCAAGCATCCGAGGTAGAAGTGGATACATCTTCAATATTTTTCCATTTTGCAAAAATCTCTGTAAATGAGGACACACTAGAGATGATGTGATTAATATGACTGGCCGTTTAGAACACTGGACCAACTGCACAATAGCAGAGGAAAATCCATCATCCTGATCAAACACAATGTCTGCGTCATCAATCAGAATAAGAGATGAGTCTGTTCTAGTACTTTCTTGGCTGTATGACTGTCCACTTGATGTACCACTTAGGACTTCGGTTTTTCCTACTTCTTTTTTAGTTTTCTCCTCTATGGACTTTTTTGGTCTTCCTCTTTTCTTAATTTTTATTTTAAAATCAGGTTGACTTTTCTCTTGTGACTTCTGACTGTTTTCCATGTTTCCAGTTCCTCTATTTACTTTATGCGACTGTGTAGCTTCTTGCAAGTCTTGCAACATTATTTTGCCTGTTCTTTTACTACTTGAATTAACTTCAATGACTTTCATAGATAAATCGGATGCAACTGCATAGATACTAGCAGTTTTACCACATCCTGTAGGACCAGTCAATATTAGGAGGTTGTTCATTGACTTCATACTTTCTCGACTGTCTGTGTCAGATTGATAGTAGTCAGAGGAATCTGACCCAGGTTTTGATTTTGCCTTGAATTTAACATTATTCTCAGTCCATGATATCAACCATTTCCTTAATTCCTTTACAGTTTCAAAATTACCTATGATTTGACTTGTTGACATAGCCTTGTATTTGTCAGTCCAGTTTAGTCTGTCTGGGCTATCATTGGTAACATCAACCACATCACCTATTATTTCAATACTGTTATCTACATCTACAAAATTCTGAATACAGTCTTTAATTTCTCCCCTTGCTTTTCCTCTCAAATAACGATATGTTCTGTAAACTGGAAACTTTGGATGCAACTGTTTTATTATTTGTAACATTTTTTGTGTACTCCTCTTCTGATTAGCATCTAAGCAATAAGAATGAAGTGGCTGATTGAGACATAACAATTTTCGAAAAGCATCTTCTCCATAAGACGATGGACAGGTTTCATCAGTTATATTTATTAAAGGAATATTGACAGGAATTTTGTTTTCTTCTAAATTGTTGTATTGGCGGACATGAACAACTACTGGAAAGCTTGTATCTGGAATAGAGTTAATTTTTTGTTGGTGAATGATTTTCTTTAATTTTTCTGGCACTCCACTTTGCAAGAATTTTTGCTTAGCTTCTAGAGCAGCAGGATCAGTTTGTTTAGGTGTAAATATGGGAGCTAGTTTTGCCGGTTTCTTAGATATAACTGTTTCCTTGACAACCTTCTCTTCTTTTTTCTGGCTCTTTCTTTCCACAGGTTCATCAGAAGTTTGATTAGATTTTGTATTCAGAGGTTTTTTGTCATGGATTGTACCATTAATGTGTTTCTTCTTTTTGGGTGTGAAAATATGTAAATCTTCATCAGAACTTGATAGACACATGTCATCTACATATTTCATTGGTCTTTTCACAGACCTCTTGGGTCTGCTGTCATTATTAAGTATAGTATCTTCAGATTCATTGATTTGTTTAGCATCAAGTTTAACAGTTCTTTTCCGCTTTTGTCTGTCTTTCTTGCCAAAATTAGCTTCAACCAGAACATCGTCACACGTTGTGACCTCTTCAACCAATACTGCTTCAGGAACATGAATATTCTCTACATCCACCTCTTCATTTTCATAGCTAAGCCCATTTGCTTTGCTCATTTCCTCTACCTGAACTATGGTGCTTACTTTATCTGGACTATTATCTTCTATAATGTTGATTGTATCACCAGAATCCAAAGGCTCTTTTATCAAACTCAGCTTTTTCTTCTTTCCTCTCTTTTTGTTTCTTGTTTGTAACTTTACCTTTATAATATTTTCATTTTCAGTACTTGTAGGTGATACATCAGAATCCCTATCCACTTTTTTAAAATAACAAAGCATACTTTCCTTTTTCTTTAAAGATGGGGACAATTTCTTTAGAAATTCTTGATCTTCTTTAGATATGAACTTTTTTACTGGACTTACATTAATAGGGTCTTCAATTGTGTTAAAGATATCCACATTTGTTAATGTCTTAGGTTGTTTCTTTCTATTATTATTGTTGGTAACTTCTACCTTGTCTTTAGGTTTCTTTGGGTCAATACTATCCTTTGAAACCGTTGCCTTTGACTTTTCAGTTTCTTTTACTTTATTGTCCTTTAAAATCATACTTTTCAATTTCTCTGCTCTCTTTTCCAATTGCTTTCTTATTATATTGTCTTGATATTCTTCTATTTCTTTGTTTCGTATGGACCCTTTGGCTTCAGCCATTTTTTGCAATAATAAGTTTCTTTTAGCTTTAATATTTTTTCTTTCAAGTGCTTCTTCATTATCTGAATTCTCACTGCTTTTTTCTTTACCAGGAGAATTGGTCCCAAGACTTTTATTTCTAGAGTCCATTAACAGCTTGAATGCATTAGTCTGTTTCTTTTCTTGGCCTGTGACAGCTGAAGGAATACTAACAGTCTCATCTTGTATATCCACTTCTGTATTGGAATTCTTAATGTTGTCACTTATTTTAACAGTTTCCTTTTTTCGTACCATTTTAAAGAGATAGTTTTTTGGTCTCAATTCTTCAAATTCGCCTTCAATTATAAAAGGTTCCTTCCCACTGTTTGGAGACTTAATAACAAGCGATGAAATGAGGATTTTTGAGACATCTAGCACATCTTGATCCTCCTCTCCATCCTGTCTGAGTTTATACTTCCTTAACTTCCTTTTGAGTACTTTGGTGCATTTGTGATTGTATGTATTTTCCTTGGACTTAAGAATATGTCGACGTCTACGATTCTTGCTACAAATTAAAGGATTGGTTATGTCGTCCACTGTGAAGAGCTCAGTCGCTAACAAAGTTGTCATTCCTTCCCTGAAATATAAAGGAATCATCTTAATTTGTATATTTTTATTGTAATGAGCAGTTAAAGTGAAAAAATGGATCATGCTTTTCGACAACAAACTGAGTTACATATACTGACTATTTTTCTTCTGACGGATAAAATACCACCAATAACTTTATTTTTCGAGTATATATTTCAAAACACTGAAAGTATTTCACGGAATATGTCTAAATATGTTATGAATACATACCGAAATCAATTTGGCGGCATTATTGTAAGCGACGAACGTCACTTTGACATTTTAAGTATAGTTGTCATTGTCAGTCATGCGCAAGGTTGTTGACACATAAAATACAGATCAATTATTAAAAAAAAATGCTACCAAAATAAATAAGGCGCTTCCTAGACAGAATTGTTAAATGTGTGCAGTGTTTACATAATATTGAGCTAGCGCAATTTCAGCGCTCTCTAGACGGTCAATATAATTGCGCATCATTACGAGAATAATTGGTCGTCATTTCGAACTTCTGTTAAGTTATATACAAATACCATTTTTATGAGTAGAAGCGCTACTACTCTACTAACGATGTTCCCATTTACATGTTCACTATCAAATAAAATTGGGAACAGGACAGGAGGAAGAAGAAGAAGTATTCATTTTCACGTAGTTTTTGTATTCACTGCATAATGACTGCATACCACTCAACAGGGAAACGATGTGGATCGATTTTAGTATCTGTCAGCCTGTCACTGTCTTTTTACAATCTGTCATATCGATTTTGAAGTTCTGTAGCTCATCCCTAAAACGACGTGCTACTGATTGCAGTGCAGCCTAAAATCAGATTTTTCCTTGAAATGGCATCGAAATCGAAAACTTTCGTGACCCCTCTTATTCGTCATGTTACGGTAAATATAGTTAATAACATTCAGTAACTTTACTTAATATCGGACAGCGAAATTAGTGGTATTTTAAAATAAATTACTTCTGATCTGTCAAACCCCTGTTATGTAAACCCTTTTGACATTTTCCTTGGTTAAATCAGTCGGAAACATGCCCTTTTCTTGGCTTACAGACCAGGGGTTATGCTCAGGCTGCACCTGGTGTCAAGAGAGAGCCCAAGGTCTCCTGTGCGGTGCTGCCGAACAAAACTTTTGTAGCCGCATTGGACAATGGGTCCCCAGTCACTCGCGTAACCGTAGCCTTCAAGTAAGTACTTATATTTTAGCAGTCCAAATGAGTAAGGTGTGCCAGCTTTTCTTATTAATCAGGAAATAATGCACTGAAAGCACTATTAATTACACTTTATTGTAAAACAGTACCCCTTCCAGGCATACGTTTTCAAATTTTATTGGTCTTAATTGGATATCTCACATGTTTCAAACATAAACCTGTTTTTGACAAGATATTATATCATCATCCTCCGAGCCTTTTTCCCAATCATGTTGGGGTCGGCTTCCAGTCTAACCGGATTCAGCTGAGTACCAGTGCTTTACAAGAAGCGACTGCCTATCTGACCTCCTCAACCCAGTTACCCGGGCAACCCGATACCTCTTGGTTAGACTGGTGTCAGACTTACTGGCTTCTGACTACCCGTAACGACTGCCAAGGATGTTCAATGACAACCGGGACCTACAGTTTAACGTGCCATCCGAAACACAGCCAATGGTGTCTAAGTTATACTTAGAAAGTACATACAAACTTAGAAAAGTTGCATTGGTACTTGCCTGACCTGGGATCGAACCCGCGCCCTCATACTTGAGAGGTTGGTCCTTTACCCACTAGGCCACCACGACTTTTTTTTGACAAGATATTATATCATTCCCAAAAATAAAAATAATTGGTATTCAATTTATACAACTAGTAGGTACTGGTGATGTTTGTCTCTAGCCAATTTACTAATACACTGACTGCTGTAAATTCCAGGGCTGGTACACGATATGAGCCTCAAACCGAGCTGGGTATTGCCCATGTTCTCCGGTCTGCTGCCGGGCTCAGCACCAGGAATGCCAATAGCTTCATAATGGCACGTAAACTGGCACAGATTGGAGCTTCTGTTACAGCCTCTGGTGACAGGGAGTTTATTTACTACACTCTTGAGGTAAGCTTAGCTACTTAGCTGTTTTAAATTTTATGGGGTGAACAACCCCATAAAATTTTAATTATATTACTAAGGTTTTTTGGCAGCGATAGGGTTGCCTAAAGATATGTTATTGAAATATGCAGGAACAATTTCATAAAACCAACCTACATAAGTGGTACACCTAGTGCATGTAACTTTCAATAGACACATACTTAGCAAGACACATAATTTTACAGAATAGAGAATACATTTGTTGGCTTATTGTGTAATCTAAAAGATAATTTTAAGATACCAATAGTATAAGCATTTATTAGACATTTATGCAAGATATGGTCCCACACACTTGTATATAAGTATATAAATATTATGTACATACTTAAATACTTTTTAAATTGCTACACAAAACCCATTGTTTTAAATTAAACTGATGAGCCCAATTAACAATAGAAGACTACATAACTAAACATACATTGCAGACCACCCAAGACAATGTTGATGAGGCAGTGGAAATCCTCACCAACATGGTATGCTGCCAGGAGTTCAGACCTTGGGAGCTCTCGGACAATAACGCCCGCCTCAAGTTTGACATTGCTGCTCTTCCACCTCAGGTATTTATATTAATTGTAGATTTTTTTAGTGAAAATATACACGTTCTGACATGTTAAAGATAAATCAACTTGTTTTGCAATAGCTTACTGCTGCAGACTTTAAAATTTGGTTTATGGTCAGGATAAAGAATGAAAATCCAAACCAGAACTATAGCTAATGATTCATTATTTAGATATGTAAAAATAACTGAAACAAAAGTTTATGCTGTTAGTAAGGTGATGCTGTCATTTTTCTACTGTAATAATGACCTTGGAACACTTTCTACAACTATACTATGTGTATACTCATAGATCCGTGCTGTGGACTTGCTGCACAAGGCTGCCTACCGCCGAGGTCTGGGCAACTCGCTTTTCATCTCTCCCAAGAGGATTGGCAAGATTTCATCTGAGTCTTTGCAGCACTACTCATGCAACTTATTGGCTGCACCTCGTTGCGCTGTTGCCGTAGTTGGAGACTCTCAGGTATGATCAATTTGAAGCAAAAGGGCTTAAACAGGTGTTATACTACTACATGTTTGTGTAAAAAATAGAATGTTTAACAATTTTGAGGAAAAACAAAATTTGTCTCATTGAATTCCAATTGAAGGCATACAAACCAAACTTAGTAAGCAAACATCAACTTTGTGTTTCTTTCTACTTTTTGTATATTAGCTTTACTGTTAAAAATAAATTATTACATAATTCCTTCATTTTGTGTTGAATTTACAGGAGAGAGCCAACATGATTGCCCAGAACCTCAATCTGACTGCTGGTGACACCCAAACGGGAGAAGCCACCAAATTCCATGGTGGGGAGCTGAGGTAAGGTCTTCTTGTACATATATATATCAAAAGAACAAAAAAAGGTTTTTAAAAACCTGTGAATACCTAGTTGTTACACATTTTATCATCATTATTATAATCTTACATTATGCACTACTCAGGCACCATAATTATTGAGACATGGTATAGTTCGCGCCAAACTTTTTCCAGAAAACAATTCTAGGTATCAGCAAGTTGTATGGACATATGCACAGACTTTTGTTCGGAATTTAGATTCGGAACAACATCGAATTTTATGCGCTTATATGAATCTAATGAGTTATTCATTTGTCTCATGTTTTGTAATCAGGAAGGAAATGGGAGGTGATTTGGCGCACGTCGCGCTGGCTGTGCCCGGAGCACCCGCTGGCTCTACGCAAGCACTGGCCCTGGCTGTTGCTGCTAAAGGTAATTCAAAAATAATACTACATATATCTTTAATTATTATTTATTCCCATCCAAACTCCAAGTGCTGTTCTATCAGGTAACTCCTAAAATTTTAGCAATCCATCTCAATTATTCTCTGTTGTCTTTTCGAGTCTAAAATTATAACCTTTATGCTGCCTGCCTGTTTTACAGAAACAATAACAAAATGATCCTTGATTACAGCTCTTGGCAATGGTCCAGTCACCAAGTGGGGTACGGACAACTCGCCCCTGGCCAAGGCAATTGGCAATGTTGGCCCATTCGCCGCGGCTGGATTCAGCGTGTCCTACTCCGATAGCGGTCTCTTTGGTGTTGTCCTGTCGGTGCCAAAGGATGAAGCTTGTGCTGTGAGAATACATTTTTTATTATTTCTATTTAACCCTTTAACAGCTTATGTCGCGCTCGTGTCGTATTTTTACGAAGAACATGCACGTTTTTTCGTTATATTTTTGTAATTAACTGCGTGGTACAGCTAAAACTATTATTAATAGATCTATTACTTACAAGAATTACTTCAAATCATGTTTCATAGCTCTGAGCATTGAAAAACTTAAAAATAATAATAAGTAGTAAGTCGATCTTTAGCCGCGCGCTAGGGGCACGGCAATTGATATTTAGCCAAGCGCTTAAAAAGTCCTACACAAAATTCTCCAAGATTATGTTTTTATTTCAAGACAATGTGAAACTGCATAATTGAAGTGGTGTTATGTTGCCAGACATACAAGATTGTTAAACTTATATAGGACTATATTTTTCAGTGACAAACATTACTTAAGTTTATTTTTAATTTTACAGGCTGTGAAGGCAGTTGGTGGTCTTTTGAAGAAGCCAACACTCAATGACGCAGCCATTAAAGCTGGCAAGAACCAACTGAAACTGGAGATCCTGAATGAAGCTGATGCTGGCACTTCTCTTGCTGAGTGCCTTGCAGCACAGGGTCTGTACACAGGCTCCATCAAGACTCCCGCTGACCTTGCAAAGGAAGTTGATGCAGTTTCGCCAAGTGATGTGTCTAAGGTAACTTAGTCTCACCAAAACAATAGTATACACATACAAAATCATTTGAGAATATTGTGCCATTTACCATTCTTAAATTTACTTCTTGTTCCTTATAAGTTAGGTAGGCTCATTAGGCAGTTAATTATAGCAACTAACTTATTTATATGCTTGATACATTATAGCATCTACACTAATCTACAGGCATATTAAGTACCTATAAAATCATATGTGCCGATCACGATATGTAACCACCAAGTAAACATGTAACTTAAATAGAAGATTTACTGACAAGTCCTCATATAAACCAGTCTCAAAACTAAAATTAAATCATATTTTATTTTTACAGGTTCTGTCAGCTGCTGCCGGAAACAAAGTCGCCATGGGTGCTGCGGGAAATCTAGCATTTGTACCTTACGTAGATGAATTATAAATCAAACCTTGTAATAGTTGTTAAAATCACTTATTTTATAGTACGAAACATGATGTGAGAAATTACCGGTATAGTATAATGTGAGTCATGTGTCACTTATATTGATTATAATTTATTGTTCAATCAAAATAAATAAATCATTACTTATTTATGGTTATTTTATTTACCCTTCCAATGTAGGTGCAAAGGTCATCCTGGCACACAACTGGTAAAAAGGAATATTTCCGAAACAACGTAATCCCAGTGATACTAGTTTAGCATGTCTTCTTTAGATGAGATGTCAGTGATATTCTACTACTACCTATAAGTGTTACAGTTATGCTTCTGGAGCACCTTGTGTACCAGGACAGTCATAACCGTTCAAACAACATAGGAGCATACTCCATGTTGAGCAAGACCAAAAACCTAAAAATAAACTGTTTATTTGTTAGTACCAAAAATATTCTACTATACCACACGGACTAGTAAAAAAAGAACTATCTATACACTATTTATTTATTTTTTGATGTGAACTCATCAAATGATGTGGATTAAAAGCGTGAGGGAGTGTCAGACTCTTACTGACTAAAACCAATCATGTTCCTTCTGAAGCCCTTCATATAGGTACCAGGGCCGCGTTAACTCTTTCGAACAATCCCGCAGCCCCACTACTAGCGGTCTCTTCTTCGGCGGCAACTTCGTCCGCGTACAATTTTTTTATCATAAGCATAAAAAAAATATATAAATCATAACGATATTTTTTTTAATGTACAACCAAAGTAATTTACTGGTGTTTTTATAAAATTTCTTTTATAAGGCTCCAGAACTACTAAACCAATTTAAAAAATTCATTCACTGTATGGGTGTTTCTCATTTTTTGATAGAATAAAATTTAATTTACTGAAAATGGTATTCAAATGTAATTGATGATGCATTATAACAGATTTGGTCTTGTTTATCATAGAAAAAATACTTGCCGAGCTCGCAGTCTTTTATATATTGAATTAAAAGGGTTGAAATAAAATTGCCCTCCATGGAAGTGACTACAGATCCACGGAAGTGACAATCCATACAAAAATATTTTCCATGGAAAGATCAATGAAGTCATGTTTTTAAATAAAAAAATCTACTATTTCATCATTTAAAAATTTATTATTTATCTTAATCTATACTAATATTATAAAGCTGTAGAGTTTGTTTGTTTGTTTGTTTGAACGCGCTAATCTCAGGAACTACTGGTCCGATTTGAAAATTTCTTTCAGTGTTAGATAGCCCATTTATCGAGGAAGGCTATAGGCTACTTTTTATCCCGGTATGGGAAGTAGTTCCCACGGGATGCGGGTGAAACCGCTGGCAGAAGCTAGTGAGTATATAAAAAAGCTTGAAGAAACGCGCTCCATGGAACTGACCCCATCAGATCCACGGAAGAGACAATAAATATCTAAATAATATTTTGAAAATAAAAGGTTCTACTACATATTTTATCATTTTTTTATTTAGGTATCTTATGAATATGTAAACTTCAACTTAAAAACAAAACCTTTCATGTCAATTATTTATTATGCAGTCTCAGTAATCAGTCTCACATTTTTAACCAATTCTAACATTTAGGGAGATATTTATGCATTAATGACCATCTAAATACTTATTCTGTTTGTGGCCATTTACTCAATATTTCTGTAATTTTTAAGCTCGGTATTGTTAAACAACAATCGTCCCCGCCGACCGGATGTAGGCTCTTTCAAAACACACATTACATCATCGCGAGGAACAGGAAATATGTCCTCAGGGTCTATCCAAACGAAAACAGCATGATCTTTTGTAATTTGTTTCTTTTTCGCGAATTTTATCCTGGGCTCATCGTCATCAAATCCAATTATTTGACCAACGAAATGCTTTTCCGTTTTTTTTAACAAAAACTTGGCAATAACCCACATCCCATCCTTTAGTGCTATAAACTTTGAATTAAGTTGCACGTTCTCGTGTACTTCCTTCACTGGCACGTTTTCTTCATCTGTTTTTGGACTTGTATGAACGTCTTCATTTATTTCAGGCCGCGAAACAACTTTTTCATTATTGGAACTCAATATCTCTTGCGATTGGATAAAATCGGTTACAATTGGGCTGCTGACAAAATCAATAAAACCTTTTGACAGTGAATAGTGAGAGCAAATGCTACCAGGTTCACAAGAAATGCATGTGAGTTTTCTCAAATAAATCCTTTTAGGATTGGTAACAACCCAAGTGACCTGGTGAATTTTTAAGGTGCCGCTTATGCTTTTTCCTTGGTCAGTCAAAACTTTGTCTATGTCTTCCATGTTCCCTTCAGTCACAACAGAAATGTCAATGTTAGTTATGTTTGTCTCTACGGCTTTAACGAAAGCGGCAAAATCAGGGATATCTTCTCCATGAGCTACTAACCGATCTGCTGTCCTTTTTATAACCGCTCCAACTCCGTCCATCGGACCCTTGCCATGACCGGCTTCGCAAAAGTTCCATGAAGCAATTTGTATACCGTAGCGCTGCGTGATATATTGAGAAAATAGAAAAAACGCCTTCCTATTCCTATATTGTGCTGTAGGCCCATCGCTTAACACATGCAAAGTTTTTATAGGATGTGACAAACATATCGTATCCAGAATTTTTTGCATGTGAGCAAAAACTGCACCAGCGTCATGCCGCAAGCATTCCGAAAGCGTGCAAAAAGATTTACTCTTCACCTCACTACTGTCAGGGCATCTGTAGTAATACACACCGGTATGTAAACTTATTTGCAGCCTTGAAGCACCGAAGTGTACTGCTTGAATTTCATCGGAATACTTGCAACAATAATTTTCTGCGAAGTCGACGTGCATGAAAATCTCTTCCACAGAAAGATTAGCCTTAAGTTGAGTTGTAGCTAAGTACTGATGCGTTATAGTGTACTGGTGTTGCAAAAATTTGTCCAAAGCTTCAATGAACTTCAACAGCAATGTCTTTTTCGTTATTTTTATTTCTTTCTTCACTGTTCTGCGTATTTCTTTTTCCTTGCCTTTTATTATCCGATTTTCCTTAATCACTGTCCATGATTTATAAGTAGTTTCAGTCGAATCATCAAAAACATTAATATTTGGGACTTTGTTCTTACACGTCGAGCATTTGCGTAATATGCA
This sequence comes from Helicoverpa armigera, assembly GCF_030705265.1. Classification (NCBI taxonomy): domain Eukaryota; kingdom Metazoa; phylum Arthropoda; class Insecta; order Lepidoptera; family Noctuidae; genus Helicoverpa; species Helicoverpa armigera. Next base: position 6,368,440 of record NC_087130.1, on the reverse strand, counting down.
TATCTCTGAATTGATATCACATACTATATTTTTACAGAGCTCCCTTAAATTCAGATAGGAAATTATGTTGAGGTACTTTAATTTGTCAAACATAAGTTGCATGTTTTCATGAACCGCGCAAAGACATGTGTCTCTTTCAGATATTTTTCGTACTGTAATCCAAAAAGGTCTTAGTCGGCAAAAAGAAGCAAAGCTAATTTTAACACTATTTTCTGTCAGGAATTTCTTGTGTAGGTTTAGCATAGTGTCAAAGAGGTATCTTTTTTGCTTTTTTACTTTATTTCTGGTGACACAATCTTTTTTTCCGGGGCACATTTTGCTATTGTCATCTCTTTGAAGGAATGTAGTAACGGCTGTACGAAGTTTCTTTCGCTTTGATACTTCTGTTTTTACCTTGAGAGGGCTTCTCTTTTTCGTAACACTATCCATGTCTTTCTTTCGTTCAGTTGCTCTCAATAACTTCACTTGTAAGGTATGTACTTTTTTCTTCATAGCCTGTATTGTCTCTTTTTGTTTTTTTATTATCAAATTTGATAACTCTCTTCTTAGTCTTGATGCTTGTACACCTTTTTTCTTTTGTCGGCTTACTATCCCACATTGTGAAGAGCTTGGACTAAGGTCTGACAGCATTGTCGGTGTCGATCTAATTGATTCCGAGCATGTGGTAACATCACTGTCACAATTAGACAGTCGACGGGCCACTATCTCAGGGACGCTTTCTAAGATAGATGCTGATTCTGGTCGGATGGGTAAAACTGCCTCATCATCAGTAGTTTCTGGAGTGTTCTCTCTTAAGTGATTTAATAATATTTTAGCACGTTTTTGTTTCAATCGACTCCTTAATTTGCGTTCTCTCCACTGTTTTTGCTGCATTCGATGTTCTCTAGGTGTCATATGAACTACAAGCTTCACTTTATTCTTCTTTCGTTCTCTATCTTTTTCTTTAGAAGCTTCTTATAAGGCAGCATTTTCTTTTATGCGAGCTCTTCGCCTTCGCTCACACTCTCGCTTTTGCTGACGTATCTCTTCCGCAGTTTTTGTACCAAAATATAAACCAATATGTAAATGTGAACACCATGTAGCATTTTAATTGTCACTTTATCCTCATTTGTCTTTGCGATTCTACATGATCTTCGCATGCTTTTACTGTATGTATCAATACATACAAATTGTAATACTATATTATTTTAAAAAGAGTAACCATGGAGTTTCTTGCCCGTTCTTCTCCATAGGAAGCTACTTTTGGAATGGGCAACTAGAATCAAACTTAGTTATAATTTTGACGTTCATAAGTGCTTGTAAAGGCCTAAATGAAATAAATGATTTGACTTTGACTTTGACTTTGACTTTGGGCGATTTTTAGTTTTAGGTTTACCCATCTAAAATGAAAAAGAGCAATATTTTTCATGAAGCCAAATAATAACGTCAAAACCACCACCCTAACGGTGCGCACAGACCTATGTAATATTGTTATATAACGAACTGCAATACAATTTAACATAAAATAGTAGTCATACAACTCGAGAGGATCGGCACTGTTACTTCTTAATACAGGCTATTTCATAGCCTAGCAAGAACAGTACGTCACCCATTTGATAATCAGAAATGTAAAACTAGGTACCCACTTTGTGAAAAATGTAAAATGTACTACAATCTATTTTTTTTTTAATTAAAATAAATTATATTATTACTTTGCAATGTTAAATAACAAGGTTACATAGTGTAGACATGTTATAAAACACAACTTATATATAACAATGTTACATAGTTTGTACGGACCGTAAAACATGCACAAGATCTCTCCATACAAAGTCACTTCCGTGGATAGCAGTCACTTCCATGGGCAAATTTTTATCCATGGAACCAGGGAAGTGACCTCCACGGATGTGACTTTGTCTGTTCAATCTCTGATTACATAACCTCCAAATCGGGAATGAACGAGCATGTTTAGCCACGTGTTTTTGTACACCAAAACGCATCAAAATCACACCACCTAATAACATAGTTGTAAAGTACATACCTTTGACGACCTACACAGATGTGACTACTTATGCTCGACGAATTTTAAGAATAAACTTTTATTTTTTATTTTCACACAGATGTTACGCCGCCGGTAGAAACTGACAATTGAAATAAAAAGATGGCGTCTCAGGCCTTGTCTGTGGCCAGTTGCGTTCGGAAACGCTTGCGTTGTGTTTCTAGTATGGCCGGTGTGACATTGATCCATGGAAGTGACAAAAAAAATAATCACAACATTTATGAGAAATTTTATGCATCTTCTAGTAGCTTCTTAAACGTATGTTATTACATTTACCGTGTACATTTAAGATATTATTAGCTCACCTTTTTGCACATTCACAGAAACAGATAAAACACAGCATTTTTTTTTCTTCATAAAACCTGTATGATCACATCCATGGAAGGGACAATTTTGTTTAAAAAAAAATTAAAAAAAAAATTAAATTAGCATTAAATGTACCATTTTTGTCTCTAAAATATTGTGTCATAAATATACTTTAATATCACAAAGCACAACTTTATCATTTAGTTTCAACCAGTTAGATAATTTAAGATCACAGTATTTTTTTTCAAAAATGAGAATTACCCGTATAAAGTGAAGCTACTCTTTATTTTAAAGCCGCGTACGCACGTACGAACAAATTTGTTGCGTTACATGATATGCAACAACTTGGTTCGCACGTGCGTACCACTATCGAACATCGAACACTCTGTTCGTCAAACATGTTCGCGGTGATCCTTGTAGTGTGTTCTGTATGGACGGTGTTCGAAGCGCTTTAATAACTTCACAAGCGACCACTTCCAAGGGCGCCGTCATGGCTACTAAGATAGAGTTCACGACTGTTGTTCGCGAACTCGACTCGAACTATGTTTGCGTTCGTGTTCGAATATGCCGTCCATACGTACGAACCAAATGTTCGGGTCTGGTGTTTGTGTTCGCTATGTTCATGTTCGTACGTGCGTACGCGCCTTAATACAAACTTTAAGGGTTCCCCCAAGATGCAGGCAAGGGCGGATCCAGCTTCGGCGCCAGGGGGGGGTCACACAGTCGTGGTCAAGTCACAAAAAATATTATATTGTAGTGTATACTTCTTTTAATATTAAAAGTAGTAGTATAAATACAATAAGCGCGATCGTAGCGAGCTCGAAATTTTTACGATTACGAAATTTTTGTTAAGAAAAGTGTTTTCATGTAGAAAATGGCCCGAGCAGACTACCACACACACGGGCCAAACAAAAAAGCGCGAGCGAAGCGAGCGCGAAAATTTTTTTTCAGGTCGAGGACTAAGGTTAAAAAAGTGTTTTTATGTAGAAAATGGTCCGAGCTGAGCGAACGCGATTTCTTGAACATGAGCGCGAAAATTTTTATTCAGTTCGAGGACTAAATGTAGATGAAAACGCATTCTTGCTGTATAACAAATCTATAGCACAAAAACAAGAAAGCGCGATCATAGCAAGCGCGAAAATTTTTTCAGGTTGAAGACTAAACGTTTGAAAAGTATTGTGTACGCAGAAAAGGGTGCGTAGGTACGTTTTTTATTGCAGCAACAGTAACACATTTTCTGTGAAACTTCAATTGTCTTACTATTGGTAAGGGTTCGTGAGATCAGGGCCATCTCTAGCTCATGTAGCGCCTGGGTGCAATCATCACCCAAGCGCCACCTATGTATCTATTGAAAGATGTTGAGTAGTACATGTACATATTGATCGAAGTACTTTACAAGGAATATAAATAAGAACGTTCGAACGAAAGTCACTTTTTTGGAAGGTAAAGGACTTAAAAAATGTTTCCTAATCATTGTAGGCTCAAACTGTTAGCCAGATTTAAGTTATGAAGGTAGAGACAGGACAATATAATCGTAAAAATTTGCGCGAGCGCAGCGAGCTCTCAAATTTTTTGATTTTGAGACACAAAAAGTCATAAGTTTTAAAAAGCGCTGTAAAGTAACAAGCAGTTGGAAACGCAAACTGTTTTGTTTATAAGGACTCCATATTTCTTTTTTTTTGCTATATTTGACTTATGAAGTTATCAAGACAAGGTATATATAATATACCGAAACAAATATAATATATATAGCGAAATTTTTTGAGCCTACGACACCAAAAGCACCTGATTAAGAACATTGTAAAGCAACAAGTAGCCGCGAGCGCAGCGACGCGAACTTTTTTAAATTAAAAATAATCAAAATGATCCAACAAAGCGAAGGTGTCTTTTTTGTCAGTATCATGATACAATGCGGAACTTCCTTATTGAACTGGTGTCATTTCTTCGAAATTTCCTGATGGTGGGCGTCTCGCGGCGCCCCTGATATATCGAGGCGCCCGGGTTATTCGCACACCCTGCACCATAGGTTAAGACGGCCCTGCATGAGATACAGCATGTAATGTAGACAACCCGGACAGCGGATTCTTAGTAACAGGGTCCCGTTTCCTCCTTTTGGGTACGGATAAAGAGTAAATAAAGAATAGAGAGCGAGCGCTGCGAGCACGAATTCCTGCAACTATGTAGGTATCCACCTATTCACTCGGAATAAAAAATATCTTATACTTTTAACAAAAACATAAAACATCGTGTTTAACCATTTCAATTATTGGTCCTCTTAGGTCCTGAACCTGGCCCAGGGGGGGGGTCATGACCTTGTGACCTACCCCCTGGATCCGCCGTTGGATGCAGGTAAAACTGTGGGAAACAGCCTTTATAGACATAAAGTTAGAAATTATTTAAAAAACTGCATAAATAAAACCTTAAAGTATTTATTATTCGGGATCTTTTAAGAAATCCTTTAGCAGTGTTATTTGGTTTATTGACTGGACTATTAGTCTAATGACGGAATACTCTAATTCCATACTCAGCTTCATCTGGTTAGACTGGAAGCCAACCCCAACATAGTTGGGAAACAGGCTAAGCAATTGATGATGGTTAATATAATTACACTATAGGAAAATACATAAATAAAAAAAATGATTAAATAAATTCCTGTTTGGAACAAAATATTTATTGTTGCAATCAAAGTTAAATATTATGTACACTCATTTCTCTGTACAGTTATAATGCTAACATTAAAAAAAATAATTACTTAGTAATTTAAAAGAAAACTTAAAAGCGTAAATTATAAATAGGTTTATTGTACTTCTGCTTCTGTCAACAACATATTTGGAATTCCCTTGGAGATGGGAAACTGTCTGCCGGATTCTGGGCAAGTGAGATTTCCTTCTTCAACCTCTACTTCCAGTAAGACTTTGTGTACTTTCTTCAAAAATTCTTCATTTTCTTCGTATTTTGGTTCTAAAGTTTTGGGTAGACCATCACCATGGCCAATACTATTGGCAGCTGCCCAGAGAACTTCCCAATCCAATTTCGGAATAACACGCGTTATAAATTCTGGATTAAAGTCAATTTCTGTTACTTTTACATCTGTAGCATTTATAGCCAGAGGATATCCAGTCATGACACCTTTTAAGCACTTCGATGTTAACATGTTATGCGTTATGAGCTTCATTTTGAAATCACTGGATTTAAAATTCTGCCAGTAAATATTGTTTTAATTTTGGGTATTCTGTTAACTTTGAAACCACATCCAAATTATAGGTTATCTTAGCTCCTGTTTGTTTGGTTGACTGACAGACAGACCGAAGATAGACAAAAGACATTGACATAGGGACTTAAACTTGACAGTAACAGTGACTTTCGTTAAAGTGTCAATAAAGAGGTAAACCGAAAGTTAACCAACTAATTTAAATTTAAATTAAGGAATATGGATGCATCATAGTTGCATTAGTTCCCCTCTCGGCTGATGGCCACATCCGCAAAAAAACATGTCGATGTCAGTTTATATTTTAAGTTTATTTCAATAATACTCGTGATCCTTGGGCCACATGAGGTGGCATTATTTTCCAACAATCCGCATTATGCACACCTTTTACGCATTTAGGTACAACACTTATTTCAATTTATTTCATAATGTTTCATAACAAATTGTAATATAAAATTTTAGGTTGGTAACCTTGGTCTAATTTGTCAACCTTAAATTTTGGTAGATATAAAAAAGTCCATAAAATTCACAGAGTACTTTTTATATTATGAAATAGAGGTCCAACTCGACTACCAAACTAAGTAAGACAAGTGGCGCCTTCTGAACGCAGGTTTAAGAAACTATTTGTCAATATATATACATATAGCTACATAAAGCAGTGGTTACTGGGTCTAGGTAGATTTTTGTTTCTTTTTGTTTAATATTTATAAGATGTTTTTCAATAAATAAAACACTGATAACCTTTAATATAATTTATTTTTTTCTTTTAAAACATTTCATGTATAATTTTTTCGCTTTTAGCTTATAGGAATCCGTATCATCATCACACTCTCTCCTATTTATTAATATTTTATTAATATCTTTACAGTAATTGTAAATAAAGAATCTGCAGGATATATTGATTAAAAAGTCTATTAATTTTTCTTTATGAATTTCACATTTTATGAAATCGAATTTCAAATGTATAAATATTAATGTTTTGATGAAATCTTTTAAATATTTTTTTTCCAAACATTTTTTAATTATTGTGTAATTTATATCCTGCAGATTCGAAACACAATTTAAGAGAGAGTCGCTGGGACTGCAAAGCCATTTTTTATTAGCATACTCTCTATATTTTAAATAATCGTGTTCCTGATCGGACATTAAATTTTTTTTACATTCACTACAACCCTTGAAGACTTTCTTCTTAGCGGTTTTAATAAAATAACCGCTAACATATTGTAGCCCCCCAATTATACGGGGGTCGCTTTTGTCTTCAAGGGCTGTAAATTCAATGTCCGGAATCTCAGAGAGCTCACAATTTATTTGTTCTTTGCAGGCCCGCTTGTGATGAGAACTTCATGCAAAGCGTGGCAATTATCTGCCTCACAATTTGTCCCTGGGGCATGGACACTAGATAGGCTGTTTATTAAAGGCTGCTAAATGCTGCTTCAAATCCATCTGGAGTAGGGTTTACGTTGCGGCATCCTTGACTCCTTATCGATCCAAAAAAATTTTCTATTGGATCCTGATTCAGATGCCGCAACCAAACCGATGTCACTCCGTACTTCGCAGCAATTTTTTAAAAGCAGTTCTATTCCTTCTAGTGTCCATACCCAGTTACTTAAGGTGGGAACATACTCCACATTCGAGGTTTTTACATTCACAAATTTCATATTTTTTAAAAATATTTTTGCCTCCATCCATGTTTTGTGATGTATTGAGTTCGGCGTCGCAGGTCCCAGCAGTGGTTTACTGTGCTTCCTTTTCCCGAAGCTTCCGTTAATGGAGTCAAAAAGTTTGTCAAAAAACAAGATGACGTCCGCTGTATTTTGCGCATCTTGAGAGATTATTCCTTTTTCTGCAAAAAAATAAGAAAAAAAATATTAATAAATATTCCTCACACGTTCTTACAACGCAATCTAGTCCCAAACAAAGCATTGCTTGCTTGTAATTTGGGTACAGCAGACAACCAATAAATGAACTTATATAAATATAAATATTTTATAAATAACATAACATAGTGTACATATGTAGAAACACCCACACACATAAATGTTTGACTTATGCGGGAATCGAACCCGCGACCTCCTGTGGCAGGCAGATACACTGGCTACTATGGCATCTAGTCATCAATAAGAAACTTGTTATTATTAAATCTGAACTGGGAGCAGTTTTTAATTTGTGAAAACTTTTACTATACAATCTTCCGCCCGCGGTTCTACCGCATCCCGTGAAAGCTACTTCGCGCACCCAGATTAAAAGTCACTTTTAGTCTTCCTCAATAAATGAGCTATCTAACGGTGAAAGATTATTTCAAATTAGACCTGATCGACCTTGGTGATTGGATTGGTTCTTCAGATTAGCATGGTTAAGAAAACATACAAACAAAAAAATCTTCAGCTTTATAATATATAAGTATCGATAAAATAATGCAATGTGAAAACATTATGTAATAAAGTTTATTTACCTGCTAGGTAGCCCATATTTGATGCTACAGTTTGGCTGAATAGTTGCGTAGCAAATTTAACTTTCATCCGTGGAATTTTACTGGGAATGCAGTGGGAGTCTGTTAATTTTGGCACCAGTCTTATGCCTTTGTAGCCTGGGTTTTCTTGGTGCAGTGCAGTTATGTGTTCCCACTTTGCCATTAGCATTTTGTTGTCTTTTTTATATAGTAGATTTTTCGTTATTAAATTATTTCTTATACATTTCATTAAGTGAGGTGGGTCATACAAGGGAATGATTTCCTGTTTATTTATTAAAATAATATTTCCCTCAGGTTCTTCTGATTTTCTTAACAGAATACCTCTTGTTTCTTGTAACAAGAATTTAATGCAGTTAACATTATTTGTTCCTTGGTCGCACACTGTTGCTACCACATTAAGACCAGCATTTTGTAGTTCTGTGATGACAGCCTTTAATTGTTTTGCCAGTTCTGGTCCCTTTGTGGCAGACTGAGAAAATGTGTATGCAACGGGTTGCTTATAATTTTTTATAAGTCCTCTTATCATAAATACCTGCGCATGATCTGCATACTCAGGCAGTGTCTCTTGCCCATTGGTTACAAACCCACTCACTCTGTCCTTCCTTTCATTGTATGCCACATTCGGTTTTAGTGACATTTCGTCAAAAGAACCACACATAATTTGTGCTCTGGTTTCATTTTAAGTGTGGCTTTTTTTATTTGTGCCATCAAATTTTTATTGATACCAGCATTTATATCTGCCATATTAATTAATTTTATTAAAATTTGGCGTGATGGCAGGATAAAGATTTTCCTCAGGAATCTGTATCCTTTTGGGCTTTGCTTGAGGATAGTCAAAGCTACAATTTTTCCTCTAATGTGAAACGCCGGCCTTTTTTCCTTTTTGTGCTCCCTGAACTGCAGCAAAGTTAAAATTTTTGATGTGCTAGACATTTTGTCTAGAGTTTCTAAAAATTGAGGGTTTGTAGTAATATTTTGCAGGGCCTTGATCTTGATTGCCTGCTTTTTAACCTTGCTACGGCATTTGCTGAGTTTCACACCAACTTGCAGCATTTTCTGATACAGAGCACGCTCAGTTTTCGTAACAGCAACCTGTTTTACCGCCTTCTTACTAACACATTTAACTTTGCGATGCACTGAAAAATAATAAGAATCATATGAATAAAATTGCAGAATTTAAGAGTACATATGAGTGAGATAGCATCAAAGCTAGTTGTGTGTGAAAGTATCCCATGATTGAAATATGTATTAAATCTATAAATCAGTACCTAGTTAATAAACCATGATAGTGAGTGTAACAAGCAAACTCAGCTTTGAAGTTATTAAGTTTGATTACAATTGTGTTGCTTACCAAGATCTTTCACCACCTCAACATTTTCTTCTTCACTATGAGGCTGTCTATCACTGTGTACAGACTGAGATTCTGAAGTGACAGGATCTGAAAGGTCATTAACATATTTGGTAAGAAATGTGTGCCTATTATATACAAACCAATTAAGCTGATGATCATTACCATCATCATGAATGTAGCAGTTCATATTGAGTAACCATTATTTGAATCATATTGAATTAATTAAAGCCAGCCCACTACTAGACAAAGTTACTTTTTCTTTTATATAGTTTATAATATCAACTAGCGACCCGCCCCGGCTTCGCACGGGATAACAGTATTTCCCAGTATTTAATGTATGTTATTATACATAAAACCTTCCTCTTGAATCACTCTACCTATTACAAAAAACCGCATCAAAATCCGTTGCGTAGTTTTAAAGATTTGAGCGTTCATAGGGACATACAACATGACACATGACAGAAAAAGCGACTTTGTTTTATACTATGTAGTGATAAGGATGTTAACATTTTAGGACTTATGCATATGACATATAAATGTAATTTAACAAACTGTATTTCATCAATCACTCTTGTCTTAAGGGATAGGTTTATAGAGAGGCTAGTTTACTTTAATTGTTTGCAAAATTATAACTCAGGAACAACAAAAATAATTCAATTTAAGATGATTTTAAGGTAAATTAGCACATTTATCGAGAGAGGCTACATTTTATCCGGGCATGAAGGAGTTCCAGGACAGAATATGTGTAAAATAATTGCTGATTAAATGCTTGTATGTAGGATCACTCACCAAGATTCTCTTTCATTTGTACATCTTCAATTGAACCTTGTGAGTGTATATGTAGATGCGCAGGTTCTGTAAATAATAATATTCAGTGATTAGTATATGTTATTATTACATCATTTATTGCTAGTGTCTATCTATCAATTACACTATATGCTGTCCGCATGGGTGCCGCATATTATGCACAAATATGTTGACATTATTGAAAAGAAACAAGTATTAAACAAAACAAAGTAATACAAAAGTAAATTATTTCAGACATGGTAATGGTTTTGTATGCCTAAGTGAGAGTAGTAGAAATCATAATTGACATGTACCTTGAAAACTAGACGTTATGGATACCACATATTATGTTTGGAACATTTGATCTATGATTCATTACCTATTCATTCAGTCAAGAGGGTACCAAAATTGTGTAATGCAGTGCTATTTAAGTATTACAACAAATTAAAAATAGCAAAGGATTTTGGTAAATGTGACATTCAAGTTACTCAATTTCAGCCTAATTTGTAGGAATAAATGATCTTTGAAATAACTTCACTCAAAAATGGCTGGACCGATTTGGTTGAAATTTGGTATGTAGATAGGTGATACCCTGGATTAAGACATAGGCCACTTTTATCAATACACCATGCGGACGAAGCCGCAAGTGGAAGCTAGTACATACGTAATGTAAATGTATGTATGTATGTATAAAATGAATTGCTTGTTTATATGTATATGATAAAATATACCTTTTGATGTAGACGGTCCTGAAATCTGAAGAGGTCTTAGTGCTCTTTTTCAATGCTGAATTTCGAGCAAGATAATCCTGTAAACAACGATAAAATAATATGAATTATAAATATAGTAAATTTTGAAATGTAATATAGAAACTCTTGTATGACATACTGCGTACATACAGAAATTGTGGCTCCAAAGAAATCTCTATTCAGATGTTTTAGACTTACTGCAGCTTTTCATTTTGTGATTTGGAAAGTTTACTTTAAACTCAAATAACATGACTGTTTATTTCTTTCTAACATCAACTCTAGAAATTTGAGACTTAGGTACTCTTTAAGGTAAACAGGTACCTTAATTTGGGTATTTTACTAAAACTAACCTGGCATGTTTTTTGTAGGTACAGCTCCTTTGGCAAGTCGGTTATTCCGGCACCAATATTTTGGTTCGAAATGATCATTACAGACGCGGCGGTATTTGAAAATATGGTTATTTTCAAGTTGCAAAATGTCACCACCAATATGAAAGACCCATGTATTAAATAGCTGCCTATCCTTATCTGGATTAGGGAATTTATGTAAATACCCGTAGTGTCTGAAAAAGGGTAACAAGTTAGAATTCAGTGGAGTCGTGACAAAATGACGACTATTTGTTTTAAGGATGTTGATAAATGCTTACCTAAGCCATTTGTACATCCGGGAACACAACACTTTCTATTAGACATGATAAATATTAATTATCACAAAACGGGTCAACGAGTCCTATCTCAAGCACAAAATTCACAAGATTTCGATCACCTCAAGCACAAAATCGACACGGCCGAAGGAGCAGAGGCTCAACTTAACGGACTTAGGTGGATAAAGCACTAATAGGGATAAAAATCTGGAAAAACAAACAAGACACCGAAAAGCACTTCAGCGCAAACCGGCAGCCAAATTTGTTTGATTGACAATTTTTGCATAATGTTGCATGTAGAAAATGGATTTAATGTTGCCAGTAGAAAATAAATTCTTGAATTTTATTTTATTTCTGGCTAATTGATAATAAACATTAAATTTTAGTAATTGCTTCAATATGCAACTCAAAATTTTTATTATTTATTTTTTTATTTTAGCTGAAAAAAAAGATAGGGTAAGAGTAGAACCAATAAAAGATGTGATAGCGCCCTCTTACACACCTAAGCATAACTACTACGCAATCGCGCATCATCGTCATTACAAATAACGCCATCTATATTTCAGTTTCTTTAATATCTTACATTATAATACTACCAAATTAAAATGACACTTCCATGTAAGGACCTCAATGTATTTACTGTCTCACTTCATTTTGCAGACCTATAATGATACGTTTTCTCGTTTGCCACTATTAAGATTGTCACCCCTGATAAAATTTTAATTGCACGCTATATTTGTTTTTATGGAAATTTGTTGTTTCATCAAATTAAGTTCAAGTATTTTGATAATTTCTTAACGATGTCTCATCTGTGTGATTGTGTATCTGAAAGAAATTTTGACGTAAACAGGCCATCGGGTGCCCAACTTTCCACGTCGCAACCTTTTCGTTCTAAAAGTTCAGTCAACAATAGGATTCAAGAACATCAGAATCACTGTCCAGCGAAAAAAGCTCAAAAGCATGCCTCGCTTTCACGGCATAAACAATCACAAGGTGAGGCTGCAGGAATAAATTCCCAGACGTATACTAATTCGACGATAAGTGATATATCCACTCAGTGCCAAAACATAAATATAAACAGTGAAAACGATGAAGTAGACCAAGGAGACAGCCCAGCCTATCCAAAACGAAAACATTCAAAGAAAAAAGAAAGAATAAAGAATTTAAAAATTCCTTCAAGAGAAGCTATGAATATACCACAAACATCCGAGTCGCATCGCGCCCAAAACGATGAGGCATCATTGCACGAGTTTTTTGCACACCAAATAAGTCCATTGTATGCATCTACTAATTCTCGGTACCTTGAAAACCTTCGTCATCATCCTCAGTTTCAGCTTTCGCAAAATATGCAGGACTCAAGAGAGTATTTGACTAATGCTCAACATGCTGCAAGTTTACCCAACACTCCAAATTTTCAGGCAACACAAAGACCTACATCAGCTAGTATACCAAGCTCACCAGTTGTTTTAGTTGACTCTATGACTCCTAAATGCATACAAAATTTTCTACAACATCCATTACTTAGCAAATCTTTTAGTGTCAGAAGTACGGAACCTTTCAAATTTTTAACAGGAGAAAATGCAGATAACAGTGATGTCAACACAACCCCTAAACATAAAAGGAAAAACAAAAAGAAAGCTAAAGAAACTGGTGATATTAAGTTTGACCCTTACATCTCAGCAGAGAATGGAAGCTGGGCTAAAAGATAATGTCTTTATTGAAGGAGTATTGAGGATAAATCCTAAACAATTCCAACATGCATATGTTTCTAGCAGTGACAGAAGTGAACAAGATATTCTTATTGATGGAATAAAAAATCGTAACCGTGCTTTAGAAGGTGATGTTGTAGTTGTACAGTTTACAGACAGTGATAATGAAGACAGCAATGATGACAACAAACAGAAAAAAGGAAAAGTAGTTTATATCAAGGAAGTAGTTCACAACAGAACCTGCATAGGCTCTCTGAAGTTGATGCCTGATAAAAATAGGCAGAGAGCCTTGTTCATTCCACGTGATCTCAGAATTCCAAGGCTTAACATACCATTCACAAGTTGGCCTGACAACTTTTATAATGATGCCAAAACTTATGAGAATACATTGTTTTTAGCCAAAATATTGGAATGGACAGATACCAGATTTGCTATGGGGAAAATTGTTTGTAACATTGGACAGTCTGGAGATATGGTAACAGAAACAAAAGCAATATTAGCTCAAACCGATTTAGATGTTAAGCCATTTGGTCCTGAAGTCAGACATTTGTATCCAAGATTAGATTACAAAATTCCTGAAGAGGAGATATCACTTAGAGAGGACTGTCGGAAATTGTGTGTGTTCAGTATTGATCCATTTAACTGTCGTGATATAGATGATGCTGTCTCTTGTAGAGAACTGGAAAATGGGAATTACGAAATTGGAGTTCACATAGCTGATGTTGCTCATTTCTTAACAGAAGACACTATACTGGATGAAAAAGTGGCAGACAAAGCAACAACTATTTATTTGGTGGAAAAAGCTTATCATATGTTGCCTGATGATCTCTGTATGCTCTGTTCTCTTTTTCCCGGGGTTGACAAATTAGCCTTTTCAGTTTTCTGGGAGATAACTAAAGATGGAAAAGTTCTAAGTCATAGATTTGCAAAAACAGTAATTAACTCTTGTTGTCAATTAGCATATGAACATGCGCAATCAGTACTGGAAGATAAAGAGGATTCTGAAACAAGCTTTCCTGAAACATATAATAATTTTGGATATGCTGATATATCAAAAGTAATAAAAATTCTTGGGAGTGTTGCTGCAAAATTCCGCAAGGATCGTTTTGAAAGTGGGGCTTTAAGAATTGATCAAGCCAAAGTTTCCTTTCATTTGAATGCTGCTAATGGCTTGCCAGACTCATTTTGGATATACGAGAGTAAAGAAAGCCATCAACTTATTGAAGAATTTATGTTACTTGCTAATATGACTGTAGCTGAAAGAATTCGAGAGGATCACCCATCATTAGCATTTCTGAGATGTCACCCAAAACCCAGTGGGTACATGTTGAAACAACTTGCTAAATCCTTGAAACCAATGGGTATTGAATTAAATATCAACTCTGCTGGTGAGTTGCATCGCTCCCTTTTGGAACATGTTGGTCCAGACTGTACAGACAAAGGCAAAGTGATGGTTTTAAACATGCTGTGTGCTAAGCCTATGACAAGAGCTAAATATTTCTGTGCTGATGGGTGTCATGATGATGACTTTCATCACTATGCTTTAAATGTTCCACTCTATACACATTTCACCAGCCCTATACGAAGATATGCAGATATTATGGTGCACAGGTAAGAAAATATTTTTAAACTAATGAGTAATGATAGAATGACTATGGTTTGAATCCAATAAATAACCAACTCCAATTTCTAGTTTTTCAACACCTTGTAATACTAATTTCAGGTTGCTGGCAGCAAGTTTGAAATATAGAGAGACCCCAAAATGGGATGTAGACAAAGTTCGTATGATTGCAGCCCAATGTAACAAGCAAAAATACAATGCAAAAAAAGCTGGTGAATTGTCAACAGAAATGTATACACTGAAGTACATTGAAATGAAGTCACCATTAGTGACTGAAGCTGCTGTTGTAGAAGTGAGAGAAAAATATATTGATGTTATAATAATAGCCATGGGGTTAAATAGAAGAATATTTTTCAATAATGTAAGTTGTTAATACCTTTTTCACTCAATATATCTGACTGTATCCAATAAGTAATCCTGCGGTTAATATGATAGCAATATAATTTAAACCTTGAAATTTTCAGGATTTTCCAGGGAAATACCAATGTATTAAAACAGAAGGATGCTCAAGGCTCTCTAAAATGGAATTAACATGGAATGCTACAAATGATTTACCAGAAATCAAACAAGTTATTCAAGTATTTTCTATTTTACAAGTTGAATTATATAGAGGTGATGACATGGTGAAGGTTGAAACCAAACTTGTTAGGCCAACTCAGGAGCCATCTCCGTAATAAGTACTTTTATACTAAAACGAAAGGTACCTACATAGTGTCTTAATGTGATAGTATTTTACAAAAATGAAATCAAATGACACCAAAATAATACTATTTTATCATTATTGGCTAATAAAATATGAAATTCTTAATTGTAATAGTCATTTTAAAGATTGTTGTGTAGGTATTTGTGTTAATTTTTAACTTTTTAAATAATGAAATAATGTGTGGTTTTATTTACAGTGGTCAGTAGGTATTTATATTCTTACGTGTGTTTTAGCTTGCATGTTTACTGTAGACGTTTTACTTAGTACAAGTAAATAGTTAAATATTTTTTAGTTTTAGGGCAACAAGCTCAATCAACATTTGAAACCCGCTAATCGCGGAATTAATAAAATTTGTACATAATGTATTGTTTATATTTTCCCTAATTAAATAATCTATATTAGTAAGAACTTGTCTTTTTTTTCTTTTGTTTTGAATTGATGCTTTCACTGCTGGAAAGCTATGGATGATTATGACAGAAAAGGATAAAAACGTTTATTTCAAAGAAAAAATAGCGGAATGCCACATACGTTTCAATCGTAATCGAGTCGGGATTGGATCGCAGTCGAACGTGAATCGTATGTCGCTTAGGTGAAATTAGGAGAATCGGGCCCCTGGTACCTAATCGGCTGCATCCGCAACTTACTTATGAATAAGGTAGTCAAATTAATATTTACTAAATTCCCTGCGAATCTTATTTAGTTTCGTTTTTCGAACACAAAATATGTGGAGAGTAGTATTCATTCGAACTGAGTTGGGACTAGTTGGGTTGGGGGAGAGATCGACGAACGACTGGAATATCTTTACCGTGACTGGAGCTACCATCATAATAAATAAAAAAGTTTTATTTGTTCGACTCAGAATGAAATTCCAGAAATATCTTTCTATCAACCTTACCTTGGCACGATTTTTTAATTATTATTGTTTTTTTTTATTATTTTACTGAGAAACTTGGGGAGAATAGGAAACAGGGATCGGGTTGTTATTTCTTTAATTATCTGTCGGCATAAATTTGACAATGTCAAATTGTCAAACGGCCAAATGGCCATGCGCGTCATGTCATCTCTCGTCAATCAATCTACAATAACAAACAAAGAAGTTAGGCACCTATATTGTAAAAGTCGTAAGTCAGTAAGGATAAGGTGTTCTGGTATTGCCGAGAAAATCAAGATTTGAACTCAGATCACATATAATTTTTGCCAAAGAAAATGGATAAACTGGGGCTGAATAGCTCTATTACTAAAACTAAAGAAGACTTGGATTTACTATCAGTTTTAGAACGTTTAGACGATTCTTTGCAGCAGAATACACAACTTATACAACTGGTAAAATCGAACCTGCTTGATGAAGACATTTTAAATGAAATAAAAACTATAGTCAGTCTTGGAACACTTCGCTTGTACTTTGGTAAAACTATGAGAGACTTGAAAATTGTAATAGAGGATAATGATAGAGAACACGAAATAAAAGTGCATTACAAAGGCCCTAAACATTTGATTATATCAGATGTAAAGTTGCCCAACTCTTCAGCACATGAACATGAATTTGGATGTATCACAGAGATTACTGAGTTATTCAATCAGAATGTGAAAGACCTGGCTAGATATTTTTATGAATTAGAAAATATTGATGAGTTTTGTACTGTTATGGAACCGATTGTAAAGTCATTCAAGGATAATTACAGAAGAATATTCCTTGGTCAGTTTGAAGTGCAACAAGAATATAACATTCATTAAGAGAGAATTGATGATTGTATTAATACTACTGACTGTGCGGCCTGTTAAGCTAATGTGAAAGCTTACATAGATGCTTAAAACGTTACAAGCTAGATAGAAGCTTGAATTAAAAGTAAGATATCTTTCAGATGATAGGACATGGCTGCATGTGGAGGTGACCCCTGAAGGCTTTGCCACTAATATTCACCTTGTTGGTCAGTCAGAGTGTTGGCACAATAAGCTACAGGCAGGGCTTCTCCATTGGGATCATGATAAAAATATTGTCGATAATATTATGGCCATATTTGGTAATTTTCAATTTACTATGATACTTAGCGCTTAGTTAAACATTTGCTACATAAGTTCTAGTTATTTTTTTTTGTTGTTTTTAGATTTCAGTCAATTTTCACATCCCACGTCAAGTACATCGGAGGTTCCAAAAATGGATAGTGAAGATGATAACTCTGCAGCATGTGGAATATGTTTATCCACAAGTCTACCTGATGTTCCTGGATTGCCACTACCCCTCTGTCAAAATTCATTGTGTGGGGTTTATTACCATAGGACCTGTTTGTATCAGGTATAATACCTATTACCTATACCTACCCATAATAATTTTTGGTTTATTTCTTTCTTTCCAAAATCTTTGTGACAATTCAAAGTCTTGTAACATCATATTTATCCCGTTGGTCGGTCAGTGGGTCGTCTTAGGGGCGGACAAACTTTCACAAAGCAGCCTGGACGTTAATGATTGATAACCTGTGCACCGAAGAGTATGCTAATGTCAGTCTCTCCAGTCGTGTCCGTCCCATAACTGGCATGCTCATTTCCTGATATGAGATATGAGTCTAGGACACTGTTAAAAGCCTGTAAATTTATTTATCTTTTTTTTTCAGTGGTTAGTGGCATGTGCTGGTAGTCGGCCCCCTGCCTTTGGCGTCGCGAATGGAAGTTGTCCAACTTGTCTTCAGCCAATTACGTGCAGTGAAAAAGATAATTAATAAAATAAATAAAAATGGTACCTGAATGATGCCTAATGTTTATTTGATGCCCAATGCTGTGGTTGTTTACATACCTTATCTAAATAATACGTAGGCATAAAGGTGCAAATAATAAAATAAGGCTCTTAAATGCAAAAGTTATTAGGTACCGAAGGTTGATGTTTGTTACTGTTTCACGCTAAAACTACTGGATGAATTTATTTTTGTTATCAACGTGAGGGAATTAGTTTCCACGAGGCGCGGGTGAAACCACAGGCGAAGCTGGTTTATACTTTATCATGGGGTGCTCTGTCTGATGAGTATGGGTTGGAGTGCGGGGTGAGGCAGGGGGGGATTACCTCGCCTCGTCTCTTTAACCTTTACGTCAATCGCCTGATTGTTGAGCTCAGCAACGCCAAGATCGGCTGTCACATAGACGGAGTCTGTATTAATAACATCAGTTACGCTGACGATATGGTGTTGCTGAGTCCTTCAATTAGCGCCCTCAGACGACTTGTTAAAATCTGTGAAGATTACGCGGTAGCACACGGACTCAGGTACAACGCAAAAAAATGCGAGTTATTGATTTTTAAGGCAGGTACCAAATGTTACACTAACGTACCAGAGGTAACTATAGGTAATACTCCGTTAGCCCGAGTAACAAAAGTTAAGTACCTGGGTCATTGGGTGACTGATGATCTTAATGATGACTTAGATATGGAAAGGGAGCGCAGGGCGTTGGCTGTGCGAGCTAATATGTTGATCCGCAGATTTGCACGTTGTTCCAAACATGTTAAAATAACTCTTTTCAGAGCATACTGTCAATCATTTTACACGTGCGGTCTGTGGGTCAGATACACGCAAAGGGCATACAACGCCCTGCGTATCCAGTAGGTACAATAACGCATTTAGGATGCTTATGGGCCTACCGCGTTTTTGTAGTGCCTCTAGGATGTTTGCCGAGGCTAGGGTCGATGGCTTTCATGCGATTATCCGCAAGCGATGCGCTTCAATTCTGAGGAGAGTACGCGATAGCTCGCACAGCATCCTGAATGCTTTGTGCGATAAATGGGACAGCCCTATGCTAGCCCATTGGATACGGATACATAGTAATAATTTAAGTTATTTTTACTAACACTAGGTTAAGTATTCTTTTACTAACATCTTATGGATCGTGTATTTTGGTCTGAAATAAATGTTTATTATTATACCTGTATGTCTCTTCCAGACCTCGGGACTATAGAGTCCCGGATTTTTGGGAGGCGAACGTGGGGCCGAAGCCAACACGCTGAAGCCCTTTTGAGACAACTTTAATGAAATGGTGACACAAAACCGACGATTATCCCTGTATACACTATAGAAATGTACCCAAGGACAATCCCCGGTTCTGTGCTAAACTATTGCTAACTATGGATGAAAACTACTTGGGCTATTGTGATGGGATGCTAATGGACTAGGAATGGGGTAACTACGGGAACTATGGCACCTGCCGATGACAATGTAGTAAATACATGTTAAAATGGCAGGTGGAGACTCGCCAACTCACTTACTGGGCCCCCGGGAATCAGTCACTGAAAAGCAACAAGAGGGCAACAGGGACATGAGCGGCTGAGAAGGGTGAGGATACCTCGGCGGACTTTAAACGCAGATCACGCGCTCCCTGTGGGTCCAGCATCACCGGCCCACTCGCCACTTACCACGAGGCACCTACCCTCCGAGCAGGACTAACCTTGCTCTAGCGACTCCACTCTGACCGGCCGATGAAGGCAAGCCAAGAGGCGGGAGACCTATCCCCCGTCATGCTTCACTCCGGCAAGCCGGAGATGGGGGACAGTATACTCTCCCTGGAGCACTCGGATATATAGCCCCGCGGGGTCGCTACTCCCCGTCATCCGCCTCAGATGCCCTGCGGGGCTTATTATTATTTATGTTATTTCGTTTCCTTCTCTTTAGAGAGAGTATAGAACCTTACATGCGGGCCGGAGCCAAGCTTGTAAGGGATGATTATATAGAAAATGTAGATGATAGTGTGGATGATGTAAGAAATTTGCGTGTAATGCGGCAGGTGTTAAGTATGGTGGCTTTTTGAAGCATGTGTAGTGTATGGGCTGGCATGTGTAGTGTGTTGAGACTTTGTAAGAGAGATTTGGGTATGATACCGGTAGATGACAGGACTATGGGGACGATGTGAACGGTTTGCGCTTTCCACTGGGTTTTTATTTCTATCGCGAGATCCTGGTATTTACTCAGTTTCTCCGAAATGGTGGTTTGGATGTTGTGTGAATTAGGTATTGCAATGTCTATTAAGTAAACTGTTTTAGTAGTTTTATCGTGTACTGTTATATCCGGTCTATTGTAATGTATGGTTTTATCTGTTATTATTGTGCGGTCCCAGTAGATTTTATGATTCCTGCCTTCTAAAATTGTCTCAGGTTTGTATTTATAATATGGTACTATCTTATCTATGAGTTTGTATCTGTAAGCTAGGTGTTGGTGTATGATTGCTGCAACCTGGTCATGCCGGTGTTTGTAGTCGGTCTGCGCAAGGGATTTACATGCTCCCGTAATATGTTGTATCGTTTCAGACGCAGTGTTGCAGTGTCTACATAGGTCAGTCGGCTGAGTTTGGTCTTTTATAATGTACTTTCTATAGTTCCTAGTAGCTATAATCTGGTCTTGTATAGCGAGCATGAACCCTTCGGTCTCCGGAAACAACTCGCCTCTCCTGAGCCATTCGTTCGACTTAAGTTTATCGACGTGTGGCTGGCACAGGAAGGCTCGGTGTCTTCCGTGTAAGGCTTTGGTGGACCATGCTGCTATTTTTTGTTGTGTGTTTGTTATTGTTTCGTTAGTTTGTGTGTTTCGGTCGTGTAGGTTGAGTGGTGTTAGTTGTATGTCGGTGTTCGTGATGTGTCTGTGTAGTGGTGAGTGTTCAGATTTGTTGTGGAAATATGTTCTGAGTGTCGATATCTGCTTGTTGTGTAGGTTGTGTATGTCTATCAATCCTCTTCCTCCTTCTTGTCTTGGTAGTGTGAGACGTTGTGTGCATGATTTGGGGTGGTGTTTTCTGTGTTTAGTGAATGAAGTGTTAATAGTGCGTTGTAGATTTTGAATGTCGGTATTAGACCATTGTATGATTCCGAAAGAGTATGTGAGGATGGGTATTGCGAATGTGTTTATAGCTTTAATTGTGTTTCTGGAGTTAAGGTTGGTTTTTAAGATGAGGTTGACGCGGTGTGTAAATTTTTTACGTAGTTCTTGTTTTGTGATCTTTTGCTGTATTTGTCTGGACTGTTTGAACCCTAAGTATTTGTATGTACTGTGTTGATCGACTGGTTGTACTGTTTCACCAGAGTCAAGTGTGTAAGTGTTATTTTGTACTTTACCTTTGACTATTGACAAGATTTTGCACTTGTCTACGCCAAATTGCATGTATATGTCATTGGAAAACTGTTGAGTAGTGTCGGCTAATTTAAATAGGTTGTTTATGTCAGCTGCGTACAATTTAATATCGTCCATATACATGAGGTGTGTCAGTGTGTATTGTGTGTTGTTGTTAGATAGTGTGTATCCTGTGTTAGTTTGATCGAGTAAGTGAGATAGTGGGTTTAGAGCCATACAAAACCACAATGGACTTAGAGCATCTCCCTGGAAAATTCCGCGTTTTATAGATATTGGTTCGGTAGATACAGATGAAGGCCCTTGATTGATTTTAAGTGTGGTTTGCCAGTTTTGCATGGCAGATTGTAAGAAAAGTTTAAGTGTCGGGTGGATTTTATAAAGGTCTAAAACATGTAGTAACCAACTGTGAGGGACGGAATCAAAGGCCTTTTGATAATCTATGAACATCGCATGAATCTCCTTTTTGCCTTTGACTGCGCTGTTTGTGGTGACTGCGTCGATTATAAGTTGCTCTTTGCAACCTTGGCTGTTCTTTCGACATCCCTTCTGTTGTTCAGCCAGTATGTTGTGTGTAGTTAGGTGGGTGTATATGACTTCACTTATACAGGCGGTGAGTATTTTGTATAGGGTTTGTAGACAGGTGATTGGTCTGTATTTGGCTGGATTGACGGTGTCGTTTGTATCCTTTGGTATCATATACGTGACTCCATGTGTGATGTATGTTGGAAGTAAGTGAGGTGAATTAATGAATGTGTTCAGATGATTGTGTATGAATGGGTGTATGCGAGTGAATTTTTTATACCAATAGTTGTGTATATTGCCGTAATAGTCGTGGTGGCCTAGTGGGTAAAGGACCAACCTCAAGTACGAGGGCGCGGGTTCGATCCCAGGTCAGGCAAGTACCAATGCAACTTTTCTAAGTTTGTATGTACTTTCTAAGTATATCTTAGACACCATTGGCTGTGTTTCGGATGGCACGTTAAACTGTAGGTCCCGGCTGTCATTGAACATCCTTGGCAGTCGTTACGGGTAGTCAGAAGCCAGTAAGTCTGACACCAGTCTAAC
The DNA here is from genome assembly GCF_030705265.1 of Helicoverpa armigera. Classification (NCBI taxonomy): domain Eukaryota; kingdom Metazoa; phylum Arthropoda; class Insecta; order Lepidoptera; family Noctuidae; genus Helicoverpa; species Helicoverpa armigera. The sequence goes on along the minus strand of NC_087130.1, from coordinate 6,345,696 downwards.
CAAGCGGTATCGGGTTGCCTGGGTTACTGGGTTGAGGAGGTCAGATAGGCAGTCGCTTCTTGTAAAGCACTGGTACTCAGCTGAATCCGGTTAGACTGGAAGCCGACCCCAACATGATTGGGAAAAGGCTCGGAGGATGAGTTGTGTATATTGTCTGTGCCTGGTGCTTTCCAGCTGTGTGTACGTTTGAGGACATCTATGAATGTGTCTATTGGTATAAATTCATAGTTCATTTCGCTGATTTCAGATGAAACTTGGTTTAACCATTCAGCGTTGTTGTTATGCTCTACAGGGTTTTCCCATATATTTGCCCAGAATTCTCTAAGGGCTTCAGGGGAAGGTGTTTCAAGAGTGTGTTGATTAGTGTTGCTGTTAGATGTGAGGTTCCTGTAGAAGATTTTCTCATTATTGATAAATTTTTATTATTATACTTTATCATAAAGAGGACACGTGTTTTACGTTTGCACCTTAACTACTGAAGCGACTTTGAATTATTGTTGGTAAAGTTGTATCCTCGGCCGACAGTCTATATTTAATCCCGACACCGGAAGTTGTGGTTTTAATAAACACCTAAACCGATTTCCTAGGATGCTCCTTCAAAAGTTGCCATGTTAAAATGTTGGGTTGCAACCCGTTACATTTATTGTAAAGACCCATTGTATAGATATGTGGGTAGGTGTAGCAGTTATACTTAAAAACGCTTTCGTTTGCACTGAATCCGAAAAGGGCTCTGACCTGCCTGATGTCTATATGTCTGTACCTTGACCTGTACCCTATTAAAAAAATATTTCAGTTGGGTAGCTACACTATTCCCAGATGATATAGGCGATATTTAATCCGGGTACGCTAAAGCAGGTTACACGGGACGCAAGTGAAAGCAAGAGAAACGGCTACTATTGAATAAGTAAAACAATTGATGCTTTTACTTTTTAATTAAAAATTACGTAGACATAATATTTTGTGGTTACATAGAATAATTCAGTATAAACAATGTTGAGAAAGAATGCTTGCACCAGCTGTTCATGTTTCTGTGATTGCTGATAAAACATTTTCCTTAAAACAATAATTATCAGTAGTTTGCAATGGCAAAACTGTTGAAACTTTGCGGGCCTACTCCTGCAGTCTCATTAAACAAAAAAACATAAGCAGATACTCAGTACACAAAAAGAGTTCTTTTTAAAAATAAGATCTGATTTCATGTGACAATATAAATCCAATTAGAGAGGAGCAGTAACAAAAAAGTCCAACAATGTTCATCTGTATGAAATGCTTGCTCTAAATTGGTTGATAGTGGCATTTAAATTGTCACGACAAAACTTTAAGTAGACTATGAGTAAATTCATCACAACGGCACTGTGTCAAATGTACGTGGAGTGAGGCTGGTGCTGGATCCTGGTGCTTCACCACTTTGCGGGCCTGTGTCTCTGCCAACATTCTGAAAACACATTTTATTATTTTTAATTTTACATAGTTATTTTTATTTAAAACTAGCTGACCCGAGAAATTCGTATCGTTTAAACCTTCCCTGGACCTCTACAAACATTTTAAAACCAAAATAAGCCAAATCGGTCCAGCCATTCTCGAGTTTTAGTAAGACTAACGAACAGTAATTCATTTTTATATACAGGAATGAATTTTATCCAGTGCGCAAACTTTGTCAACTTATAGTTAAATAAGTTTTATAGATACGTATATTTTTATTTTGTAGTGTTTTAGTACAAAAAAAAGTTATTGATATCGAAAGATGTTTATTTTGTAACCGATAGTATGGTCACAGTCGTCATAGTAGGCACGGCGGAAACGCGAAACCGGTTTACTAACGCGAGCTCCGCTAGGCGCGCGTAAGAATAGTTGGTATCCATATTTTGCTGATTTTGGGGCGGACAAAAGAATGAAAAAAATTTTTTTACTGATGATGTAGAAATGTTCTGTTAATGATTCTGGACCACCAGTTTTTTTTGCGCACTGCTTAAACTTCATTCCTGTATAAGATAATAAAACAACCTAAAGTTTCAAATCTCACCTTCACATGAATTTGATTTTTGAGCATTGCAGCACGTAAAATAAGCATAGAAGTTCTTCGTTGGTATTCTTTCCCCATGGCCAGGCTCCTTTCAAAAGTAGTACTCCTTTGATCCACATCTTTAGCATACAATATTTTGTTGTGGGAATCAATACGAGCTTGGATCTGGCCATCTAGTATTAAAAGCATCAACTCATCCTCCAGAGCATTCACAGTACGATTGAATGCTGCAGCCATCAAGCGCATGTCAGCCGACAGGTATGGACTGAAGTATTGAATCAATGCTCTGTTCCTTATTTGCATGTACAGTGAGTTTAGATGGGGAGCTAAATACATGTCTAACAGTAGATTATCTCTTATTTCATCCAATAGCCTTAAGCAGGAAGCATACTTAGATTCATAGAATTTAAAAATTATGTCACGTAACTGCGGTTCTAACTCTAAAAATAATTTAAAAGAACTGCTAACTATGACTTGCTTTTGTAATTCAGAACGATCAAATGTAGCAAGTGCACACAATCCACCATAAATGGCAACATTATTGCTGCTAAGAAGTTCAGGGTAGTCACAATGATCAATGCTGGCTGCTAGGAAGTGTTTAGCAGCAGACTTGTACTTCTTTGTAGCTAATTCTGCTAGACCAGCAGCACATTTTAAACGGGTCAGTATTGACTGGTTAGAGTCTTTACCGGGGACTTCATTGAAATCTGGAGTGCCTTCTGCTTTAGATACGTAGTTAAGAACGTGAGCCCAGTTCTGCAGATACACTGAAACTTTCACAACATTTAAGCACATCATTATAATGTGTTTGCCACTTGTACAGTAATCTCTGGCTCTTGAGTAACACTTGAGGGCACTTGTGAGGTCACCACAATCAAGATAATGGTCACCAAGATCATCATGACCTCTTCGAATACTCTCTTTTATTGAATTTGTTTTGTAATTCTTGAGGTCTGTATCTAATTTTTCCAACTTTATAGCAGCCTTCTTGGTTTTTGATTCAATCCATATAGTGTCCAGGACTGGGATATCTTGTGAACCCATTTGTACGGCAACATCAGGCAAGCCTGCAGATGCAACTGCCTCAGCCAGTTTTTTGTGAAGGGTTTGGTAAAGGCTTACGTTATATGTTGTCATGACGTAGGAAATAGCCATTTTCAGAGCTTCCAATCTGAGGGAAGGACAATGGTCGGCTACAAACATCAGTCTATACAGTTTAGCAAATCCAGTATAAGAAGCGGCGTATGTTTCCAGATCCAGAGTAGGATTGTCAACCACATAACATTCAGTTTCATTGTTTTCGTTATCTTCAGGTGGAACATCCACCTGCATAGGTTCAGCTGTGTTCTGAAAATAAAGACATTATCGTTATGTTTGTTACTTGTATTAATGTAATCATTGTCTACAAAGGACTCATAATTGCAAATATACTTACCATTTCGAACATTTTCTATTGTGTACTTGACTTGTAAAGAAAATACGCGAATTCCACTGTCAACGCAGAAAACCAACCTAAAACAAAGTGTTTTCAACAAATTAGTTGTTCAATATATTTGAAATGGACAAAGGTTAATACCAAAATTAAACACTCACTCAGTATATGTACACAAGATGATGATTGTAACAGTAATAATTATTATCAAAATACCTTTATCATTACGTTTCTTCTTGGCAGCGGCATTTTTCTTTTGACGAGGTATATTTTAGTGTTGCCAATTATCATTTAGTATGTTTTATTTTCATACTATGTTGCCATACATTCTGTAAGTAATTTAGTTGGTTGTGTTGATGTCAGATTATTTGCGGATCAACATAGTGAGTTTCACGGAGGAAACTTCTGTGAGTGCAGTGGCGCTTCAGTCGACTGTGCCATCTCGAAGTTCCGTGACATACCTATTATGATTTTTAGTCAAACCAAAGAGAAACCCGAGACCCCATTACAGTTTTCTTAAAACTCGATTTTCGAACTCTTTTCGAAACTAAATCCGCGCCTGAGTGCGCTCATGTACATCCCCATACAATACATGTCATGTATGTTCATTCATACCTAGAATTAGTTTGGACAGACTCCTACTTAGACTTCGTTTTCGGTCACCAAGCTGTTTCATAGGAAAATATGATGTATGTACCAAGTTTTATTTTTACGACTATAACAAAATATAAGGTATTATAAATATTTTAGGGGGCCCCTATACCATAAACTAATAATTGCGCTTGAAATATTCACAAAACTAGCACATAGTACGTTTGTTATTTGTGATATTACTTAGATTAAAAGTACCTAAATTGTTGTATCGAAATTAATATTTTGAGTGGCTTCCATAATAATAGGCGTTAGTTTTAGGGTTTTAGGCATTGGTACAAAATTTTATGTCAAGATGGTCCTAACCACAGACCGACCGACCGACCGACCGCGCCAAACTTTGCTTAACCGACTGATCTGCAATCTGCAATGGGGTCGTTCAAATATTACGTTAGCAGATTTATTACAATTATTTACCCCCATCTCCCTTGTCAGCAAAAGTAAGCCAAGCTTTTACCCTCCCCATGCTTACGTAAACATTTCTCAATTAAAATGTATTTTTTTAATATTATAATTATAATGTATAGTATCCGAACAGAACAATACAAGTGAACAGCGCGCGGTAATTCCCCGAATCGATTCTAGGCGAGCGCCTAAACGTATGCGTGTATATTTGAGGGAATCCCCGAAAATGCGTTTCGTTTTCAAGCATAGACAATGTGAGGGTTGCCATTCGTGTAAAAAAGTAAATACCTATCGATGACGTAATCATCATCTGGACTCCCTACCCCCATGTCATCAAAATAAGCAAAACAAAGTCCCCCCAGCCCTCCTATAGTGCTAACGTAATACTTCTGGAAGACCCTAACATTTCTGGGAAAGGGATGATATTGTTTTCGTTTCGAAACATTAAACTGAAAATTATATTTTTATGAAAATAAACTTAATCAACTTCAAAAAGAAGGACATTTTTATTTGTCTTTTTGTATGGTTGTTGGAAATTGAGACATAGGTACCTACCTAGTCAAACAGGAAAAGGTTTAGGATAAAGTTCTCTGCATTCGTACCTTCTTCGAAAATATTTTAATTTTTAAGTAAGCTATGATCATTGTCCAAGCCGTCCGTTTATCTTTTGTCGACTACATAAAAAAAATATGAAGGACCTACTTACCTACCATAAGCATTTTACAAAAGTGATTAATTTGCGTGATTGCTTAGTGTTGGATAAGACTGATTTCTGTCGGTTATATACCAACCAATATTTTGCCTTAGTATGAATAGGTAGCGTAGTTGAATATCTGTATAGCCGAAGAAACATTTGCACACCGTATTCAAATTTTGAAATTAATTATGATATCCATCATCGCTTCGAAAGAAACTTAGGTAACTTTTCATCGATATTATCGTAATTTCACAGTTTAGGTAGGTATTGCATAATATTATCATGATATTGTGAGTTTTGACACAAATTGATAATGAAATTAGGTACCTTTTTATCATGAAATGACTATGCGAACCGAATTCACCCTTTGTAGACCTTTTTTGCTGAGCTCATCAAAGAGTGCGAGACCACGCATGCGCTACCCATTGGAAAATGTCGAGGGCTGCCAAAGGGCTGCGTTACATTCCTGTCAAACTCACAACACAACACAAGATTCTTTGGCTTAAAATTAGGAGATTGTATGAAATGTACTACTTTAGCCAAATCCTTTCAAAAATTACAAGCATGTTCACTGAGATATTATGTAAATTGTTTTCCCGATATTTATCCATAAAGAGAACAATACGTTTAGCGATTAAAGGTGAGTGCCAGTCATGTCTTGGTATTTCTATTGGTCCTCTGCTTGTCCTCTGTAAACATTATTGGAAGTAAGTAATAAATGTGAACAAAACGCAGCAACGCAATGCACCTACTTATTTACTTATTGCAATTCATCTTTTTGAATAAGTGCGTAGACATAGGTGAGTAAAGGGAAGGACGACCAGAGATCTTGATCTCTGGAGAACCAAAAAACGAAAATGCTTAAAGAATGCAAGGTATGTAATAACTATGAGATTTCGTCGGTTGGAGAACTACGGAAGAAGGTATGCTGCGCCGAGTCCAAATAAAATAAGGTCATTAAGGTGTAAATGATTTAAATGGCTTGTTTGGATCTTAACCACATTGTTTCCCATCTGCTTCGGAATCGAGAAAACGTTCCAATATGAATTAATCTACCAGAGTAATCTTATCTAGACGTTATTTAACTGGCGCAGTTATGCTAGTAGTCCTATATCTTTACGGCGGCGAGTGACCCCTTGTTCGCCATTCGCAAGCTCTTATTATCATTGATTTTGGAACGCTCTATCCTTGGAATTTCAAACCGAAAAGGATTCTTTTTGCTTACACGTTCCGCCTTTGTTAGCGTTAAATTCGAAAAAGCAACACTTCATAAGACTGGTTGTAACACTTGTAACGTTTTCTTTATTCTGACTACCTTAACGACTGCCTAACGTAAATGTGCGGTGCAATGACAGTTATAACAAACGGCTCAAAGGGCTTGTCTGTTGGGGTTTTTTTTCGATGGTCGGTGTACCAACCGATGTATTTTTTTATGACATACTAAGATCCCCGCATCGATAAACAATGCACACTATTTCTTGCATTTTAACAGCCGGTGTTCGATATTGATTTATCATTTTAAGGAGTTCGATATGAACATTAACAAGTAGTTAAGATAATGAGCACTTAGCCAATTTGTTAATTTTATTAATTATATTCTGATAATAATCGGTTGCTATCAGTTTAGTTATTTCTTTGTTAACCAGGATTTGTTTGTGGTAATTAAATGCATAGGTAATTACAATTTTTTTTTAGAGAAGAATTTCAAACAATATACATACCTACATATTTATCTTTGTCTCTCAATCACGTGTATTAGACACATTGTAGGAGAGCATTATTTTTAGACCACAAGTTTATTATAAATCAGATGCGCGCGCGCACAGTGCTTCAAAACATCATAGTTTGCTTAGTTAACGATGGTGTCAATATTGTGTTGTTGAGGTTAGTTATTATTTGAGACTATACACAAATCAACATAGTATTTTTTGTATACTTATTAATGCAAATGAAAGCTGCTTAAAAATAAAGCCGGCAACTACAAAGCAGATTTCTTTGATTGAGTATTTCTTATCTGATGTTACGTATTGAACGGACCACTAAACAATAACAGCGATTTGGCTGATAACAGATATGTGTGAATTCAAATAAATTTTAGGTGGATGAGTGCAGTAGACAGTTTGAGCGTGACGCTGATCATGAAGGGGGCTGTGCTGTTGACGGTCGTGTATTTGTTGCACTGCGAAGGTGCCACGGTGGTGAGGACGGATGACTTCCCCGTGGTGAACGACCGTCCGATCATCGGCGTGTTGTCGCAGGAACAGTCCATGTACCTGCACACCAAGTACCCGGAGGAGAATTACACCAGCTATATCGCCGCATCGTACGTCAAGGACGTGGAAGCTTCGGGAGCTAGAGTTGTGCCTATTCTGTGAGTAACGTAATCAGCACATAGCAAAAAAACAAAGTCGCCTTTACTGTCCCTTTGTAAGCTTTAATCTTTAAAACAACGCAAACGATTTTCATGGGTTTTTTTTTAATAGGTTAAGTGATTAAAGAGGAAGATTTATATGCATAATAAGATCCATTAAATAGTGTAAAATGTTTAGTATCAGCATTGCACCCGTGCGCAGCCTGGGCTAGTTATAAATATGTATTAAGAAAAATAATTTAAAATTATGATTTTTTATTTGTTTATACGGTTCATTTATTTGATGTGAAATAATGTTACAGAATTGGAAAAGATCGTGCTTACTATGAGGAACTGATGGGCAAATTGAACGGGTAAGTTCGTCGATAAACCTATGTAAAGACACATTTTAGCCAGATCCAACTTCATGGACTTAGATATAGTATTGATAAGAAGAATAATACAGGTGGTACCATAGTTTCATATCACAATCGAGCGCTAGATATTTTTTCTAAATTGGTACTCATGTTAGTTCTATAGTTTATTAACTTGGTGCTAATTATCCCGAATATTGTTACTGAAGTTAGTCATATGTAACTAGGTAAGTATGAGTAGGTAATTGTTGGTTAGATAGCATAACGGGAAACAATACATGGTCTATCGCTAACGGATGTTATTATTTATATCACGTACGGTTGACAAGGAAATTGTCCGACTGTCCGACAACAATTATACAGAAAATGCAATTATGATGATATTAATAATGGTACAGATTTACTAAGTGCAAATAATTAATACAAAAAAGATTAGGTATCCTATTTTTGATTGTTTCATATTACACTAATATCTACATTTTTCACACGCCTATATTACCTACGTCGACCATTATGTAACTAGGCATGTAGGCATCTAAGGTAGGTAACTCTATAATTTAACCATCCTCCAAGGATCGTAGCGTCATGAAAATTGGCAGCTATATAAGATACTGTCGAACTAACTATGATCAGATGATGATGGAGCCGGTAGATTTGAACTAGAAAGAATTTAATGATGGAACATCGTATAATAGCTATGTTTGAACCTGTTAGAAAAGGAGTATAATATATATATCATACATACATTCCGCCGTTTATTATTGCAGCGTTCTGATTCCCGGCGGAGCTACGTACTTCAACCAATCGGATGGCTACGCCGACGCTGGTCAGCATATATACGAAATTGCTCAAGAAATGAACGACGCTGGCGACTATTTCCCCATATTTGGCACCTGTCTCGGTTTCGAACTGCTCATCATCTTGGCTTCAGGCCGAGGATACCCAGAGAACAGGATCAGGTGCTATTCTTACGGGAATATTCCTCTTGATTTTACTGATGGTGAGTAAAGGTCTTCATTTTTTTTGCATGACCTAAACAAATACCAAGATTAGTAGGTATTAGGATTTTTACCTTGTAACGCCGACTGACTGACCAGTAAGGTCGGGATAGAATTTACTGTGGTTTTGTGGTCTGCAATCTTTTTACGCGTATTTATACAACACTAGCTTTTGCCCGCAACTTCGTTCGCGTGGAATAGTGACTACCAGCAGATTTTTGATTTGACCAATAGATGGCGCTATATGTCCGGAATAATTTTTTTTTGTAATAAAAACTATCCTATGTCCTTTTTTAAAGTTTCAAACTATGTCTGTACCAAATTTCACACAAATCGGTTCAGTAGTTTAGGCGTGAAGAAAAGACAGACAGACAGACAGACAGACAGGCAGACAGAGTTACTTTCGCATTTATAATATTAGTTTGGATTTATATATTAATCCGATTTCTGACAGTTTTTCCATCTTTCTATGAATAAAATTCAGTGATCTAAGGATTAAGGATCTAAGGATTTGACGTAGGAGCATTCATATTCTAAGTTATATATTTATGCTTGCAGATTACCAATCCAGTAAGATGTTCAGAGAAGCACCCGAACAAGTTACAAAGGTTTTGGAAAACGAAAATGTCACAGTAAACGCACATCAGTTCTGCATCATAGATGAGGTATGTAGAGTGACGGGATTAGGTGTTGGAATAAATAATGTAGATATGTTACCAAAGCCTGAAATGCCGCTACCTACACCTAGTTCTAATGGGCTAAAGCCAGATTCAGCCGGCCACATGTGGCTTAACTTAGTTGTATCCTCTTGTGTTCGGTTAGAAATAGTTCTAGCTTTCATCATAATGGTGAAGGCAGTTTACCTTTACGTAGAATTTATCTCACATAGTTCTTAACTACTGCTTTCTGCTTAACACATAAATAAGCATCATATTTATTTTGTTGTAAGCACTTTACGAGTACGATATCGCGACAATTCGTAGTATTCGTATGTATGCTTCATCATGTCTTATGTACTTATTAACTATGTTTGCAATAAATTAATTTGAGTTTGAGTTTTATGAGTAGATTCACTTTAAGAACCTCTTATAATACTTACTTACCGCATAGCAATGAATTTTTTTAACACAAATTTTAATTTTTAACTTAATTTTTTTCAAATCAGGCGGATATCCAACACTTTACCAAATGAAATAATAAAAGCTTGTTCTTCTTTAATTCCTATGTACTGAAAGAAGTAATGGGAAAAACCCCCTTATGACTCCTTTGGACTAGGTACCTACTTGAGCAAATAAATATGTCATTTTTTATAGTAGGTGCCTAGGTATTAGTAGGTACTGGATTACATTTAAGAAGAAAACTATGTACACTTTTCTTTGCTTTTTTTGTTTACATGAAATTATTTCAAGCTCGCTACACTCGCAACTCCATGCAGGCACAGTTGAAAATCAGGCACTATTTTTTCTATTGTATTTCTTTTTATCATTTTATTAATTAATATTTCTTGTATACATGTATTTTCTTTCTTCTTACTTTCTACATACAACTAAAATTAAGACGTTATTTTTTCTTCTAGAACCTGATATCTTACAATTTGACAAATGACTGGCGAGTCACCTCCCATTCATTCGACGACTATGGAGTCAAGTTCATCGCCACTGTCGAACACACCAGGTAATAAATTGGTTTGTTTATTTAGCCAACCTCACCAGCCTATGGTACGCTCTGTTGAAAAACTGACGAAGCTCTGACCGATTAGTGGCGGTATAACCAACACGTTGATTCAAATAGCATAGTAAATGCTTTACTCGGTGATGGGCAGTAGCATCTCCAAAGGTAAAAACATATATCCCACACAGCTCACCAAAGCGCATGGTAAGCGCGGCGGGTATGGGTAAATCCCAATCATCAGTGGAAGTTTTAGGCTCTGACGACTAAAGGGTATAAAGAAAACCAGTAACATTTTGATAATCTTCCGCGTTCCCCCCTTTGGTTAGCAAGGCTGAAAATTGTTATCGTAATGGATTAGGTTTCCTTATTATGTCAAATCATAAATTGATTGATGATAATATTAATTAACATTAGAATTATTATGTTTTCTTAAGCATTATAAAAAGCCCGATAAGATTATTTGATGTAGCGAAAATTAATTTCCTGATATCCATTTATCTGAGGTCATGGGGAAATCCAACTCTGGCGCAAAATCTTTATATTATTTGTTATGTTCATTATTTACAGAAAGCGGTATTACTACTAATAGTTTGTTCAGACAATAATTTATCTTATTTCAGGTATCCCTTCTACGGTGTACAGTTTCATCCTGAGAAAAGTTCTTTCGAATGGAAGCTGTCGAAGAATTATGCTCATTCATTATCCGCGGTGAAAACAAACCGTTATTTCATGGACTTCTTCGTGAAGGAATGCAGAAAAAGTTTGCATCAGTTCGCAAGCCAGGCTGAGGAAAACCAATACTTGATATATAACTACGAACCTCGTTTTACAGGCGTCTTGGGTAGCGCTTATCATCAATGCTATTTCTTCGAACCAAGAGGCACTAGTGCGTAACGACAAATTACGGAAATATAAATAAATACTTTTTATTTCGAAAATGACTATTGAAAAAATGGCATACGATGTAATAGATTTAATAAGTTGTAAATGTTAAAATAAAGAGTTTAGTTTTTGTTGACTTGTTGATATACAAGCATGGTTTTATTTGAAGTGTAATAATACCTTATCTATCTATATTATTTTCTAGATGCACTCATTAGCATTAAACGTGAAGTAACATTACACAGTATTTTGTTGTGTGTTTCACACATTATGAACATTGATTTTGTTGTTTGACTTACATAAACGGATAAGAACACTGAATCATAGGCAAACGTAAATTACTTACTTATTTCATGTGTCGTAGAGACACGAATAGCATATACTCGAAATTAAATCCAACTTGCTTATATTTTACTAGCTTCCGCCAGCAGCTTCGCTCGCGTGGTGTGTTGATAAAAAGTAGCCTATGTGTTAATCCAGGGTATTATCTATCTGCATACCAAATTTCAATCAAATCGGTCCAGCAGTTTTTGCGTGATTGAATAACAAACATACATCCATACATTCTCACAAACTTCCCTGGACGATTATTAGACTTTCTGACCCACCAAGTCCCCCGCAGAATGTACGAGGTCTGATCCATCCCTTTATTTTATTAATATCGAAATAAATTAATAATTTAAAAAAAAAAAACACGAGAAAAATATGCCCTTATAAATGGAAAACTTAATCGTGGTCAAACTAAATATCTTTACTTTTATAACAAGCATAACACAGTTATGGTATGATGTTCCATCATGAAGTTCCACTTCATATCTTCCGGCTGAATCATAGGATCTTTTCGACATGACGATATTATTGTATTGTCATCAGAACTACATACAACTACCAATTTTCATGACGATTACCTTTGATATTGTTACAACTTGGGCTGACGTGATCTCTCTCCGAAGAGTCGGATTTCTGTCCCATCAGAAACCCAACTTTGAGAGTCTGGGCACATTGGTGTCTGCACAAATGCAATTGTTACATAGTTATTCATTTATTAGTAAAAGGAAAACCAACAGCTTCTGTGTTTAAATTAACAAAATAAAAGGATTACAGGTTGGCTTGCACAGTTTACAGGTGAACCAACATTTACAGATAGGTATGTGTGGTAACTTAAACTACCACTGAAGAGTTCCTGTCGCTACACAAAAATGCTAGCCTGACGTGGCAACCTGCGAGTCATCATAACATATCAAGATAATGCCAAAAATACCGCGGATATAGATATCGTGGACATAATCTTGTTTTTTTTTATAAATATCTCTTAATCTTATCGTTGCTACTTTGTGTTTCCAGACTCGACGGTCCTGTCAGACATCTCTTTCTATGACAACAGGTCGAGCTCAGTACTTATTACGTGGTAATTTGTTAAATTATAAGTCAGTACACCCTAAATTGGACCGAGGGAGCCGTAAATAGCCGACACGGCGTTTGTTTGTGAGGGCATATCACCGGCTTGTATGGCCCGACGCTACCAGCGGGGTGTCAATGTTATTGAGAGGACCAATCTGCTAAAATAAACCTAATAAACGAATGTACAAACGTTACATAATGAACAGTAATAAGGTAGTTTTCTCCCTAGGTATATGACATAAAATTACAACAACTATGTTGTCACATAAGCATCTATACATTCTTCCTATGGTCCCTGTTCTCTTGGAAATCAATGGTCTTATGACTGAGATGATGAAATACCTATACTTTCATGAAAAACATGCGAGTACAATAAAAAGTGATATTGTGAAATGCAATTTATGTCTTACAAATATAACGATTGCAAAACATTGTTTTTTGTTCCTTGGAAGAAATTCAGGAAACCACCCAGTGCTCCTAATTAATGAAGCTGATGAAGCAAAGGAACTAAGTAAGAATTATGCGATAGGTACCAAGGCATTTGCAAAAAAAATCTAAACATACAATAAATACGAGTAAATAGTGTGTATTTCAAAATGCGATATGATTATGAAAAATATGTAGGGGAACGATCGTCGGTTATGAATCAGGGGTATTGAATATCGGGGAATGTATGAAAGAAAGCAATATTTCATGCTCGTATCTCAGGACGCAGCGTCCACTGGCGCGGTCATTGGCATGCGAATTCAGCTTCATATATACCCACATGTAGGAAATTACAAACCTTTTTGGACGAAGGTTCAATTTGTTCATACGTTGTGTCGTGAATTTTCATTCAAACGAAACAGTCAATGAACTCGAGAATTTGTGTACCATAAGTAATCACGGTTCATTTCCCAGTGTTTGATACGTCTGAAAAGGTTTACCTACATTGAAAAGTTAAACGTACCTACGACTTTTCTGACTGAAGAAATAGGTACATAGTTGGTAAATAACTCGCGCAAAAACTATTGAACGGATGTTGGTTAAACTTGGCAGTAAAGTAACTTATATAATATCGGAATAATGTACAGGCATTATTATATGTTTGGGGTCAAGCAGTTCCCTCTCGGTACGACTGTAAAACCACTGGTTAGTTATGAATAAAAAGCATATTCTTTTAAAAAAATAATGACATAAACATTTTTGCCACTCCGAAAGGTAAGATTAAAATTGGATACAATTTCAGGCTACTTACTAAGCACACTTTCATTACTTAAAGCAAATATTTCCTCCTCGAGATGTACAAATATATTCCTACTTTCGAGGCGAGAAGTCACCGACCGATTGGCCTTGACTTTCACAGACAGATCTTTTATTAATGGTACCAGCTTACACGGTACACCTACCCGTACCCTTATTGAACTGAAAACAGATAAAGTGAACGTGTTACTCGTGTTCTACAGGTTGATTTTATGTTACTATTTCCCGCGGTTTCAGTTTCACTCTTGTCCTGAGGAAATAACTCTATGAATTTGGTGATCATTTTGCATAATCTGACTAAAATAAAATGATACTCGTTGTATAACTGTGAAACTGCAACTAATAAAGAAAAAAAGTATGTGTCGATTCGCTGTTGGCAGAGCGGTCGTGATCACGTTGGGGTGTCCACATTAGAGGCGGACACAGCTCTTTTCACGATCTCCTAGAGCTAGAGTATGTTAAATACGATAGATACCTATAGAGGTAAGATTCAATTGGGATGTTAGCTACAGTACATACTTGTAAGTATATTTATAGAATTAACTGAGTCATTATGATTTTTTATACCGTTAAGTTCAACAATAAAAATGGTCTCATAGACTTAACCTAATGCAGGCATCTTATATAATTTTGTTTCAAACTAGTATGAAGTGATATTTTGAGACAGTATTTGGTACATTTCCACTGAAGATTAAATAAAGTGCGTCAACTAGATTGGCGTGACGTGCTGAAGGAATACATTTACATTTTATGTTCGTTGTTTCGTACCTACATTAGCGAGGGTTTAGGAGATTCAAAGACCGAGTTTTTGAAACTTTCTACCATTGGTAAACATTTTTTATTTATAATTATTAATTTGGATGATAGCTGAGGAAATAGTAGTTCACTCTGTTTATTCAGTAAACCATGGAATCTATCATAATAAAGAGGAAACATGTTTTTCATTGTTTGTACCCTACAGGTTCCGAAACTACAGAAGCGTTTTGAAAAATAAATTCTTTCACAGTTGGAAAGCTACACACTTTCCTAGTAACACAGACTATATTTTATCTGAGTACCGGAAGAGGTTCTCCCGGGTCGCGGCTGAAACCGCGGGAATACACCTAGTATATTATTTGTAAGTACTTATGTTAAAGGTACAGTCAATGACCCAGTATCGTGTGTTACTTTAGCCGCTTGACTGGCTGAAGGTTTTTGTAAGCAAGTGACATCTGATAAAGTTGTTCAAAAGGATGATTGATGCGCTCTGTGAATAAAGCTCGCTATGTGTATATGACATCCCTTGACTCTTTACAACCTTTATGTTGTTGAGATATTTGTATTAAATAGCTTATAATATCGTTACTAAAATACTTGTGTCATTTTTGTACGGTTAGTTATCGAATATAAATATAATTACAATATAATTAATGTACATACATTAATTATTATCGATTTTTCGACTGCCAGATAACTTTTATCTGAAAAAAATATGTTTGACGTTATACGTTTGGACTGCTTTTGTACAGATAGTAAAATATGCCCAACCTCCATATTTGTTCTTCAGATAGAAGTTAACTGAACATTGAATAATTGGCCCTTAACCTTAGTACGTTATTGAAGATAGTATCCGTAGAAACAATAGCGTGCCACATCCTGGCGGGTAATTAAGAACAAAGTTTTATCAAATACTGGAACCCCGTGAATTCAAAGAGGCAAAGTTTATAAACTTTTGTGATATCCTCCTTACGTGTAGATATTCTTGTGATAGTGTCAATGACCTCTTAAACTCCCTGGCAAAGACAGGATATCCAAGAGAAGAGAGGAGAAAAACGATCTTCGAGTTCCAAGAAAAATAATTATGTGCGAGAATTATCGAAAGCCTTTGTTGTTTCAACTTTTAGTCTTATTGTAATGTTTGACACACTTGTAAAAACCATCCTTTATTTGGATACTGAGGACATGAACGTTATACAGGTATTTCCAAGTAGCTTCACCCTCTTCTTGAGAGCTACTTTCTCTTACCCGGATGGGAAACAAAAGTGGATAGGCCTGTGACTTTTTACTGAGTGACCCGTATGTTTGCTTGAACCCTTTTGTGTTTCACGGTAACCCCATCAAGCAAAGATTAAGAAAGTTTTATTATTTACAGTTGATAACTAGTATCTTAATGGAAGTTCATCAACCGTATCCCGTTCTATTTATTTGAGTTCAAACCTCAAAATGTTCCACGTTGTTGTATTATTAGCTATAGATGCTATTTATTACGTCGAACTTAAAAGCCTTTTAAGCCTTTCTGTTCAAGTGACTTCCAGGAAGCTTGTTAAATACGTTTCACGTGCCTTCGATGAAGGGCCTATCTTTGTTCCAGGGATTAATAAGTAATAGTATTATATTATATTTGCTGTTTTACTCGTGTCCCGTGGAAACTACTACCGTATCCGAATATAATATAGTCTATGTTACCTGGGGATACTGTAGCTTCCCTATAGTGTAAGAAATAAGTTATAACAAACTTTAGTCTCCGCCGCCGCGGTGTGTGATTGCACCTAGTTCTGGGCGCTTTGATGAAGGTCGTACCTACATAGTTCTAAACGAACAAACTCAAGATCGTGCACTTCTTCGTTAAAGTAACTCAATATTAGTAACTCGCAACTAACTCCTCTACTGGTGCGCGCATGTCGCCATATGAATTGTTCACTGGTGCTCATCATAAGGAAAATAACAAATTATTGAACCTTAGTTTATTTTCTGACCCAGAAAATTATTTTCCGTTTTTATTTATTAAACAAAAAAATAATTGTTTTCTATTGCCGGTTGCTTTCTTTTTCCTTTTCAAGTTAATGATGCCTCGCCGTTAGATAGCGGGCTTTACCTTAGGGTATCCAAACTTTTCTGCCCCATTTATTGGGAGCATAGGTAATTGACTTTTATCGGTCAATGACATAGGGAAACTGAAAAAAAGTTCCCGCCAGTTATTTATTTCGACATTTGAGAATTTGACCCTGTTTCTGTATTGGGTGCTTTGTATTGCGACATCAAAGCAAGCTTTTAAGTTTTTAAGGCCATCGGAATTCCGCATTGACATAATTCGGTTACCTATTTTGATTATGCTCAATAGATTGTACCTATTGGCTTATATTTTTGTGTTCTTTGAAAGTTTTCGAAGGCTTCTTGTTATTAAAATTTTGCTGTATGTGGGGCACTTAGAAAAAATATCTTTACAACTATTTTTATTGCTGAAAATTGAAAGGCGTTCTTCAATATGTTTCAGAAAAATACTTACTTCATTAGGTTCCACAGCTTCTGACCTTCCCGCAACACAACCATACACTGATACCAAAAAATGGTTTCTGTGCAACGATACCAAAAAGTTTGACGACAACAAGCCGTAGGTAAAATCCTTTTAATCTCAGTCGGTATCAATGACTTGTTAGAATTATCTTAGACACGGCTAATGGACGTTAACACGTGTCTCTTCAGTTACAGGTTCATTGTTAGGCTGTGACGCACGAGGCTGCATTCTTTGCACGTACTTTGTCATCCGATGCCTCATGTTGAAGAATGTGTACTTATCTTATAAACATATCAAAAAGAACGCTGTGCTTTTGTTCTACGTGTGGAAATAGAAGGAACGTCAGCAGCGTTGGCTTTTACTTTATGATAAGTTTGCGGTGCATGTGAGCACAAATATTTATTAAATAAATATTTTGGCAATCAATTGTGCAATCAATTGTGTTAAATCAATATATAAGCCAAAATATTTAACAAATACCTACTACTATCGTCGTATTTATTTACTGTAATTTTTTTATAAGAGATTTATTTTAGATAAATGGGTCACGTATTTACATAAGTTATTAGATAATAATTATATTTCAAAAGAGTGGACAATTTACAACTTTGTATTGAAAACCTAATACGGGTTGCCTGGATTTACCTTTTGCACTCTATCAATATACTTTCTGAGTCTCTGAATTGGCTTTGATAGTAATATAAACGTGTTAAAGAGGATAATTAAATGGTAGTAAGATAAGACGGACAAGACATTTATTTGATTCAGTAAATGGCATTTTCTAACTTTGATCTTTAAACTTCCCATACACTTTTACGATCTTTGTTAGGCCAACTTTTACTATGTTCCAGAATTCAAATGAAAATTTCGCTATAAGATATGCATGACACATATGTTCGATATCATAATGCATTGTCTTTGGTTCGAGGGCCCTTTGACCACCGATGTTCAGAAGACCCACATCGATAGCGGATCGCGGGTTTAATGAAGGCAATATGCCTCTTTGTTACATAAATATAAATAAGTATATACCTATTATATGCAGTTAAAAATAAATAGTTGTTGTAAAATATATTTAACATTTTATTAACTTTAGCTTTATTTTCAATACAAGTTCCCTTTTTGGATACACAATTTAACAAAAAAAGGCTCGAAATAACATTACCAACAAAAAAGCCTAATAACCTAAATAACGGTTAAAATTCAAATTAGACGTGACATCGTCTGCACTGCACTTCGCAGCTCTTGTCTAAAGATAGAAACTTCGAGGAGGTCTCGCTCAAACAATGGCTCGTAGTAGCCACAGTAGGGAACTATCTATCTTTAACCCACTTGACGTGTGACTGATCTCCAAAGGACTAATATTTCATCTTTGCACATGTCGTGCTGTAGGCGGGGTAGACGTTAATTCCTAACGGACACAGTTTAAACGACGCAATACAATACAGTTTATTCCATTGTGTTTGCATACAAACTCATTAATCTTTCTGTTAATACCCAAAAGCTACTTAATTGCACTACAACCACAGCGGGGTCATCTGATGATTTCCCCATCCTAAAAGGACAAAGAATATAAAAATAGATCGAATATCGTGCGGAATATTTCCAACTTATTAAAATAATTTTTACTCCATTATTTTCCCATAAAGGAACAAAGTACAGCCTATTGTGTTCGAAGTTTATTAAACCTGATACTTTGACGCATATTCGACATTAGTGACACAAACTCATTGAATGCGCCACGGGTGCATTCACTCAGACATATAACAAGGCTGTTATGTTCTACCGTCTGAGTAGGCTAGGCTTTTGCTCATACAGAGGTGATTGGACTGAACCGTAGCTCAAATGTCAGCCTGCAATTGTTTTATTGTGACGCATATTCCGAGTTCAAAGACTACGGTTATGACAGGGCAATTTGCAAAATGATTACAATTATAATAACTACGGAATGGTTTTGATGACTGTCTGTCTTGCTTTGTTGAAATAGTTGTGTATTTGATTATTTTGGTCTATTAAAATAATCTCATTTGCCATGAGAAATATTACTAACTCCATTTATAATGAGCGGTTCTATGTAGTTAACTCAGAAGTGTCGAGCTTACCGATTCATTCCCTAATCAATCAACGAGCTTCGTCAAAGGTCTTACAGGTACTTTCAAGAATTTTAAAGGACATGAAGAAACAATATCACGTACTTGACATTTAACTACTTTGAAGATAATTTTATTGAACAAATTAATGTGAATGGATTGTTTCAGATTTCAATAAAATTAATATTAATATAATGTCAATGGCTATAAATTGTTTTGTTATCGCTCATTAAATACTCAGCGCTAGTATCTACGTAATCATATACGATTAGAAAAAATATGTGATTATAATTTTAGAGGGTAGTAGAAGAGGCACTAACTGCAAGGCTATCTACACAATTTGTGCTGGTAACAAAAGTACCAGGGGCCCATAACTAGCAAAGAGATTGTATACATAAAAATGATGAATGATGGTGTAAATTGGTATGTTTATCTACAAAAAAACGTAAAATCCTGACACTCTTAACTGCTATACTCCTGTAAGTTATGCGGTCCTAGTACACGGTGGGCAGTTCCATGGACACTCGTTGATTGGTATATTACTCATCTGATTTATGCGAGCCTGGTATTTTGGTTTTGGCCGTGTGGTGTGTGACGCCGTTGAAATCGCGATTTTATTAATAGCGTCTTGCCATATTCGGAAAAAACATAACCAAAATAAATAAATAAAAAAAAACATATTACAATATTGTAAAGCTTATCTTGTTGACAGTACTTTTTACAAAATAAAGTACGAATGACCAACTAAGCAAAATAAAATATTTTATTGAATGACCAACTGGGACACGTTTTTTATGGATGCCAAATCACTAAAATGACGAATCGGGCATAACTCATCCATGACATCATGCTATTGTTAAAATGCACTTCTCCTATCTAAATATATAAAACTCAAAGGTGACTGACTGACATAGTGATCTATCAACGCACAGCTGAAACCACTGGACGGATCGGGCTGAAATTTGGCATGCAGGTAGATGTTATGACGTAGGCATCCGCTAAGAAAGGATTTTGATCAATTCTACCCCCAAGGGGATAAAATAGGGGATGAAAGTTTGTATGAAACTTTGTCAATTTTAAACCGATGGGACTGAGACTTTGCATGCATAAAGCTACTATGGCGTAGGCAACCCTTAAGAAAGGATTTTGATAAATTCCATCCCTAAGGGGATAAAATAGGGGATGAAAGTTTGTATACATCTTCTTAGATTTGTACACGCTAATCTTCCGAACTACTGAACGGATCTCAATGATTTTTTCTTTGTTGTATCAGTATTAAGCCTGGTCAACATATAGGCTATAATTTATCTTCGAAACTTGAAGACCTGATGCAGAACTCCAACAGACCAACAAAACTATAAGAGATACAAAAATAGTGCCATAGCAAAAATTGTTTCACGTGATGAGCATTTTCAGCTGAGATAATAAATTTTAAGATCTGGAACACCTGATGTGGAACCCCAAGAGCCCAGCTTCTCTATACCATATACAGGTATGACGTTTTAGCAAAAGTTGTTCAATTTGATAAGCACTTTCTATTGACTTACACAAATTGAAGATCTAAAACACCTGATGTGGAACTCCAGGGGCCCAGCTAGACTATAGCATATAGAGGTATGACGTTTTAGCAAAAGTTGTTCAATCTGATAAGCACTCTCTGTTGACTTATAAAAATTTAACCACACCTACACCTGATATGGAACTCCAGGAGCCCAGCTAGACTATAGCATATGAAGATATGACGTTTTAGCAAAAGTGGTTCAATCTGATGCACTCTCTATTGACGTATAAACATCGAAAATCTGGAACACCTGATGTGGAACTTCAGGAGCAATACTACACTTGAAATGTATAGAAATGAATGTTATGAAATAGGTATGGTGAATCAAAAAAGTAATTAGTCCGTCTTTTAGACACGTATTTTTCTTTTCTCTCACACAAACAAATAATAACAAAGATACAACAACGCTTGAATTCACTGCTTAGTACAAATTTTACATACCTAGACGTGGCGTCACGAGCCCCCACTCTCCGACTTTGTTGCGTTATATCTCATTATTATATTGTATGTCTCTTCCAGACCTCGGGACTATAGAGTTCCGAATTTTTGGGAGGCAAACGTGGGGCCGAAGCCAACTCGCTGAAGCCCTTTTGAGACAACTTTAATGAAATGGTGACACAAAACCGACGATTATCCCTTTATACACCATAGAAAGGAACCCAAGGACAATCCCCGGTAGACGTCGTTAAAAAAAGACAATCCCCGGTTTTGTGCTAAAATATTGCTAAATGTAATATAATGGATAATGTATAATGTTTACGTAATAACACTTGTGTAATATTTTTGCCACACACAAATGCGGACTAATTAGAATCACTGTTTTTATCCCTATGGTCACGTCTATTGCGGTTCAGTTCTCAGCGTTTTGTTTAGTCTGCTGTGCTTTTGCTGTTAAAGTACAAAAATTAAGTATATAGAACGTTTCTCTTCGGTCCCTTAAAATTCAATATCAGACTATTCAGATCTTTGATTTTGCTGACCCCGTAGTCGCTGGCATAAGGGACAGGATCCGTGTACGAAGTCGCGGGCAACAGCTAGTTAACTATATTGTGAACATTCCGATGGCCTACAAATCATTGTTGAGTGCTAGCACTCAGTGTTAAACAATATTATGACGTCACGTACGTATACCTGGTCAAAGTAAGCGAGGTCTCCGAAACGAAGTAGGCCATACCTTCCATAAATAGTAGCGTGCACTGAAATATGAAACATGGCGCAGTACCTTGGGCTCTATTTATAGCCAGTTGGCGTTGGCTATAGTTAGCGGCTCTGTTCCGGGGCTGGTCCTCATTGACGCCGGGCCATCGATCGGAGGCGGGGCCCGGGCCTGCTGCTGCAAGCTCTGACCTAGTTTGCAGCCTCAATGAAACAGGGGGATGGGACAGACCCCAAGCGAAACCGAATAACTCCGCAAAACAAAAAAATATTCCCAGCTATTTGTTTTGGGTTATCAAACTTGTTTTAGTAAACACAAAAATCAATTTAAATCTGAATCAACCGATCTAATCAAAATTTTTAACTAGCTGCCATGCGTTCGATGTCAATTTAAAGTTGAACGTGAACATTTTGTAATTGCAATGTTTGTTTGTTTCAACAATTTTTGTCCACGTGCCCCTTTGTTTGTTGATTGGTTCTGTAATAGTGTAAAACTGTGATCGTTGAACTTGTTAAAAGTCTATGATTTGCTGGTATTTCGTAAAAAACGTGTTTGGATTGTTCTAGCATGCAACTAAGCACAACAAAGATGGATGATAAAAACAAAAGTTTTCATTCCGACAACATAATAAAAAAACAAAAGTAGATCGCGAGAAACTGAAATGTTGTAGTTGGCGCGGTTTGGACGAGCCCCCAAGGACAGTGGTGTTGGTTGTGCAGCGGAGGCCGCGGTCGTTGACTGCGCGGCCTAGTTTCCGCCGTTGACGTCACAGTTACGCCTCTCTGACGTCACGCGTGAGCCTCCGCGAGCCCATTCAAAACTAGATCACAGGCTCGGGGTGCACTCCGCCTCACCTCTCTCCGCAGATACACAATTATCATCGAGGCCGCAGCACTGGATGTAACGCCGGAGGTCGTTTCACCCAGCTACTATGCATACCCCGCTGGTATTTATACCGGCTTAACATATATACAAGTATAATCATGGCAATAATATACTTTCGAAAAAAGTATTTGGGAAACAATCACTAGAAAACTTAGTAAATTTGTTTTTTTTTTCATTTGGTAAAAATGTTGATGAACAAAGTACAAGTAACAGTATAACATAAAATAACCTAGGTTATTTTATAAGTAATACTTAAACACTACCACTATGATGAAATGTATGTATGAATTTAAGAGTTGACATAATAAAACCTTTTCCAAATACAATCAAAATATAAATCTTCAAGGTATTTTTTTTGACAAAACATTTCTGTAAATAACCACTAGAAAATATTCTAAAATACTATCTGCCTATCTGATAAAATTTTTGATGAATTCAAGTATGTAACTAAGAAGCATTTTGCAATGCAATAACATGTAACATAAATACCTGGGTTTTTTTATAATAAATACTATTATCTATGACGAAATGTATTTGTGAATATAAGAGTTGACATAGAATTAAACCTTTTCCAAATAAAATCTATACTAATATTATAAAGCTGAAGAGTTTGTTTGTTTGTTTGAACGCGCTAATCTCCTGGTCCGATTTGAAAATGTCTTTCAGTGTTAGATAGCCCATTTGTCGAGGAAGGCTATAGGCTACTTTTTATCCCGGTACGGGAATTAGTTCCCACGGGATGCGGGTGAAACCGCTGGCAGAAGCTAGTCAAAATATAAATCTTTAAGGTGAAGAATAACGAGTAGGTACCGATGGGCTTGGCCTGCTTAGTTAGTTTGTAAACATAACATTTGAAATGTGGAGCAAGGAGCAACTTATTGACGAAAGTGTCTAAATTAGATGCAACTTTTACTTTCGTAATTTTTTCTTGTAATCTACTTAAGTTTTGAGTTTAGTTACGATTAAATAAATGAAACAAAACCGTTATAAAAATTAGAAGTGTTTATGTCTTTTTTCTACTCAGCCTTTTTGTCCTATGTACCACAGCAGGGCAGAAGTCTCTTCTCATACAGAGAAGGAATGAGCATTAACCCACATCGCCTGCCGAAGGACGCTTGGCGACTTTAAAGTCCAGATTTCTTCAAGATCCTTATCTAGCCCTAGGCAATTAAAATCTATAAAGCCTAGGATGCAAGTAGCAAATCCAAACGCTCTATATAAAGAACAATCCTTGACACGAATAGCTCGGGTCGTGCCCTTTTGAGAGCGCAGCCGGAACTCCCAAGGTTTATACTATGAAAATATTCACTGAACGTACACCACAATTTGTTTCAAATCAATTAACATTCAGAAATAACTGTAAACTTGTTATTTTTGTTGTTTCTCAATGTTTGTTTGCTTAACAATTTTATTTAAAGCCAAACAAACTGATCTCCATATTTTTTTATGTTTCAGTGACTTTTGTATAAATTATATTATTGTAAGAATATTAATTCATTTAGGTTAAATTTCATTTATTTAGTCTTCGCTTTCATAGTTTTTCTTCGATCTTCTAAAGGCAAACGAAAATTCCCTTATTTAAGAAAGTAAAAACTTAAGTTATTACCTAATAAAACTTAGTAAGTAAGTAAGAATAGGGAATTAGAAAGCTTCTGATATTCTAGATATTTGTTCAGTATTCGATGTCAGTCAGTAATGAATCGTAATAGTATCCTACAAGGATAAAGAATTCCACGAAGTAAGTCTACATGTGTTACATCACTGGAATGTCAAATAAGAAGATTCCTCTTGAACGTAAAGGTTAATTAGCTTATTTATTTGCACTACATCACTTCAAGGAACTTTGTATGAACTTACATATATGAATATAATGAACAATAAAATTCCTCAATTAATTTTAACATTTCCTTTATTCCGCAATTACCTAAAAAGAAACAAAACGAAATAAAATTAGCTTATAAGTATTTAATTACGTACATAATTAAAATAAATTGATCAGTTTAAGAATAGAAGTATAGAATGGACAGCCGCTTCGTCGGGTGGGCGTGGAAAGTTTCATAAATAACTTCGGACTATACAAAAGGCATGAAGTATTTATTTTCGGCTTGACGTTACGGATCTGGATTTGGCTGGGACTTAAAAAAAAAATCTTCAAATTTCTTCTGACGTAATTCATAAAATGTATATGCACATAAGATAAGTAGGCACATTAGTCTTTTAGTAACATTTTATAAATAGTCAACTTACTGAAAAAACTGTTACAGGAAAAACTATTCTTTGATTGTAAAGGCCTAGATTGATGGTGTTTATGAAACTACTGTGTTAAGCCCACAGTTCTTAATGCCCCAAATCTGGCAAAGGAATAAAATAAACAGAATGTCAGATAGTTAATCTCCTTTCATCCAGTATATCTGGGTCATGATCTATCCCAGTGTGAACATCAAATTTTTTCCCATCTAAGGTTACGACATGACCTAGCTCCATTTACTCGGCCACGTCATATGTATAGCTCACTTTATGTCATTTTATTAAAGTTTCTGGACTGCGGTATATGACTTTGGTCATAACAGAGGATAAAGATGGCTGCTTTACCTTCACACTAAAGGACACTAAGAATTTAGTATCGGCTATTGCTTCAGTTCAGGTACCTTTTACAATATGTAGGAGGATCAATTAAATAGTGCCCATTTATAAGGTCATAGCAACTGAAACGAATCATTGTTAACAAGAATGGAATAGAACAAAGTATGTTCAGGTCAATTAATATATTTAAAGAACTTCTTAGACTTCACTATTATGGTAATGTGTGGTGGTAATTGTAACAAGTAACGTATAATGGTCAAATACACAAAAGATACAAAAGCATTCATAGGTTGACACAAGGTGAGTGACATTTCAGCGTTACTTCACATAATTATGTGAATGCGTAACAATTGAAGTGTTGTAATTGTTAAGTTCATTGTTACGCTACTATTAGCTATAGCTTTAATTGTTCTTCTGTCATCGGCTCGAAGGGGACTTGGGTTCCATGAACATTTGGAAATGTCGTTCACGTCTGGGCATTTTTGAACTTCTGAATAGAAATACAGTAGAGTTCAATAAGTTGAATAGCCAATGGCTTAAGAAATCAATGCAATAATACTAAAGCAGTTTCAAAGAGAGTTCAAAAGACTTTGTGTAGGTTATGGTTAGAATAAAGACAGAAACAGTAACCCCATCATAGCTATGTGGCCACTGGCTACTCAGTACTCAGTTTCCATTGATCATTTCAACATAGTCGTCGCTCACTAATTAAATTATGGAGCGTTATCCATTAGCCTTTGGTTGAATTTGTGGGAAACGCGATTATTATTAAATCAACTGTTGATAATGTCCTTTAATGTTTTATTATCGTAATTGACGTCATAGGTCCGTATTGGGAGATAAATAATGTACATATCTCGAAGAGATCAAATTCCGCAAGTTTAAAGCTCTTTCGCCCTGAATCTTATTTATATTACATTAGAGAAAGTTTGTGATGACCTAGAAGCATCACCGCCTTGGTTCAGTCGTAACAAGCACCTTCTTATATGGCTCCCCGCTCGAGGTCGAGTCCAGGGTCGAGCATAAATACTAGGCCTTGCTTTACTGGTTTGCGATATATTTAGAACTTGAACTTTCCCGTTAAAAATGAACAGATGAGAGTAAATCAGAAATCACTTACAAAATTAATTTCCTTATGTAATTTTTTTCACAGAAACCTGCCTTTTTGAGTATGGCGTTATTAATTTATTATATTGTAAGGTTTGAAATAGAGGAGCATGGTGTAACAGCAGTAGTGCGGGGCTCCGGTCACGTTTGCCAGCACGCCGCCGCCCGCCGGCTTGCTCCCTTCAGCGGCAAATAAAAATAACTTACCCCACCGCTGTTTGGCTAGTTGTGCTTGGCAGATTGTGAAATAATGTCATTCATGCTTAAAGTCTTTAGAAATATTTATGTTTATTTTTACAGGCTTTTATTTAACTTGTTAATTATAATTTTCGTTTTCTGTTTACCAATTCTGTCTGTTGCTGCGATGCTGTATGTATTAGTTGCCCAAATATTATAGGAGGCATCATTATGATAATTGGGTGGATGACTAGGTCAAAAATAAATTACGTTGTCATATTCATTTAATGAAGCATCTAAAAATAATGTCACTTCCATTTATCGTTTTGATGGAATAATTGATTAAATTTTTTTATTGATAATATAAGCTAAATAAGAATCCAGTTTGATGTGAAAAATCTGTGACGTCATAAGTTGCGCTCTCATACATATTGCAAAGAAAGTGACAGTTTTTGACAGTTAAATAAAAGTAATGAATTTGACTCGTTGGAAACTACCGTATTATGGTCCTTTTGTCAAAAGAAACTCCTCTTTTGGCACCGTGTATGTTATAATGAAATAAATAATAAGATGACTTCATGCAAAGCTGTTAATGTTCATGTAATATAATGGAAACCTTGAACTTTCTAAGACTTGAAATTCCCTGTCAGATTTCTATAACGAAATTGTCCATGTGATGGATAAATATTAGAGTAATTATTTTACTTCGAAGTATATATTGACTATCTAAAAAGTTTAAACATTCTGTTACAGTAATAAGAAATTACACTGGCTCGACAAATAATACATAACCTACGTATTTGTTTCTTTTTGTAATAATACAATTCGGCTACTCCTTCTAAGAAAAGAAACACAGATGTAGCATTCATACTCCGAAGTACGATGTATATGTTTTTACCTGCCTACTAACTGGTAGTCAGAATTCGAGATATACAGTCATGGACACATAATTAAAGACACTGTTGGAATCTTATCTTGCTGCCGCATTTCATCTGTATTTCTTTTTTCTGATTGCTACTGGAACTTTATTTTCTATTTTAAAATATTTAAGAGGGCATTGTGAAATATTAAAACTAAAGACTATCTTCAGTGATCCTTCGCGACAAGTTTTTTTTCGCTTTATCCTAATCTCGAGCGGTATGAACCATAACGTGGCCTGGCCATATAATTAAAGACACTCCATTTGCTCAGAGGAAGAAATGCAAATTATTAATATTATTGATGGTACTTTTCTATAACAACAT
Organism: Helicoverpa armigera; assembly: GCF_030705265.1. NCBI lineage: Eukaryota > Metazoa > Arthropoda > Insecta > Lepidoptera > Noctuidae > Helicoverpa > Helicoverpa armigera. Next base: position 6,317,493 of record NC_087130.1, on the reverse strand, counting down.
TCCCTACACTGTAACTAAGCATACTAATGAGTACTAATATTTGGTTTATTTCCTTTTACCTCAATGACAGCACGACATCCCTAAGCGTGCAAGCGGTCAGTTTTGTTTTAAGTCGCTACGGGAATTTTCTTCCATGCTTCATAAAAATCTGTGTAAAATTGATCAATGTTTCATGTATGACTTATCGCCATTGTGTTTTCTGGCCGATCACCAGTTTTTTTTTCTATTAAATTTGCGATGGGCCAAACCAAAACCGTCATAAGTTGCTCGATCAAAGAGTCCTTTTTACTACTCTTACAGTGTTTTTCAGATCTTTTCTAATTTGGAAAGCGCCAAGGACCTTAAATTATGCTTAGCATATAACAAAATGCTATTTCTAAAATATTATAGTACTTTAATTCGCCTATTTTTAATAATATCTTTCTAAAAGATCACCACACCAAGTAGTGGAGAGAAGCCCCACACTATTACTTTTTCGCCTCCTATGTTTGAGAACTTTCTTAGTGTATTTTGGTTCCATCTCATGTTTTGGAGGCGACTAATTTCGATACATTATTTTAGAATTATTCGTATCCCTTTGTTTAATGAGAAAAAAAAATCCATTTTTGAACACTTGTTAACTGCACCTATAAGCATGTACCTGTAAGGCATGGGTATCTTCCGATACCCATGCCTTACAGCTTTTCCCGACCCGGTTGTAGTCTAAAAGTTCTGCAGACACAATTGTCGTTTTAGCATCAGATGACTCCCAAAAAAACCAGTACCGAATCATGTAAATGGTTCACTATTTGCCTATAGCACCGCCTTAAAGTCTGTTTGCGGACAAGTTTTCTTTGGGGTCGGTTTTGAGTTGTTCTCAAACCATGCCTTTTTTAGTGCCATTGATAAGAAATCTTTAATAATAAATTTATTACCATGTCCTTACTATAGATCAAGTGGTATGAATAAATCCGTATGTCAAAATATAATATTAAAAAGCCTAAAACATTTTACTTACCAGAATTTTTGTTCTAGTCTTATTGATAGGACTAAAATGAAAATTTTTAATGAAATAAACCTAAATTATTACCTAATTCGAGTTTTCATAAGTATTTTACTCACTTCTAAAAAAAAGTATGGCAACTATTTGTATCTTTCGTTTTTTTTCTTAACTGGGCTTTAACTGTCTTTAATTAGCTGACCAGCCAAGTATCAGCTACAAAAGTTAGTGTTCATTTCCCATAGAGCTTTATATCTAAAGTATTAAAGAAAGAAAATATTTTTTGTCCTTAATTTAAAGAACACAATGTAATGTTTGTTTTAATAATTATTACACTACAGTTTATACCGTGCTTAAGCTCATGTCAGTACAATAACTATTTATTTCACTTCGAGTGGGGGTGTCTTTAATTATGTGTCCATGACTGAATGTATTCCCGAGAAAAACATCTGTACAAAGGGCGAGTAAAAATGTGATAGTACACGTGATAGTCTAGGTATTCTTTTCAATAAAACGTGGAGGAAAATCACTGGCGTTCAAAGTTTTTTCTTTAATACTTTACAGTTTTCTTTTTAATAAGTTTAGGTACTTATAAACTATATTGGCTATCTAAGTCAAGGAACGATTGTGCACAAAATAGCCTAATAGTACCTTATGTACACAGTTTTGTGGTCGGTAGTCATAGAAATGAGTTTCAATGAAAAATAAGGATAATTCAAACCTTATATAGATAGATAAAGCATAAACAGATGAGTTCTGTTGTAATAAAAAAATGGAATTTCATAAAAAAAGTGATGAAGTTATACCTAATACCTAGGCTATTTAATTTTGAGCACCGCTGGGCGTCACGGGTTGAATTCTTGCGGGCGACGAGCCGCGTGCATTTAAACGAGGCACTATAAGAATTTCTTCTCGGACATGAAAGAAACCGTAAGACGGAGGGTTTTATGTAATTCTGGACTTAGAATAAAACGGGAGTGGGCGTAACAGGTTGATGCGTAGGAAAAAAGCGAGCAAGCTGGAAACAACCAAGAGATTTGAAATAAAAGATAAATTATTGTATTTTTAGCAGTGAGATTTGATCAAATGAAAACATTTCCGACTTTCTAAAATACATACTCATACACGTTCAATTCTATTAACGTAATTTATAATGTAAAATAAACGCTAAATTTATTATGTGACAAATTACATTTCCAAGGGAATATCTTTTACATCCGTGTTCCCCTACCTTATCAAATTCTTTAAACGGAAACTTTAGACTATCCTTCAAGTATTTTCTTGTGCGATCTTCAGTTTCATAGTGAAGCAGATTCCCTCGAAATTAAAATAAATTTTAAAAATCCTTATAGATTCCACAGTTGTTACTCATAGCAACCTTCAAGTACAGCCTTATAAATATAAAATAGTATAAATGAAAGGCATGTACTTATATGTTACTGAATTGATATCGTCACTTTGACCAACAAAGCCAATTTAAACTAAGACTCTCTTACCTGGCCTTCCCTTTTGTCAACTATAACATCTATCAGTAACACAATAAAATAATTTGCTTATCGAACTCATATAGCTAACTAAGTATTAATTAACTCACATTATTATGTCCAAACACACAATCCGCTTACAATGAGTCGGCAGATAATAACAAGTAATTGTTTTGTCCGACATTATTGTTTGTTAGACGGGAATAAGGATTAGTGATATCATTTACATTTCGTCGTACTAAATACATACATTATGTATCTGACAGTCATTCGTTGTAAAGACTTGTTTATTTGGACCTTTTAGTGATCGTCATCTGTCTAGCCTCTTCCCAATTTGAATAGAGGTCGGGTTCGAGCGATATAAACATAGATACCACAAGCCTATGCTGTGATTGTCATATCTTTAAATTTTGCTAAAAAGTCTCATGCCGATATTGTTCAACACCACAAGATCTATGTCCACATATTTAAAATATTACAGTAGTCTTTTAATACTTTGATGTACCAATAGTAATACTAGAAGTATTTTAATTCAAATTCATTTTTCTATAGATTCCTCTTAAAAAAACACGAGAAACTTATATCTTCTATTATTAGGGATTGTATGCAGCGACAGCCGTTTTCCTTAATTTGACGATAGTGGTGGTATGTCAAAATAGTTACAATCCTTATACATTTCTAACATTCTTTGTTATTATATTTTCTATCCCGTTGTATGTCGGAATGCAGATATTCGCGAGATAATTGATTTTCTTTTGTTAAACAGTTACATGCATGCAGTTAACCACCCAACAATAGCATTACATTTAAGGCACAAAAAGAAAATCCTCTTTTTCCAAATAGTTTTGCATAGATTGCACAACATAACACACCTACATTATTTAAGTTGTTATTTATGTTACGATAACATTTAAACTGACAGCGATTACAAAGTTTCGACGATGACGACGACGCACGATTATCTCGCAAGTCCCACAATACTTATTGTTTGCACGTTTTACTTAAGTATTGTTTAGCTTTGGAAAATTACTCGTGATCAACAGCTTTGTACAGTCAACTTCAGGTCAGTGGTAACAGTTTTATAGGAAAATCGTACTTATTACTATTGAGTTAAGGTGCATGACAGTTACCACTGATGTGCAGTCTACTGTACGCCTAAATGTCTTGTGACGTCACCTCTATAAGGAGAAATAACAAGTTATGTTATCAATCTGCCCACTTTTGTTATCTCCGTAGTTTGGCCCATTTTACTAGGAGTTACGAATGAAAGGATAAGTACCTTTTTTTTCAACAAAAACGCATCTTATCTGTACTCTTATACAAACAGGAAAGATTTGATTGCTTGTTTGTTTGAATTGAATCGGCTTCAGAACTACTGAACTGATTGAATCTAGACACACGGCAGTGTGTCCGCCAAGTTCGAGCAAAAAAAGCGACACACCGGCCGTGGGTTATATTACACGAACCATTTCGGGCCAAATTCGACCCCCCTATAACTCAAAATCTATTTTATTTACGCATATCAAATTTCTAGTATCTGTTGAGACCCCCTCACTTACCTATCTAAAATACAAAATTTCATTAATATACCTATTGTAGGTCTTGAGATATTGACGTCAGAAAATCGCTATTTTTACTATACACTCACTGACTGACTCACTCATCAAAAACCTAGACCACTTCCAATGGTCGTATTGACTTGAAATTTGGCATGGAGGTAGGTCTTTATGTCAAGGTAAAGGGAAAAATCTGAAAATGGCCAAGAGTGAGTCGGTTTCAAAATAATGAAGGTGTAAATTTATACCCGGTGTAAAATACCCCTAAGGAACTAAAACGACCTAAATTTGTCTATATTTATATAAAATAACTTCGAATGGTCGTACCGATCTGAAAACGGCCAAGTGTGAGTCGAAAATAACGAATGTGTAACTTTGATCCACGAACATAATATATGATAACATGTCATGTCAGTCAGTTGGTAAATCTAGTCCATTTAGTTAATCTAGTTCATTTCTTTGTAAGAAGCATAGTGCATATTCAAAAATCTGAAAGATAGTATAAATGAGACATTTCCTTAACTAACTTAATCATAAGAAAAAAATAAAATAAACAACCTTACAACAATAAATGAAATCCCACCCAAAACAAAAATAAATGAAATCCCACCCAAAACAAAAATGTGAAAAACTGCCAAGTTCGATGATATGGGAATGCTTCGCCTATAAAAGAAGTGAGATCTGAATAAGTACCAAGTTCCATACACATACCTCAGTTAAAAATAGTTACTTTTTAATGATGTTACTTGGCAAGTTTTAATAGAAAATTAAATACTTGATTCATTGCGTTTAGTAGGTTTATAACAAGGTGTGTGAAAACTTGTGTGTATGGAACTTGGTACTTATTCAGATCTCACTTCTTTTATAGGCGAAGCATTCCCATATCATCGAACTTGGCAGTTTTTCACATTTTTGTTTTGGGTGGGATAATTCTTTTACTGTTAGGAAGCTAAACTATCTGAACATTGGGCTGTTTTATTCGGTTACGGGGAAGAAGTGAATCTGCGTGGAAAAGCTAGTACATATTAAACGGTCTGATGGGTAAAATGTTGGGGTCATTGACCTTAGCGTTTCGGCTTTGTGTTTAATTATGAAGGTTTTTTTTTGGCTTTTGTCAGAGAAACGTATTAAGCTCGGTCATCCGTATTGTACAAAATTCGAGTAAAACTACATGTTACATATTTTTTGAGCCTATACAGTCAAATTTAATTTAATGTTCCGATCCGATTCAATGTCTTATAATTAATAAATATATATAAGAAGCATTTTAGACGATTTCCTATCTCGTTTCAAATATTAATTGTCTTAACTACGGCTAAAGGTCAGTTTCAAACTTAAAAAAAGTACAAACATAAACTTCGAAAGGAAGAACCCTAATTAAAAGGGTATCCCATTCATGTTTCAACGTAATTAACAAGACAGTAACTTTTCTAACAAGCTTTAAGTATGTTCGTAGCGCGTAGTACGCCGACGCTTACTACGCCGTAGCTGTTTGCTACGAACACGGCTACGAACACTGTGAACATTGATCAACATTGATCGTATATTCATGATGGATAGCTTAGACCCAATAAAAAAGTACTCCGTCTTTGTATAACTTGTGTCAATTATGTTTGACCGACTCATGGTCATTTAATGTATTAGTCTTACTTATCACAGAATACTGAATTGATTAACCTAGATAGGTAATGGTTGTTGCAATTATCTTCAGTCCAAAAAACTAAGACAAAGTTAATGTATGGTCGAAATAAAAATCTGATTGATAACACATGGGGCTAGAAAAGGTAGGGAAACATCAGTTTACTTTTTTAATTAACTAAACCAAGCCTTGAATTGTATGTGATAAATGTAAATACAACATATTTTTTCAAATCTTTAAATCGCCTTGGAATTATCAATTTCTAAGAAATATTTTGTTACTACGAGAAATCTATATGATTTCCAATATTATGACCAACTGATTTGACGTTGTCTAGGTCACGAACACAGCGGGGGGTCCAATCTTCACTCATTAGTTTATTGACTGTGGAAATATTATATTCATTAGTATCGTTTCTTTAAAAATCGACGGTAGAAATAATGTCTTATATTTTTCAGACATCTTGCTATATTATAGCAAGGAAAATATTATTATTTTTTTTAATAGTTATTTACCTAGGGATATCTATTTTTTTTTTGTTTAGTCCACCCGACTCTCGCAGTCAGATATTTTTTCGCCTAGATATTTCTTCCAAATATTTTGAGTGTTATTTTCTTCGTATTTTTATGTTCGTCTTTTTATGTTATACCTAAGAGGTTGCATAATATTGTATTCGGAGTAAAATAAAGGAGTTTCCCAACACAACTGCGAGTTAAAACCGTTCTCGAGTTCTTTAAAGTATTCGTAGGTAAGAGGAAACATGCTCTCAACGTGACTACAAAATAGGCTTTATGTCGCAATTTATGACAGTTAAAAAGTTAAAAAAGGAGGCAATGGTGTCTGTACTAAATGTCTATTCAAAAGTGTTTGTTTTGATTGAACGCGTTAATTTTAGATTTGAAAAATTATTTCCGTGTTTGTTGGATAAATGGAACACGTTGGTGGAAGCTATTTTAAAAATAATTAAATGAGCACATATTTTTCGAGGAAGTGTCTGTTATTCATAATGACAACCTGCTAAAAAGTAATCAAATTGTAATATTGAAAAAAATCTAATTTTAAAATTTTGGGGAATTTTACAGACAGCAGTCGAGTCTGTAATTATTTTCGTAACACCCTAGTTACTCAATAATACAGTACTTAGTAAAAATATACATCTGAAAGCAAAGTTATCCAACGCCAAGATGCCAAATCGAGACACGGCGAAAAAAAAACCCGCAAAAATTGCCCAACATTTACACAACAAATCTAGTCAGTTTAAAGCAGCTATTTTGGTAACCTGCGTTACTTCCGTACCGTATATTTTGTGTTAAACTTTTGAAATGGCATTTCGAAAATGAGGTGGAAATAAAGTGGTTACGTTAAGTTCGTGCGTCACAAGGAAGCCGGTTCCTTCGAGTTCGCCTTTGTGCAAGCTGGGGCTGCGTGACCTGCGGATCACGAGTCGCCGGTCTCGTGTACCGTCACATTGCCCAGCTTGATGACTTATGACGAAACGCTCCAGAGCTATTTCATAACAAACCTTTTTGGTGTCGATGTGGAAATCTCTTGAAGCTCCTCCAACATACTGTAATTTTGATAGCTAAAATGACTTCAAAATCTCACTTTTGTTGCATGTTACTTTGTTCATTGTTTTATTTAATAGTAAAGACTCTTAATCAAATACCTCAAATTTCGTTCTGTGATTATTTTTCACCACGTGATAGACTGACCAGTTGACACATTGTTTTTAATTCTAAAATATATTTGAATCGTAAAGTTTTACTATAGTAACATTACTAAACGACTTAACTTTTCTAACAGGGAAGTACTTGAATTGTAGGTAGGTATGTGTCGGAAGAGGAAATAATAATAAGTTCGATCAACTTCTTAGATTTTTCCTCGGCAGTTATTTTAAGCCTCAATTGGCTCAGTGTTTCATTAAAACCCTACCTACGCTGTCAGTCACGGGTTCAATCCCCGCTCGGAATAAATATTGCTTCATACGAGTATTTGAACACGTTATCGGGTAATCGAATTTCGGAAACCTACCTATGGCACATTCAAAAAACTCAAAGTAATATAAATTATTTAGATATTGTTTTACTATTCAATTGATTTGCTATACATTGCTTATGATACTAAAATCCAAGCTATAATTTAAATAATTAATCCAATTAGATTTTTCTAATAACCGTTTGTTTTTAAAATTGACGATGTGACTTAAGACAACAAAAGACGGTTGTATGTTGTAACACACGTAAACAAACGATTGACTGAGACAAAACTAATTAAATATAACTGCCTGCCGACTTCCTTTAACGTTGTTGAAAGTTTGGTAGACAAATAATTTGACCTGAGAAAGGATATAGGTAGTACAGTAAGTACAAACTAGTTTTATCCGGGTGCGGGAAGTTGCTCCCCCAGGGCGCGGACGGCAGGGTCAAACTGGCATTAATATAAATAGTTCAAGAGCCAATAGCAGATATACATATAATAAGTAAGTTGCACTTTAGACTGCAGCTAGAGAAGGACATTAGCAAGCCTTGAATAATGTGGAAGAAACCAGGTCACGGCAGGCGTGCAGATTTGCGCATTCTATTGACGTAAGCCACGGTTCAATAACCAATACTTTAGTTGTATCTCAATGTACCAACATTTTAAAACATATGATGAACAAAAAATGGCTTTCTTTTTTTGAGTTCATTCAGAGGGTAAAATTTCAGCTCAATCGGATCAGCCTTTTCCCTTTGAAAGTGTAAACAAAATCACCTTCGCATTGATAAATTATAAAGTTAGGATTCACCCCTTGCCCACCTTACTGTACAATTCATCCATAGTCTTGTGAATACTCTTTCCCCTATGTCCCAACCCATACTTTGGGTTAAATTGTTTGAAATTAATACTTACAGTTCCAACTTATTCTAGAATACTGGACTTGAGACCTAAGAACCGCTGCCGCGCGGTCAGGGCTTTCAGTTCCAGATGATTGGTTCTTGAGGACAAAGTATCAATCATGCGAGTATTGCATCCGAAACATTTGATCTGAATGCGGTGTGACCTAGTTAGCGTTACTTAGCACCAATCGACCTATTCATTCATCATTTACGCGGGGCGGCACGGGAGGGGTCCAAGGCTCGCACAATGACGTCACAATGTTGGGTTTAAAAATGATACCCCCCTCCGCTTCGTACAGCTGCAGTCCTTTCACGTGACCTACTGACCCAAAACCCAGGGATCCAAGTGACGTAGGCAGTACAACCCCGGTATCATGTTCCGCTGCTGAAACTCAAGGATTGTATCGAGTGGATGGCAAAACTTTTTGGAAGGAGTAGGAACTGCGTTTTCAATGGAAGTTTCTACGTCAACTGTGTATGTTAGTTGTAATGAATGTGTGTGTGTGAACAGGTTGGGTGTGTGAGTAAAACGGTAGCACCGGTGGGTAAAACGGCCTCCTGGTAGCCTCGGGAGGCTTCATGTACAGATGTGGCTATTGGAAGGCCACTGCTTGAAGCTAAAATTAGACGTGTTTGAGCGTCAAGCACTGGTGTGAAGGTTGTGATTGTTTGTCATGACATTTCAATCATTAAGCAATTAATCACAAATAAATTACAGCTGTTTTCAATGTTAACGATTTATATAACTTTAGTACTGATTTGGAATTAAAATGGTTATGCATTTACCATGTATATGAAATGATGAAAATATCTACATAAGTTGTGTAACGACTGCTACTTTAAATCTTGTTCCATTACCCATCAAGGTAGAATTCGTAGCCTCGGGGGAAACCTGAAGAAATGTGACTTCCTTGAAGACTATTTTTGTATCTCTTTGCCTAGTGAACGAATGAAGACTAATAGTTTTAATCAGGGACTTCGAATCGAAATATCTTCTTCGAATGTACTGCAATAAACTTTAGTTCGACAACTGGTTCCTTGTTCACTCCTACTTTCATGGTTTTATTTCGTAAGTTTCACAGATGTTGGACAAAGGCCAAGGAAAGGAGGATTTTGGCGCTCTTTATGTTACTAAATGCCTCTCTTACTATTGGGGGGATGCCAATGTGGGCTTATTATTAGTGCTTTTCTCATTGAAACATATTATGATGAGTAAGACTTGTTGCTTTAAACCATTTGCTGTTATTTGGGGTTCAAATTAGAGGATACTTATTTTATAGTCTCTCGACATCAAAACACAGTTAATGATTACATAATTGAATTAAATAATGTAGACTGTCTTATAAGTAGATAAACTACAAAGTTATTTCTAACACGTGACATAAGCTTTGAACGTGTAGCATGTTCTCAAAGGTTTTGTACTGCCGTGAACTTATGTAGAGTCATAATAATTACGTGTTAGTACGGTGTCTGTTTATACCAGGGGACGTGGCAGGCTGACACGCATACATTATGATAATTTATCACTTCAGCGTCAACGGAGTTCCGCGTGCTTCGATCAGAAGCTGAGGGTGCTGCTCCGGTGCGCGTTTGCGTTGAACTCAAACGCTTATTTTATGAGTGATAGCAATCACGTAGCAATAATGTGTTGTGTTTTCGAATTGCAACGAATTTGATTTACATAAAAGGTGATTTATGTAAGTCTGGTTGTATTTTCTACGCCTAAAGCTCAGGTGAAATCGTTAGAAGTGATTTTCATTTTGTTTGCAAAGTTTTTAATAAGTCGTAGTAAATCTCATAGAAGAATAATAAGTTGAACATTTAAACACAAATCAATATATCTTTGTTTTAACGTGACATCAGTAATGCGTGGCTTTACAGAAGCTTCATTCTCGTGAGACAATGCGCCCAGTGAACTTGGGCCTTGATCGGCCGATGAACTTATCCAATAATCTCCTTATTTCCACATAAAGTAATTTACAGCGATGTCGATGTTAAGTACTTACGATATGATAACCCTTATGTTAAACAAATCGTGCGCCAATATCGTTGTGAAGTCATGTTTTATTCGATATTTTGGTGAAAATCCACTTTAAATATTTTATTAAGCGTAACTTTATACGTTGCAAAGGGTATGTTTGGTAATTTTCAGAGATATCAGCGGAGATGTCAATGACCTGTTTGTTTGGGAAATTGCTGTATTTTTTTATTTATCGGTCTTAAGGAAAAACAATGTGGTAATTTAATTCTTGTTTTCTTAGCGATGTTTTTTTTAAGGGACACTGTCGTGTCTACAGTATAATTGCTCTCTCTATTATTTATTTTATTTTTTGCTTTTGACAGTGCCTTATTCCAGTAACATTAGTAATGAGATTACAGAGTTAAAGGATCGGAACTCTGTTGTGAAAGTGTGTTTTACTCACGATGCTTAGTTAAATACCTAATCATATATGTAGTAGTCTACGTTGTGGGTATTTAATAGTCCATTAAGCCAGACCATGTGCTATTTAAGTTAAGCCCTTGGAACCACATTCAATATAGCAGAATTAATTACACCATCAACCTTTTTATTGTCAAACTGCAGGGTTGCGGCCTCTTCTCATACGGTGAAAGAATGAGCGTTGATCACCATGCTTGCTCAAGGCAACCCCTATGAATATAATACCATATACCTATTTAAAGTAATTCTGCGTCTACTAGGAATAGGAAAGAAAGTACAAAAAGTTAAGTCTCAAAAAAGGTTCATCCATTAGGCATGAAAATCATAACTTAGAAAACTTAAATATGGGTAAATATGGATCACTGCTTTTATGTAGGTACTTCTACATTGTTATTCTCCCTATAAATGTAAGAGAAAACATTTTCTACTGGCACACTGAATGAACACACTGCATCACAATTTATGTGCATAATGATCGTTAGATAACGTGCAAGGGATGGCGGAGGCTGGGCGATCAATAGTGCATCGGTCGTTGACCTCTCTGCCCAACTCTAGCTTAATATAAACCTGTGCCGACCAGCCCGAAATATCTATAAATTGCTGGTCTATAAATTGCTAATGACACTTTTGACTGCATTGCGATTTTTATATTTTGTTGATAGCCACGAATGTTTGAGGTGATTTTAAATAATTATTTTTCTTGAACGGTAATGCAATTTTAATGGCTATAAATATTAAATTGAGGTTTATTTTTAGACAGGAATAGCGTGACCTCTTTTCTGTGTTTATTTATAGGCTTATGTTTAACTGATCACCAGATATAGTAACAAACAGCAGACAAAAATAGTAAATGATCACCAAAATGAAACTCGCATTTTAATGTAAAACTATCACCAAAGTTTTAACACTTTGCTATCCTATTTAAGTGAAATTACTCCAAAATAAATCACGCGTAAGCCAAAAATAGTAAATGATCACCAAAATTAAACCACCATTTTAAAGTAGATAATAACCAAAGTTTTTAAATTCTGCTATCCTATTTAAGCAAAATGAGTCCAAATAAATCATTGTTATCCCAAAAGTAGTAAATGATCACCAAAAGTAGTAAATGATCATCAAAAAAGTTTTTACATCTTGCTATCCTGTTTAAGTAAACTGACTCCAAAAAAATAAGTTCGGCCTGATAAAATAAATGTAATAACATTATGGGGACCCTTTTCCTGCACTAGCGTGGAAAATTGACAATTGCATGCCTCTAAACAGTGCGATAAGAGTGTGTTTTCGAGGGAGTGTATTGAGAAACACATTCTTCTTCTTCTTTCTCCTGCCCTGTTCCCAATTTTACTTGGCGTCGGCGCAATATGTCATTTTCTTCCATGTTCCCCTGTCACTCGTCATACTGACACTCACGCATGCATTGCAAGCCGGACACATAACTTAATATGGCATCATAATACTTTATTTGGTAATAAGCCTACATTTTATGGCAATCACAGTGACTTATTTAGGCAAAAATAATACATTAATTTGGTCGTCAAGAGTTGGTGATCATTTACTAAATTTGGTGGTCGAATACAATTTAAAGTGAAGTCGTGACTAAAATAGCTGGTACTATTACATTTTTAGACTTTATTTTTCTGGTGTTCAGTAGATATTTCTGGTTGCAAAACTTAGGGTATCAAAGCATTTTATGGTGATCATTATATTTGTTCCCTTATTTATATAGTTAGCTGCAGTCAGTTAGGTTGCAGGCTAATTTCGAAGCATAGTTAGCACTTAATTTGACTCAAATATTTTGTGAAGTGGGGTAGTGCAGCTTAAATGACATACCTACTCATTTAAAGATGGGTAATAATTTAAGATCTGTAATTCAGCAACTTGAGTAAAGTTTGAGCTTCTCTCTCTTTGCCAAAAGCTTACAATATTTTGCAAGATAAACACTGCCTACCAATAACAGATTTTCAACAGCTTCTAAATGATAATAAACTACATATCTTTTTTGGCTGCAGTTTTATTGTACGATCACGTGTTGCATGGTGCGTAGGCGTCGGTCATGTGCGGCCGCTCCGGGTGACCAACATGTCCACTATGTGCTGACTTGCTGACAAAGCTAGCGATTTTCATTATGTGTAGGCGAATATATGGTGTATCAGTTAGTTTGTAAACGTGATGATGGTATTGTAACGGTTGGTTGAATCCACGTTTATTATATTATGAAATGTTGCTCTGCCTCTCACACGCCTTCATAAATGAAAGCAGATACCTACAAACATTTGGGTAAACTTAAGTATGACAGAAGCGCAGTTCTTTGTGAGATATGATTGATTGGTTGATTTTTTATTATCTTTATAGTTCCAAAGTTAGATCATGAATTTAGTGTGCAAAAACATTGCTTCCATTTTTATCCATTTTGATAAAAAATATGATTTGAAACTATTATTATCTGCTATTGTAATTACATACATACAATCAGACAATAGATTGTTTGTTGTTGTTTAGACAAACTTTTTAAATGGTTTTGGTGGTTTTCCGTCATGGTTTTGGTATGGAGAGACAACATATGTTTAATATGAAGCAAAGGGTGGTCGAATGCCTATATTTACACGTCCGTAATTAGCCTATATCTACATAAAACATATTAGGCAAACACGTTAAAGGTTTCATCTCTTCCTGGTAATAATGATTTGGAGAAAACATCTGAGATTTCCTTCCTGGGACGTATACATCAAATATACAAAACAAATAAGCACCTATAAGTAATAAACATGCATAACCTTTTAAGCAATGGGCACGTGTTGATGATTGTGAAAATGAAAATTATGACAATTTTAATTTATGATGGTTTTTTTTTGTGGTAAAGTTAAACATTTAAAAATTTGTCTTAAATATAAGAAAGTTATCGATCAAAGGCAGAAATTGTGACTAGTACAGTTATTGTATTTCTCCATTATTTTTAAGGGCAATTTTACTCAACAGCTGCTTTGCTCTAACCTTTTTATACTCAGAGAACGTGTGATCTTTAAACGTCATATTTGATCTCGGCGAGTTGAGATTTTCAAGAATGTTCAATAAATACTCTTTATCCTGAATTTTTTGAGTTGAAGAATGTATTGTAAACATTTCCCATATCGTACGGAAACTGGTGGGTTTTTCTTTAATATGAGCTTAACACAGTTCACTATTGTTTAATTAACACCGAAATTAACATAACGCATCGAAATTATTTCAAAACGATTAGCGATGTTCCAATCTCCAATGTATTTTCGTTTGTTATTTGTTTTGATTATTCTGAATTTGTAGCCATTCCATCTTAAATACTTTCAAGGCACCTTAATCTAATCTAAATGATGATTTTATTCATTCTTTTTTTCAAAGATAATATGAAGAAAATAATCTCCTATCGGGTATTTCATTTTAGATTTGTATCGATTGAATACTGTTGTTTGCTGCATCCTCTGAATTTGTATTAAGTAGAACATTGAGATATATTCAGTACGGATATGGGTACTGGTAAGGTCACCATTTATATTATGTTTATTTCAAGTGTGTATTGAGTATGTGTGTAATCAGGGTTTATGTGAGTTTGCTGAAGGTTTAAGGATTGAAAATCAGGCATTATTTCTCATAGTTTTTATTTAAATACGAAAACTCATGTTAGTCGACAATAAAAATTACTTATATCTAATTGATTTAATATTTAAACTAGCTACTTAGTATACGGCAATATCAACTGAGTTTACTGATCAAATAGTAGACAAACAGTATATCTATATGTATAGGTACAAATTCGAAACATTTTCAAGTGATGATTAAGTAAATGTACATTTACGCTATGAAATGTGGGGTATTACGCAGTAACGTACTCAAATTCCATACGGCACACCACACGTTGATAGTATTAACCACAGCTCTTAAAGTAATAGTATACCGTATATCTATATCTACTTAATTTCCAAAGGTGGAAAGGCACTATGCTTGATTAACCAAAATCAAAAGTTCATACATTACAACTCGTTCATTAGACCACTGCAGTACAAACATTACTTACTGAGACTACACTATTATTTAAACGATGTCAAACGCATGCATATATGTGGCGATTCAAACAAGTACAGAATATATCGTGAGTCGATCGAGTTTAGTCTAAAGTAATTTAGATTGGTGTTCTAGAGTGCAGTACAGTTTACAAATAATGACAATATCCAGTGTGTACATATTAGAAAAAGTGTCAACTAGTAATGTTTAACAGACCGACAGCTAGCTGCAATTCAGTACACAGTCTTATGTATTGTCCCTTAACTACTACTAAACGAGTCACAGCTCACGTGCAGCGAGCGCTGCAGAGGCGACCGGCGCCGGAGGCAAGGCTTCTCCCCCGGCGCCGCCCTCGCTTGGTCCTCTATGAAGACATCGTTACGTCGGCTACTCGCCCAGGTTTCAGCATTTATCTACTGATATGATAAGAACTTGCCTCACTAGCGCTTTATTCTACTCATAAATCTTAACCAGTCTTAATCTCCGCCCGTGTCCGACCCGAGTGTTTTCTTCCTTTATCGGTTGAGGCCCATGGATGCGCAGCACACAGTGTGTCGCGGCACTCTCTGTGTCGGCAGGCCGGACAAGCCGCGCACGTATGTGTATGTCACTGGGGGCCGCAGGATCCTCTTCGGTTGTGTCTGCTTCTTGGGCGGGCGAGACCGTTCCGTAGGCGAGCAGGATTGAGAGCGCGATGTAAGGTTTAGGCTTTGGAACACTCGGCGAAGAGAAACGGTCGAACGGTGTCGGCGCTGGCGGTCAGAGCCATCACTTCCGGATTCACTGACGGAGCACGAAGATCGGTCATCAGTACGTCCATTTTCACCAGATACACTGTCGTTGCTGCTCGAGCTGCCGACGGAGTCCGAGTCGTTGGCTCTGCGAGAGAGGCGACTGCTGAGAGCCTTCAGCAGCCTGCCGCCGCGGGGTGCAGAGATAGGTTCCGTCATCTCCTCGATTGGTGGACAGACCACTATCTTCGGAGTCACGGACTCGCGGCGCGAATTGGTTTTCGGCGTCCGCTGTTGTCCAGCTACGTTCACCGGCAGATCGCCGACGAACTTCTCACTCGTCAAAAAGTTGATTCCCAGCTTATTTTTCATAAGGTCGACGTTATCACTTCCGTTCAGAAGAAAACACAGCAGTATATTTTATATTTTGTTGATACAACGAAATGTAACAGTTGTTGTGATTGAAAACTTTTTCGTATTTCGAGAGTTGTTGTTGAGTTAGGCGCGTTAGATCGCTTCGTAAGGTCGAGAGTAGCGAACTGTTGGAGGGCGGGCGGCTGGCAAGGTTTATATGGAGTTTTTGGCGCATGCGTAGTGGTAGGCCCAATTGTTCATGCACCGATACACGTAGATGCATGCCTACCATACATCGCCTTCACTGAAATGTTGCCATGGATACTTTTTAATGTCATTTGTGTGGTTATTTTATGCAATATATTGTTTTCTTATTTAGGAAGTTAGAAGAGTTTGTTTTAAAGCTTAAAGTCCGACGAGTACTTGTCAAAAGTTAAACTTATAAAAGTGTTATTTGTAACTTGATTTTACATTAAAAAAAAACATTTTTGCTGCGTTCAGAATACCTACCAGTCGATCAACAAAGATATCACAGTGACTTCTGACAAGTCACAAAGAATCTTAACGCCTTTGTATCTTTTAAGAGCGACAGTTAGCTGGTTCCAGTGAATTGAAATCTAAGTGTTGTAGGCGATTTACTTTAAGGCTTAACAAATAAATTTTTAATAGTGTTAATACTTAAAGCACATCGACTTGTCTCATTTATGACTTTGATTGTAGTTAATTGTGTAATTAAGGGTCAGTTCAATACTATTTATTTCGTCAATATTGATTATGTTCTAGTCAATAGAGTAGATGAAAGTAGAACATTTCAATGTATGCATATCCAGTGACCATATAAAATTGTATACAAATATAGGTCGATTTTACAGTTATTTCATTGTCTTGGTGTTTGTAACATAGAAATAAATATAGGTATATAAGGTCGTGAAAAAGGTTGAGGTCAAAATTCGCTTCAATATATAGATCTCTTTTGTGTTGATTTGATATCATAAGCTACAGAGAAATAGCATTTCAGGTTAATCAGATATTGCTCTACTTTTTGTATGAGTGAAAAAAGCGTGCAAAAAATCTGTGCAAGGATTTGCTCTCTGTCATTGGTACCTACTTTTTATCAATATTAAAATTTGGAAACTGAGTGTCTGTCTAATAATAGTGTATTTAATAATTTTGTAGTCTAGCTAGGATTTGAGAAAGTACGTAGTTTAATTTTAATCCGGGTGATCCCTCAGGACCCGGGGACCAGCCATTAAGTTGGTAAGTATGTGCTTATTAAACGTATGTTGAAGTACTTAAGCTCTTTTAAATGTTAATCTGATTTGTGGACAGTTGGTATTTTGTGGACTCTCAAATGAAGTAAAATTTTTGATAACCTAGCTAAGTTCGAGTATTTAATTACTATAATTAGTATTTATTGCTATATTTGTATAGAGAAGTACTGTCTTCAAGGTCCTTCGTATCATTTTGACTTATCAATTAAAGCTATAGTTAGACTGTCTCATGTTACTGTAATTTACGTCGAGCAGTAGTTTGGGATTCCGTTTTCTTTGAACATGTACTTACCTTTCCACTTATAAGTAAACCTACGCCGTTGCTTATTTTAGCAACACGTCTTATTAATTGGCTTACTCTACAATCAGTGTATCATTCTGTGTATTTATAGATGAATGTCTAAATGTCATGTGTTTTAGTTATCAATCTATAAACATCAATTATTGTGTAAAAATTTGACAGCAAATATGTATAAGTACAGTTGGGTTACCTACCTAGGTATTATTGAGTTGCATAATTTAAGACTATAAAAAATCATTAAAGATTGTTAACAGCTTTACTCAAAAGTGGTAAATAAATCAGTTTTGTGACACCAATTTTGAAATGAAATCATATAGTTCACAAATCGCGTCGTATTTAGGTCATGACGTAGGCTCTGTTGTGTAAGCCACGTGCTTTTTCTCAAGACAAGTATCACAGCACTCAAAGTTCAGCACGTGAGCCGTCGCTGCACGAGATCGATTTAATTAATTTCTAATTGAACCTATTTGTCTCGATTCCAACTTGCCAGTACTCTCGACTACAACAGGTGATTAGGGTCGTGAGGACTGGCTGTTTTCAACAAACCTTTTTCGAATGGGTTTTTTTTAATCGGAATTTTAAATTTAGAATTTGAAGACGTGATTGGAAAAAAAGTACGAATGAACAATATTAAGAAAAAAAAAACTCTAGAACACGCTTTTAAAAATGCGCGTAAAAATAATTACAAGATGCTTTTTTAAAGAGTCCAAACACAGCTATGATTGATATCCAACCATGAAACTTCAGTTTAAATCAGTTCTACATTAACAGAACTACTTCCAGCCAATTTTCATGACCTTACACTTCATTAAATACCTAGTAACATATCTACAGGTCGACTAAATAAAATTACTTGCTTTAGCAGCTACACAACCACACAATAATCATTGTATGTAATCCTAATACAACAACATGTAAGTATGCATCGTCACAGTTTTGTTATGATTCGTTCAAAATGTATTTTAGTGTTGTTTGTTGCTTTTGCGTCTGATAATAACCTTTTGTTATGATCGTAGTGGCTGTAACCTGAGCATCTGTCTGCTTGTTATTATCAATGTTACACTGGATTGTTCCGAAGCCACTTACTTATTACCTACTAAATACGCACTTACTACTACGTACATTGTTCATTCCAATTAAGTAACCGCTCAAGTGTTGTTTGAAGGTGTTTATCTTACATAATCATAAACCCGTGATGGTTTATTTCTTTCGTTTTTTCTGAACGTAAAAGCATGGCGAGCACGTTTCAAGTCTTGTGGGGTATGCTAGCCGCGTGTTCGCCACGATGCTCGTGACGTCACCATCAGGTTCCATAGTTTGTCTACAAGTCTTAAGCATTTTTATTGCGTAAAAAATACGCCACATAGACTCATGACACTGTGTCACGTTCTTGAGAAATATGAATTAAATTACCACTTACTGCGGATTTTAATCACCTATTTAAATGTTTCACAAGTGTAGGATTACATACATCTTGGGCTGTTAATGTTAAGGTGTAAACAGTTGTTGGTTAACCTCAAATAAATAAATAAATAAATCTCATTTTGAGATCGGAGATCGAATTTTGACATTAGCTTCATAGAAATTATGTTAAAATTCAATCTCTAATCTCAAAATAACGGAAGGATCAATTATTGAAATCCGCAGTTAATTGACTTACTTTCGAAAGACTCTTGAAGTTTTCATTTCAATTAGGCATTAACTCTCCTTCCTAGTATGTAAACGCCAATACAGACCGGCTAGTTTGATATATTTATATATAGAAAGGTTATGGACGTGTGTCACAGGCTCGGAAAGTTTTCCCCAACATATACGGATTAGTGAAAGCTTATTATTACGTAATAATTGAAATGTTTGCTTTCAAAATCATACGTGGCGGTGACAGACTAATTTTAACCGAAACTGTTGCCTATGCTAATAATAGCTGAGTTATTTCATATTACGTCAATTGTTCATTTTATAACAGTTTGGTAAGTTAATATAGACAATAGCGAAGTTTTTAAATGCAACCCGGACATGAAGAATCTTAAGATATAAAAAAAATACATTTTTTTAATATAGTTAGTAAAAAAAATAATTTCTTGCCAATATTTAACCTCTAAATACTATCGGGTAAATCTATCAAGTCACAGTACATCTTCTTAAGTAGTTCTGCGTTGTTCTGTTAAGATATACCTTATTGCGGCTTCTGAATCAGGTGTTAACCATATCTGTCCAATTCGATATTCTATCAATACACCAATCCACCGTCATATAACTTCTGCAACATAACAAACAAATAATTTCCCGACGCCTTATCCGACCTATCATATACATGACGTACCAAAAAGTCTAAATTCAAAGGCAATCTATGTATACGGTATTGCGTCATTATCGGAAATCCAGAGCTTCGTAAATGAGATTACTGCTCATTAAATAGTATCACGTAAGCCGATACGGACCGACGAATCTACTGGATGGACACACTCCATTGTGTAGGCTAATTACACGGTGCATTGTTGCATAATATTGTCACAGCTTTAATCGCGACAAGCCGATTATTTGTCTATTTGTGAGGCGAATATCACTTATTTAGTTATATGATACACATTCAATCCTTTTGCGGCACCTATTGTTGGTGTTTGTGATTATGATAAAATGATATAATGTTGAATATTATTTGATGTGCGTCGGTAATATTACGTCGTGCGTAGTTTGTCTATATTACATGCTGGGTCAATATGTAATGTTTTTTTTAAGAGAAAGATGTTGGCAAATTTTTTCGGATTTAATTAACTATCAGTAGCAGCTTTAGGGTAGGGCGCGGTTGGGCGACGGCCCAGGGCGCCGGATGTAAGGGGCGCCACAGTGGGCGACACAGGCGCCCTAACTAATCCTTGATCAGAATGTTACTCCTATTTTTATTTTAAATTTCATCAAAGATCGCAACCTACAAGAACTGTATCCAAATGCATGGATAGCATCAGGGCCGTCTAAACCTATGGTGCAGAGTGTGCGATTAAACCGGGCGCCGCGGGCTCAGGGGCGCCGCGGTACGCTCCTGGACCAAGAAATTTCAATTAAATTAATGTATTGTCGTATAATGCCGGACGCGTTAGATTTGTCCAAAGGCCATACAATACAGGCCTATTACAATAGATTCCATAAGACGATCACTCAACTTGAGAGGATTAGAAGTCAAATAGGTTTTTCAATAAAAATCTTTAAAACCACCAACCAAGTCAATTCCTAGCCAGTAAAAATAATAAACATGGGATTGCTTGCGTTATATGGAAGTTTAGCCTTGTAAAATGTCAAATAGACAAGCTTTGCTGCAGACTTCGAAGAAAAAAGAAGCGCTCACTTCGCTCGCGGTTTCTTCTTTATTTTTAATTTCTTCGGCGTTTACTTTTAGAGTTCTCAATTTAACAAAAAGTTGGAGCCCCGAGAAACAAACACATACAGCTGACTGTCGATCCAGTCACGGTTTCTTTTAATTTGTGTTTAATTTCGCGTTAAATTTGAGAATTTCTCGAACAAACACTACTTTTATGTCCCAAAACTCAAAAATTTTCGAGCTCGCTTCGCTCGCGATTTCTTTACTTCACAGTTGCCTTTTGTTATATCGGGTGTGTCGTTCATAATCACATTAAATTAAATGCGTTAATATACTGGTTAATATATGTCGATTAACACAAAGATAAAAGAAAAATACGTAAAAATAAAAAAATGATTTTTTCAAACAAAGTAAATGGAATAAAAATGTGCAAAAATTAGAACACCATATAAAAGTCAGTCATTACAAACAACTGAAATTCTCCCTTGAAAACTGACAGCTGTCAACTGATCAAAACATACGATACTCCTAACTTTATCTCTGTTTTACACATGATGTTGTAAATTATAAAAACGAAAAATGACTCCTGTGGTTAAACCACTGAATGGATTAGGTTATTTTTTTACAATTCGCCATAGAATATCATAAAGTATATGCGATATGATTTAATGTGATTGTGAACGACACACCCGATATATGTTTAGGACTTTTACTGATCCAAAACTCAAAAATTTTGGGGCTTGCTTCACTTTACAGTTGTTTTTATTTTAAAAATTTTTTTAGTCTATCCTAGCAAAAAGGTAGCGTCGTTTTAAAGTCCTTTTATTAATAAGAAAGTAAATTCTAGTTCCCATATGAACTTTCTTATTTACGGTACTACTTTAAGTCCCAAAATTTTAATACATAGGCGCCAATACCAGCAAACAGTTATGTACGTTTGGGCTACATTTTAAGTAATTTTTGTTTTGAGTTCCAAAATATAACAAAAAATTTCGCAATCAGAAGCTCTGTTCCCGTGGTTTGCATTCAACCAACCAGCAATAACTTATGTACGATTGGGCTATATTTTACGTAATTTTTGCTTTGACTTGTTAACTATAAAAAAAAATTCGCGCTCGCTTCGCTCGCGTAATCGGTAACTACAAATGTCTCTGTTTTTCATATGGGTCTGAATTGTAATTGGAGGGCGCCGTAGAAATCTCGCCCAGGGCGCTGGTAGAGTTAAAACCGGCACTGTTAACTATAAAGTATTTTTAGAAAATATGGTACATAACTCTCTTAATGATTAATGCTCAATCCTTCTCCGCGTGAGAATAGGCCTGTGCCCAGCAGTGGGACGATAAAAAGGCTGTAACAAAAAAAATGGTACATAACTTCACATTACTTTTGCAGCCTGTATACTCTACGGATGGCGGTGATGCAAAAATAATGTACTTAAATTTATTCATTTCACTTGTCTTCATATTGTGAATGTCCATGTCACGCTGATACAGATTGCTATATCACTTAAAAGTTATTCCTAACTTAAAAAACCGGCCAAGTGCGAGTCGGACTCGTGCACGAAGGGTTCCGTAAATTACAGTTAAATCAACCTATCTCAAAAACTATAAGAGATACTTTGATCAAACCAAAAATCGTTGAAAGAGTTAATTAGCATGCATCACCTCTATTTTTTTTAGAATTTTATACCCCGTAGTTATAAAAATAGAGGGGGGGGGACATACTTTTTACGACTTTGAGAGCTGATATCTCAAAAACCGTTCACTTTAAGAAAAATGTTTTTTAGAAAACTTTATATCATTTTAAAAGACCTTTCCATTGATACCCCACACGGGTATGTACATCGAAAAAAAAAATTTCATCCCTCAGTTACATGTATGGGGGGCCCCACCCCCAATTCTTTTTTTTACTATTTAGTGTCATATTTTTGTAGCGGTTCATACAACACATATTCCCATCAAATTTCATCACTGTAGTACTTATAGTTTCCGAGTAAATCGGCTGTGACAGACGGACAGACGGACAGACGGACAGACGGACATGACGAAACTATAAGGGTTCCGTTTTTGCCATTTTGGCTACGGAACCCTAAAAAGAGTGTTAATTATTTACGTACATACTTAAACTAGAAACTAACTAAAACTAAAAAACAGCATGTTTTTACCACATTTAAAGGAAAATGGTAAGCTAAACTTACTCTGTCTTTTGTAACATAAATTTAGTCTAAGGATCGGTATTTATTTTAGGGAGCGAAAAAACTTTTTCATTGAATTAGAAAAAAAAAATTTTTAGATGGTTACAAAAATAGCATTTACAGATATTACTATTTATAACATAGTATTTATAGAAATATACCAGGTTTACGTTTGTGTTACAACTTTTAGAAGTTAACAGGACTCATTACGGTGAAAAAGTTTTAGATTCTGAGCATCAGTTACAGACATTGTTTAAAATTATCTTTTGAAATAAATCGATTTTAAGAAATACATGGCAATTCTTGGAATAACACAGTAAACAAAATAAGATGCATCTTTACAGAATGTATTAATGGCTTTTATTTCGCACAGAGGTTGAGCATTGCCATCCAACGTGGCAATGCTGCCAGTCTTTTGGGTACATTACCCAGTGACAGCGATGAGGAGCAATTTTTTGATGCACTGTATTAGTTTTAAGTTGTATATAAGTTTATTTTATTTTATTTTCAATTAATGTAAATATTTTGTGAATAAATAATTTCACATTAATGAATGTAATGGAGTTACCAAACTCTGATTAAAAGAACTTTCATTTTAATTTTACATTCGTATAGGTTTTGTTTATTTGATTAGATGTCGCGCATATATTCCTTCAGCATTAAATGGCGGCATAAAAATTAAGAAACAGGAAAATAAAACCTTAAAAGTTAAATAACGAATTCGCAAATCTATTCCAAGAATACATAACAAGGACCCACTTATGTTCGAATTATACCATATGTTTTATTTTATCTTGAGATATGTTTTACGTGTGCGCATTCCATAAGTTATTTTGTAAGAATGATAATATGCGTGTGTGAGTGCATCATTATTCCGAACATGGCTACCGAGTCGAGGGATTGGGCTATTTTAGTAAACATGCATTGTTCAACTGTTGGCCCACAGCTCGACGACGTGAACAGACCAACAGAGCTACTGCTTACATATTGATAGATATTGCTAAATTAATCGGTTTTTACTTATTGGTTTCGCTTTTTTTTTAAAGCTGATCTAGGATTCTTTTGAGCAGAAAATATTACATTATCAACTTATTATTGGATGGTTTTTGTAACTCGTTAGTGACAGTTTTAGGTAGGCAAATCATGCCAGTAACCCAAGGGGTTGGTTAACTACATACCGTCTTACCACAAAAACTTTTTAACGTCAGTTTAAGCCTTGTCTAAAAAATGTCAAATTATGACGTTGACATATGGTGCATTTTGCAGCCAAAATTTTATTAGACAAGTGTAAAACAGGGTTTAAAGATTTTGTAGTAAGGCCCATAATGTTTATCCTAGAAATAGAAATAATGGAGAACAGTATGCAATAATTAATAACATTTAAGTTATGGATTGCAAGTAATAAAGGCTTTTTAGGTCCTTCACAAATCCGTGTAACAGTGACACACTACTTTGATGGTCTTGTAAAAAATCGTATCAAGTAGATCGTTCTCACGGATATTATACGTTTAGCATCTACGTGTGAAGTCACTTCGTTATTTTAGTTCAGTAGCGTTACATTTGGTATAAGTTCACTTGATTGATTATTGTGTTTAATGTTACCTGATATAGATCACTTGCCTATTTTTCTTGCTTCAAATAACAATGTTGTCATCTACTAGGTTTCAACAACATAATATACCTTTGTACAATTATATTGATTTATTTAAAAAATCTATTGTTTACGTTAAAAAATGTTAGTCATTAACTGGTTCAGTCTAATTGAATGGTTCTTATTATTTATACAAAAGTTCATAGCCTATACAGGTCTTTAGTCGTTAAGTACTTTATTGTATGTGCATGCTCTTACGTAGGTACATTATTGTTCCCTGTTCCATACTTCCAGCTGATCAGCAGTGATCGATAGCTTAACATACCAGTGCGTCCCACACTCCTATTGACATTCGAAGAGTCACCAGCTCGATCGGAAGATAAAGTGCAGCTCACAGGATTGCGCAATACCTAACGAATGTTCTAGCTAAAGTCCGGTTCATAAAAGTCACCATAAGACAAATGTGATAAATTTTTTGCTCCCTCTTAGCAATTTGATCCAATAACAATTCAAATACATTGTTTTTTTGCGAACAGTGTTCGGCATATGTAAATATAACTATGACAAAAACGCGATAATTTTGATGTTGAATATTTGATTACAATAAAGTATACCTATCTAGTTGTCTTGTAAATTATAGGATACATTTTTATTGCAGTTACGGTAGTTAATTGGCTCGATGATTTGATATAAAAATCAAATCAAGCTAGAACTTTTTATTCTAGTTTTTAGTTGATCTATTTCTTATCCCAATATGTACCTATACGATTAACTATATTTTAATTGGCAGACATGTATAATTCTGATGCACAAATTATAGTTCTGAGATTTTTGTATTTTACCTTACTTGAGCTTGAAAATCTTTTTCAGGCAATAAAGGTATCGTGGCAGTTTTTTGATCAACACATGTTAAATTAGATTAGCTTTATAACATCGGCCCAAACAATTCTAGTACATGGCCATTAGTCACATCCCAATTTAGGCTCGGACCAAACTGGTCATGTTTGTGAACAATGGCTAGTTATGACATCAGTTGGCACAATGGCTGTAAGCTCGCCGTTACGCTGTCACTAATATCATCGGGAAGTGCGTACATTATCATTGTATTTAAAGTTCAAGGTTGTATTGTATGTGCTTCCTAACTCCTTATACATTACATTATAGGTTACGTGTACTTTGCTTTATCCCCCCCTGTTACCAAGCGACAGTTTAACGACGAAACCTAATTGTATTGTTTGTGATATCCAAACAATGTTGTTAAACCGCGTTTAGTACTGAAAGATGAGCCATGTTTTTAGCAATCGAAGAGAAAATATGGTTTCATTTATTGAGCTTAAAGAGTATCCACTACTGGAAATCTTATTGAAATAGTGTGTTTTATATAACAAGAACTTAATACTTCAACTATATTTGAATAAATAGGAAATTATTCTTGTCAACAAAGCTATTAAATAGAGGGCAATAATAAATTGTATTGAGTGTAAGTACATATTTGCATAGCAGGTTACTTGAACAGTCTCTTTTGATATGACAAGCAAACATAATATGAACCTTAACAAATCGAATGAAAAAGTTTTCAAGCAGAACACATTGATCGGGATGATAATGATGATGTTGTCCTAGCCGATTATCGGCTACGGCGGCTATTATCTTGTAAGAAGATTAGCCAACTGCGCTGGACATAAAGTACACAAGCATTTGCGCAGAGACAGGTGCACTCACTACACTCCTTTACTCTCATAGCCCGATGGGACGGCAATTCGATCGGGATAGGAGTCTGAATAGGTGCCCCACACTGTTTTATACCCTTCACAAAAATTAAAAAGTAGCTCCTTAAATAAATGATCTAGAATGTACATTTATAATATCTAGTCATGATATGCACGTCTGAACAAGATATAGGTATGTTAACCAATTAATGGTTAAATCGTAAAGTATTTGAATAAATTCATAAACGGCTGCAATTACCATTATACTTTGTTGCATAACGCGTATAATATTGGATATTTGTTATGTAAAAATGGTATTGTTTATGCACAATATTAAAATCAGGTGGTAAGACTTAATACAAGTGCCTTCAACATGTCCAGTATAAGTTGATCCATAAAATAAAAAGCAAAGGATGAAGTAGAAGTATTGACGAACTAATCAATTCGGCCTTTGTGAACAAAACCTCTACGGAGTGTCAAGATATACTGGTCGTGTAGTACTAGTAATTAAAGGACACTTAAATTCCTGTCGTCTAGGCAACAACAGCGAAAGTGTTGGAATGTAAATAAAATCAGTATTAACGAGTTCAGACTCTGATGATATGGTAATTGTATTCTTTGTACAAGCGTTGTCCCAGATTTCAGTTATACTGACTATTAATATGACGAATAGGTTCTTTTCATGTAATATTTAGTGTCGGACATAAGCAAATACTTATGTATTTTAAAGAATATTTATTTCTGGGCCACAGTTATTTAGACTTTCGTGAGAGCAAGGTTTAGTGTCAGTTTGATAAATTTTAATAATCTTGTAGTATCGTATTTTCAAAATATATCCTATGGTATTTTCAAAATCATCTTGAGTAATACATATATCTAGCTTGATCATTTTAGTATATTTCATAACCACATTAATGAAGTTATGAAGTATACAGCTTCGCATATAAGACAAGTGACTATCTAACAAGACTATGCACATAAATTATGAACTTACGTTAACTTCCACTCGTGCGTAAAAGTCAATAGACTTTCCATGTGTCTTCCACATCATGGTCTTACGAAGGTTAGTAAGTCAAACGAGTACTTGTTTGATAGAATTTTATTTGCTTGAAATTATTGCATTACAATCGTTGGATCCATGTTTGAATTGCATAGTTGTCTGAAGCTTGAAGTAGGCAGGTCAAAGTCTTCACCGAACGTAGACGGTAGGGGCAGCCGGGTATGCGGAGTAGGCGACGGGGGGGTAAGCTGAGTAGACTGAGGGAACCACGCCAGCAGAAGGGATGTAGCCGTAGTCAAGTCCAGCGGAGTAGGCCAGCACTTGGGGCTTTGGGTTGGGGCTGGGAGCAGCGAAGGCCACAGCCAACAGAGCGAAGAGAGCGAACTGTAAACAAATTGTGAAGAAATTAGCGAAGATGTTGATGGAAAATTATTACTTCTAAAGAGGTTAAGTTAATAAGCTTTTACATGTTGAAAACTTTAAAACAAATGACATTACACGTATTACGCACAGATTAACATGAGTAAAATGACCACTAGAGTTCAAAAAGCTTTACCTACTTTTGATCGATCAAAAGTTGAATGAAAAGTAAAGGACAATGGGCACAAATATATGGGACCTGGTATACCCTACCAATAGCGATGTCATACATATCGTTGGATAAGACTCAGAACGGACAAACAATAGAACAAAGCCATAGTAAATGTCATAGTAAATGTTGTTCCAGTTAAAAAGACCTATCCATTGATATGTATGACTTTGTTATTGGTGGGGTTTATCATTATGCCCAATATCCAGTTGGTACAGTATAAGGTTGAAATGCTAAATATTAGTAACAATTATGGAACCTAACGGGCACAACAGGTAGAACTCAGGAGCATTACACTTAGTGGAACTTAGTTTTTCCTCTAAAAACTTGAGATATCAATAGATTATTAAGTTAACTTTAGTTTAACTTTTGCACAGTTTTTGATCTATATCTCAGAACGGACAAACATTTCAGCAAAGCTGTCATAGTAAACATTGTTCTACATAAAAAGGCCTATCCAATGATATATATACTTCCCTGCCGATTTCGGCTATGGTGACTGCTTTCAGTTATCATTGAGAGAAGAACTAGGATGATCAGCTCTTCTATGCGCCCTTTGATGGCTGCAGTACCCTATTTTATGTGTAAACGTGCGCGAGCATTGGCTGCACGTTAGGATACCGTCCACGTAGTTATAATGAATGGCTACTGGTGTTTTAGCCTTAAGAGCATCACGTTTCGCATCCAGTGCGGATTTCCTTTGCTCTTCGAAATCTTTGATCGCATTTTAAGTAGGCCTCTCCATTCAGGGCGGCAAATGGCTTTTGTCTCCCAGTTCTGAGGATCAATGTTGCACCTTTTCATGTGTCTTTTCTGAACATCCTTGAAGCGTAAGAACTGGCCACCTTGTTTCCGTCTGCCGTTCTGGAGTTCAGAAAGAAGATGCGTTTGGCCACCCTATCATCATCCATGCGTAAAACATGACCGCACCATCTGAGCTGTCGCCGCATCAGGTACGCTTCTATGCCGCAGATATTCGCGCGTCGTAGCACTTCGGTATTTCTAATCCGATCCGACCATTTGATTTTCAGAATGTCTCTTATGCACTTTAGATGAAATCGGTCCAGCGCCCGTATATGTTTCCGATAGAGGACCCATGTTTCAGCCGAGTATAAAAGATTTGGGAGGACTATGGCCTTGTAAACGGAGATTTTTGTCGAAAGCTTCAAATCATGTGTGTGTAAGACCTTGGCTCGTAATTTACCGAAAGCAGCTGATGCAGCGCCAATGCGATGGTTTATTTCGGTATCAAGGTCACACTTGGATGTAATTGTGCTGCCCAGATATTTGAAGGTATTCACTTGCTTCAGCTCAGTATCGCCAATGTTTACCTTGATAGGTTCTGTAGCTCCTTGAGAGTCGCTTGCCATTACCTCAGTTTTCTTAACACTGATTTTAGACCGAAACGACAACAGACTTCCTGAAGGTTAGTCATCAGGTTCTGGAGCTCTTGTGCAGAGTTGGTAACAAAACACAGATCATCAGCGTACATGATCTCCGTTATAAGAGCATGAGATACTTTAGTATATGCTTTTAATCTGGCCAGGTTGAAAAGTCCCCCATCAGTCCTGAAACGTATTTTGATTCCAGCAGAAGTTTGTTTGAGTGCTTCACTGACAACGACAGAAAGTAGAGAGCAAACAGTGTTGGCGCAAGCACACAACCTTGTTTGACCCCACACGTGACAGGAAAGAACTCTGACTGGTCACCATTATAGGTAACACAGCAGGTCATCTCGTCGTGCAGAAGGCGAATCATTCTCACAAACTTCTCAGGACAACCTAATTTTGCCAGTAAAGTCCAGAGGGCTTCCCTCGGCACGCAGTCAAAAGCTTTTTCTAAGTCCACGAAGCACATACACAAAGGTTGGCCTTGTTCTCGGCTTTTTTCCTGGAGTTGCCTGATGGAAAAGATGGCTTCGCCGGTGCCCCTGTTAGGTCGAAACCCAAACTGAGTTTCTGGCAATATGGCTTCGGAGACTGGTAAAAGCCGGTTGAGAAGAACTCTGGCAAATATCTTCCCAGGGACAGAGAGGAGCGATATACCCCGGTAGGAGTTGCAGTCGGAACGGTCTCCTTTGTTTTTATACAGTGTCTGTATACGGGATATTTTAAATTCAGGTGGTATTGTTTCCTCGTTCCAAATGCGTTCAAAAATTTGCCAGATGTAAGTATGAAGTCGCTCCCCTCCGTATTTCAGCAGTTCTCCGGCGATGTTGTCAACGCCAACTGCTTTTTTTATTTTTCTGATCTTTGATGGCTTGAACAACTTCAGCAAAAGTTAGTGGTTCAGCAAGCGACTCATTCGGCGGCAGAGGATGGATACGCCTTATATGCTCAAGATCTGCTGATCGATCTACATTGAGCAGGTGATTAAAGTGCTCTGCCCAACGATCAAGTATATCCTGCTTAGCAGTGAGCTTTTGGGAACCATCTAGGGATCTTAACGGAGTGCAGTTTTTTATGGAAACGCCAATCAACTTACGCATTTCTTCATAGAAAGCGCCTAGTTGGTGGGTATCTGCAAGCCACTGTATCTTTTTTGCCTTTTCAAGCCACCATCTATCTTTCATCTTCCTCGTTAATTTCCTTAAGGAATCACCACTACTTCGGACTTCTTGACTGGATTTATGATTTCCTTCATTACGCTTTATGAGTACACGATGCTGTTTGAATGCTTCAGTTAGGGCCCTATCATTCTGGTCAAACCAGTCCTCGTTGTTTCGTTTTTTGTATCCTATGGTTTCAGTAGCCACAGTCAGTACGGTGGATGAGATCTGTTTCCATTTTGATATTAAGTCACCTTGCTGGGCATCAAACACATCTAGCGCATCTGTTAGGCCTTTCTGGTATTTTTCTTGAAGATCTTTACAATCCAGTCGATCTAAGTTGAGAGATATTGGTTTAGCCCTGCAGGGTCTTCGTGGTTCACGAAGGCGGAGTCTCAACTTAGTTACCAAAAGCCTGTGGTCTGTCCAGCAGTGCGCGCCGCGCATAACGCGTGTGATATGCACCTGGGAGATGTCCCTTCGTCGCGTTATCGCGTAATCGAGGAGGTGCCAGTGTTTAGAACGCGGGTGCATCCAGGTGGTTTTGAATTTGTCGCGAAGCCTAAACAGAGTGTTTGTGATGGTGAGGTCGAATTGGGCACAGAGTGTGAGTAGTAATTGTCCATTACTATTCATATTGCCCACACCATTATTTCCAATCACGCCCGGCCACGACTCAGAATCTCTGCCAACCCTCGCGTTGAAATCGCCTAGCAGCAGTATTTGTTCGCTTGAACGTATGCTGGTAAGGCATTGGCAAAGTTCTTCATAAAACTGATCTTTGACACTGTCCTCGTTACTCATTGTTGGTGCGTATACGCTTATCACATTCAGGTAGTTGTCGTTTGGTAGGTGAAGGCGTAATGTGATAATGCGGTCCGAGATGTATTGTGGACATTCAGGCAGCTTTTTTACGATGGTGGATTTGATGGCAAACCCTACGCCAGCTAACCTTCGTTCACTTTGGGGTCTTCCTTTCCAGAAGAATGTATAACCACCGCCGATTTCCTCAAGTTCGCCTTGGTCAGCTAAGCGTGTTTCGCTTAAAGCTGCCACGTCTACATTGTATCGAGCAAGTTCACGTGCTACGACAGCAGTTTTACGCTCCGGGCAAAGGTTTCCGTCATTATCGATTAATGTACGCACGTTCCATGCGCCAAATGTCATAAATGATGTTTTTGTCTTATTTTTCTTGTTACGTCGACCGCGAGTAATGGAGTGCCTAAGCAGCCGCGGTTGCTACTCCCCCAATTTGACGGGACAAGCATTTTTTTAGGACACCTTTTCTAGCCCCCTCCCCGGCTGAGCGGGGGAAGCAGTGCCTCCCTAAATAGGGCTGCTTCATCACCTAAGGTGCTGCCCAAACCACACTGTTGTCCCAAGTGCAGTGCAGAAACGACCACTCTCCTTAGGCTGCCATACGTGCAGGCTTCAGACAAAGCCGGGTGTGCACCACCACCCAACCTCTCTACTTCAGCCCATCGCCGCAGGTCTTTTATCAGGATCCAGTAACCAGAAGCAGTCAGTTGCGCGTGAAATATTTAAGTGCATAAGTGTTTGCGCAGACACAGACGCACTCTCTCGTCCTCCACCCTCTATTCCCAGTGGAACGGAGAGCCGCCACGACTGGAGAAGGTTTCGGATGCAGTGAATGGCCGACGAGCACTTTTGACCTCTGTCGTCGCCCTAAGCCTATCACAAGACTTCACTTATCCAATGATATGTATGACATCGCTATTGGTGTGGTATACCAATCTGCCCAATGTCCTTTAACCATCGGATTAAGGTCTACATTTACAAAAGATCATCTTGAATATCGTGACATCATATCGAAGCGTCTCCCGACATTTATAAAGAGCTAAGTTGTTTCAGCCCGTTATAAGTTTAATTGTTTTAGACAAAAAAGTTTTGCCCCCATTTCAGGCAACAAAAAAATTAAAGTTCTATTTAGAATCGGTGGAGATGACACCTTAAATGACGTCATTATTTTTTTTGGGGACAGCTACGTGTATTGTAACCGGGTTGCCTGTACTTTTGGTCTTGTCTCCTAGGTCGATAGTTTGGGCTTAGGTTTTAAGCCTAGGTTTGTTCCCAGTCTTTGTTAATAGGCTCACTCTTGATAATAATGGGTCTAATGCATTAAAGGGTAAAATATGAATGGATATATTTGTTTGTGAAAATGATGTGATGATAGGGTACTAAAGCGGCATACTTACCATTTTAGCGAACATGTTGATAGACCGATGCAGCGTACTGAATCATACAAAGCTCTAATCATGCGAAGCTTATATAACAAAATATTAGCCTTGATCTTTAAACAATGATCGATTTTGTCAGGATGAACTGTCATCGCAGAGCAAGGGCGATCGCTGAGGTCGATGATCTTCCAGTTCTTTAGAAAATCTACATCCTGACTCGCCTTGTAAGGCGACCGTATTGTTAATCCGTATCTTTGAATGCTTGATGTATGGCAAACGCAATGTTTGTATACGAGTATGTATTAGGCATAGAGGAATAGGCAAATCTTTATGGGGTTTTAAATTGCGTCTGGCCAGAATGCTCTAAAAGTAATAAAAGTAATTTATTCTTTTAAAATTCGTGGTGTAGTTTTGTATAAACAAAGGCGGCCTACTTGGTGATGTAGAGCGCGTCCTCACTACGCTTTGTCTGTGCTCATAATTTACATTGATTCCCAACAGAATCGTTTGTAAGTATAGGTTTTCCGTTATTGTTTGAGTGTCCAAGGACAATTGACACTATAAAATGTCCAGGGAGGTTGAAATAAAAACAGTACGAGTGTTTAAGTAAGACAGTGTACCGGGAGCTCTCGGGACTATACCTTTTAAATAAATAAAAAAAAACTTACAATAAAATGTTTGCCAAACTGGTGAGTAGAGTTATTAGTAGACTTGATGTCTTAAGTTAGTATTGAATGTTAGGTTCCCAGTTTTGTTTGGACATGAACGATAAATCGTTCTGATTTAAGTCCTTAATTTAATCGAGATCATTCACTAGTGATTGTGTTTTATTAACGATCCTTGTAATATTTTTTGTTTATCTTTCACATAATTCATATTGAGTCTATAAATAGATACGCATCCGCCCCCGTAATAAGGCGTTAATCATTGTTATGTAACAGTGTTATGATTATGCTTATGACAAAAACAACTCAAGCTTTGATGTCCGGGGTATCACATTTTGTTCAATTTATTGGATGTTATATAAAATGTACTTATAATGTCACTTAATCAATCTATGATATAGTCTCTTCGATATTGTTTTGGCTAAATTTCATAACACGTGAATCTGTCTTATACCTTGCCTTTTGTGTACTACTTCTTTACAAGTGTAAGTTTTTTTTTAATATGTACCACGTTAAGTACATTTGATTCATTCTAAATTGTACTAATAAACGTGTGATATACTATGTCCAATCTGATAAATTCTCTCGTACCTATTTTTTATGTTCTAGACAGGACGCTATAGGCTTAGCGCTTACATTGGCCGAAAATATTACTCTAGCTCAAACGCATACTCATTACGTCTGCCTATAGAAGTGTGTTTATGAGAGTGGGGCTTTAGCTCATTGTAAGTAATACAGGGCGCTCGGTTTTGGCCAACTTTGTCGATTAAAAGCCACTTTATTTCGCTGGCTATCCCACTGCCATTATGACCACCTGGCTCTTGATATACTGGGTCGTTGACCCCAGTAAAGTTACCACGGCTAATTAATTTTGGAAGTTTATTGTATAGTAATGCTTTGTGGACTAACTAAACAAATACCGCACCTCTAGGTGTGAACGAAAATTTGAAAACTTAATTAGAATTTGGTCATTATAAGCACAGAGAAGTTAAAATTAATGATTTATTTAACGACCAAAAAAAACCTTAATTTTCAATGTCCACACTCAAAAATAAGTGTACACAGAGAAAATCTTAAATTGTCGTGTAGATAACGCCCTGCGCATAAATATAAAATACTGTTCATCTAGCTGTGTAAAGTATTTTCCTTGTGATGAGATGACAGATTTAGTTCAGTCCTAATGAGAATGATTTTTCTCCCCAGATGATCTTATTCGCCGTGCTAGCCCTGGCTCTGGCAAGGCCTCAGCTGTACTCACCCTACGGTAGCTACGGTAGCTACGGGGGCTACGCGTCCTCCTACCCCGGCTACTACGGGTACTCCGGCTACTCCAACCCCGTCGGCTACAGCTCCTACAACAACTACGGAGTCTCCCCCTTCAGCTACGGCTACGGTTACTACTGAACATAATATAATGCCCCCAATGTCTACGCCTAAATATGTGATGTACCTTTATGTTAATTTCATGCAATATATTACTTAATTATGTTATGATTAAAATAGTCTTTTATTTAAGATACATTTAAATTGTATCCCAGAAACAACATTGAAAGAATGTCCAAGACCCACTCCTTGAATCCGTGCACCTAGGTATTAAAGTTTCGTAAGGACCTTTAATAGGTAAATATGAAATAAAAGTACTGACAATCAATAAAAAATAATCGTGATTGTACATGTAAATAAACATTACAGCCAGATGAGATGTTGTATAAAAAATAAATATCTCATAGTAACATCTAACGAACCTCTTAATCCAATTAGATTAGAAATTAAAATACAAATGCGGATTGTTTTAAATGACTCTTGTAAATTGAATCGATTAGCAAGTTCAAGCTCATACCTACAGTGTTTACGATTATTAATAACAGACAAGGTGACAACAACAATGTAGGTATATGCCTTTGGAACAGGACTGACAGAGATGGTTGCCGCCTTACGCGGATGTTGATACCTGATGCAGGTACTAGCTTCATACATTACACTGAAGATCAAGGACACTTTTTATCTGACGACAAGTAATCAAGGCGTGGTCGGTCAGGTCCGTATATAAGCCGGGACGGATCGGCAAACAGTATCACTTGTGACAACAATCCCAAGTAACTCTACAACCATGTTCTTCAGACTGGTGAGTTGACTAATATAATTATTAATTGTATTTTTATTTAAGACTGATTTTCGCATGTAGACTTTGAGGAGCTAGGTTTTTGGTTTGATTCCTAAAAAAAATGATTTAAACTGCCTCAATAGTTTAGTGATGGCAAACTTAACCGCTGAATTTGAGTTTTAGCTTTTATTCTATAATCTAACATAATTGTGCATAAAATTCATTGTCAATAGGCAAGAAAATATTTTATTATGACGCAGTTATTAAATTACAATTTATTCACAATTAAAATAAATATAGTAACATTTTATAAAATAATAAGCAACATTTACTGTCTTACCACAAAAACTTTTAAACGTCAGTTTATGCCTTGTCTAAAAAAATGTCAAATTATGACGTTGACATATGGTTCATTTTGCAGCCAAAATTTTATTAGACAAGTGTAAAACAGGGTTTAAAGTTTTTGTAGTAAGGCCCTTAGCTTCTTCTGTCCCCATTAAGCTCATGGCTTTCAAGATGGCAATTTTCCCACGTTGGCATTTTTATCTTCAAATAAACTTATAAAAGGTCGGCCGAGTTATTAGGAAACACAATTCGGGTAAATATTTTAGTGTCGTTTATCTTGTTAGCGAGATACACCATAAGCGTAACAAGGGGTAAGGGTCATTTACTCGCCAATGTCGCCCACTTTCAGGGACCCTTGGCCATTTCATCAGATAGTTTTATATTATCGCACTCAAAAAACTAAATGCAGTTTCGTTTCTGGCAAATCCTGCTATATTGTGTGTAATTGAGTTAGGAAAGCATTGTCGAATAATATATTTTCAGAATATTCGTATCATATCAGCTATTTAAAACCGACTTCCCAAAAAGGTTAGAAGGTTCTCAATTCAGATGTTTGTATTTTATTCTATTTAAAAATCATGTTTTTGTTTTGAAAATGTGAATTAAGTCCCTGCATTCAGTAAAAAAAAAGCATTATCTCAAACTACTTATAGTTTGCGTGATATTTCGTAATTCCAATAGGACATCCTCATATTTTTATTTATTCAGTTTAATGATGTTAATTTTTTTTTGCAGTTCGCCCTCTTCGCCGTGTTGGCCGTGGCTTTCGCCAACCCCAAGCCTGAGCCCCAGGTGGTGACCTACGCCGCCGGAGCTGCTGCGTATCCCTACGCCTACTCTGCTTACGCCCCCGTCGCCTACTCTGCTCCCTACGCCGCCGCTGCCTACCCCTACGGAGCAGCATACTACGTCCGCTAAACCAGATTCACCAGATACACTTCTACCTGCTCAATGACACCGACCAAATGTTTGATCATGTTTTAATATAAGTTTTTATGGCAAACTGTTTTTGTTTCATTGAATGTCGCTTGCATGCAGCCCACGTATACACGCTCACATGCGCGGAAGCTCTGTGTTTTTGACAGCTGTCAAATTGATGCAATAACCAATTTATTTGTTTTTTTTATTGAGCCTATTTCGTATGTGAGACGGATTAAGCATTTGGATTTTTATTATAGGTTTTGTGTCGTGACATTTTCGATTCAAATAAGTGTCTTAGTTACTTCTCAAAGTTTTTTCTAGTAGAATTATTACCATTAGTGCTCAGGATACAGAGTGTTGATACAACCTCGCTTCAATATTCCTACTTCAAAATTCATCGAATGGCCCATATATAAATAAAATACCCGGTATTCACAACAATATCGATAATGCTATTATTAGATTGTTGTTTACATCAAAACCACGAAGTATCGGAAAAAGTTCCTTTCATTATATACAGTTACAAAAGTTGCTACTTCAGTCTATTATAGAGTTAATATTAAATATTATGTAGGAATATTTGGTTCAATATGATAACACAATTGAGACTGCAGGGGTTACGTGAGCTCAATGTCAGCGGCAGGTATTTGTGCCTGCCACTGTCATGACTTCGAACGCCAATCTCAATAAGAACACACTCCATTATGTGTTCTTGCGTAATACCTACTTCATCATATAACTAGCCAAAATTAAGGTTCCTTAATAATGTGGCATATAAAAAAATGGACCTAACTTTCTTTTTTTAATTTCATTACACTCTGTGTACGAGAGAATAGATGTTTGTAAGATAAAACAATTTGAATAATAATTTGAAAGGAAAAGTCATGAAGGATTCATTGGAACAGTAATAGCCAAAAAGTTCAATCCAATCTACCTATCTCATTAAAACTGGAAGTATTTTCCATTCAAAAAATAAGCAAAATAGTCTGGTAAAGATCACCAATAAAAAAACAAAATAGTAGGCGGAACGATTTTATTGCGCATTACTTAGGTACCAAACGGATCACTGCCAATACTTGAGAACCTGCTTACTCGTCCAGCCTAGTAGTACTTGCTGTAGGCGATGGGTGCTGCAGGGTAGGACGCGAGGTAAGGGGCGCTGTATTGGAGAGGCAAGCCCGCGGCGGGGAGGGCCGCATAGCCCAGTGCTGGAGCGTACGTCAACGGGGCTCGGTACACGGCGGGAGTCAAGATGGCCGCCCCGGGCTCCGGCGCGGGCGCGGCGAGCGCAACTGCCAGGATCACGAGGAAAGATAACTGGAAATATAGGTTCATAGTTTATTGATTTATTCATATTATAGTTATCAGTTTTAAGGCGCCTTTTTACCTAAAAAATATGGCAGGCAAAGCCATATGGTTGCACTGATGGATTTTAGTTACCAAGAATCTGACACTTTTTCCTTACTTAACAAACTTGGTATAGCGACATATTAAATTCTATGGTAGTATGTACCTACACAGAAACCGTAAGTCGTAATTTTTACCCATACGCTTGTAGCAGTTTCCAAATATTAAGAGTGGGATATTATTTTTTGACAGATGGCTGGTCCAATTTTTAAGGACAATATTGACAGTGTCTATAGGGGTAAAAGGGACATCATCATCTCCCGAGCCTTTTTCCCAACTATTTTGGGGTCGGTTTCGGTCTAACCAGATGCAGCTGAGTACCAGCGCTTTACAAGGAGCGACTGCCTATCTGACCTCCTCAACCCTGTTACCCAAAACCAGTGACAAGGGATATTTTCTGAATAACTAATGTGAAGTCGCCATCATGTACATAACAAATATAACACTAGTCTCCTATACCTAACTGAAGGAGCAGAAATCTTTAAATAACTTTTTATAATTATGCATGTAATGTGTATCCTCTGTTGGGGTTCCTTTTGAATAAAATAAATAAATAAATATTGATTTGATTGAAATGTTAGCCGTGTAAGAGATAGGGAGATTACTCGTATGTGTAAAATATCTGTATCTATTAATGACACATACATATTTTTATCAAAAGCTTGCTTTTCTATTTATTACATTAATTTCTAATTAAAGACAACTGATTTGATGGGATTCTCTGAAAGTGTCAAACCTTAACCTACAGTTAACTTAAACCTTAACCTAGTGGTTTTTACTCATTGTCTGATGCATTGCTCATAACATATCAGAATTTTACATAGGTAAATATACAAATTATAATAAAGTTTTACGTGGCTCTTCCGTTAAAATTTCGGACAAAAATATTTGGAAAAGTTGACATTCTAAAGTTCTAATCCCATTTTGAATAGCTTAGTTATAGTAATTTTCATTGTTACGATCTATACTTTTAATTACACTTGAATGGTGTTCCACATTTCTTTATTATCTGCTTTTAGAAACCTTGAACAATGTACGAGTATTTAAATAAAGTAAGTATTTGCTTACCAGTTTGTACATGTTGCTGGGTGTGTCTCGTTCACAGGGGTGAATGATGCCCTACGGAGGGCCGATTCCATTTTTATACTCTTGTACTATGCAACCTGCAATTGCAATAGCATTGACCTTCCCAGGACGACTTTATGTGAGGGTGTTAATTTTAGAACGAATTTATAGAGAGATATTTTATATTCGTGGCACGGAGTAGCTGCATTCAATTTTTTTCTTAAAGGTCAATGGAATTGTTTCTCGTCCGGTAATTAGGTAGGTTCTAGGAATGAGTACCTACTCATTTGTATGCGAATTTATTGCTACGGTTGTCTGAATGTCAGCTGTTAACTGGTTAATTGTAATTTATGGCATATGTCATTTTGAGAAAATATTGACGCTGTATATTTAATAAACCGGCCAAGTGCGAGTCGGACTCGCGCACCGAGGGTTCCGTACAAATCCTGTATAGCTAAAAAGTGAGTCTCGCGCCAACCATTCAATTTAGAACAATCATAGTTATGGTAATTTCGTAAGAGACAAAATAGTTAATATTTTTTATTTTATAATATAACTAAAATAGTAGGCCAGTACCTTGTAGAAGTTATTTTATTAAAGTTATACAACATTTTATAGTCATCATTCAGAAATCTGATTGAAAATAACTAATTATGTCTTAAAGGTTATTGGGCATATCTGACCCGCTTTGTAAAAAGTGGCGGACATGAATCAAAGTAGTTTTAAACCGTGGAGAATGGTATGACGTTTCTTTGAATATAAATATTTTATTAAAATTCCATAGAGACGAATGTCCAGGATCGTTTGAAAAATATAAAAGACAGGCAGTTTCTGAGGATTGTACAGGTTGCAATGCTAGTTTTTATTGTTAAAGACTTTTCATAAAGAAGGAAGATGCTAAATCGGATGACCAGGATCTGATGAGGATCTGGAAACCCTGAGAAATCGAGGGCAACTCTAGAATATTGTAGGCACGCATCGAGTCAAAACCAGACATGTGAGTGTATTTTTGAGGGTACTGGTAAACAGTGAAGGTTTGGAGCTGATTTGATTATGGAGACTACAGAGAGTCGAGGGAACTCCTGAACGGTATGTTAC
Source organism: Helicoverpa armigera (assembly GCF_030705265.1). NCBI lineage: Eukaryota > Metazoa > Arthropoda > Insecta > Lepidoptera > Noctuidae > Helicoverpa > Helicoverpa armigera. Next base: position 6,277,077 of record NC_087130.1, on the reverse strand, counting down.
AACTACCACGCGTTTGAGCTTATTTTATTCGTAGGTATTGGCCAATACTTTCCACATAGATAGGTTTGACTGCCATTGTGGGATCGATAGCAAAGATCAGATATAGTTATGGGAACTCCTTTACAATTTATAACGTAACCTTGTGTTGGAGCTTATTTTATTTTAGGTGATGAGAATTAACTACTAATGGGATCTTTTATTTTTGAGGGATTAATCACCTAATGAGCCCCAGTTTCAGGTTTTGTTCGAAACTGCCTGACGACTTGTAACTGTCGAATTGTAACAACGACTACTAGAGAGTAGGATTCGGGGCTGCTGGCTTTACGTTTCTAGAGCCTTGAAAAAAGTGTAATTCTGTCCCTTTCTTTGTTTTATAAAGTCGGCGTTATTTTATTTTGTAGCATTTTACAAACAAATCCAACTTCAAACATATAAAAAAGCAAGAAAGAAATTAAAAAATGTTAGGTGCATCGGTCTAGAAGTCGGTGTCTAGAGGATGCATCTATATTTATTTAATTACCGAGATCTAGACCGATGCATATAAACAGTTCTCTTGTTGTTTTTAGAAGTTGTTTTTATTTTTAACTTTTGAAAAGTTCTCGTCAATCCGAATAATATAAGCCCAAACACGACGTAACTAAAACATACCGTTGAGGAGTTCTCTCGACTTTCTCACGTCTCCATCATCAGGTAAGCTCTAAACCTTCACTGTTTGATAGTATCACCAGACATACATCTGAGAATCAAGTTGTAATCCTATGCATGCCTACAATTTCTGATAGTTGCCCTCGATTTCTCAGGATTTCCATCATCGGATCCTGACCTGATGACAATGGAAATAAACGAAGAGTATACTCTTTCACTACAAAGAAATGATTTCTCAAATCCGTCAAACTTGATCGTTTAAATTCCCCATTATTAATGAGGAAAATATTTGATGTTTACACCTGATTTTCTCTAGATTCCCATGGTTCACATTGATGCGACTAATGCCATAGTAAATCAAAGCCTTTATCATTATACTGTGCTATATTTCGTTCGTATCCGCCGTGGGTATGGTTTCCATACTAAGGTGAATGATTTAAAATTTTTCACAGTTTAGAGGCAATTATATTTAGGAAGTGTTTGATATGAATTTCAATTTTAATATCTCTACGCGTTCATGTGAAAAAGGGTAGGTAGTAAGTTTATAATTATTAAAAAATATTTTATGTCATGTAAGCGCAAAATAATATTTTAATATTTTATGTAACTTCAAATTTATCATTTTCGCAATTTTTCCTTTATCTGTAACGTTGCTTCGTGCCGAATTTCAGGATTCTGAGTTCACGGGAAGTACCTTGTAGGTTTTGATTCCCTAGCGTGTGACGGAAATTCGTCTAAGGTGTCGGTATAACTGCTGTATCTTTTGATCGCGTTAACTTAGAAGTTTGATTTTTTCACTGCCTAAAGGGACAATAGACCTAAGTATTTGGTATAAATTTCAATTTGATACCTTTATTCGTTCGTGAGAAATAAGGTAGTAAGTTTCATTTTATTAAAATTTTTTTTTTTTTATATTATATAACTAAAAAAATGAGATTTTCGTAATTTTTCCTATATTTGCATTATATGACAATGCTTCATGCCAAATTTCAAGACTCTGAGTTTACGGGAAGTATCCTGTAGGTTTTGATTCCTTTGCGAGTGTCGAAAATTTGTTGAAAATATCGACATAATCGGCTGTATCTTTGGATTGGCTTGGCTAAGATGTTTGATATTTTCACAGCTTAAAGGAACAACAGACCTGAGCATTTAATGTGAATTTCATCTTGATACGTCCACGCGTTCTTGAGATAAAGGGTCTTGACAGACAGACAGACAGACAGACAGACAGACGGACAACAAAGTGATCCTATAAGGGTTCCGTTTTTTCCTTTTGAGGTACGGAACCCTAAAAATAGGTGCTTAGGTGATCTAGTTTATAGCAGGTATCAAATTAAGTAAATAAGCAGGGACTATCGTTATCATGGGATCTATGCAGGATAAGCCACATTTCCCGAGCTGGGCAGTGTGTTAATTGGGTGGAAGATACACTGTTCCATATCGAAAGTTTTCTATGCTTTGTTAGAAGTGCTTAATTCTTATGAGTCCAAAGTTGAAAAACATTTATATACAAAAGCTTTTCTTCTATCTATAAGAAGCCATAATTATTTTTGTGAAAATAGTGAAGCTTCTAGTGTGATAGATGTTGTATGGTACGACTATAAAATTTTATGAATATAAAACTATCAATCATAATATCAGCGTTAATTATATAGATCATCATTCAAACTGCACTCAGATTATAAACAAGAACTTTATAGCATTTCCATAAATTAATTCAAAAGCGGTACATAGTTGTTTTGTATGAATAATGAATAATTATGTGCGTTAAGTGCAGTGCATGGCACCGACCACGCCGGCTTGTCCTTGGCGGGAGTTATCTCTGAGCTACGCATCTACCACTCACTAGACCAGTTGTTGCCACTGCCCTACTAACTGTAGAGAGCTGTGAGTACCAACGTAGGTGTGTTTTTTGGGTCAAAACATGCGTTAGGTAAGTCCATGGAGAACAAAATAACCTGGGGAGATGTCATAACGAAAGATCTCCCTCGCACTTACACGCCATTTATGGAACCCTCCCATTATTTTCAAAATAAAATCAGCAATCAATCAAAATATGTATATATGTATAAGTGATAACCAAAGATCGTACATAAGGAAGAACATACCAAACAGTTTATTTGGCGGTTATGTTTCAGTAGGTACTATTTATTATGTTGAGAGCTTATAAACATTTACCTAATTAATTAAAATCCAGAGATAGGGGTTACTATGGGAGTGTTTTTTCAGATCACACCAAATAATATTTTGGCAGGCATTCAATAACAACAATAAATTCGATATCTAAGCCACCTAGATGATATAAAAATGTCTATTATTCGAGGGTACTATCAACTCTGTAAGTATCTAAGTTATTATTATAAGTTACTTACACGCGTCAGAGCACAATACATTAAAATTAAGTTACGAGGTATTTGCGGTATCAGATCACTTGTTGAATGCTTGACGACTCTATTGAAAGTCAATCACCAATTACTTCTATAATGTAATTGTACTGAAGAATTTATGATTGTTTTCAATTAAATGCTCTTAATTTTATATGTCATTCGTTTTTAAAATGGAAGTTATTGAACAGGAATGTGCTTTTAAACCTTATGGGGAACTTATGTAGGCCGGTTAGTGGTTATGTATGAGTGTGTGTGTATGTAAATATTCAATTGAATCTGCAATAGGAGTTATTAATAGTCCTTCATCACTTCATTTATTGTGTTTCTTCCTGTTCTTTATGCCTTCCCATTTTTAACTACTCTGACTTGTAATGTTGTAAGTTTTAGCATAAACTGACCTTATGGATACGATAAAGACAGAAGTGCGTCTGGTACAAAATGGACCAATTTGTTTTAGTAATCTAATCAACGTGCCGTGATAGGGTTCAAGTAATAAAAGACACATTAAAAGCTCAACTTATAATAATATAACAAAATCAAATCGATATCAACGGAACGCTATAAAACAATCATCTCAATAAAAAAATCACAAGTCGATAGTCGTTTGTTTAAGAACTTATCATTTGTACAAATAATTGTAAGGAGATGCGTAGACTGTAGCAGGATTGATTAAGGACGCTAACTCTTCAACGCTATAGGAGGAGCCATAAGCTGATATTGCTGGGAGAGTGAGGGGTGCAGAGTAGGCTCCATAAGCAGAGTATGATGCTGGGTATGTTGCCGGCAATGGAGCGACGGCAGCTGCAGATAATGGAGCGACGGCAGCTGCAGACAATGGAGCGACGGCGGCTGCAGTCAGTGGAGCTACTGCAGGGTTGTACAAATCTGCAGTAGTGTAGGCTGCTCGGGAGTAAGGCAGTGATGTGTATGGTAGGGTACCATAGTTGTAGCTGTATACGTATGGCTTAGCACACACTGATGCTACGAGTGCCAGAACTGTGATCTGTAAGAAAAATTTTAGGTTTCTTATTTTTACCCTGTGTTAATTTTTGTTACTGAATTTGGGAACAAAGGCTGTAAAAAATACATTCAACTACTGCATTGCAAATGAACACAAATCTAAATTGGAACCACAACCGGATTCATTTTTATATAATTGTGAACGAAGAGTTAAAGCATTGATCTGTAAATTTTTTGAAAGTTTCAGATATTGCGGAATGAGGTAACCCCCCATTAATCCTAAACAGGCTCACAAAACACACAAAACAATAAACGCATCCAAAAGAAGCTAAAACACTTATCTACTCACCAAAATTGACTTCGACATTTTGTAAGTTTTTGTTGTGAATACTTATTTCACTTGTTCAGTTTGACACTATTCAATTCGCACTGACTGGCATGAAAAATGTCCTACCTTATATATTTGGCCGAGTTTGAAGACAAACATAGAAACAAATGAATATTTGTGTGGAAGAAATTACTGTTTCAATGTGTTGCCAAGGCCTTGTTGAATGGTTTGTAGAAAAAACAAAAGAATATGTAATTGCAACGAAGGAGTGTAAACGCACAATACACGGTCTAATATTGTTAGCTATTGTCCTGTGTGGTAAGTTAGGCGAGAGACACAAAGCCGATGAATTCATTACAGCCTCTGTACACATGAGGAAATATTTTAATATGCCATGAAATTAACTTCATATCAATTGTTGTGATATTGGGACTTTTAATGCTGAATAGTGAAGTAAAAGGACGCTTTGGTGGCATTCTGTATATAAAGTTCCTAAGTGGTCGAGGGCAGGACAGTTTATTACTATGTCGAGTACGACATACACACACTGATGCGACATTGATATGTGGAGATTATGAAGGTGATATGATTTAAGCACAGGTAATGGTTTCATTTTTAGGTAGATGCAACATAGGTTGCAACGAAATCTATATTTTATGTTAATACTTTTATTTGTCAATATTTTGTTCAATATTGATAACGTTTTTTTTAACCTTAGAATTGAGCTGCGTTTTCTTAACATTTTAGAGGTATGTTACATATAAATAAAGGTATATAGTAATGTGACGTATTTATTCACGAAACAAGATTGTTCTAGAAAATGTAGGTAGGTTTTTATTGTCAGTTGCATATCATGTTTTTTTTTCTAAAAGTATGATTCTCTCTCTCTCTTCTTCGGTTGGAAATTGGATTGTTGTTTGGTCGAATGTGATTAGTGACGATTTATTCATAGCATCCATCAATTGCGATTTTACGTTTACAAAAATAAATCGGCCTTATTCCTGTTATCTTAAGAATATCTACACGGATAACTTTTGCGTCAATTGGATTCTGTTTCTGAGAACATGAGAGCAGTACGATGAGAAAATTGCTACGCATGTAACATGTAGGTTTTTTCATCTGAAAATTAATTTGAAATACCCGTCCGGGCCTAGAAGAATTTGATCAGACAATCATGAGTATGTAAATTATCGTCAGCGGTTCGGTCGTTTCAGCAGTTTTATTATTAATTCTTGCCATTAATTTATCAGTCATGTTTTTCATTTGGAACTAGGTACTTATTAGGTATACGTACAAATACTAACAAACATTACAAAGATATTAAAATATTGTTAACTACTTAATAGGACTTTCCACTTCATACGACGACACAGACTCAACAGAGAGAGCAGAGTACCTAACTCGCGTCCTGTATGTAACGTAATTTTTTGCCCTAACTTAGTTATTAATAAACAGAAAGTAACCTTTACATGATCTGACCTATTGAGTAGCAGGGGTCACTGGTTCCGCATGTGGAGAGGATGAATGAGAGGCCAATGCGAGAGGAAATTATGTCGTGCTTACGTAAGTAGAAACGTCGGAGGGGACGCTTTATTAGGGCAAACATAATGAACCTCATTTTGAAAACTGCATCGGTGATTAGAATTAGCATGTCGTTCTCGGCATCTGACATCTTTAGTTTTGATTTAAGTTTATCAAAGCGGATGAGGTAATTTATACATGGACACATACAAGAGCATACAGTTTTGTAATGCATATTCCATTTATCTGAGACTCTCAAAGATTTAAAGATGATTTTAAAACAGAAAGCGAACAAATAGCGGACTCTTTGCAAACTGTTTTCAAAAACGTAAAATAAAACAAGGAAGTGGTGTTGGAATGACTGTATTATAATCTAATTTAATTATATTTCATTTTTAATAATATATTAGAATAAATAAATCTGTTCATCACATAGCCGGTTATATGTAGTAAGTGTACGGGGATGCGTAGCTGTAGGCGGAGTACGCGGCTGGTGAGTAGACGCTGTACGCTGAGTAGGCGACGGGTGCGGTGTACGCGGCCGCTACGGGCGCGGTGTACGTGGCCGCTACGGGAGCAGTGTAGCTCAGTACCAGGGGCTTCGCTGAGGCGAACGCCAGGAGAGCGACGAAGATCAGCTGGAATAAAAAAATAGATTTATTATGTAAAATCGTTAAATAAAGTAATGAAGGCTGTGTTTAAATCGCACAGAAAAAAAAAACACATAAAATTATGTTATTCTCAAAATAAAATAATTAGAGCTTTAGTTTAATTTGCCTTTTCATTGAACAGGGAGATAGCAATCAAACAATCATCAGGGAATCGAACCCTTATGCAAGGCGGTAATGCTTGCTACCTCTGGAAGGTAGTATCAGATAGGTATCTTAAAATTATAATTAAGTTTATATTTTTGAAGAATTGAGGTACTGGTATTTAAACAACAAAACTAATGGGACTAAGACAATTAAGCAATAAAAATAAAAATCTAATTAAATACTTACGAATTTGAACATGTTGATTGTTTGTCTAAGTCAGACGAATACTGCCTACTGGTGAGACATCCCGGCTAATTTATAAGGAGTCAAAGATGGCCTCATTGTATTGGCAGAGGCACGGCGCCCGCGCACCTTGGCCAGACGTGCGCGATCGGGACCCGTGCGTGACATGAATATTTTTGACTGCACTTCGTATTAGGATATACAGGCTGTTGCTTTCGAATAGTCATTTTGACGATATAAATGTCGATTTGAGTTTATTTGTTATGGATTTAGAGTGATTCGCGAGATATCGTACGTACACTCAATTACTCGAACCTACCGCCAACACCAAACCGCCATGTAAAATAAAAATGAATAGCTTGGGTACTCTTGGCTACTGAATAATAATGTTGATTTAATTTTATGTGTATTTTTATATTCACTTCAATATCGAAACGAAATGAAGGTAAATATAGGAAAATCTAAACATTTTGCTGTACATCACACATTGGCATTGACTTACCAGAGTCTCTCAAGAAGTTGAGTTTTTATAATTTTACATGATGTTATTAAACTATACATATGTAGGTGTATATCTAATTGAACGTTTTGCTTGACACTTTTTTTTATTTTTCTTGTACTGAATTTCACCATGTTTGAAATAAAAAACCGGCTAAGTGTATATATATTTTGGAGGGCAACCAAACAACAAACGTTTGTTATTTATTGTATACTAGTTTTCAGTATTTGTTGTAGCGGCAACAGAAATACATCATCTGTGAAAATTTCAACTTTCTAACTATCACGGTTCATGAGATACAGCCTGGTGACAAACGGACGGACGGACCGACGGACGGACGGACGGACAGAGGAACGAAAACAGTAGGGTCCCGTTTTACCCTTCGGGTACGGAACCCTAAAAATTGAAAGCGTTTTTTATACTTTTTTTTATACATATTTAAAGAACAGTTTTGGCCACAACCTGTATATTGGCAGTAGCTTCTATACGGCGTAATCTACCCGCAAGGATCTCGCGTCATGCGTGTAGAACGTTCTATGTGCGCAAGCGTCGAGACACTCGCGCCAGCGGACGCACCACTAAATCAGGTGTCGACGTTCAAGGTCACCATTACAATCCTAACTTGGAGTGACCTTGAACTTGATTTTGGTGCTACTATATTTTTATAACCGATCCTTCAATGTTGGTGATCGCTGGCTGACATAAGGTCGGGCTGTCAAGGCTTGCTTCCGTTACAGGAAAACATTGAAAGTAAACGTTGGGTAATTAATATGCAAATGATGGGTCAATGATTATTTTGAAGGAGTTCTTTACAGGGTAATATTAGATGTCATTCTGGTAGAATTCTTTTTGCGTTGTTTGACTAAAATTAAATTGACAGACCTATAAATAGCTTTCAAAATATAAATAGCTTCGAAATTTAAAACTAGCTCCATCTGTAGAATCGAGAACAGTATTGTTGCATTTTCCTATATTATTTTCATACAAACTATCTATAGTATATGCACTTTCTCCGTTCCGTGTGAGAGGAGGCAAGAGGTGCCCAGCAGTGAGACAATAAAAAGGCTGTAACGGTAACGGTATAGCAAATGCATATTCAAAAGTTATGTAGTCTCTTCATTCAGAATGTATAACATCAGTGGCAGATTGATAAAGTTCTGGCAAGACTAATTCTTTAGGCTAGATTAGAACATTTATAGGAAACGGCTGGTTGCACAACTATGACTGGCGCATTACGATAATTGTTCAGGTTAGACAAGCTATTCGATTATTGTCTACCCACATGAGCATGAAACAAATGACAGTGGCAAATACTCTCTGAAAATCTTTTGTGTCTGAAAAGATGTCAATAAACTTATTAATTTTATGACTGAAAACACTATTACCTAAATGTACTGTTGGAGGTGACATTTCAAAAAACAATTGTCTATGATGTAGAAGGTGCTCTTAAAATATATTTTTGACTTGTGTAACTAGGAGTTTTTTTGCGATAAAATATAGCCTATGTTACTCCGGAATAGTGAGAGCACTAGGGTACAAACAGACTAACCAACAAAATATATTCCTCTTTACTATATTACTAAAGATTTCTACTAAAATGGCATTTTTAATAATTTTCTCTTCAGATGAAAGCTATATAATCTACCTACTTTGTGTTTGCGTTTCAATATCTGTATGTCTCATTTATTATGACTTAATACTGATTGGTAAATTTTCTTAAACTGGGTAATAGCTTGGCATTCACTGCTATTATTTTAGTCGATCTTAAAAATATTACATACATAGGTATAAGTTACATCATCCTAGAACCCATTAAACATTTTGGAGCATAGAAATATGTATGTTTGTCCGGCTCGTGACTCGATGAATCAGTAGGTTTTCCCGAACTTGCTTAGTATTCAATCGCTATTTGCATGTCAAATAGAATGTTTCATGAACATACTTTGTGGAACAATAAACAATAATGGCACATAGTTTTTGAATTAGTACAATCGACATTTAAAAGTAAATGCTGATTGTTCTGTCTTTTTATTTATATCTAGGTATCTAAAATTATTGCGGTCGAAGTTCTGTCGCAGTATACCTAAATAAGTAGTTAGCTAATGTATAGACTGAATTTTATTATAATTTCAATCACGCATGGCAATATAAAATAGAAAAAAGTTTACCTACACACCTAATATTTTATTACTTTTCATAAATATAGGTAAACGCTGTTGAAGCCTTACGAATTACTTCTGTGTCTTTGCCCTTTAGAAGCTTTCGTCACATCTTATGTCGTAATAAAGCATATTGATTAACATGCATAAATACCTATCTACTACGTCACAATGTATCGCTTCATCAGTCCATTATGACGTCATTTCACGGAGCAGGTCACAATTAACACCCTCGAAGCAACCCCGTCATGTGATGTAATATTCTGCCTATTGATGTCACACAATATACTGATTGTTCTAACCTATTGCTATGTCGCAACGCACCAAACACTAATTAGTTTATTCGATTATGATCTAGTTGCTATGTTGAACTAGGTATTTTGTATATTTTGGTGGATTATGTCATTATGGAATACCTAACAAATATATGTATGAATGTGTACTAAAAGTAATACTTCCTAAATGAGTAAACCGCTGCATTATACTATGGGTTGTATTTTTTTGGATTAATTATCGATCTAAAAGTATTTTATGTGAGTCCTGAATCTGAAGTGGTCGGAAACACTCAATATTATTGGAATACGTCTTAAGTAGAAGGGTGTAAGTTGAATATTTGAAACTATTCGATGCAAAATAGGCAGTGTAAAAATATAGAAGTATCTATACGCATGTTTTTTTTCAAAACATCTCAGCACCTGCTATCAGACCATATGCTTGATGTAATGCATCATTAAGTTTTTTGTTGGTAACCCTCGACGAGGTTCATACATAGTATGATTATCCAGTAGAATTTTAGGGTAACAAGAGAAAAGGCAAAACTGAGGTATTTTAAATTGTCATGTTGCTAATTAAATATATACATTTTTTTAAATTTCAGCCGGTATTGTTCGCTTTACTTGAGTAGGACTGGAGCTTTGTAGGCAGCAGCTACGAGAGGTGCTGAGTAGGCATTGTACGCGGCAACAGAGGATGTGTACGCGGCTGCGTAGGGTGAGGCGTAGGCAGTGTACGCGGCTGCTACGGGGGCGGCGTACGCAGCGGCGACAGGGGCAGTGTAGGCAGCGGCAACCGGGGCAGTGTACGCAGCGGCTATGGGAGCAGTGTACGCAGCGGCAACGGGAGCTGTGTACGCAGCAGCGACGGGGGCCGCCACCAAAGGTGCGGAGTAGGCCACGGAATGGATACCGGGCTTGGCAGCCGCGACGGCGAAGAGAGCAGCGAAGATCACCTGTAAAGAAAATAAGGTCACGATCAGGTTAATTATAAATTAGATTCATAACTAATAATTAATTATTTTCACAATTTTATAGTCAACTTTGTTCAAACAAAGAACGTTGATGAAAACTTTTTTAAAACATACCAGTTTGCACATTTTGTTTAGTTGGTTTGTGTGTCTTGTTGAGGACGAAATGAGTGAATGATACTTCTATTCAAAGCCCAGGACTTTAAATACTAAAGTCACTACGAAAGAAATTCCATGACAATACAATGTGCCAACACATCATGTGCAACGTTGCTCCGAATTCAAGATAAACATCGAGGATGGAGTTATGTAAAAAGAAATCAAGTTTTTTTTATATTTTTTCGTACACATTTTCCTTATAAAATATAATTAGAGCTTTGGAATGATCATGTACGTTAAATTAATCCTATTCAATACGTTTAAAAAGTTTAAAAGTATTTTCAAAATGAAATAAAAAAATGATGTGTTTTTTTTTCTTGGTTCACTAGCGCATATCATATGACAATCATTATTCAGGATGCGCCACTTTCGTTGCGTCAGAGGTCAGCTGGTGCGTGTCCACTGTTATAAATGTTAAGACTAGTTGCGCATGCGACTATGTGGAGGTCAATGCGCCTATTTAAACTGGATGATTAATCAGATCACTTATAAATGCTTATTTTAACTATTGTTAGAGTTTAGATGTCTTATCTTAAATGGTTGTTAGTTTTCAGGACATCGTAAGTTCTTTTATTTGGCTCTAAGAGTTTCCAGTAAGTTGCCATTTGTGCCATCTGGAATCTTTCTATAAAAATAATTCATGAAAAGCCTTAAAAGAGAAAGGATACATTAAATGATCCCACTGACCAAAATATGAAATAAAGTAGGGGACAAAACCAAAATTTGGAAGGCAAAAATAAGTTTTTCTATCGATACTTTCACTCTACATTTTATTAATGTTGACTTTATATTTAAAGTGTTTAGGATTTACTGAATTTAAAGATTACAATTTGTTTTCGACTTTCTTAAAGTTATTTTATATTTTCAGTAACGAATGAGTTGATAGATTAATTGTATAATTTCTGAAGGATATTTAAGATCACTAAGGCCAAAAATCTAGTTTTGCACGGACTGTCAGAATGAGTTGACTCGATTTCTGGAGCCAAGTTTCGGAGACAGTAAGTAAAGTCATCGTGCATCATATCCTTAGAGATAAAATCTATTGAGATATTTTAGTTTTTAGAGTTATTTACGCAAAAAAACTAATTCAACTTTATTTTTCTATTAGGTTATACGGGATTGTATGCATCAGAGTATAGCACACTTCATACTTTTAGTCAGCTGATAGTTTATTTGGACTCATAAATCAGTATGGAGATGAATGGTAGTACAAACATTATAGAGGTTTAGTACTTAGTCGGTATAACTTTAGCTGACTGAACTTTGATTCGATTTTCTTTAAAAAAATTGTTTTTGAAACTATCACGTTAACTGTCGGCCGACTGTAGTTGTTTCGGCATTGGTTCGGCTGTAGGTGATTTCATGTGATCTAGTAGTTGGACGGTCCGATCTATAGATAATTTAAGTAATAACGCTGTAAAAATGCACTGTTATATGTCATGGGAATGAAAGTTTTCCACTGCTCACATAGCAGTCAGGGCCAGTCAGGTCTCAACTTTAAATATCTTTCCTATATACATATAAACTGAAACAAGTTTCAAACGATTTTATATTTTATCAAGTTCATCGGGAAGTGTTCTATAGGATTTGGTTCCTTTTGAAAATGTATCATGTAAGCGTTACAGAAAATAAACTTCTTAACTGATAGACGGACAATAAATTGAGTGATTCTATAAGGGTTGTTTTTTTTCGTCAGAAGTTTGGCCCAATTTGCTGAAATTATGAAACAATGCGTTTTTCTAAGCACGTTCATTAATTATGTTTTGGGAAAGTTCTCATGTCATGTTATCAAAATTAGGTCGACTCCGAATGTACCTAATGGTATTAAAATATAATGTAGTTACTTGCTGCACCTCCATTACAATTCTGTACTATCGGGATGACTAAGTTTTAATAACAAAATTGGGGTGAAATGTGTTTTGATCTGCCTCAAATGCAAAACATGAAAAATCTAATCGGTATAGCTGCGCTATAAATAAAGCTTAGTGCTTGCGATGACAGCTTATTAAATGATACATCTAGTAGGTACTGGAAGGATTGATTAATTTTAGATCTATTGGTAAGTTGTCTTGGTTTTATAGCCCGATAAATAATTTAGGTTTATGTTCCAGATATTATGTAAATAGGGTATGATTAATGAAAATACATTTTGTGATCTACGTTATACTTTTATTATTCGTTATCGTCTCTCTCATTTGTCGAAGGTATATAGTTCATTGAGGTGTCCAGTTACTTCTTGAGGTAGTAAGCGGCGTAGGGTGAGGCGTAGGGGTATGCGGAGTAGGCGGCGAGCGGCGCGGAGTAGGCGGAGTAGGCGAGCGGCGCGGTGTAGGCAGCCACGGGCGCCGTGTGCCGCGCTGTATGCCGCGCTGTACAGCACGCCGGGCTTGGGCTCGGCCATCGCTACGGCCAACAGGCAGATGAATACGAACTGAAAGAAAATAAAAACAAATTTAATATATTTTTAAAAGATTTTAAACCGCAAATTCATCTTTTGTTCTAGCACTTTTTGCACTTTGACACCAAGTTTAGGTAAAAATTACAATGATTTAACAAATTCACTGCACATTAATTTTATGCACTGCACATAACGAACATTACAGTGATTAAAATCTAGTTAAACAAATGTGGTGCGTGACCAAGTAATCAAGAATGTTGACTCACGTATTTGAACATTTTGTTTGTTGTTGTCACTGAGCTGCTGATGCACTGAATGATACCAAAGCTACTGCAGTGACCAACTTTATAGTAAAGACGAAGGACAGTGGACGTAATGCTTGAGGTTAAGCGTGGTTTGGTGGACACTGCGAACGGAATAGCAAGTAGCTACCGTGTGAAGTTCAAACGAAAGTAAGTGTTAAGGAAACTCGTATGCCACAAAGGGTTCGAATGTAAACGGTGCGTTTTGTAAACAAAATTAATTACACTCTTATGGTATTTCTAGCTGTAACGAATATGATATTGAATGTTTCAAAATTAAAATGCAGAAATACAACACAATTTATGGTCAATTCGTTTCAAATTAAATCAAAAAGCTTTTATTTAAAGTAGGCCGAAAATCAGAACTTTTAGAACGTCAGAATCACATGTGGGGGTCAGAATCACTACCCCTAAAACATCTACACTTCATTTTTTAATAGGTAAACTAAATTATATAGTAAGAAGATTTTTGTATATTAAATTAGCTTATTCACTTTAAGATGTTTAATAGGGTATTTTAGTCTAGATGAGAAAAAAATTAAAAGTGTATTACAACGATTGTTTAGAGGAAAAGCAATCGGGAAATGTTAGTTTCACTTCGTAAGGTACATAAATATATTTTTTATTGCAGTTTAAAGTTTTTAAGTTTTTTTATCTGTCTTTGAACACTACGAAATGTCGCCGCCATGCTAATGACGTCATTACGGTAGTAAACAACTTTTAACCAAGTGTTTCTCATATTTATATCCACTGGTACTTGAATCCATAATTTGTCTGGTGTTTTACACTAGTATTCTCACATTCAGAAACAACACACCAACGATACGGACTCATTATTAAAATTTTCAATACATATCAAAATATGTATTAATGACAGCTGTAGTTTGTTTACAAACGTAATGACGCCATGACCAAAAAACAATCATGGCGTCCGTTGTGTGCCGCGTTTTCGCGAAATACGCGCGAAATTTGAAATAATGATAAAACAATTAATTTATATTCGTACATAACGTGAGAAAAAAAAATATTTTTAATTTTTTAGAGATATATTAAGACTAAAGAATTTATTTAAGATATATTTCAAAAATGCATGTAATACCCTATTGTGAGTTTGCGACCTAGAATAATTCTTAAAAAGGCATATTTCGTGTTGCAAAGCTCTGTGCTAGAATAAGGTCTCATTGTAATGTGAATCTAATAGCTACCTTATTGTGTCTGTTAGAGTTTCAGCAATTGATACTAGTTTCATGAGACATGATTTTGTTTACTAGAACCAAACTATGAACAGTCATCATCAGCCACAGGATGTAAGTTACTGAATACATAGGCCACTTAAGGTAGAATTCCGTGGATCGCGGCTGTCGCAGCCGCGCAGGCCGCGCGCGGCTGCGACAGCGGTGCCATAAATTTTCATAGGTTGACTATTGTCAACGTTGTGTTGTGAATTGTAGCCGCGATCCACGGAGTTCTACCTTTACGTTGATTTCAAAATTTCCGTTTGAAAAAGGCCTGCGATCCGTACCTTTGTCGTTGTTGGCCGTCCCACGCTGCACTTGCTAATTCGTCATCTCCACTCTACTCGAGTGAAGATCCTTTCGGCCATCGTTTCTTCGTGCTATGTGGCCAGTGCATTACCATTTCGTGATTTACGAGTATCCGTACAAACAATAAGTCATCTAAAACTTTAAAGATAACGGGGCTATATTCATGGGGTAGACTGTATCATTGGAGATGAAAAAATATTTTAGTTATTTTAATAATCGTAATCAAATACATAATATAAATACTGTGTACCTCATTTTAAATCAGTTCAGACCGTCAGTGCTACTTTTGCATTTATACTACTAGTAACTATAGATATAGGCTACAGTTTTTTTCTTTTGTGCCTGTAGTCGTGCCCTAAAAAGTTTAAAAAAGTTGAGTGTCCGTCGGTATTATCAAGTAGAGGTATACATTAATGGTGGTAATTATAACTTATGGAATTATATCTTTTTGTATCACCGCACAGTGGTTTCATAATGAAAGACAATATTTAACAGGTAAATTGCAGGGTCAGTGTGGAAAATATATGATATAGGGTTCAATGTGATAGTATTTTTTCCACTCCTGTAGTGTGTCCTTAGAGTGCGCGCACGCTAAAAAGATTTAGTCGGCCGATAGTTGATTTTTGATCATCAATCAGTACAGGTAAAGATAAATGGAAATAAACACGTAACAACGATTAGGCATTTGTTCGGTGTCAGACCGACTAAAAAGATCATAAAAGTCAAGATCTTCTTAAAAAATAAACTATCAAGGGCCGATTAAATAGTCTACAGTGTGCTTAGAAAGATAGTGCTGATTCTTTTTTAGTCTTTTTTGTTAAATTTTATTCAGTACATGGGAAAAAAACATCATCGTTAATATGTTAGAGTCGACTTACATAGTCTAACAGGATGCAGCAGAGGAAATTTTCCGCATAATATCTAAGTGTCTTTTTTATTTTATTCGTTTTTATTTTTTCAGAATTACCTGGCTCTGTTACAATTATGTGCCTCGTTAAGTCCCGGTCGGTAGGTCCCGGCTGTCATTGAACATCCTTGGCAGTCGTTACGGGTAGTCAGAAGCCAGTAAGGCTGACACCAGTCTAACCAAGGGGTATCGGGTTGCCTGGGTAACTGGGTTGAGGAGGTCAGATAGGCAGTCGCTTCTTGCAAAGCACTGGTACTCAGCTGAATCCGGTTACACTGGAAGCCGACCCCAACATAGTTGGGAAAAGGCTCGGAGGATGATGATGTGTTACAATTATGTGCCTGTTACAATTGTGTACAATTATGTGCCTACTTGATTTGATTTATACCTAATTCGAAGAATACTCTGTCGATTTTTTTAAATAGGTTCAGCAGTTTCGGAGCTTTTAGGGTACTAATAAACAAAATAATATTTCTTGTCAATATCATCTTTTTTAACCGACTTCCAATAAAGGTCAAAAGGATTTTTCTTATAAAGAAATGGTATCTGAGATGATTTCTCTGCTGCTATTCAGTATTCAAGTATGTAGTGATGAATGTGCAATCTGAGAATAATCCTATTTTTGGGTTTAGTTTATTTTCATGATGTGTGTTGTTGTAAGAAGGGTTGACTTGTGTAGTCCAGTAATAAAAAACATATTTGAGCGGTGGTAGCTACTGTTGTTTATTCATTTGTTTACGAAATTATTTCTTCAGGAGGTAAGCGGCGGCGTAGGGTGAGGCGTAGGGGTATGCGGAGTAGGCGGCGAGCGGCGCGGAGTAGGCGGAGTAGGCGAGCGGCGCGGTGTAGGCAGCAGCCACCGGCGCGGTGTACGCCGCCGCCACGGGCGCCGTGTATGCCGCGCTGTACAGCACGCCGGGCTTGGGCTCAGCCATGGCGGCCACCAGCATGCAGGCGAATACGAACTGAAAAGAGACACCACATTTTATTTCAATCCAAGTGATGTCTGGCCTATGATAAGTCCGCTTGTCTTGTACACTACTACTTGTCTTTTACAAGAGGCTGTAGCTGAAAGCCTGGGGTCACTTAGGCAACTGTACGAAATGTGAGTTTCTGTACAAACTGCTGGGCACTTGTCAACTAAAAAAATAGACAACCACTGTAATTTAAATATCATTTCACTATTAAACCACTTTTTTTTACATAGGTATTTCACTTTTATCTTTATGTAAGTTGTTTTTACACCTGAAACTTTTATAATACACACCATATATTTGAACATCTTGATTGTTTTCACTGAGTTGCTTGTGCACTGAATGATACGCAAGATGTGATAGCCACGAATTTTATAGTAAGTTGAGAAGGCCAAATGCACGCAACGTGAGGTTAATCGAGAACGCTGGTGCGCGCGGAATATACATGAGTTTCCTTCAATCTGGGGTGTCGGTGAATTGTCAATTGAGCTTCACGTAATATATTAGAAGTTTGTTAATGTTATCATCCTAATATAATATAGGTTGTATAGATTAATATTTTTTTTATCTGTCTGAATGTAGGCATCAAATCGTAAAGGAGACATTATGAGATAAAGCGGCAATACTTTCGAAAAAAATAAAAATTGATCACTATCAGAACAAATAAAATGATCTGTTTTTATGCCTGAATTTTGTTCGGATTTTGGTAGTTAGAGATCAAGTAGATAGTTACAATGTCATCTTGGATATAATGCTTTGATTACCCGAAGTCATATTCTGACACAATAATCGATTACCTATTTAATTTCACATACTTAATTACATTCCAGATTAAAATAGAGTGTATTTCTCAAGTTTTCAAGTAAAAATATATTTATTTTGTTTTTTTTGAAACCATCTTCCCAGGTTAGGTAGGGACTATTTATTTATTGTTATTGCAATCAATTTTTCTTTCAAAACTAAGTACATCTTATAGGCATTAAAGGATACCCTAGAAAAACTTGTCGCCTCGGCTGATAAACTTTTAGTAATTTAATAATTACATGTATAAGATTAGTTTTAGTTTCATGTAAATATGTGTGCATTTGTTAAGGTTCCGTACCCGAAGGGTAAAACGGGACCTTATTGTTTTCGCTCCTCTATCCGTCCGTCCGTCCGTCCTCATGAACCGTGATAGTTAAAGAGTTGAAATTTTCACTGATGATGTATTTCTGTTGCCCCTATACAACAAATATACAAACAAACTAGAATGAAATAATGCCCATTTTCACCAACAAATACCTAAATTTAGGGATCTCTTAAGAGCATTTAGGGAACACCTAATACGAATTTCGTTTTCACCAAACTTTAAGTGTCCCTTATAACCTTTATTATTGGGGGAGCCCTTATTCCAAGTGAAACTTAGTTAGGGAAACGTTAAGAGATTGTTGGTGAAAACGGGCATAAATATTTGGGGGGCTCCCATACAACAAATGTGATTTTTTTGGTCATTTTTGCTCGATATCGATAACGGCAACAGGTTTTATAAATAACTGTACGGAACCCTTCGTGCGCGAGTACGACTCACGACTCCGTGTAACGGTTTTTTATGTTCAAAATAAAAAGTTCTGTTAAGAAGTGTGGATCTGATTTCATGCTTTGGTGATAGGGTTTGTCTTCATACTTTAGGCAGTATAGTGCTCTTTACATAATTATGTTCTTTTCAAAGTTTCAGCTACAGTTTTATCGCCACGGTTTTTTTCCCAAACCAGCATTAAAAATGACTGTTAATTTTAGCTACTTCAACTTAAAAGTGTCACAAACAACAAAGAAACTCATAAAACTACGAAATTCAATAGAAAATCTACAGATTTCCTTGGCAAAGATCCTCCGTAACTAGCTTTAACCATAGATTGTTACCCACGCTGCATGAAGTTCTTTTAACGAGAAAATAATTTTACTAGCCTGTACAAATTTTACAATAAGAAGGCTAAACCGATTCAGATAAGATTGAACTACGTAGAAACTTAGCTTTGAAATTAACGTGACTTTCTCATCTCATAGCGGGTTTTACAGTCACTCTGACCATCGGCGCTGACAACGAGACGTGCATAGTATGACTGAACATTGACTGCGCTGATAGCTACACGTCATCGAGTCATTCAATAACAGTTCACATAATTTCATATATTTTCAGCGTGCGGTCAGCGTGACTGTAAAAACAAACTCAGTCTTAGTCCCGCCAAATCATGATTATAATTTGAGTGAAATCGTGAAAAATATAAGAATACTCATTAAAGAAGACTATATTCATTGTGAGAAATTAAAACTAGACATGATACTGTACTCTGACTCTTCGCTTCACATCAAAACGTACCGTCTTCATATATCAGACATCAGAATAAAGGCAGTAAAACCATTGGAAAACGGAATGAAAATGTACACTTCTTTCGAATGAATGCTTTTTGAAATTTCACAAATATGAATAAGAAAAACCTGGGAAATTTGAAAAGCCCAAGTGAGAAAATTAGCATTTGTTCTCTTTCTTTCATAGAAAGCCTATCCAAAATACATGTTGGAGCAGCTGTATAATCTTTGCTTGCTTTCTTTATTCTTCTTCTTTCGTGTCGATGACATGTCATATATTGAGACTAGGTACACTATGTCAGCCCAATATGCGAGAGCACGGCCGGATGCGCTCATTAAGTCTTCCTGCGAGCAAGTTTCAGGGCACAGTGGACATGTGATTAGGTGGGCTTTCTTTGTAATAATTATTGAATACTGCAACGCATTTCGGTAAAAGAGAGATACTATACTTCCTCTTTTCAAGCTAAGGGTTTAGGTTTAGGTTTAAGAAATTAAAAATAATTTAGAGGTCCATAACTGTTATTTTTTATTCGTTTTCATTTCCTATCTTGTGAACATTGATTTACTTCTTGAGGTAGTAAGCAGCATAGGGTGAGGCGTAGGGGTATGCGGAGTAGGCGGCGAGCGGCGCGGAGTAGGCGGAGTAGGCAAGCGGCGCGGTGTAGGCAGCAGCCACCGGCGCGGTGTACGCCGCCGCCACGGGCGCCGTGTATGCCGCGCTGTACAGCACGCCCGGCTTGGGCTCAGCCATAGCCGCCACCAGCATGCAGGCGAATACGAACTGAAAAAAAATAAAATAAGCTAAGACCTACTAAAACTTGACATTTAATGAGGAAAGAAGGGCGAAGGGCTTAAGGTGTTTTTTATACCTTAGAAGTTCTATTCCTCAAATAAAGTAACTCACCATAGATTTGAACATCTTGATTGTTTTCACTGAGCTACTGCTTCACTGAATGATGCTAAAGATGTAGCACCCTCCGATTTTATAGTAATATCAGAAGGCCGAATGCACAAAACGTGAGGTCCACTGAGCTTGCTAGCGCGCAAGGAATAGTAATGAATTTACTTCCATGGACAGTAAGTGCCCAATGAATGAAATAACTGTGAATCGTTTAAATCAATTAAGTAACGGATTGTCTAAGTTTTTTTGATATGGGTAAAACAGACCACCAATGCTAAATCCAATAGTATTTAGTGGTAAATTGGTGCATCATTTTATTTTATTTTAAACTGTGTGTTTTTAAAACTAATGGCTTCCTAAAGGAACTACTTACCGCCCTCAGATAAAAAGTGACCAATCTTTAATCAGAAATTTTCATACAAGTAGGATCAAATATACAAGATATTAATGCCAAATTGTATCAAAACTGTTTGCGCACGAAAACGAAACAGCGTCACCTACGTACTTTCGCCTTTATAATATTAGTGCGATTCCATCTGTTTTTATGATGTGTAAAGGCACGTAGATGAATGTTATAATCTTAATTATTGTCATGTAAGTAATTTTACCATCACAATCTTATTCTTGCATAAAATTATGACGTACGAGTATTTTCAGACTTGTTTAGTCCTACTGTGACTTGGTTTGTAAGAATCAAGTAATCTATAATAAAAATAAAATAAGCTTAATATTTATTTTAACATCTTGAGGAAACCGGGACTATATCGTCTGAAATCACCAACCCGCATACAGCAAGACAGTGATTAATGCTCAATCCTTCTCTGTGTGAGAGGAGACCTGTGCCCAGCAGTGGTGCGATAAAAAGGCTGTAACTAACTTATGTTACTTTTGTGATGATTGAAAACTTTATATATTTTTATATATGTATTTTGTAATTGTTATATGTAGCTTAATGAGCCACGATGATTGGTCGTATTTTAGGAGTTTCGGCCATCAGCGATCCATCTATCAGCCTCATACACACGGGTCACGTGAAATAGATCAATTGAAAGGTAGCAAGACTTTAGTGTTGCTCCTCTTTCATGAAAATGTAATAACTATGATGTGGAAAATCCAAAGGCATGTAATAGCTCAGCCAACTTTCAATATTTGCAATCTTAACGTTAATGACGTCATTTATAGATTATAAATTATATTGGCGTTACTAATTTAAATCTGGTAAAAGAATAGTAACAACTCTATCTGAGCTAGCAATATAGAGGTTAAATAAAAGTAGCTAGTGTCTTAAATGTTCTTATCCATGACGTGAAGTCTTTGCTTCAGCTACATTTTTCAACCTTAAAGATTCATACAGTTCTTTCAAAGTTATTTTTTTATTACCAGTTCTCCATGGGCGCGTATTTACAGTATATACATGGCTAGTACGCAAGCGTGTGAAACTAGTCGCGAATAGATTGGAATTCACTTTTTATACAAAGTCTTCCGATGTATACAGCAGCAGTACGCAAATACTCGCATATATTTTGTAGTGGCCAAAGTATCTTGCTTTGTTCCATAATATACAGTGCTAGTCCGCATGCAAACTGATCGTGTATACATTGGAATAGGCGCGAAACTCTTTACGATTCCAATCTATTCACGAGCAGTTGCATGCTCGCCATTTTGATTAAAACACGACCTAGCATTTAATGTTAATTTAATTTTAAATATTAATAATGCTCGTTCAATTAAAAAACATTGTATTGAAAATTGAAGTTAGTGACGATAACGAATCGCTGCAAAACCGACTCCACGTAGTCTTGTCTGCCCTACCCCTAGAGTGCAATTCAAAACCGCGTAGGCGCGGAGGGGTAAGGCGGCCTGCGAGCTGAAGCGCAGGTAGTTTTAACGCCCGCCAACGCGGCTGAGGCTGGCCGGCTGAGCCGGCCAGCAAGCCGAAGCTGCTGTGGTGAGCGTGAAAACCATCTGCGACGATAAGCTCGCATGGGACCGCCGGAGCCCCGCAGCACCGGAGCCGTGACAGAAGCTATGCTTGCTGCATGTTGCTTGCTTACATTTTAAACGTACTGAGTAAAAAAATTAGAAGCTAATTAAATATATTTTATGATGTCATTTAACAGTATTTTAGAAGTTTACTGTTAGAATGCCTGTTACAAAAGATGCTAAAAAATAACCATCATGCTGAGTTGTATTTAGAGTGGTTTACTTAGAAGATAACTAGTGGCTAAGATAGTATTATTTAGAAGGCAACATACATTTTTGGGGGCGAATAATGATATTAAAAATTAATAAGCATTTTTAATAAACAAACTCAGATTCAAAGCCATTTTTATTTAATGCTTTACCTAATATAAATTTTGTATAGTTAAATTTGACCGTGTATAAATTGGAAAGATGCATGTGCACGTCTAAGCTACGAATTATACGCGAGCAGTACGCAAAATTCGTGTATACTTTGAAATCACATATTAAAAAACAGCATTACAAAGTATCAGCGAGCAGTTTCCTATGGATGCGTTTTGGCTATGTACACTCTGTAAATACGCTCCATGGGCAGTAGGTACATTCAGTCTCGTATTAGCTGTGGTATAAACCTATTTACCACACCTATAAAGTATTTATTATTTAGTTAGAAGAAATGTTTCAACGAATATGACAGCTTGTAATATTTATAATGATATGGTAATGGGTAAATATCGAACATTCTCATGTTGTATATGAAGGACTCCAATTAATACATAGCCATTCTAGAGCAACTGGTGTGACTACGATGCTGTCATTTTTGAGTTACAATTCAATTGATCAAGCTGATCCTGTCACAACTTTTCGAAAAAACAAATAAGTAATACCAATAAAATTTATTTGTTTTGAGATTTGCAGCGATCAACAGATTTGATTCTCGAGGTTAAGATGGGACAACTAGTAGTAACCTAAATGCGTATTGCCCCTTGTGTATCCTAGTCGTTTTAGGCTTGGGTCATACAAGATTTGCTGGACATTTTTGTTGATGTTAATTCTTTGCCGTAGGTCAAGCAGGCCTAATATGGCTTAAAATTGGATAGATTTCAATTGGCACTGTTCGACTGTGCAGGTGCATAAGGAAAGAAATTAAAATTATAGATGGCTTATCTACGTTTTGACCTTGATGTTTTTCAAATCTAGGTATCGTAAAATAATACACACACAGCTGTTGTTGGGTTACTTATTTATTGTATTTTTAGAATTGTGACCGTTTTTTGAGATGTTCATTTTACTTCTTGAGGTAGTAAGCGGCGTAGGGTGAGGCGTAGGGGTAGGCGGAGTAGGCGGCGAGCGGCGCGGAGTAGGCGGAGTAGGCGAGCGGCGCGGTGTAGGCAGCAGCCACCGGCGCGGTGTACGCCGCCGCCACGGGCGCCGTGTATGCCGCGCTGTACAGCACGCCCGGCTTGGGCTCAGCCATGGCCGCCACCAGTATGCACACGAATACGAACTGAAAACACAAGCATTTGTTAATATACAATTGACTAACTTATGATTTGTTTGTTCAATGAAACTGTTCCAGAAGTCTCCATCACACCTGGAATAAAGAAATGCTTACCATGTATTTGAACATTTTGATTGTTTTCACTGAGCTAGTGCTGCACTGAATGATATCAAATACACAAAAGCTACGAATTTTATAGTACTCGAGAAGGCCGTATGTTTGTATGCCTTGTGGCGTTACCAGAGCTCGCATCTGTAGCATGCGTAGAATTGTAATTACTTTCCTTTAGCCAGAAATGTCAGGAAGCAAGTTTACTTTAGATGAAGAGTTTGAAAAAAAAGACTTAGGGCCTTACTACAAAAACTTTAAACCCTTGTTTCACACTTGTCTAATAAAATTTTGGCTGCAAAATGAATCATTTGTCAACGTCATAATTTGAAATTTTTTTAGATAAACTGACGTTTAAAAGTTTTTGTGGTAAGGCGGTTATTGTTTTTCTTTTTTTATGGTTGTTAAATAAAAAAAATTATACTAGATTGCCGTTTACATAAAAAAAAATTGAGATGCTTTTCATTTTTCGTGTCTTCCACCCACCATTAGAAAGGCAGATACGTTTTTCTTTCTTGTTACATAGTATACACCGTGACTTTTTAGTCGTCTTACAACGGCAGCTAACTTCATGTATCCAATGACTAGTAAACGTTCATATAAAAATATATATATATGAGATTTGAATAATTTAAAAATAAAATTAATTCATTATTATGATGCATTACGTAGATTATAAGAACACCCTGTTGTGAGCGCTGCCCGAATCTTGTATCAATGGAGCGCGGCGCTTTGGGAAGGTACCTACTTTCAACCGTTTGATACGTAAACATTTTTTTTTCAGTATTTTTCTTTGCACCTATTATCTTAATTAAGTAAGGCTATAAAATTAATAATCGTGTCTAATGGTATTTTATGTCGGATAGTGGACCACCTTTCTAAGACGACTAAAAAGTCACGGTGTATAGTAATTATACTGCAGCGTGGTGCCCACACTCCTCAGTTTATGTTTTTAATTTTGTTAAAAAGTTATTTTTAACAACTCAGTTGTGGTTCATATTAGCCATCTTCTAACTGTTGGTTTTTAGTAATCAATTGTAAGTCTTTTTCCTTACTTTAAGTTTATGAAACATATGTATTTAGTTATATAGAAGCCGACTGCAACATAGTTTGGAACATAATTATATCAAACAGTTTATTCTCCCAAAAAGGGATACTGGTTATTTCATCCTAAAAGGGTTTTACTTTTACTTTTAATTTTTATTCACAATGAAACGGAAAGCATTCGACGGTCACTTGCTCTTCATTAACGCATAATGTTGGGGTCATCTAATCGGTATTCGAAGCACGGCTCCGCTACGAGAACGAGGCTTTGTCCACATTGCGTGCACTGTCCTTCTTAATTTACTATAAAGTTGGTTGCAGCTGATTTTTTGATATCATTCAGTTCAACAAGAGCTCCTTGACAACAACAAACAAAATGTTCAAACTTGTAAGTACAGTTTTGTGATTTAATTGAACAGGATACAAAGCTATCAGAAAATTTCAATTTTCTTAAAAAAATTATAATACCAACCTGCTATTCTTTGGCAAGTCGGTGAAAAACATAAGTCGATAGATAAATTGTAGTTAATTGTGTATTTTTATTTTTTCAGTTCGTATTCGTGTGCATGCTGGTGGCGGCCATGGCTGAGCCCAAGCCCGGCGTGCTGTACAGCGCGGCATACACGGCGCCCGTGGCGGCGGCGTACACCGCGCCGGTGGCTGCTGCCTACACCGCGCCGCTCGCCTACTCCGCCTACTCCGCGCCGCTCGCCGCCTACTCCACCTACCCCTACGCCTCACCCTACGCCGCCGCTTACCTCCTGAAGAAGTAATTTAGAGTTCACAAAAAATAATTTTGGCAAAATGAAAATCAATTAAAGAAATAGTACTTTCGAAAAGCATTAACTTGGTTTTATTTAGTTTGTCATTGCGTTTAGCACAACGCTGTAATTAAATTGTTGGTTATTTCTATATTCGGATATCAGACAATAGTATTTTAGTTTGCTACCATTTCTCTTCAAGTTCTCGCGTATTTTGTAGTTATACGTAGTGTATTATAGTATGAAGTAGATATTTTGTTGTTCTAACTTCTAAGGAATCCATTCAAACTTTCACACAAATGCCGCTACGAAATCATCAGAGTGCACGGAGAACTGCTGCGTAATCTACTTATCACGGTGTTCTGTATCATCTAATAATTGGGTATATAATTTCTCCTGTAAGTGCTACTAGAAAATACTTACACTTATTTTAATTATCGAACCAGCAACCAGTACAAGAGCTTCAGGCGACAGTAGTATCTTTTAGACTGATCTTCTGATGGGAATAATGGGTAAAATCACTGTTTTGTTACGGTGCAAAACATCGAATCGCACGGATAACAATATGTCAAAATCTTTCTTTTTACTCATGATTTATTCACCAGTAGCTAGAAAGAAACATGACTAATAAAATCCTTTTTTCTAACATGCAGATGCGGAGTCAAAAATCTTTAGGCTATAATCAGTGAATAATCGTTTTTAAAACTTAAAGGTTTTTTGAAACTACTTAAGTACTAAACATTTCTAAGAATTATATTTAGGACATTTTGAGAAGCTACTACTTTTTCCAAGGATCTCAGCAAAAAATAAATTAGTATTAGGTGGAAACCTAATGGTTGATCGTAATATGAAAACAAATAAACTCCTGGAAAAGTAATATCTAATGAAATAAAACAATCACTGCAAGTAACACTAAATAATTTATTTGTTCGCTAAAATACTCGGTTTAAAGAAACACTGCTTATTTAAAGAAGTAGTAAGGCGAGGAATAGGAGTATGAGGAGGAGTACGCCACCGGTGCTGTATACGCGGAGTAGGCCAGGGGTGCTGTGTACGCGGAGTACGCTAGGGGCGCTGTGTACGCGGAGTACAGGGGCGCGGTGTACGCAGCTGTGTAGGGAGAGCTGTAGTACAAAGCTGGGTTAGGAGCCGCTGCTGCCATTACCAGCATGCAGGCGAACACGAACTGTGGAAAGAAACATAGCCATTAAATAATATAATAACACTTAATTTTCTTACGTAGAATACAGTGGATACGATTCTTACGGATACTATGTAATAAACAGTTTATCGAGCCTCTTTGAGGATTGGAATGGACTATTTCTTGCACTCATATAAAAGGTGTTTAACAGCCCACAGGTATTCCCAGTATACGATTAGAGGACGACGAGTGCTCTGATAGTGGACTCTTATACTTGAAGTTATTATTCTATTCACGACTACGCCAAAGTTTAATTCGATTGATGAGTACGAAAACTATTATGATATCGAGTCAATAATTTTAATGGGTTAAAAATAATAATTCCTTACAAACACCCAAATCAATTTGAATAAAGCAATAAATAAAATAATGTATGTAAACCCGATCTCATATGCACGTCACAAACGAAGCTTGACTAAACAATTCTATCTTCATGCAAACAAACATTTTGTTAATTTGTATTCATACAATTTATGAGTGAATTAGTTCTTGTCAGTCAATCATATTTGAAAATATACTTTTGAAAATACTTTTGTCATGACAAAATACATGTATTAAATAATTTTGTGCACAATATCGCAGAACTAGACTATGACTAGACTACTATAAATGAAATTGACAAAAAATAAATGTTTAATTGTGATTGGAATTCTTTTGTGATACTTTTTTTTTATAAATACAGATTTCATATAAAGACTAATAAGAATTATTTAGTCCCGTGAGACCTACTTCTCTTACCGGGATAAAATGTAACCCGAAAAATTATCTATCTAACACTGAAAAGATGTTTCAAAGGGATCTGAATTCCTGAGATTGAATCGTTAGTTTACAATATTAGTATAGACTGCTCCAGAAACAATTGGAACACTTTACAAGCTTATAAAACAGCACACATGATTATTAGCAACGAACAATTACGACTACTACCTGCCTAAGTCCTTAAATACATACAAGAACATAAACATATATACACCCAACATACTTATATGACGCAACGCAACCTTACTTCAATAGATCCCACTGTTTCTATAATAATTAATGAAAATACCGAATTATGTAATAACCAATGAACTGACACTCACCAATTTGTACATTTTGGAGGTTGTTGTCACTGAGCAAGTACTGAGCTAAATGATGACCACTGAGTGTCCGACCCATCTTTATAGGAGTGACTAAGAACGTACCATGTATTGTCAGGATTCGCGCTCAAATCGTCACGTACCATAACCGATGATTAGTCTCTTTCACACCTGAGGACGCAACAATATATTTTCTTCTTGTCTTCTCATTAGTATGTAGCTCCTTTTCAGATTAAATTGCTGTACAATAACATAATTTTCTTCAGGCACAAAATATTGTTACGTTATATTTATGAGTTTGGGTGATCTCAGTAGCTTTTCTCGATCTTTAGTATTGATGTAATAAAGGGGAAAGATTTGTATGTAAGAAAAAAGATAACTAAATCACTTTCTGATATTCAAATGGTGCATAACGTCTGACTAACAGGCACTTTAATCCGAAGACGGGAATCAGCTCCTTAAGGACGTGGGTGGAACCGCGAGAGTTAGCAAATAATAGTACAAAACATTATTTACTCAAAAGAAAACCTTTTATGTCTCGCATGGATCTGCGTTTTCCGCAGATCAAGTTACCATACAACTCGGTCAAACTAACAACCGGGATAGCTGTGAAATGTGTCTGCAAAAATCTGTCCGAACTAGTTATAAAAGAAAACTCTGCATGGAAAACCATACACGAAAAGTCTTGACTTTAGAAGGTTCGTGGATCACTAACAGCCGAGATGTTCCTACGATCAAAATTAAAATGAGCAGTTTCGATCGCACATTTACAGGTGATCATTCTACTATATACTGATACTACTTCTTACCTTAATATAAGTATCCGAAGTTCTACTTATCGGTACGTCACGCGATACATAAGCTGTATTGTGTATCGCGTCGGTATACGTACTGATTTATTGAAGAGTATACAATATACCAGAATCAATCATTTGTTTCCCATATGAAGGACATGAAAAAAAAGTTTTATACGACATTTAAATGGCTCTTCTTCTTAAATATCAGAACATAGTGCACGTTTTGGTAAAAGTAGGCTTCAGCATACAGGTGAGAAATGACGTAGATCAAACCAGCCCCGGAGGCTCGTTACTTCAACACGTGCCTATCAAATCCTTGATTGATTGTATCGTGCAGGGACATAGATCTTGTCACACTGTCAACAATGTAAAGGTCTATTTAATTTATCTGTATGACAAGTTGCACATGTGGACATTGACTGGTGAGCTAGATGAAGCTATGTTCATAAACTACAACCCTCGAGGTTTTTCTTTTAAAATTTTGAAAAATATTTTACAATCAATCATAGAAAAAAAACCCATGTTTTATAGTAATAGACGTAAAATAATATAAAGTTTGTATGTATGTATGGGTTTGGGTAAAACAGACGTATACGTCTACGCAATCTTTTGGTTTCTGATTTTGAGGTTCAACTATCCATTCTTAAAGGAAAATAAATGCTCTGCCCTAAAAGGTGCTCAGAAATAGTCAATTAGAGAGTAATTAAATATACAAAAAAATCTGTCAAAATGTCCCATTTGCGGCTTTAATTTTGTCTAAACAGGCAGTATTTGTACATTTATTGGCCAAGGCTATTTTATAAAAGGAACACCCAAACGGCCAATAAAAACTTGGGTTTTCCACATTTTGTGCCAGAATTAATATTTTTGAATTTAGAATAACTATGTAAATCTATTTGTTCCATCAAAAGAGATTCCGTCATTTGTTCCCCGGTCTGGTGATTCCTGAATAGTATCAAGCAACTGTAGAACAATTATTAACTTGACACCTGCTTTAAGATTTAAAACGCCATGAAGCGTCGAATTACGTATATGAACACAACACAATGTCGTGGAATATTTGACTAAGGCCCAAGTGCACTGACAAAATAAACGGTTTTCTTAAAACATCTGTTTAGGTATGTACTTGCACTACTTAAAAAATAAATAAAATGTGTTTATTGACAAAAAGTTTTACAATTTAGTTGCCGGGGTTATTTACTTACTATGATTATTTTTCCGACCCAAATATCGACCAATAGAATTGCACCATTCGACGTCACGTGGTACAACCTACATGGTATTATACTGATAATTTTTTGAATATTTTCTCTGGTCGTTGCTATGTCAAACTGACAGGTTGTGGCCGACATTTGGGACGGAAAAATAATCCCCCGAATACCACACGAGCTTCAAAATTCTCTGGCATTTCCCTCAAGGTCGTCAAGTTTTCCAGGAAAAATCACTCGCGCTTCGCGCTCGTGATTTTTTAACCTGAAAAACTTGACTCCTTCATTTGTTTGCAACGAACCTATCGGGAAATACCCGATAATTTTGAAGCTCTTGTGGTATTATAAGTGAATATTAACGTTCAATTTTCGAAGTAAACAGTTGTTTTAAATAAAACGGACAATCATGTTGGTTGTGGAAATAGGCTCAAGTAAATTTCGTTTACGTAATACATAATATCCAGTGTAATGAGCACAGTCTAAGGTATAATGACGCGCAATTGCCTAATAAAAAAAATGTACATCTACCTACATATTACGTATATATTTAATATACGTATGTATTTAATTTACTTTGTTAGGGATATTTTGAAGACTAACCTATATTATTTAATGAGGCTTAGAGAAAGTAAATCTTGACTAAACGTCCAAACTCCCAAAAATTATCGATGTGATTTATTCATTCATTCCTATGATAATATAAACATAACCTAAAATGATTTTTGGTTATGGTACAATTACGACGACGACGACCGACCATTTAAGTAGTTGTAAGAATATACCTAGGTACAAAAAATGGTCGGCTCCAAAGAAGGCAGAGGCGAAGAGAGTAACCTTCCTCTTACACCTCCGCTAGTCATTTTGTTCTCCATGCTGATAATCGTTTCAGAAGTTTTTTGCAAAAACTAATTAGATGATTCGTACTTTCCGAGATAAGCGTGTCGGGTCTAATGAGTGAGTATTGAAACCAATCTAATTAATTCGTTATACTATGCGTGGTGTGAGATGAAATTAGCAGTTTTACAGCAAGATATATAAGCTGCATTTCAGTTCGTCACCATTGAGTTTATGATTGTGACGATGTTACTTAAAGCAGTAAGTATCTAGTTATTTATTTATTAAACATGCATATTTAAGTTTTAAGAAAATCACTTTTAATTTCAATTTGTTTTTATGTTTTTTTTTTTAAATAATACTTAATTAATAATTCTAATTATTGATTGGTATTAACAAATTGTTAACCTATATGTCGAATTGTATTAGCAAATGTGTCTCGCGCAAACATTTGATTTGATTAAGTGCAACCACTTTTCCTCTTTTCACAAATAATAATCATGACCATAAAATTTATAAATAGAATCTTTTTAAATCCTAAAAAAGATACAAAAAAATAAAAAAATAATAATAAAAAAGATGTTAAAGTACGGACAGTAAAAAGAAAAATGGGTGAATATACTTCAGACGCGTCAATGATTGTAAGGCAAGTAATTTATAAGATGTAAAATATTTCAGTATGTCATAACTTTTCCTCAAGAAAAAAATACAGCCTTAAATTTCAGGAAAGTTATGCAGGGGTCGTCGCACGCTTAACTGTGCTATATTTTTTACAATCTTCACACATGTGCTGACAATTTATGAGTCTTTTTTTAGAACCTTACTCACTATAATTTTAAGCCGGAATTAAGCTAATAGAATTCTTATTATAAAAATGTTTTTCACATTTTTGTTTATTTTGCAAAAGGCGGCCAGAATCTTAATCAGCCAATCGTCTCTTTCCTTTTTAGTTACCAATAACTCACAACAGGCCTAGAGTTTTCCTGTCCCGTTTAAGACAATTGAATAATGAATTGTATTTCGGATGAATATGCATTACCTAGTAAAGTAGCTCACTATCCTCAAAATACAGAATTTTTATTCATTTAGCTTTTCAGCTTTTAATATGACTACTTATTGACAAACATTAACCGTGGTCTACTCCCGATTCCAGTGGCTCCTATTACTCCTGGCGTGTGCGTTCGCCGCAAGCCTTGGCGAGGCCAAGCGAGTGGTCCACCGCCACCGTCGTCCGTCGCCACGACATCCAGTAATCCTGGTCAACAAGGTGCCTCGTGTCAAGGTCGCCAATAGGGTCCTAATGTCACCACGTCGACATAAACACTAATGCGATGACGTCACAACCAGCCAATATGATATAAATATATTTCTCCATCTGTATGTTGGCTGTCTGTTATTTCTGATTCGTTACTCTATTACCCTACTTTGGTTTGAAATATTTAATGGACAGCTTCAGCTTTCGACACTTTTGATCTAATTTTAAGCTGTCTCTCGGTATAAAGTTGAATGAACCCGCTTTGGTTTACCTAGTTTGTATCAAAATACTTACAAGTTATATCGCAAAACACTCAAAAAGTTTAGTTTCGAGCAAAGTTTTTGATAAAACACGGACCCTTTAAACTACTTTAAGTAAAGTGGAACAATAAACAACAACAAAAAAACTTAACGACGATAATAATCTTGTGGAATGTGTAACTGCTGCAAAGAGATCCGTGTTTATTTAAATTTCTCAAGTTTTTGTTATCTATGGCGTTTAGAAATAGTGTCCAGTGCGTAAGTCCTTGATCTAATATGTTTTAGCGGTCGCCGGTGACACGACGCAAGGCTGCACGTGCTTATAATGCTTAATGCGTTCGAGGAGGATATTTCGACTTTATCCGGTTACACTACCATATAACACATCGCCGTATACTTGACCACTGATATAAAAGAAGTCCCGATTGTCTGATTATTATCATTGTGCACCGGATCTTGTGTCCTACAGTTTCTTAACCAACAAAACAAACCAACATCAAGATGTTCAAATTCGTGAGTACTATTTTCTGTGCATGCATAAGTGTCTCTACAGTACATGTGAAACTTGTGAAATTAATAATCTCCATAAGTTATTAATTTTTTTATTGTAATAAGTACAGTTTTAGCCACCATTTTTTTGACAAGTTAATCTTTTGGATGGATACATTTTGTTGGAACCAAACATTTTGCTCCTTACTCACCTAAGGGCACTTAAAGGTACACCCTACCTTTACGGGTTTGCTTATTTTCAGTCATAATTAACATTAATATTATTTTCAGGTGTTCTTCGCTGCTCTCCTGGCTTTGGCTTCAGCCAAACCCAAGCCCCTAGTAGTAGAGTACCCCGTAGCGGCCGCGTACACCGCGCCCGTAGCAGCCGCGTACACCGCGCCCGTCGCCTACTCCGCGTACAGTGCCTACGACTACGCCCTGCCCTATTCCGCGTACACCTACGCCGCCCCGTACACTTACTACGTGCGCTGATCATTTGAAGTAACCAGGCTGATGAAACACGACAACTGCTCAAATATGTAAATTATTAATATTAATAATCACAGCAACAATCGAAATAAAGCTACTTCGATATTACTCTTGACTTTTTCTCAAGTTTGCCATTCAGGATTCCGAAATGACCAGTTCATTGTATTTTCACATTGGTCATTGTTAACTAGGTCAGGTCTTAGTATTCCTCATTGTGTGGGTTCATATACCTATTATGTATTCTGAAAGGTTAAAGCCTTTATTATTGAATAATAGTATAATACACGTAACACAATTACTATTTGTAATGTAATAATGCCGTAAGTATTTTCTTCACTATTCATTGTGACGTGATTGTTCATTCACAAATAACTTAATATTCAAGGGTTTAAATGTTAAAGTTATTGTGGTGGCTTTAAGGGCACTAAAACACGTTTCAACGTTACAAAACTTACAGAATACCATGTATTTGTATGATATCTTTGCAAATGTTGTTGCTATTATGGCATTATTAAGTAAACGTGCATATAATAGAGTCCGAAATGTTTCAATATATACAGCCCACATAATAATCATTGTTACTGAATTAGACATATACGTCACATATAAAATTACCAAGGCTGCGTATTTGGGGGGGTATTATTAAAGTGTTGTTACTAAATTAGGTAGCACACGGTAAGAGCTCAGGACGAAAAGTCGCTTCAAAATGTACTAGCCGTTCAATATATGTGAGTTGTATCGACATGTTTGCATCCAGCCGAAGTAAATGTCGATTAATGTTGGAGATTAGTGATTTTATCGCTCGATACGGCAATAAAGCGAGCACTATAATGAACGTCGGTGACGCCCGAGACGTTTAGTGCAGAAAACGTGAGAACGTGCCAAACGTCACGTGACACACTTACATACATAACGTTTGTTATCAAATAGAGCTTTTATTAAATTTGTTTGGTCCAGTAACTTTGAAATTATGTTGAGGCGTAGATGAAGTTCTGTTTTTCCCGAACCTAGTCTGTAACGAGAACACTACAATACAATTTAGTTTTGTTGACATTCAAGACAATCAAAAGTTAAATAAAATACCTATATCAAAGAAATATCAGACCATGCTACATGCTCCTTGAGCTCAACTTCCTTGTTGCTTATTTTTTATGTAAACTTGGATGCAATTTTTACTACCTGAAACTAAACTTTAATTAAATGAAATAGATTTATTTGAATGCAGGGCAGCAATTTTTTTCAGAGGTGCCTTTATTGTTATTCTTTGGTCTCAGGAGCAAATCCAGGCCACACTAAGAAGCGCTGAATCAAACAGAAAAAAACAACACTATTAACTAAAGCCTCCTTGTCATGATTCCTTCGGTCAAACGATTAACATACAAACCGCCTTACAGCACATTCATATCTCTTCTAGGAATTGAAAGCAAACACACGGACTGAAGCCTGACTTCCAAGGAAATATCCCCTCGTTTTGTTTACCTTAGGGCAGGTAGGCACGGGTTACCTAACGCATTGCAATTAAGTGCAACTAGCATTCACTATGCACGTGACACGTTTGTACGTAATATAGGAGTACGATGTCACTTGAGACGGTAACACGTGTGAACGAAGCAAATTGATTAATTTAATTGTTACAAATAAATAGGATGGCTTGCAGATGTGGTCTTTGTTTTCTGAAAGTATTGAAAGAAGTAATACAATTCATAGATAGTCGGTATTTATTTAACTTTTTTATGATTTTTGTAGTATAACAAATTCATTCCGAATTGTGATCTGTATCTATGTAATGAGTAGGTATTCACAACATAATTAACAATTGAAAATATCAAAATGAAGATTTAACATTTTCTAATTTACTCTTTCGGAGAGAAGCAATCGCTGCACGATGTTTATCATGCTTATTTGATGAACCTTGTTAACTTTACCAATATTTAATGACAAAGTTAAGGTAATTAAAAAGTATCAGTATTTGTGACAGAGTTATTTTAACTTCATCAAATGTTATACTTCAGAACAATGATTTAACCTACCGTATATTTATAGCTTTCAGGAGGCAGGAGGTTAACATAAATATTTATATACTTAATAAGCACTCAATTAAATCTGTGAATTGGTTTGGTTAAAATTATTCAAACGCAAGTCGATACAATAGACTTTACATAAGTATTTCAATAGGTATCTGTTGACGAATTCATCCAATCAAACACCGAACAACAAGAAATACATTTAGGTCAGAGAGTGATGATGTAATGACGTAATGGGTGCATTACTTCCATCTGGCTTACCTTGAACATGAAGTTTCCGAACATATTATGGATCACCTAACATCTGATACGCGCAATCTTCTGGGAAATCACGATTACCGATCACATCACAGTATTATTGTGAAGGAAAACTACTCAAAACCTTTAACTTTTAGGTCCATATTCTAGAAGGATTTCGAAGCTTTTGAGAGCAGTTTTAGCCTTGAACCAGGTTCCGTTAGACCTAAATATAAGGTGGAGAAAGTTTCACAATTATTTTACCAACTTTGTTATCAAACACTCATGGTTAATTTTCCATCACTTACCTGACATTTACGGTCTAAAATAAGATTAAGTTTGTTTGATCCAGTTATTAGTTTACCTGTACCCTTAATCTGCTAATGGACGTTAGGAGCATTTTTGAAACCATATTAATAACTTTCCTGTTTATTAGTTTGGATGAGGCTTTATTGAAACTTTTAATTGTAATTTTGGTTTTATAATATTTTAAATAGCTTTTAGATTGTTGGGTTGTCAGTCCCACTACCACAATGACGACTGGTAAAAAGTTGAACTCTATTTTTACGTTCTCCCAAAACAACACAAGAGTTTGATATCCAGATCTACAAAGCCATCTATCTTCCAAGAAAACTGCAATATCCGATCTCTCAAACACAGATTTTTAATCATAAGTAGTAGCTCGTGGCCTAAATCAACATCGGTTTCTGTTCGAGCGTGCATTCACCCAAGTTTGTTAGCCACATCTTACCCTTGTTGACACTCTAGGGAAAAAGCAGATGTGACCGACTTTCACTCGGGAACATCTCGTCGAGGGGTTGTTGACCTCATTGCATGGGATCATCAAAAAACTGATAGATGCGAAGGGCACTGGTAGGTGTAACTATGAAATTGTCATTGTTTCCCACGGCGCATGTGACTGAATTAGGAACATATACCTACATATACAAAACATATAGTAGTCTGGAGTAAATACATTTTATTATTTACATTTTATTATCATACACTTAAGTAATTCACTTATCTCATTCCGACAATGCTGTACGATCAACACGATTTGCTTAATTTAGAGTGTTGAGGTTGAAAGAAACCCTGATAATGAAGCTTTATATGTTATGGTTTATCACACTGATTCTCTAGAAATGGACCTACTTATTGCCTATTTACCATATGTGATTTTCAATCAATCTATATTATTGACTGTAGTTACCTAACGATTGTTACTCCGAATAACGCGATTATGAACATAAACCCTTAGGGGTAGTGTTGTATAAATCCTCTATCCAATTTATTATTGTCATAACATAGATAATTTGGCTTTTGATTTCTATTATTATGTGATTTCGTTCAAGTATCAGAAAATTGTTGAATGATTGGTAAGATAATCTGTTTATAAAGCGTTCATGTAATCATAACAACGAACAAAAATGTGAATGCTGTAAACGCGCCATTAAATAAAACTGTGAAAATCGATTGAAAATAACGCAGGAACTGCAATGTTTTTTAAATTTAAGTCAAGTTTTATATTGTACCCAGGTAAAAAAATAAACTCTGGAAGTAATGTATCTATTTAATCGAACAATTACTTACTAAACGTCATTTCTTTATCGTATCTGTATGAGAACATTCAAACATACATATTTTTAGCTATCGATAGGCATTTGTTTTTCATTCAACGAGTAATACACGAATGTAGCCACGGCACCTTCAATTTATTTTTAAACAAACTCCACAGAACGCTTTACACCTACAACCAATTATGTTCAGGCCACTTGAACATTCGTCTTTGTGAAAGCGTCGCGCATGAAATTTCGTCAATCACCCGTGAAGCTGTGTGAAGTACGTTCCCGGTATGACGTCACTATCTCGAACACGTTTTTTTTTGTAAATTAATGCTCGAGGAAAGTTATGAATGGATAGCGTACGTCATGTTAGGATGCAATGCGTCTGGTCTGATGCATAGGTATTGTTCCTTGCAGAACAATGACGAATTAGTACTTGCACGTTTATGGTCGTCATGGGTTAGAATATTCGAGAAGGTATATCTAAATTAGATGCTCCTTTCAGAGTAATTATAGAAAACATACTTAAATCATAAAATGTATTAAGGTTAACCTAACTGATAAATAGTTTAAATATAATTGGGATAAACATTATAATTTTTTTAAGTTATTTATTTATCGCTTACATAGTTTTACTTTCTACTTTACATGCTTGAGTTAGAAAATAAACGGATTTTACGAAATGTAAGTCAAATCACAATTGCATTATATTAATCGGTAACAAAATTACTGTTAAATACATTGGGAGGTATTAATTTGTTAAATATAGGTACTAATGGAAAGTTTCGCGATCTACTAGGCTGAAAGTTTCCTTACACGCGTCCCCGGAGACTATTGCGTCAACGTGGGCTTTGTTCACACTTGAAATCAACACTGTTGTTTAGAACTTTCTATCGACAGAAAAGCATTTGAAGGTTGTGACATAGGCTATGCTAAAATTTCACATGAAAACACTTTTAAATAGCGTGATTTTGGTCATCTCATCCTTTATCTCTGATAATAAATTTAATGATCTTGAACAATGACGTTGTTAATATATTTACATAGAAACAAACAAAAATTTCGGACACAGGAAATCATCAGAACCCCACTGAGGATGCAGTGCAACTACTAGTTATCCTGCAGACTTTTACTAACTATAAAACTCATCTCCGTTGAACGCGCCAATGATTTCGAAGAATCCCGTAGCCTCGTCATTAAATATACCCAGGCTCTTTCTTCCCCATTTAGTGGTGCGTGCATATTTCATTCTTAAAAGCAACAATTAGATATTCCAAGTAGCTTATAGTACACATATAGCTATAAATGTAAATTAGCTTGTTAGAATCTAGCATGTACTGTAAAAGTCAGGCATGTGAGTCTTTGTCTACACCACGTGGAGCATTCTTATACAAAACTTACCTAACTACTGTAGAAACAGTGGCAAACATGTCCTATTTCCGATTAAAGTAACTTGATAAACAAATACCTGTTGGCTTTGAGTAACATCAAACGTTCAAAGAAAAACGTTACAGCAAGAAACCACAAAAAAAGTTAAAAGGCGTGATTTTGACAAAGTATGTAGATTAAGCACAACGAATATAATGAAATATGGGTGAGCTTTATGGTTTATTTAGTTCAAATCATTGTTGAGTTGGTTTTATTGTATGTATCCTGCTTTTTAGGCGCCTATTTATTAAAATTGGTCCAGCTTTGTGCTGAAACTAACTTGATTTTTTAACCTCATTATTTGGGGTTTCACTTTATGCGAGTAGGTCCGTGCATAATTTACCTCGATATAATACTACATCCGCCCAAAAGATTTCTGAGAACTGATTTGGCCGCGTTTTCAATGATACTTGGAAAATGTACATTTTCATAAGTATCATCTTAGAACATACTCATTCCCTATGGCAAATTGAGTACTATTTAAAAAAAATATCCCATAAATATAACAATCTTGTTATTTGTTCTGAAAAGGAACTTTAAAAAATAAACGAGTAATCAGAAATTGACAACCGTGTCTATAAAACATACCTATATAATATACGAAAAAAAATACATAAAGAATAATAAAGTTCAAGATTAAAACAAGCCGTTATATAATATGAATATGGAGTGGACGTATCGGAGTTTCAGTTCACAGGTGAAAATTGTTCGTGTCAATTGCAAACGTTGACGACAATTTCTACCTCGACTGTCTTTTGCGGACTTGTTACGTAATGCCGACTGGCCCGAAAGCTTTCCGTGGCTCTATGTACCTGGATATGCTTTGAATATTATTGTTGGTGGTTTTTCTAAGCTGCAAATTATTGGATAGTTATGCATTTTTCCAAATTTTTTCGAACATGTTTTCGTAATACCAATTAGCATTTTTTCTTAATACACATTATTCCTATAGAAGTCCCATCATATTGGTGGATTTTCCGAGTGGAAAAAATTTGCCCAAAGCCGTGCGTATTTTTCGTTCGGCAAAAAAGCGCGGAAAAACCGCCAGTGAAACAAGGCTAAATAAATTCACTTGCTCTTAATTAGATACATATGTATAATACTATTGAAATTGCAAACTTTAAGTTATTTAAATAACACGATTTCTGCTTATTCTATTTGTATAACAAACATAATTTGAAGCCAAATCTCATCCAGCATACGTACAAGACAACCTTTACACATCATCTGACACATACAGACTGCGTATGTGACTATGTAATCGCTTACCGAATGTTTTGTTTGTATCCAGCCGGGCTATTGTCTATACAGAAATGTTTGCCAAAATTAGTTGAAGTGTGGGCTTCGTCACACAATATTATATACTGCGAAAGTCTGTCTGTCTGTCGTACTTTCAAGCTAAAACACTGAGCCACACTTAGGAAAATATGATTAAGAGCTTGAGAAAGGACATATGATACTTTTTATCCGCTTGAGAGAAGTTCTCACGAAATGCGAGTAACTAAGGCTTAGCGTACAGTACTACAGATGATCATAATGAAAGTGTAATATATAGGTATGGTATGGGTTATCTATCGCATAAGCTGTTTATGTTCTATGAATAGAATGTTTTAGTAAATCGATTGCGGTTTCATCAATCTAGCTAGTGCATACGTGCCGTGGATTTTCAACCCGTGGCTACTTAGTAACTAATCTATAGGTTTGCAACATGTCCCAGTACACAGGTCAATGTTACAATTAATATGGTTATATTTTATTGATAAATTACTATAATATTCCTACAGAATTGCGAATCATGTAAGAACATTTGTTTGCTTTTAGGACTCAATAAATATGACCACTATGTATTTTTCATTATGATGGTCCCAGATTCAGCTCGTGGACCTTATATTTCAGCGCATGATGTTTTTTGTTATTATTATTTCATAATTACTCTACCAAAAAATTAACATAGTTAATTTAAACAAGCGATATTTTTATCGATTAAATATTGTAAACAAGTTAAATATAAATACTTCAGTTATTACGGTAAAAATATCACGTGGACTTAGGTATCGGTCTCGTGTTTTCGAAACTTCGAATTTTTCATTTATCGTGACTATATTTACAAAAGCTATACAACTTTTTTAATTGGTTATTTACCATCATGCTGTTTTACGTGCACTTTCTGACCTTTGTGAAAGTTCAGTTAAAACTTTTAGAAGCACGTTTAGCCTAAATGAATGGAAAGTTTCTTATTGATTATTTTATCTGAGCGTTCGATACGTGACAATTTTATCTGTGTAAAGGAAAATCATTTAACTTGGCATATTTTTACAGTGACAAAAGCCAACACATGAAGGTACAGCCTTGTACTACTTTTAGCCTATATTTTTTTAACCAAAATAAATAAACCAAAGCTTCCTCTTTCTACCTACATATCTATTCCTAATTTATCCTTATCTCAATCTTACGAATCCAGTGAAAGATTTACAAGTACAAGTTGGCAGCAATAAAATATGGCGTCTCTCATGAATTCCGATGACTCCCGAAGGTATGCACTTGGTTCGCTGCTCACGCGTCGATCAATGCCAGAGACGACGCTGAGGATGGTCGGTTGCAACACCAACTGCGCACGCGACGTATATAACGTGAACGCGAAGTACCGAACAGCACGAGTCCTGTTCTATCAGTACTAACATCACCAACCCTCCTATCAAAATGATGAAGTTTGTGAGTATTGTACTCTTTTCTGTAATGTTTTGTGTGAAGTGATAAGTTCAGTTCAGTATAAAAAGAAAGTATTTAGCATTGTTGTAAAAAAATTATAAGATATAAATAGAAATTGGAATTAAAACTTGTAATGCCGATAATAGAAGCAATGTTTTGACCAGTCAATTAGTAACGTAGTAAACTTAATAATTGTCATCATCATCGTGTCAATCATATGACGTCCACTTGACTGGCCATATGCCTTCCCCTTTAAAAGAACTAATTGGGAGCGTCCTCCGGCCGTCCAGTGTCTCAAATCAATAGCACCGCTAAATACATATTTTTGCAATTTTCTGTATTCCAGATCGTTGTTCTCGCCGCGCTCGTCGCCTTCGTCGCCGCTAAGCCAGCCTTGGTGAGCGCACCTTTAGTGGCTGCAGCTCCTGCCGCGGTTGTCACGGCAACCAGCTCGCAATACTACCACCGCCTCAACAGCGGGCTTGCTGCCTACGTCGCTGCTCCTGCTGCCTACGTAGCCCCTGCTGCTGCACCCTACGTAGCTGCCCCTGCAGCTGCACCCTACGTAGCTGCTCCTTACGTAGCCTCTCCTTACGTCGCCGCCTCAGCACCCCTCATTGCCTATTAAACAAATGAACCTCGCTTCGAACCCATTGTGATACTACGACTTAATTCTACACTGGTTGTTGATAAATTAAAGATGTTTTGAAGAGTTTATATTTGTATTATTTCATGTTTTTGTAGAGCTATTATTATAATTTGTGAAAACAATTTAATTGACAATCAAAAGGCAGACCATATAATTTGAAAGGAAGAGTAACCACCTACGTTGTCTAAGAAGCGACGACGCGACGTAGCAAAAATAGTCTTAAGGTTTTTATTGTTCTAGGACAATAATATTTTCACATACCTAAGTACCGATATTAGAGAATAATCTGTGGTGAAAGGTGACGTAGACGAAGTGCTAAAAATAAAACATCTCAAATATTTTCTAACTTATCTAGACCTAACATAAATAGTTATAGAACAAGACATAATAATATAACCAAAAACACATATCATTTACGACTGGTTACACTAATTTTGCGAAACACGTGACTAATATTAATACCTAAATTAACATCAAAATTAATTTGTGGGCACTTCAAAGACGGCTTATAGAAACCGTTTAGTTAGTTCAATCAAAAATAACTTCGGCGAATCACTTATACATCGTCAATACTTGTACGTGAGTCAAAATGAGTAAACAGCACTATGTAGGCTTCTTTGCTACTTTTTTGTATTGAAAATATGTACTAAGAAATAAATATTTCCGTACACAATGAAGTCAATTCAAAATTCCTTTTTATAGCTAGATACATTTGTTTATTGATTCGTTTCTGTGTCGTGTTTCTTGATAAAGCTTACGCGTTGCGTTGTAAGCGTTGTCTTATTAAATTCTTCATCATAATTGATCTTTATCTGGTCATGGATACTTTTGTTTTTTTTATTCGTATGTGTTGTAAATAAAGGAGTAGGTATGGTTGTGTTTACTACAGTATAAAAGTAATAAATTAATAATATCACTATCTGTTTATGAAGCTTAGCTTAACGAGAAAGAATATCTGACCATATGAGTAACATACTCAATACCTTCCCATTTGGATCCATCATCAACTGGCTCGCCAATTTCTAGCTGTGGACCAGTGTTTTACCCGAAACAACTGCCTATCTGACCTTTCCAACCGTTACCCAATACCCCTTGGACAGACCCACTTGCATCCAATGACTTAGCAAACTGTCCTATTTAAACAAAAAGTAACACCCTTATTTAGGTTAACAAATAACTCCTTTCAATAAAGTAGATTACTGGATCGTAATTAAATGATTTATTTGTTCATTGAAAAGGTTTTTTACTGAGCGTTCAGTCGAGACATTCTTATTAATGTTAATGGTACAAGGTCTTTTCAGGGAATCCGGGATTCGTCGTGTTTTGTTGCAAAAAGTAGGTCTAGGTTGTAGGCCTGTCTACGGTATTGTGAAACGAAATGATAGATTGATATATTTGAGGATAACACTAGCTAGATGTCAGGTTTCTTATTCAAGTGTTTTGAATAGGTGATAAAAGTTATGTAGGTCGAGTTACTCTATTCTTTGTTCGGCTAAAATTGTTTGCAATAGGCAGAGTAAAATTATGTAGATCATGCATTAAGATAGTAAATAAAGACTTTTTGTTTGGAACGAGCTCTTATCTATTGTTTACAACGACATGTTTTGTTACTAAGCTGCACTCTTTTTAAATGGGTATAAAGATAAAAATCCTGAAATAAACTACTAACTTTATTACTATTTTAATTCTAAAACTGTCCTTTTTATATGGACAAAGTTATTGCTTCTGATGTACGCCTGCTCAGATTCTTATAGCATCGTACTCGTACAAACGGGTATACAATCGTTGCGCCTGCGAGTATTATAATATAAGACCACTAACTAGCAACGGTCCAAAGCATGATTCTAAACTATTGCCAGGCATCTTTGAGACTTGTTATACCTCTAGTAGTATTTTCTTATAAGAATAACGAA
Source organism: Helicoverpa armigera (assembly GCF_030705265.1). Taxonomy (NCBI): domain Eukaryota; kingdom Metazoa; phylum Arthropoda; class Insecta; order Lepidoptera; family Noctuidae; genus Helicoverpa; species Helicoverpa armigera. Next base: position 6,233,293 of record NC_087130.1, on the reverse strand, counting down.
TATTCAGTACTCTATGGAACAGTACTAGTATTGTATGGAATACTTATTATGAGAAAATGTCTGAAAATATCTGTACTCCTACAATTTCTTTGACACCGTTATTGTCAGCCATGCTTAGGTATATTATATGATATATTTTAAGTCACTATAATTCGTTTGCCAGTTTAACGTGTTCTAGTAAAATCTAGATATTTGACACAGTTTGAGTAAAAACAAAAGAAACATGAATTGCCACTACCAAGTTAATTTATCACAAAGTATACATATTTACATTGTAGTATACTTTCAAGGTTGTTGGAAATATTATTTATCAACAACCTTGAAATAAACAAATCAATAAAAGCCCCAACATTGCTTCTAAACTTATAATCGACTAATACAATATCTTTACGTTTATGTTTTCTAGAAGTTTTTAAATCTTTGTAAATTCTTTCTTTCCTGTCTTCTTTCTTTATTACGTGTGTGTACAAAAATTGAAAATAATAAATAAACAATCACTATAAATTGTAAAACAACCACATAATAATTATGATCCGTTATGCCATAATTATTTAAACTAATAAATATTTTAGCAGTCTATTAAATAATTTAATAAGTAGTAGGCGAAAGTTACGTTCTTATAACGTTTTATTTTCCTCATTTTTTCCTGTGACTTAACCCACGTTTTCTGAAGTAGGTTCTGTAAGTTATTTTCGTGCTAAATATACTTAGGTACTCATTTTTTTCCTGTACGATTGGTATAGAATTAATAATAACCTATTAAAAAAACAGACAGTTTTCATACGAACATCGAATGTGGTGAAATCGGATTGAAAACAAGTGAAGACAAGCTTCGGTGGTTGTCATAGCTGCTAAGTCAATGGCATGACATGCGCGTCGAAAACATAATTATTTTTCAGAAATCAGAAATCAGAAATCAGAAATTTTATTTGCTAGAAACATGGTATGGTATTACAAGATGTTACAGTAGGTATGTGTTTCACATGTCTCGCCGTTTAACCGGCATGCAAATATTATTATGACCATTATCATAATGTGGAATTACAATTTAAAAAATCTAAAATAATATTAAATATTAAAACAAAGTCATTAGGCATATTTGACAAACCAAATTATATGTATATAAATAAATGCGATTTAACAAAAGAAATTACAAATAACTTTCTATATTTCTCGACGTACAAGACATGAATTCAGCTATTGAATAAAAACATTTGTCAATTAGCCATTTCTTAAATTTAATTTTAAATTTTGCAAGTGTCATCTCTCGGAAATGCCTGTGAATTTTATTATAAATCTGAACTGCCATGCAACTGCAATTTTTTTTAAACAGAGTTGTTATTAGTTGTTATTAGTCGACAATTTAGAATCATTTTACTGGGGATATGTTTTTTCTTTCTTCGTAGGCTTATTTCTTTCTCTTAACGTGTGTGTAGCTAGTATCAGAATTGTTCACATACTGGGTAAACCTTTTGGCAGAGAATTAAAGCAACGGGTGCTAAAAAATTAATAGTTTGAAACGACAACTTAACTACCTGCCCCTCTGGCGCTACCTTTAAAGCTATTTAGGAACCAATAAGGATTCAAAATAGAGAACCTTTAACAGTCGGTATAATCAGGATTAATTATTTAATTATTTTTTTTATCTTTGTGATTAAGTTTTCTCTGTATGGAACTATTTCCCCCCTTATTTCAACACCGAAATCCCTCCTAAAGGAAAACAAGTGCATCAAACATCAAACTTGAATGAATTTTCCTTATCAGTCGGACTAAAGGATGTTCATCAGTAGAGTCTAGTCAGTATATGTTGAAACTGCGAGTGGTTCACCCGTTTATCTAATCCGCAGAAAATCTGCAGAGAGATTATATTAAGCCGTACATAGTAAATCGCCAGTTCTCATCGATTGCTGACCAATATGTCAATTAAGTAACCTTAAGTAGGTTAGTGGAGCTATAAATAGGCAAATACGAAATTACAAGTGTTGTGGTGTACGCAGGTACTTTCCCAATGGGCACCGTTTATTATTCCCACGACGTTTTCAATACGATTTTTGTAGCCATCAAGGTCCGTGTCCTTACCCATTGTACCATTAGGTATTCCGCGACACCCGCCACGTTGCCTCACCACGATGCAAAATTTGTTACACCTATATAAAAGAGGGGGTCCAATATTCTAACGCCCGCATTATAATATCAAAAGCGGCCAGGAAAGGTGGCCTTCAAAATGATCCGAACGGTAAAGTCCTATTGAGTTCATATAAAATTAATAAAAATATAGACGTTGCGATTGGCCTTTTATGTATTATGAAATATTTGATTTCAGGTTTTGCTGTTATCGTCGATATGTGGTCTGGTGACCAGCTCGGGTGTGCATGGCGACGGGTTGGCACATCTGGCTCCCGTAGCTATAGGACCCGCACCGGCAGCTGGAGCTCCAGTTGTCACGGCTGCCAGTTCACAATACTTCCAAAGAACCTTCAATCGCCTTGTAGTTCCTCAAGCAGTAGTACCAGTGGCACCTCCACCATTGCAACCTGTTTTCACCGTAGCCCCGGCCCCTCCAGTGATTGTGGAGCCTACCAGAGAAGTGCCTGTTGCCGTGAATCCACCACCGACTCAGCCAGCTCCAGTTCATCCTAATGTTGCAATAGCCGTGGCAACAGCCCATGCTGCTGCACCTGTCGCAACTATTTTGCTACCGCCATATCCTTTTGGATTCCCACCAAATTTTGGACTGATCCCTCAAGAACAGCCTGTAAATGTACCTGATGAAAGTAACAAAGAACCGACCACTCAGTCAACAACGCAAGCTGAGGTGACGACACAAGAGCCAGAACAAACCACGCCGATACCATCGAGTAGTGATGACAACTTTGTGCAACAGGCGCTGCCTTCCAATGAAGATGTAAATTTCAACCAGTATGGTCCACCCCTACCACCTCAGGATCAACAGTTCCCACCTAACAACCCGGGTCCTCAGTTCCAGCCCAACCAACCGCGTCCTCAGTTCCCGCAACAACAACCCCAACCTCAGTTTCCACAACAGCAGCCCCGTCCGCAGTTCCAACCACAGCAACCGCAATTGGGGCAATTCCCATTACAACAGTCTCGGCCACAGTTCCAGCCACAGCAACCTCAGGGACAGTTCCCACCGCAACAACCCCGTCCTCAATACCAGCCACAACAGCCAGAGTTCCCGCCACAAAGACCACAAGGACAATTCCCACCGCAACAGTCGCAGCCTCAGTTCCCACCGCAGCAGCCGCGGCCACAGTTCCAGCCACTGCCACAAGCGCAGCAACCCCGTCCCCAGTTCCAGCCACAAGCGAGACCGCAACAGCCACGCCCGACATACGGAGCACCTCAACAACCGTGGCCTCAGCAGAGAGCTAGGCCTCAAAAGCTGAAGACTTCAGTGGAAGTCGTCCCCGTACCGCTGGCGTACATCACTCCTCCTCCACCTCAGAAAACTCACGCACACGTAAAGGTAGTGAAACATATTTACACGTTTGTACCGGCAACTCCTGCTAAAATTATTGTGAGACCTGTGGTACAAACGCGTCCTCTCCGTTTAGTGAAAATAAAAAAAGTTCATTCCCAGAACTTGCGGGCTAATGCCAGAGATATTGAAGTCACGACCTTCAGCCCATTTCCTAGGCCCAACATTAAGCCGCCTAAAGTATAATTTATGAATAAATAGTCAATTGTACACTTGTTAATAAACCTGCACATTGTAAATATGGTTAAGAATGAGATAATATAGATATATTTATACTTTTGTAAATGATGTTTGTTTTATTAATTACACTAAACATTCCTATGATGACATTGTTTATAGCCTCGGTCTAGGCCAACTAGACGTCAGTTGTGCAACTGTTGTTGCTTGGAAGACGTGTGCGCATTGTCAATGACACTGGACCTATAAAGTAATGTAACGAAAGTGACATTTGCATGACAAGCAAGGGGTTTTCCATGAATTTATGATCAGGTTATGTGACATGATCGTGTACTCGTAATATTAATTTTGATGGAACATGTCTGCACGCATAACTGTAAGCAAATGGTGAAGTCGGACTTAGCTACTCATGACTGCTCTCGTCAAGTAAAGAAACCTGGGTAAGTAAGTAGTGTAAAAGCTCGTATAAACAAACGCGGGTAAGTCTTCAAAACTTATAGGCATGTAAATGTACATAATATACACTTTCAAATCTCATGAGTCATATCATTCGTTACTCTTCTGACATCACAGCTGACTATTGTGACTGTGTCGCGATCAGTAAGGTAGTTAAATACAAATGTTTTAACTTTAACTACTAATCTACATAATATGTAATACTTCGCCAAATTTTAACCTAGGTGAGTAGGAGTTTAATTACTTGGACGGAAAGAATTAGCAATGAAAAGTACTAAATAGAATAGGGACTAGAAGACAACTATTACATAGCATAGAGAACAGGAGAGGAAAAATGATAGGACACCTTATACGTCACGACGATTTTATAAAAAACATCGTGGAAGGGAAAGTCGAAGGAAAGAGGGGAAGGGGTCGTCCAAGGTACAGCAACATGAAGCAAATTAAAGAGAAGGTGAATGTTGTGACGTATAAGGAAGTTCAGGAGTTGGCGCTAGATAGGCGTAAATGGAAGGAGCTGCACCGACAAGAGCTGGGCTCTTAAATTGAAGAAAAAGAGGAGGAGTATTATTACCCAAATGATATTGGAAACTATTACCTAAAACAAGTCAGGTACTTACTAAATTAAATGAATGAACAAAACAAAATTGCGTTATAAAGCAACGAGGAATCGGCATGAGTATATGTAAAAAAGTGAAGGTGAATGCTGTTTATTGATTCCAAAAGCGTATAAAAATCACTCATTAGAAACAGCAGCCAGGAAACCCAGTAAGTAAAGTAGGTACGAATAGTGTATTTTTGTACATTTAATGCTGCTGAATGTATGTATGTGCACGAATATTTTTTTGATGAAAATTTCTAAAATTATTATGATTGTAATTCAACTAAACCTTTTTTATCGCGCGATAAAACTGCACTAAGGTACTATAAACACCACGGTCTTGTCCAATTTGCTTCTATGTCATGGAGGGACTCAAACAAACCTATCTTCTATGTACTAATACAGCCTATTTATTTAGTAAACAATCAAATCACATATTCTAAAATTCCACATAATATTTTTATGACAGTTTACTATCCAATGATAATAAAACCAAATATTTTATATAACAGTAGTACACACTACACACACTCATTATAACTGGTACCTACATATCCGTGCCCGTTTGTACGACAAAAATAGATACGCAGAAAGAACCTCTTCCAGGAAATATTAATGGGATATGAATTTCTTGGGAAACTATCTCTACATGCAAGAGATCTGAAGACCTTTTTAAATAAGAGGCGTGACATTTATACTCGTGCCTATTTGAAATCAAACTTTCGTTATAACTTTTGATCATGTCTTAGTTTGAAATAACTCAATCTAGCGATTAAAAGGATCAGAACGAAAATCACAAATGCAAAAATAGCTCTCTACTACTGCTTACTTAGTACTGGGAAAGTGATTTACTCTTAAAACTAACTTAGAAAGACATAGTGAAAGGATTCTTTGGATCATTTAAAAATGCTTCGGATAATTTTCTTTATCGATGAAAATGTTTTAGGTACACATACATACTTTAAATACACAATTTATAATTATTTAGGTCTGTGTAAGTCCTTATGAAAAATCAAACGAATTGCATTATTAGTCTGAAATAGGCCATACAGAAAATAACTGGCAAGAAACTACATACATTCAGGATCTTTTATCGCTTACTGAAGTTAACTCTTATGTTAGCATAAGATTTGATGACGTGAATATATACAAACAAGAGCAAAAGTAAATTATTTGAATTGCAGTAACAGCATATGATGATATGACGCACATCACATAAGTGTAGATAATAATATGTACGTCACGAAAATAACATTATAGTCTACGTCGTAGCAAAGTTCGTAGCAGAGATGAAATAATATTAGATCGGCGTAGCATCATTGCAGATGAGTCATACTAGTGTGAGTGTGATGGTAAATTGTTGCGCACTCATTGAGAACTTAAAAAAAAATCATTTAAATACTAATGAAATTATACTTTACATATACATATAATATGCTCTATGTTAAGTGTTTGTACTCATGCACATCTATTTGCATATCAACCATGTTAACGTTATGATAAATTGATTTTAAATTAAGACATTGACGCCACTTAAAACTGAGTTTGAAGAGAGATACGATTTTTTTTTACCCGACTTTTTTAGAAGGAAATATTTTACTTTTTATAAATAAATATATATCATTACTAACATTTTAATACACTTAATTTAAACCTGAAAATGAACCACTATATAGTAAAAAAAAAACTAGTGATGTAGTCCAATAATGTAAATCTGACCAACTTGACTGTCGTAATGATACGCGTCCCCGTTGCGTGCCCAGCGTCTAACGAGCCATTGCAATCGGTGACGAAACGGAACACAAGGTGAATCTTACTTGCTTACAGTATAAAAGGTATTGTCACCAAACTATGGACATCACACTCACATCTTCTGTTGAACAGACTGACATCACCAAACCAATCAACATGTACAAGATTGTGAGTATTCTATTCATTACAAATAGTGCTTTTAAAATTAGGAAACCTGGATTTGTCAAACAGTGAAAATAAGGGCGTGCTATGTGAACTATAATTACGGGTGAACCTTCGGATTAATTACGACTTCTCTTAAATATGCAAATTGTGAAATACTCGATGCATCCTAATGACCACTACTTGTAATTGTAATTAATTACTTTTGTGACTTCCAGGTATTCTTCCTCGCCACCCTGGCCTTCGCCGCTGCCAAGCCCAGTGCAGTAGCAGCTCCCTTAGTGGCGGCAGCACCCGTGGTTGCAGCGCCTGCACCCTTCGTCACTGCCACTAGCTCGCAATATGTAGCCAGGAACCATAATGGACTGTACGCTGCCGCTGCTCCTTTAGTCGCCGCTCCCGCTCCTTTAGTCGCCGCCCCTGCTCCTCTAGTCGCCGCCCCTGCTCCTTACGCCGTCGCATCCCCTTACGCCGTAGCCCCTGCAGCCAGGATCGTGGCCCCAGCAGCTGCCCCATACGTAGCCGCCCCAGCCCCAGTGGTCCCAGCTCTTGCCCGGTATGCGGCTCCCTACTACGCGGCGTCTCCTTACTTCGCCCCCTCCGCTCCTCTTATCGCCCTCAAGTAAATTATGACTGATTCTTAGCCCATTTTTATACTGACAAATATACCTATTATTATCTAGAACTACTTTGGTTTTTTTTGCACTCATTTGTATCTGTAAAGATACCATTATACCGATATTAGAACTATTTCTATTAGTCTTGTCACCATAAATCCATATAAGAAGCAAGATTCGCATGTTATTTTGCGTGATCGAATTTGTGGGTTTAGTTTCAAGGAAGTTTGGCCACAGTCCTTGGCAAAAGTAAGTAATTTGGCTTCAAACAATGCGTGGTACTTGTTACATAAAGAAGACCCTCAACAAAACGAGAAACTATACTGGCCTATTTCTGTACAAAACGATTTGATATGAACAGAACATATCTAAGTGCGTAATCATTAGGAAAAATGTTTGTGGTATTCTTAGAAATCCACTTAAACTTTCCGCAAACACGTACATGAATGGAATCTAGACTGAAATTATCATAATTTTAGGCAGTGGATACAATGGTTACCTTAGCGACCAATGAGGCGATACTTGTAAGATCTCCTTTGATCGAGTGTTGACGAGGAAGCTAACTACGCAGTAGACTGGTTATTTTAGGCACTGAATTGGTACTCAATATTTCTTTCTACTTAGCCGCTTGGTCTAATTTAGTTTCAATACGTGTTACTTGAATAAATACGGTGCGCAATATACCTATTTGTGTACTCTTGCACAATATTTATTTTGTTTACATAAACATACATGCGTATGCCTACTTTCTTTTAAATTTTGTAGAACTTAGTTTAAGATTAACTAAAAAAACAAAAGAAGTACGTTTTTATTTCAAGTACCTATGCAAAATTGAAAACCATAATATGTGAGCTTATAAGTTCATTCTTTCGACCCAAGAAAATGGTATTAGGGATAACTGCAACAAGGAAATAACCATCGCAGTTAGGCTGGACTTATTAAGCGTCCTCTAACATTTAAGAGAACCTAAAAACTTTTTAATAATGTATTATTGACATTCTTTATAGATGCAAGCGTTGCTTCAAGGTGTTTTAAGACTGGTGAAATAACTACTCTTGTATGGTCCAGGTTGTTATAGCTATGTAAACTAATCTTCTAATACGAGCATTGCCGCCATTTTAGCTGTGTTGCTGAGGTCTATCCACAGTTTTCTCAATACGGTTCTAAATGTTACATAAATCTTAGCCGCATGCAGGAAGCACGCTACTTCGACTGGTCTGCCATTTAATCGCAGTCACATGTTTGCCCGTGCACTCTGCCACGTCGCACGTCACCGGGCACGCAGAAGATCCGTGGGCGGCATTTCGTCAAACTCAAGATTCTATAAAACATTTAACAAAAAACGCTGAAAACCTGTACACGATCGTAACGAGAGTCACGTGGGACTAAATGTGTTTTGTAAACTTTTCTTTCACTCTTTGCCATCTGCGAAACACGTGCCGCCTTAGAAATACGACCTTCTTAGTTTTCCTTTGTACAAACTACCAAGTTAGTACCTGTGTATACTGGCTTCTAGATTTTGCAATTTCGTATTACAGCCTGTGCCCACTAATCGTAGTTTTAAGAACTTTTTAAGGTCAATTAAGGAGCACAAGTTTTGGCAGTTGTTTTGGCACTTTTTATTTTAGCGGTGGATTTCATTTGGTTTAAAAAAATATTTCGGTGTTAGATAGCCCACTTGAAAGGCTATAGGTAGATATATTTTTATCCGGATGAGGAAGTCGTTCCTACATAATGCGGGTAAAACTGCTGGCGGAAGCTAGTCGACTATATAGTTATCATTTACATTATTTTGCAATGACAAATCTGTATTGGTAAACTGCTTATTAAGATGACAAATCGAAGGAAGTTAGACCATTTAAAACGACATTGTAATGAAACCGATTGCTTACAAAAATATCGCACAAAATTGTATACAAAATACGTCACTATTGACATTAAAATGTACAGTTTGACGCGGACTCTAAATAAATTCAGTATTTAGCTTAATTGAAATCAATATAACTACGCTTATGTAGATTTAGGTAGAACTTACCTTGAATAAATTATGAATAAAGTCGATATTACAGTAAGCAATTGGCTGTATTCTACCGCAGGAGCGTTTCTCCGTATTGTCGGCGGTCGCTTGAATATAAATCAGTTGAAGTAGTGACGCGCGAAGTAATTACAATTCGATTCATACATGGTGATTCTGTTCACTTCGCATAATATTGAGGGCGCCCTTCATCCGTGAACTAATTCACTGATTGCTATTTACATAATTGATGTTTCTTTTGTTTCTGGCTAGACGAAAAGTAGAAATACTTATGGTGAGTTGCATCATTGAATTATATTGATAACGGAACTATTTGACCAATGGGCAGCGAGTCATGGTTTGGTCATGGTTAAATGGTGCAACTGGGTCTTACAGTTTTACCCTTAGTTTCAATGTCATCAGGTACCTACAATACTTATCTATAGTTTTTTTTATATTCTAAAATACCTACTGTTCTTTTATTTGCAATAAAATATACCTTACTATTAGTTATACCAAGGACCTCAATTCCCTACTTTTGACTACACACTTTTGAAAATTCCAATTAAGTAGATACATATTTGACCCCACAAAGTTCAGCCGCTTCTATTTACTTAGCTTCATAATATTAAGGTACTTTTTATTTTATCCAAATAATGTAAGTCTGTCACATAATTAAGATGGATCGTTCGTTTCTTTATGACTTTCTTTTCAGCGAACACAGGTAACACAAAATTAATTTACACAAAAGAGGCCATTTTCTCAGGAAATTGTATCCTTGACACTGGTTTTATTGTTTACACATTTTCTCAGAATATAAGCACTGCAATAATAGAGAATAATAAACACCAATATTAAAATATTTTGCCTTATTGACCGCCAATAAGGTAAAAATTATGTAATTTATTTTAAACTAATCGTTTTAACGCGGTTTCACCCCCGTGCCGTGGGAACTACTACCAGTACCAGGATTAAATATAGCCTATGTTAATTGGGAAGAGTGTAGCTTTTCAACAGTGAAATATTTTTTTTAATTCGGTCCAGTAGTTTCGGAGCCTTTTTAGTAAACAAACAAACAAAATGTTTCCTCTTTATTATTCTATTAGCATATACAAAGATATTTTTCAATAGATTTCAAATGGAAATTGATTGAAATACACTTTAGGTCTTACAGATGAGAAACTCTATACTACAAAGATGGTGCATTATGACACTAGAAACTTGGTTCGCAATATAATGATAGATACTTGGAAGTCCCTGCTAAGTTTAGCCTTTATGAAAGTCTTACCGCTTTGTAATATCCTTCAAACTTACAACCCTTTTACGAGGCAAAGCGGCAGAGTTTAAAAGGACATTGAATAATATTAAAAGCGGATAGAATAGTAGAAGGTTTATTAGAATATGACTATAGCCACATTTTTCGTTCATTCTATAAAACTGATTATAATAGTTCTATTATATTTATTTATTTATTTAAAATACTTTTTGCACAAATAGTACAATGGCGAACTTAACGCCTTAGGCGTTCTCTACCAGTCTACAAACAAATCCAAACAAATCCGAAAAACTAGTATGAAACATATGTAGGTATATGTTTCATACTAGTTTTTCGGATTTGTATTACAAATTTTATATTACAATGTATTGCAAATTTTATATTACAATACACAAATAAAATAATAACAATATATATGTATATATATAACTATAAACATATGTACACTACATACAATACTAATAACATATCAAGAAAATTAATTTGAAACTGACTGTTTATGTTTCTGCTAATTTCCCAAGATAGTGGTCACGAACTTTGAGTTTGAAGGTGTGACGGGTATTTACCATCCTGATCTCCAAAGGTAACTCATTCCAGAGAAGAATAGATTTTACGAAGAAGGAAGAGTGTATGATATCAGAACGATGTGTAGGACATTGTAGAAGGCGATTGTTGAAAGAGCGTAAATTTTTGTCATGATGTGAGCCAAGATATTTGAAATGAGAAGTTAAATAAGAATAAGAAGATTATATATTTTATTTAAGACATAATTTGGTATCTATAACTTATATTATAGAGCTGAAGATTATGTTTTTTTAACGCGCTTATCTCAGGAACTGTGAGACCAATTCGCAAATTTCTTCTAATTATTCAATTAGGTAACCCATTTATTGAAGATAGGATACTCTTCATCTGGTAGCGCGGAGTAAATGCTACGAGATGCGAGTAAACCGCAGTTGATAGCTTTTAATACTTACACACGCGTTTGTATTTTGTCTATATAAAAGTCGTAGTATCATTTAGTCGAGTTTACCGGTAACTGAGCTCATATATTATGCGAACTGTCGAACTAAAGCGAATTGTTGGTATGACAGTGATATATCGAGTGGCGAACGTTTACCAAAATGATTGACACTCATTTACTTCATGCACATTTATCAGGAAATCATTTACAATTTAATACTATATTATCAGGATAGTATTGTTAAACACGTTTTAGTCTATATTATTTTTCAGCATTGTACCTGTTTTGAATATAATTAGATATATTAGGAACTACCATTGTTACTTTTTTGACAGACAACTTTTATGGTTGTGACTACATTCTTAAATTATAAACAGGTTGATGTGCTTCGTAACTTTGCGGACATGTTAATTAACAGTATTTAATTACAGGCAAAGTAATGTATGGGTAGTGCTGTATTTCTGCTCCAATTTTCATCAAATCACTAAGATTATCAAGGTCAACAATTAAATTTTTGGAACTACATTACGTATTTTTTGTATAAAATCACAATTCTCCACTATCAATACCTTTTAATTGAAAGCTTGTAAACTAAACTGATTTCTGTTATTATTGTTAGTAACTTTATAAACCAGATGGTATGAATGGACAACCTTTAACTTTAAGTACAATTGTTTATCTTGTAAGATAAAGTTTTAACATCGCCTCGGGTGAGTTCAAAAAGTTTCTATTTTGTGAATGAATTTACTATTACAAAGATTCCTAGTTATTTGTTCAGTTATTAGTTCTACAAAGGGGGAACCTAATCCATTCTATGCATTGGGTATGCATAGAAATAGGATGGGCTCATTGGTCTTGCTTTGGTGAGGTCACAAGTATGACTATTCACAATAATTGATGGAAATTATTAAAGGAAAACATTTGTGCAGTTTCTCATTAACAGGCCAGAGTCAACACGCTTAGTAGAGGACAATATGCTCCTCCATATTACACGATATGTTATAACACCTTACCATGTAATTGAATTTTGTGATTACAAGAAATACAAACATCCGAATTCTAAACCTATTCTAGAATTGTGTTAAAGATATGATGACTTTTGATGAAAAACAATAGAAAAATGTAAAAGATAATAACAACTAAATTGATTGGAAATATAATAATCACTACTTTAATTACTTTGTTGCACCACATATCATAAAACAAACTGCAACATTTGACCCAAAAGGGCACTTAATGGTATACCGAATATTTATAGTTATATAATATTCCTATGAATGGGCATCAAGTTGACATATTCGGCAATCAATGGTGCCCATACGCCACCTAATTGAGCATGCGCGAGTCCTGCCTAAGGAAAGTGAAACCGTCGACTACCAACATAGACGTAATACTTGCAACAGTATGAACTATATAACGACATGTAATACATTCATCGATACATTTCATCGTTGACACTCGAGTGACCGAGTTGTATTATCAAATCAAAATGTCCTGCATAAGATTAGTACGTATTCTGATTATTAGAGACACCTGAAGCATAAATACAATTATTCATCAAATATTAATAATTCTTTACTTTCTTTCTCAGGTCATTTCTACCATCGCCATCATAGCTAGCTGCAGTGCTAGTGGCATCGGTCACATCGCTCCTGCCTTCAAGTCCCTGTCAGTGGTGCGATATGCGCCGTTCTACAACTTCCCCAACGGAGTGAGGTCTATACACGCTGTGGCTGCACCAGTAGCGTTACCTCCTCCGGTTGCACGAGCTCCAGTGTTCGCAGCCCCTGCGCCGGTGTTCCCAGCTCCGGCCCCAGTGTTCCCAGCTCCGGCACCTGTGTTCCCAGCCCCAGCCCCAGTATTCGCAGCGCCAGCGCCCGCACCTGTCTTCCCAGCTCCGGCTCCTGTTTTCCCACCACCAGCACCTGTGTTCCCCGCTCCAGCTCCCGTCTTCGCTGCCCCTCCTCCCGTTTTTCCCGCCCCTGCGCCAGTCTTCCCTGCCCCTGCTCCCGTGTTCCCCGCGCCGGTATATCCTAGGATAGCCCCTGCTTTCGCTCCAGCGCCTGTTTTTGCTCGTGCAGTACCTGCATTGCCAGCCGCTCCGTTCTCTCCCATCGTGAGGCCTGTAGGAGTGCCGCAGCCAGCTCCACTATTCACTCCTGCTTTCGGCCCCGCGCCTGTGGCTGTAGCCAGGGCCCCCATCAGTGTATCTCCCTTCGCTCCTGTACCGTATGGCCCAGCTCCCGCCTTTAAACAATTTGCGTGGAAATGAATCTAGTCTTGTTTAGGTGTTATATAGTGTAATGATTGTTTTCTAGTTAATGTAGTCATTTTTATACCAAATTTTGTAAATAAATTATGAAAATATACAACGTGCTTTAATTTATTTCCATTCGAACGATTTGTTTTTAATTTTTACACAAAATAATAAAGAATAATTAGGTTTACTTTTCAACTTACTATAGATAGATGAAACAATTCCTTAAGATACATAACCATTTAAAAAAAAGTGTGTAGGTTCTGAAAGCTTTGAAAAATATTTTAATATTCTTCGCAAATAAACGTGCAGTTTGTTTAATTAATAGATCTTGATGCAGATTGCAAACAAGGGAAACACTCAAAGGGAAAATGCAATTAATTCCGCGCCCTCATTTCAAAATGTGTTGAATACATTTTTATAATTTTTCCAACGAGAAACACGTGGCGTTTGACACACTTTTGATTATTCTGATAGCACTAGCACTAAGCAAGGCAGGGTGTGAAACTATAGCTTAACCCCTACGAGTTCAATATCCGACTAATCGAAGGGTCAATTGGACGCTGCGAAGATTATTTTGTCAGGATCCGATGACAGGAGCTTTCCACGACAACTGAAGAGGGTATCTAGGTCGCAATTCAATTAGATAATAGATCTATCTCAAACGTTGAACTATTCCAATCATATTGATTGAAATTATGTTTAAAATCTAGATTTTCAGAAATTAACTACTACTACTACTTTTTTTATGCAACTGCATCAAAAATTAATAGTGAAGTATCTAGATAAATTGTTTTTGTTATTTAAATATGTAGTGTTTTATACTTAACAATTTTTTCCGATATTTTAAAGTAATAAGACTCCATACTGCATCTAATAGGTAAAAGTGTTGTTATTAGGAAGCGGATTATCATAATTCATGTTAGTTGGTATTTTGGTATAATAATGCAAATTAAGACACACATAATTTTATAACAATATATATTTCATATAAAAAAGTATAAAAAACATTAAATCTAATCTTTGATTCACGTCTTTTCTATAGGAAGGTCAGTCGAGTGTTCTCTTCTATTCTATCGTACGTATGCTGGGGCATAACCGAAGGGAGCGGCGCGCACTAATGGAGATGCGGCGTAGGGGAAGGGGGCGGCGGCGTAGGGAGCCGGCAACCCAGCGGCGTAGGCAGCAGGGGCGGCCAATCCAGCGGCGTAGGGGCCGGGCAGGACAGGCGCAGGGCCCGCAAGATAAGGTCCGGCAGCGTAAGGGCCAGCGGCGTACGCAGCATAAGGAGCAGCAGCGTAAGGTGCAGCGAAAGGCGCAGCAAGCACAGGGTTAAGAGCCTTGCTGACTACGCTGACCTGCGCTGCGTAAGGTGGGATGTTTTGAGGCACAGCATGAGCATATCCTACTGCTGCCGGGGCTACTAATGGTGCGGCCGCTACCGCTGGTACCGCAACTCCACTGCATTCCGCTCCAATGGTGAAAGCCGCAGCGATCAGCACGATCTATAATGTGAAAAATATATTATTATGTGAAACACATTCTATAGAAAAACCATTAAATGCCAATTTTAAAACTTATTTTTTATGTACTCACAGATTTGAAAGAGAACATCTTGCGTGATTTGGTAGTAGACCTTCCTTAACGAAAAGAGGATGTGTAGTGTGCCTATCGAAAAAAAGTATTGGCTTTTTATACCTTGTTTATTGTGATTCAGATACCGTTTGACCAAATAAACATTTGACGTATTGCGGCCGGTCAATTGGGATTCGCGGAGGCGTGCGCGGAGAAATGGAGCACATTGGGAAACTTTTGGTTGTGAAACTTTTTTCTTTGCCAATGTGCAATTTCTGCTGCAAGACATGTGAATACGAACTAGCCATATAGTATGTCGAACAAAACATTAGTGTGCATTAGAAAATTAAATGTACTATTATAAAGATTCCCGTTTTATTTTGATAGTAAATATGAGTAATTTTGATACCTATAGGTATAAATAATGGTAAGAAAAAGTATTTATTTTAGTTAGAGATGAACTCACTTGCAACGAACAAAATTCAAGTTATCCAAATATAGTTATAACTTAAACAAACTATTACGCCGTTGATGAAAGAAGTCTTTTGTTAGGCATTGTGTGGAACAAGCATCTATCCAGAGGAATACATTATTCACATAATATGTAGGACCATAAATGTGCATTTGTAAAAATAATTATTGTTTATCAAAGCAATAAGATTTTCCGCTATTTCCGCAAGCTCCTCTGGCCTACTTCCAATCGTAGACATAGTTAGATTTCGCCTTACATGCAATTATGTGTATGACAACGTTCAAGCGAATTTCCCTTTTGACTGTTACATAACGTATAGTGAAATTGGTATGCACAGAGTTCAAATTAGAATGCTCGGTCCGTCAACCAAGTCTGGGTCAAAAATCAACCGCGAGCCAGTGGCGATGTCCTGCGCATTACTAAGCCATGCGTGGTTCGTCCATAGTATTGCTCAACGAAATCAACAGTAGTATAAAACGTGACGATGCCCAGGAGACGGCACAGTCCATTGGATTTTTCAGTGTAATCACTTGTGAGCAGTCACGCAACCCAAGCAAAATGATCGCCAAATTCGTTGTGAGTGTTTTGTTTCAAACTTACCTAATCGTGAATTTAGTGCATTTTGTTTTCTATTCTTGAAATTTCGATAACTCTTAAGTAACTTTGTGCAAAACAAGTACCTATACCATTGTTAAGATGGTCACATTATTCGCCATGTTGCTTTAATGCGTTCGAAAGTCACATGAGTTATCATGCTGTTGCTCCGAGGCATCCAAAGAAATCCTCAAATTTAAACCCATTTGTCTATTGGAAATACTAGTAATGCGAAATGAATATTGTTGCTTAGGATACGCACTATAGTTGACTTTCACGCCTACTTAAGTTCTAAAGGCAATCAACAATTTAGGCAGTCTGAATTCATTCAACTATAGGTACAGATTTGAATTACAATAATTAACTAATGTTTTGTGCAGGTTGTTTTCGCCATCGCCATCGCCACCGCCAGCGCAGGCGTGGTTGCTCCCGCCGCTCTGGTAGCCCCAGCAGTCGCCCCCGCGGCGTACGTGGCTCCCTACGCCAGCTCATACTCAGCGCACGCCGTGAACCACGCCGTGGCTGCCCCCGTCGTAACAGCACCCTATGTAGCAGCTGCCCCGTACGTCGCCGCCCCTGCCGCTCCCCTCGTCGCCCCCTCAGCACCATACTTCGCCAGATACTTATCCGCCCCATACATCCTATAAACGAATTTGGTGATATCATTGCCTAGTGACTTGCTCAGATTATATGCTTCCTAGTTAATTGTATTATGTATTTTTTTGATATATGAATTTATACATAGTATGTGTTTGATTTTGAAACTCCTTGCCACACGTGTGTTTGCAATACGCCTCGCGTTGATTAATGATTAGACGCTGACTAGCAACTGAAGGTGCACGGCAAAGGCAAACTAAAGACATATCTTTGCACTTACGTGAGTTAGTCTACGTGCACAAGTTTTGTTTCCCCAAGGGTTTCTTTTTATTGTTTATCTACTTGGTTTAATTTCTTTCACAATAGTTACTATGATACCTCTAAAATGTCTTTATAAGTGTGTAACGTTTACGTATGTTAAACTCGTTGGAATTTGTTTCTAGTTTAGTACTTCATTGAATATTAGAAAAAGAAACATTTTACTAGGTAATAATGCCATTTCATAACATACTTAGTTACTCATAGGAACATAGGATGAATTTAATAACTAGTTTCGTTATAAGAGTCCAAGAAGAACTACAAATTATTATGGCTTCTTTTCAAACTAAAATAGCCTACCTACCCGCCTACATAAGTATGTACCAACATTCATGGAAATCGAATCCGTCTAAAATTCCTTAACGAGTTAAAAACATACTTACCTATATATAATTTCAATGTCAAGGGTATAAATTGAAGGACGTTAATATGGAGAATTATCCTGATCGACATGTATACATTTCTATTATATACTCTTATAGAAAAGTAGGTATGTAATAAGTCAAAAGAATATTACAGGTATTGTCAATAAGAATCCCGACCTTCCAAGATGTCTTCAAGGTTCACAAGTACTTACCTACTTATGCGTATGTCTATTAGCCCTTAGCAGATTAGTGGTGCAATCATATAACAACGGGGCAGACTTCGGGATAGAGTCAACAAATTCAAAAGAGCTATGAGCTATGAGAGAGAACACATCAATTCTACAGGAGACCAAAGTATCTATATCAAATTATAGTTAGTAAGATTTAAGGGATATATCTATATTTTTTTTAAGTCATTCATAATTAATTTCTTGATTTTTGTCTGATTGTTAAAACAAGTGCACCAGATTCGTGTTAATCAAATAGCGATAAAAATTACTTACGAACTTCATTGACGACACATTCTTTCGCACTTCCAATGCACATGTGCTAAGCATAAATTGGCGCACTATTTGAACCCATATCTGTCTGTTTCTGGACAGATATACATACAATAATCTGTTATATGTAACCAGATCCATATCATAAATAGTTCAAATCTTACACTTATATCGCTGTACCGGTAATTCAGTAGGTGCTTTGCAATTTAAACTGAATCATATTAACATAAACCGATTAAACTTGCATGGGTATTAAACTACGGGCCGATTTCACCGACAAAATAAACGACAGTTTTTCCCAAAACAACTGTTTACTTTAAAACTTGAAAGTGAAAAATCATGGTTAGGAGTTGTTTTAAGAAAACTGACGTATTTAAGTTAGTGAACTTGGGCTTAAGAGCGTATACGTCAACCGCGCGCCATTTGGCCTAAAATGGTACTTTTCAAACCACTGTTTCTCAGTAACTACTTATCCTATAACTATGTTATTTTTTAATAACGCAAGGTAATTTCACTGTCTATATAGTTAATTGAACATAAATTTCAATTTGTGTAGTTTAAATACTTAAAACCCCTATAACGTAACAGATGTTTTATAAAATTCCCGTTCAGCGTCTATTTCGAAGCTTAAATTCATGTGAAAACAGTGGCAAATCTAATCATATTTATTTTTTTACTCATAGACGAAATCCCCATGCCTATAGTTAGTTGAAAACATTTTTTGATTTAGGTCTCTATCTTTCAGAAAAAAATATTTTAACAATGTGAAAAATTGTGAATTTCAAATGCTTTTTTTACCTATCTATCTTACTTAATTTAATATAACAATTATTTACTATAGTAATATAACTCTTTCTTTAAAACATAAACTTTATTTTATAATTTAATCTCTCGTTTTTATTTTTTTATAAATTATTTAAAAACTACTATAAAACGCTGCACGCGAGTCAACTCAAACCAGACCGCCGCAAGGCTTCACAGAGAGAGGACGTGTCGCTCCGTCACATCGCGTAGGGTGAATAACCTCTGCCGTGGATACCGAGAATAGAGTACATTTCAAGCGCGACCAACAAATCTTGATACATTACTATTTTATTTAAAGCTCAATTTTGAAGCATATTTTTTTTATCGATTGAGTTGAAATTTTGTTTGAATTTTCAGTTTTAATGACAATTCTATATCCAATATGGCGGTATACCCAAGATGGAGAAAAAAATGTTTTTAATGCATTCCTACGATATGGGTATCAAATGAAAGGACTTGCTATGAATAACTCGAAAAAAAAATGTGTCGCGAGTCTAAATCCAATATGGCGGACTCCCTTAGGCTAGAAATCACTTATTGCAGATGTCTGTTACCAATCGAGCTATAATTTTTTTTTTTCATTTTGGATGTACCCAAATTTTGACTTTTGATCTCGAATAACTTTTGAAGCATAAAGGATAGATAACTTAAAACTTTATTTGCAATGGTAAACCCAAGCTCTTCACCAATATTTGGCTTTCCGGCAATTGTTGTTATTTGACCACAATTTTTCGGTCTGGATGGACTGGACCATTCATATAAACAATCAATTTTTCAAATCGGTCCAGGCGTCTTTGAGAAATCGAGAACAATCAAATTGAGAACAATCACAAAACAATCTAATTGAAACCTCCTCCTTTCTTTTTTTGAAATCGGTTAAAATACAGAAACTCTTAACATTGTCATTAATCATCAGTCGACTATTTAGTACCGTTGAAAATTGTATGTAATATACAGAAAGTCCTCAAAACCAAGGTTTTCATAGGTGCCCGATTTTTTTGCAAAAGAGTGTAAGTATTATTAACGACTTATTTTCATGCTTTTATATTTTAGACATCCATAGACTTACACTATTTTCCCGCTATTAACTATTTACTAAATAATATATTTTTTGTTCTACCAATGTCACTCGAAAGGATCAAAATGGTTTGTGTGACTATACGTGAAGTATGATAGGCACGCACACAGCCGCGACGCTAGTCTGCGCGGTTTTTTGCGTTGAATTACCTAAAGTTGACATCGCGCGCCGAGCGTACACGCTCTTAAGGGTGCATCTACACAGTGCAAGTAGCTTGCGCACATTGAGGCATATGCGCAGGTTACATGCATTTTAAATACGTGCGGGTCCAGCGACTCGAGCATGTACCATAACAAAATAACCACCCGCGTGCTCTTGTCTTGTTAACTTGCTCCAGCTACATGCGCCGTGTAGACGCACCTTAAGGTACAGATGTCAGGTGGCTAGAATCTACAACTAATATTACGATAAAGATTTAATTATTTCGCTGCATTCACACCTGTTTGCACGAGATACTTGTCCGACATATCAACACAGATTATCGTTATCAGCAGCTTGGGACCCACTTACTATGTTAATAAATGGTCTCTATATTTTACGCGAGGTATGGTATATAGCCTATGGGCACAAATTAATGATTTTATTTTAATATGCTTGTATGAACTTAAATGCAGATAATTCGAGATATGGGTCAGTGATTTTTAGTTTATTAGAATACAGTTTTAATCAGTTAAGTATGAACTAAGTAACTGCTGTATAAGTCTAATGATCAGAAGGTTAAGCAACCCTTGACGCAGTCGGTCCGTGGATGGGTGACCGTCTCAATATGACGAGTTCCTTGCTTATTTACAGATTACTGTGGACACTTATAGAATACAAAAATAAATATTTATCTCGCAAACCCCTACTTTAAAATAACAGACCGCAATAATGATCACGGGTACTAATTATAAAATGCGAGTATTTTTGTGCGAATAAAAGAATTCTATTTCTGTTGTTACAAGTTTAGCTGACTTCAGTTTTGCGTTAACTTGGTAACAAAGAGAGAGCTGGTTCGGTTCCATTGTATTTGATAATAATTAAACTTTTTATGTAAGTTGAAGGTCGGCTAATCCTAAGTTTAAGTTACTCTTTATTTTGGTAGGGTAATCAGAAGTTAAACAAAAAGTTTGTAGTAGATCGTATTTTGTACATCAGATATAAAACCTCATATAAAAACGATTGTAATATATGACGTATGTTAAGCCATTAAATTTTAATTTAAAAAAATAATGTGACGTATATTGTTCTTGTTTAATACAAATGTTTTGATTTACTCAAAAAAATATAATTAATTATAAATTCTATTTAAAGGTGAGCGCACATTTATTCGAGCTGAAAATGCCTCGAATGCGCCGAAGAATTCGTTTCTATTTCCTTTACACCTGTCATCATATTTGTCAGCCGAACCAATACCGAATCAATTCTAGACATTTTAACAATTCTAGTAAGTACAAATAGTAAGATTTAATATAAATTAAAGATCTGAATAGAGAACATCCTAAATTAACCAACTTCAAAAAAGGAGGTTCTCAGTTTTAAACGTAAGTTTGTATCTATGTTTGAATGTTGTTAAATGTTGAGGCGGTTTTTATCATAGTCTTTTTTTGACTTAGGAGAAGGTTGAAGGTATATTATTGAAGTCGAAGTTTTGTTTCGAAGTTCGGTTAATACTTCATTCTTCATTCGGTGCGTTCAGCTCGGATAAATGTGCATCCACCTTAACTTATATCATTCTTAGTAATGGTGCAGTAGAATGTGTCATACGATTCAATTCCAACTGCACAAGGTTGAGACACCGATTGTGACACATAATTGAAGTTATTTAATACTTTATAAAAATAGACGGGAATTTAAAACAGTTTTATAAGTTGAGATCTAGATTACATTCTATTATTAAGTTTACATGGTCTTAATAAAAGCTAGAAATAATAATTACTAATACGAGAAGTTAAGACACCTATGAAAATGTGTGTAGTATATTCTATTTATAGTAATATGTATAATAGAGAGGAAAGATGGTTTTATTTGTTTGTACCCCAAAGCCTCCATATAATTATTTCACTGTTGGAAGCTAGATTATCCCCGAATAATAAAGCTATCAACATATTTTTTCCCGGTAGGGTCAATAGTTTCCACGGGACGCAAGTGAAACCCAGGAGCAACCGCTATTTTTAAATCAATTTATTAAGACAAAAATATACGACAGCAAGTACAAATACTTATTTTACATGTTTTGTTTCCTATTAGATATCAGACTGCTATCAATAAAACGGATATCCAACTAAAATGCAGTTTTACCTTTCATAGTACCCGAGTACCGCGGTATAACCCGTTATTCCTGTTAATAAAGCTTAACATACCGACAAACATAAATTCATGTAGACTCTAAATTATATTCAAATCAAAACAGACCTAAATGCGTCATGAAATCATGAGCGATACATTAGTTGTACCTGAATTTACTTACACATGTTACTATAATTCAATTACTATGTTACTTAGTAAGGAATATAAACTACGGATATATGAAAATAACACTATACCACGGGCCATATCAGAAGTCCATATATAACACGCAAGCAAGCCACCACAATAATTAAAAAATATACTTGAATTGATTGTATTATTTGATGTCCTCCTAGCCGATTATCGGCCACGGCGGCCTTTCTCATGAAAGGAGATCAGCCATCTGCGCAGGACATATTATGCAGGACCCGGGAATCGCAGCCGAGACCTCGTGCGCAGCAGCCGCGTTTGCGACAGTTAGACTAACGAGGCAGCTAATTAATACATATAGGTATTATTTAATACAATATGTACCATATGCTAGAAACAGATTAATATAACAAACAGAAGCTACAGCTGATAGATCGACCCAACCATGCGTCGCTTGACATTTCGCATAATATTGGCACTTTTTAACATATCAAAACAAATGTTAGTTAACCGTAAATCATGTTATTCTCCATGCGTAAATTCAACAAAGCAAGAGAATATTTACAACCATCATTAAAGAACCTTAGACACTAGATATCGTTTAATAATGCAAATGTCTTCGCGTAAACTTATTGACATTCGCCTGCACTTAGACAAGATGTCGACACTTATCAATTAGTTCCCGGAAATTACCTTCCTTTCTATACAAGGAAGGTACATAGAGGTAGTATCATTATATTATATAGTTTGTGTTTTATTAATTTCTCAAGTCTTTAACTACCAGAACAAAAGATCATATTTTATGAATTTGAATATATAAAGCTAAATACTGTTTCCTTATTTATTTTATTACAATAAACATGTATGTACCTGTAGGTATAAGGTCTATAACAATATTATTATTCATTGAAACAGTTCTTAATTAGGCCTGATAAAACGACGCTTAGACTTCCGTAACGTTTATTGTTTTTTTTTACGTAAATAACTTGTTTTACGTTACAATTCAATTAAAAGAAGATTACCATTTGTTTCGATAATTAAACCGTTCATATGTTATCTATAAATAGGTGGTTTTACGTCAGCATTTGTTTACATTTTAACAACCAAAAAAATGGTTTGACGTGGCCCTTATTGACGTTAAAAAACAGGTTCTATAACTCAATTTTGAAGTAAAGAGGTTTGAATTGAATTTTTCATTTTGATTCTATTAACGAAACGAGTTTGTATATTTATTTATTAGATCGTATTAGTTGTACAAAACCACTTGATCATACAACATTATTTGATTAAAATCTCGTTTAAAGTTAACGTATACTGCGGTAATTGACACTAGATCTAAACATGTATGGTATAATTAAGTGTTGTCATGGTGATATGAAATGATAACGAGTCAGCTGACCGTGTGGCATAGAATAGTGTCATTGAGAACGCCCTGCCCTCCTTTGCAAGCATTGAGCAGGCAATTTTCATGTATGGACAAATAAATTTTAGTCAACCTATATTAACTACGCCTGTAAGCTGCTTGCGATATCTTGATCTTTGATTGATTAACAAAAATAATCGGCATTTTATTAAAATTAAACACATACTTGTACTATCTTTATCTGAATGCAGTGAGGTATTTTATCAAATATTGTTAATGAAATAAATGGTTGTAAATAGGTACAATATAGTTCTAATCGATGTAAGTAAGGGATGAACTGATGATTACTGTTAAATTCTAGAAACACCATAATGTTGGTGAATATTTATTTACATCAACTGGTAACTGCTACTTGCTGAAGAACTTTCAGAACACAAGAAATCTACAAAGAGGCTGGACTTTCAAAAATAGCACCGTCTCTATTTCTGAAAAACTCCCTAATCTAATTTTAAATGATAAAGTATCAAGACCTATCAGAAATATTACTGTTTTGAACATAACGTGTGTTTAGAATTAAAAATACATCTAACTGAGCAAGCGTTTAAAGTACCGTTAGAGTCGTAGGTTTAAAACGGAATAGTCATTTTATAACTTTATTATCAATAAACTAAACTGTGTAACTAAACTCATGATCATAATAAGCCCGATTGCAAGAAAAAGCAAAATCCAAAATAAAATCTAACTGGTGTTATTTTCAAAAGTTAGCTTTGCCAATACAGAAGAAAAATAATGTAGGTACTTCTAAAAGTCATCTTCATGTTTGTTCTCTCATATTTATTATGTATCAATCATCGTTCTTGTCACCACCTAGAAACGGGCATCAACTGGACTCCCAGAACATTCGGATGTCCACAATATCTACATACAAATCTCTTTGACAGGACCTACATGGAGGAAACCTTACCATAGATTCTATAGTCGGGAACACAATGCTTAGTCTATGCCAGACAGCGGTACATACGCCATTGAATGATATCAGAAATCTATTCCGGAGAACGTATTGTGTAATGCAAAGCTGCCATTTCCATGAATACGGTGACATAGATAATGTAATAACTTGTATTGTTTGTGCAAATATTAATTGATTGTACCTATTTCTAAATGCATAGTAGGATATTATCTGAATGACTAAAGCAGTTATGATAAGATTAATTCCATTCTTGGTTATTGTTCTGTTTAGAATTTTTGATACGGAATTTCTATGCCCGAGAAATCAATTAGTTTGAATACACAAATACTTAATTGTTTTATGACCAAAACTACGTATGAGTTTTATATGCAACATCATAAAATAAACCAGTGTAACGGCTTTAAAAACACACATGTAATTGTAAAGCCACAAAACTTTATTAACATTGTAAATCACTATTAGTCTTTTGAATTCTATTAAACCGACAATATCATTTCAACTAACGGCTAATAAACTGACAATGATACTTTGATAAAATTTATTACTCTTACACAATTTGAAAATAAATACCAGACTTTATTGGACAACTCGTAGGTATTATTGATAGCTAAGGAAACGTGGTAACTGCCAAACTGGTATCCTTTTTCATTTCGTAAGCTCCAGATAGTGTTTCCTATTGAGTTACCAATTCTTTGTTTAGTCAAATACGTGGTATCAAACAATGATGTAATATTTCACCAATATTACAAATAACATTTCAATGTGAATAATCAAACCAGACTGGAAGTTACTGCCCACTATGTCGACTTGAAAGGGCCGTTACGAAATTGGCGTTCTAGCTTATATTATGCCAAATATTTAGGCACTAGAATTTGAAACAATAAACTTTCGCAATGTGTCGCTAATTTGGTTGAATAGGTTTACGTAAATAGATTTAGGGGGTGTTGGAAAAATATTTTTGTTTGAGCTTTTTTTGCTGTCTGTACGTTTGTGTTGTCGGTAACGAGTGACCTAGGCCCAGGCTATGGGTAGGGTTAGACGGATTTGGCCGACCCATGTGTCTATGAGGTATATAAGCTACAGTTATCGGGCCCTTAGTCACATTCGCTCCTACATCCTCCTTCATCACTTCTAAGGAACCCCCATCCCTTCAAAATGTACAAGCTGGTAAGATTTGGCTTTTTACTTGCATGTCAAATTAACACCATCCCTTGCATTGATGACTTTTACTTTAAATAGACAAAATTATCTTGAATATTTGGATGTAAGACCTTATCGTACCGTATTTTCTCGTGGTCGACATAAGTGCTCTTACCTCTTTAGTAATGAAACAATTTCGTTATAAGTACAGATGTTCTCACCTTACCCTTATTTCATTTGTTTTACTAACACAATAAAAATCATCGTGACTCTCAAGTTTCAAACTAAAACATGCCTACTTACAATACGTAAACATGCTTCCTAGTCGAACAAAGGTGCTTCTGTGTACTCCAATTGTCCTCTAAAGGCGACAAGTTTCCATGAATCATTGCTACCTATATTTTTAGTTCAATTTTTTCTGCATTGACATTCTCTGCAGCGGCAACGACCCACCGAGGTCGGGGCAGTTGCCACCCGGTACTTGAGCGCCACGCTTTTTATGTACCAAATCGTTAATCAGTGCAAACAACTCCGCCCAATACGATATTATGTCAATGTTCATTATAAAACGACCGTGAAAGAATTTATTTGGACCATAAACTCGGATGGATTTTTATAGCTTAGTGTCTGCATGCAAAAAATAATGGATTAAATTATTATCTTTATTTTTGTTTTCAATAGATTAAAAGTAATATGTCTAACTTTTTATTAACACCTGGGCCAGTTGAAAATCGTTTATCGAGAGCGGAATATATCATTAAATATGATTTAGTTATGATTGATCCGATAACAATGACGTAATTCGATTAAATTGGAGGTATTCTGAGTATCGCTTATTAATATAATCGAATAGGTATAATAGAAGAGAATATAATAATAGGTATCTGGTTTACGCCTAAGTGTTCTAAAACTAATCGATTTTTTCTTTGACATCCTTAATCTTACTGGTTCTTATGTTTATTTGCTTTATGCGATATGCAATTTGCATATTATTAAAAAATCATAAATGCTGTCTGAGTAAGACCATTAAGTCAGTTAGTTATTTTTGCCAAAGGCTTTTTAAAATATGATTTTATTCTGTGTCTAGTCGTAATTTCACATAACTTTGCAAATAAATATAGCTATATATATATAAATTGATTTACCAAATTCCTAACGCACGAATTGATCGTGCGAATAATTATATTTTACTTGAAATCAATTCGAAAAGATTTTACACGGATAAAACAATTAGCAACAACCTTTGAGTAAACTATTTCCTGTTCTTTGTATAAGTAAAGTTTTTGTTATTATTTTAGTAAAAGCTTTTTACCTAAGCTTTCGGTTTAGCAAGGCGGTTATTTTTCTGTAAATAAATTATTGTTCCACCAGCGCTTTTACTCGCGTTCCATGGGAACATCTGCTAACACACGGATAAAATATAAATTTTATCCTTTCTTGATAAATGGGCTAACAAACACGATTTTGACTCTTCAGCCTTATGATATTACTATATATTTCTTACGTGAAGAATTGGTGAATATTTGATCTTATTTAATTGGCTTTCTTGCGAATATATGTAGTTTAATTTATGCCCTTGTTTTTATTAGTTTGTAGATGTTTTCAAGCGGGTTCACTTGCGTCCCGTAGAAACTGCTACGCGTACTCGGATAAAATGTATCCTATAGGTACTTCTCAGGGATAATTAAGCCAGCAGTGCATACGTTTTTTTTAGTTTTGAGCCTTTAAAAACAAACAAAAAAATTAGTTTCTTTTTAATATATTAGTCTAGATAATTCCTCCATCTGTTATTAAATCACCGTAGGATGTATTACTCATAAAACAAAGAATTCATGTCAAGAACCAGCCGTCAATGGTAAAGCAATTATAACGAGGCGTCTAGATATGACTTGTGATCTAGTTTAGTTATCGACGACCTCCTACTCACGCCCTTTGCGCGTTAACTGATGTACTCGCGAGATCCATTCATCTGCAAGAAGCAATTGGTAATCATGATGTCAATGCTAAAATAAGCTGCATAACGTCGTTGGTTGGTGTTTTAATCTCGTAAATATCAAAAACGATGCGGGTTCTGTTCTAGGTGAGGCGTGTATCAATGTAACTTATGTATGTTGTACTTGTAAAAGTTGTGTTTAATGTATCGTGGACACTAATAACTAATGAAAATATGTCGAGGAAACCTGGACTATCCGGGAAAAGTCTGAAAGTCTTTAAAGACTTTAAATTAACGTTCATTCCTCGCTGTTTGAGAAGAGACCGGAACCCTACAGTGCAAGTGGAACAATAAAAAAGATAAATAATTTTCAAACTAGTTT